>NC_060140.1:835780059-836412452 GCF_021461385.2 Schistocerca piceifrons | reverse complement strand
TTCTTTATTTTCTAAGTCCAACTATCCTAATTTTCTGGCAAAACTAAACTTCTCCTTCTCCCATACCTTTGGTCCCAACTTCTGTATATACTTAGAAAAATCCGCCCAATCACTAGCATCAAAATCACATTCACTCTTCCCCATCCAACCAGTATTCAGTTCAGCCTCTTCCATACCCCCATACTGCTCATCCTCATACACTACATAATTATTCACCTTTTCAACTTCATCTCCCTCGTCACACACTAATTTTTCACAATCTGTAATCAACAAACTTCTTATCCCCATCAAATATTTTCTTGAGTTTATCATAATATGCCTCATTCTCAACATTTAACTGCTTTAAACTGTTCACATAATTATATTTCCCTACTGTCCAATTTTCTGGAGTATATTTTTGCATCCATTTTGCCCTTGCTACCCAATCATTTAAGTTCAATTCAGATTCCGCCTTAGTTCTCCACTGTTCATCATTCTTAGTTTGCTGTTTAACCCCTTGCATGTAAACACTAGAACAGTTTGTTTCATCATGTTTCATGGATTCAGAACAGCTTTCCCCACCAAAACATCACTTGCATTACTATCCTGCACATTACAAACACTTTCACCAGACATCTCAGAACCAGCCCCTTCTGGCTGCTCACAGCATAAATTTCACCAGACACTCTCTGGTACATATTCATTTATCACTACATCAACAATAGGCACTATGGCCCAAAAATCATTAACATCATCTACAAAACCATTAGTTTCAGGCACCTTGGCCCTCTCAGAATTAACGTTACCATCCACTGTATCTGCTTCCATTATAGACAACTCAACAAATTTCTTACTATTACTTTCACACACACTTTGGTCATCACAACATCCATCCATACCTTCAGACAGTGCCTTAGTCCCTGACCTGTTAATAATGCTCACCAAACTGATACTATCTTTCTCAGAATTCACATTCCCAAACTCTTTACAAAAAAACATTCTCAGCATTGATTTCTTCCATTTGGGCCTTTAAACCCCTAACATTCTTCCTCTTAAAAGCTTTCCTTTTGCCATGCTCCATGCACCAGCTCCCCAACACATTTTCATCATTTAAAATGGCCTCCATACCACAAATTCTTTCTTCTCTCCAACTTCTATCATTATTGTCATACCCCCTTTAGTGAATAATCACCCCTAGTCTGATTATAATTATTATCGTTCCATCTCTTGGTCCTATTGTTTGCAACTTGTCTTGTCCCAAAGTGGACCCCATTTGAGACAACTCCTAGTTTAAAGGACACTGTCCCTGTTGTGTGCTGTTGTTCTGTCCCCTTCTTCCAGGTCCATTTCCCAGCATTGGCCTTGGTTCATTTCTCACATCACTGCCCCTAAAAGCCCTTTAACTGTGGCTCTCTTCATTATACCTTCCCCCATTCCCTCTACAATATTCATTTATATTTGTGTCCCCATGATGGCTCTGATGATTATTTCCCCAATTCCTATTTCTGTGACCATTTTGATGATTGTTACCCCAATTCATATTTCTTCTCTCCCCCAGATCCCTATGGTTATTCCCTGGATTGTTTCCCTTTGAGCTAGGCCTATAGCACATAGCCTGCTCCATCCTCTCAACAAAGTCTAAAAACTTCTCCACAGAATCAGTGGGGCAATGTATGAGTTCCCATTGTAACTCCTCAGGTAGTCTCCTCCTTAAAGTAGATATTTCTGTTAACACACCTAAAGGCTGATCCAGATGTACTAATTTATTTAACTCTTCCTGACAAAATTCCCTCATAGGTTGTCTGCCTCCCCTGTACACAGGTCCATTCAAAACTCATTTTGCAACCTACACTGCTTATTTTTATTCCAGTATTTGTCTAGAAACATTCGTTCAAGTATTTCAAATGAAATGAACTGATCCTTAAATTTGTTAGCCCATGCCTGAGCTGAACCTCCTAGCATTCTCTTTACAAATTTTACTTTTGTCTCATCTGACATCCCAAGCAGAAAATAGTCCTTGCAATTGGCCAAAAAATCCACGGCATGATACCCGTTTTTGCCTGAAAATGGTGCTTGCATTCCTGGACACCCAGCATGACTCGAAACATTATACAATTCTATCTGGGTAATTTTGTCATTTACTTTTGAGGTGACAGTTGCCATTTCCTTTCTGAGATCATCAGCTGTGCTGTCTAATTTATTTATCAGCACAGCTTTTGTCCCATCATTGCTAGCCACTATTTTCGCATTCACTTCACCCAAAGATTGCTTTGTCGCCTCTTCCCTATCATCACACATCTGTCTTCCCGAAACAATTTCACCCCTCAGCTCAGCCTCAACCGCTTCAACCTTGGAATGCCAGCTCTCTTCTATTTTTTCTAATTTATTATCTAATTCGGTCACAATTTCTTGTTTCATTGACCCCAACTGACTATTTATTTGGCCCACAGTAGTTTTTAGAGAACTTAATTCCGAATTTAATTTAATTCCAAAATTAATGTCTAAAGCACTTAATTTATTATCCATACCTGTTTTAAAATAACCTATTTGGCTACTCATATTTTGAAGAAAAGCAATTAATTCTTTAGACATTTTAGGGATACCGATTTCCTCCTGTCACTGAGGACTTTGTGGTTCACTACCACTCCCTGATGACCCGCAATCACTAAGCGATTTTATAATTTCGTGCTCCATTGCCCTGGCTAGCACAAGAACTGAAAACAAGGAAACCAAAAACAAAAATTGTCCTGCTGTGATCAATTATCTTTCTGGATGGGCTGCTTCAGTCTCGGCGCTGCTGAAGAGGCTGCGTTGCGGAGCGTAATCATGGCCGCTGTTGCTGGTCGCTGGACACCCAGCCATGGCAGTCCGTCGCCCAGTTGAGAATCGGCTGCGCACACACTCTGCTGGTGCTGGCTGCAGGTCCGCTGGTACTTGGCTCGATCCACGCAGCGTGGCAGTGTCGAACAGCAATAGTAGGCACGCACGCAATTAACCGAAACACACGTTTCTGCGAGTTCATGCTTCACCTAGTTCCCCTAGCCTTCAGGCCTAGTTGCCTAGTACACTAGTATCCCGGACGAGAGCCCACAATTGCGACGGGGCGGTAAATAAAGAAGTGTGGTTGCAGCGTTCACACGAATGTGCATATACAAATGTTGGTTAAAAAAAGTTATTGCAAATTTTGGCCACGTAAGTCTCGGGGGATGATTTCCACACTTGGTGCACTAGTACACTATTCCACACCTGCGCATTAGTTATAATTTTTGAATTAATTATTCACTCAGACATGAGTATGGTTTATGCTAGGGAATAAAAATCAGGCGATTATTATAGCAAAATCAGTTTTTCATGACACAGTTCAATCACTATTTATTGGCGTTGCCTTTTCTTTCACACAATGAAATTAGCACTGGTGAGATGGTTTACAGTTTTACTTTAATAATAATTTGACTCCGAGCCCCCAATAGCAGTAATGTAGGCTGCTATAAACGACAAATGCTCAATCAATTCGAACAGAACCACAAGTCCCACTGTCCTCTTTGTTCTAACAGTTTTGGCACGAAATCACAGTTCGCCACATGTTCACTTACGACAATGTATACCTCGCAAATCGTACTCCCACAAACAATCATAGCACTTCCAGTCCACCTAATAATAAGTGAAAAGGGAAACAGATCTCACATGTATAACACTATTTTGTCTAATTTAATTTCCTGTCAGGAAATTCCTTAAATGAAAGTTCTGTATGTTATTCTGAAAAATGTGCAGCTGAGTTTGCTGCCAAATATAGCAGGGATACTGATACAGTGGAAGCAGTAAACAAAGCTTTTAAGTACCATGCAAAACAGCCGATTAAGGGCATTAAAACAGTTTCCAAAATGGATATTTCTAAGATTTTTGTCTAACTATGGACAATGTATGATTGGAAAAGATGGATTGCTGCTTACCGTAAAGAAGAAACTTCTAGTTACATATAGGCATGATTAAAAGACATTCACATATAGCTTCTTTTAATTGTGCCTGTCTGCAACTTGATGTGTCTTCTTTCCGGTAAGTAGCAATCTATCTTTTCCTACATTGTTGATATTCCTACCCGGAGTTTCCATTGTCTCACTATGGATTATAGACACTTACCAAAACAATTAAACAGCTTTGAGGATATTTTTGACAATGCCAATGACTACAGCATATCTTGAACACAGCTTCGGCACGTTAAAAATAATGAAAAACTATTGGGGTCGAGTATGGGTGAAACCAATATGTCAAATTTAGCTATGTTGTCAACAGAGTACTACACAGCTGCTAAACATGACTTCAATGACATAATAAATTATTTTATTTTGTTCAAAGCATGAAAATTCAGAATAAAATTATAGTAAAAACACAATTCCTGAAAAGGATATTTTCTCAACTCTTCATTATAGCTCCTATTCTTTTGTTTCTAATTAATAATTTATCAACTATCAATGATTTATGAGGGACAAATAAAATCTGTTTTTTATTACACATCATAATAAAAACCACGTACATTAGCGATCAAAAATAATAAGGTATAGATCTTTGTTTTACTTTTTACTATTAAGAACTTTTACACAGTTTATAATTTATTTACTGCAGTGATACCTTTAATTTGCTGAGTGGCAATATTTTTCATAAGTATAGTTTGTTTAAATTAAATTTTTCAATAAACCTTCATTTTCATTAAAATTACTTACAAAATTATAAAATTTGCCAAACACACATCCAAAAAATTGGAGAAAGGTAATTTTATGTGGGGAGGAGAGGGGAGGAGGAGGCTGCAGCCTTGTAAGTTCTGCCAAGGGTGCAGAATCACCTTGGTATAACTATGTCCAAGGCACAAAGTGTAGACGACTGTAAGTCTACTTACATAGATGATCCAAATGAATTTTCAGCAATCATTTGAACATCATCATTCTTGCTGTTAAATGTGAACTTGTATGATTCCAGAACAACTCCAATATCTTCAGAATCAGGCCGGACACAGACCATCAACTGCTTAAGCTAGAAAGAAATTCAGTAAATAAAAAAATTATAAATTTCAATCTATATTTACAAATATTTCATAAATAAAGCACTTGTTGATCAAATAAAATGTTGGAAAACACTAATTGATAAATTTAATTTCAATTTTTTAATTCTTGCATACATATCCCATATACGTACAGGTGTAAAGATGTGGAACAGGTCAAAACATGTATTTTATTACATGCATTTCATATATATATATAAAACAAAGATGCTGTGACTTATCAAACGAGAAAGTGCTGGTAGATAGACACAATAAAAAACACACAAACACACACAAATTTCAAGCTTTCGCAACCCAAGGTTGCTTCATCAGGAAAGAGGGAAGGAGAGGGAAAGACGAAAGGATGTGGGTTTTAAGGGAGAGGGTAAGGAGTCATTCCAATCCCGGGAGCGGAAAGACTTACCTTAGGGGGGAAAAAGGACAGGTATACTCTCGCAGACACACACACACACACACACACACACACACACACACACATATCCATCCACACATATACAGACACAGGCAGACATATGTATTTACATATGTATTTCCAAGATGGCACTACAACTTAAAGTCCTCTATAGAGTATCAACACTTCTCTATTAATAATCGCTTCAGTCTACTCTGTAGCATATTTCGATTTACTTTCTTGAGTTCACAGGGTAATGCATTGTAGAAAATTGCTCCCATTCTGTGTGGGCTGTGGTCCCTTGCCTTTTTATTGGTCACAATTCTATGAAAATTTTCCCTTCACCTTGCATCAAAGTTGTGTACATTACTGTTTCTCACATTATATTCAGGATTTTGTTTCATGAACATGACTGTCTGCAGTACATACATGGAGTACACTGTAAGAATTTTATATTTTATAAAAATGTCTCTACAAGGCTCTCTCTTCTTTACCTTGGCTACCATTCTTACTGCCTTTTTTTGTAATCTAAAAAGTCTATCCATATGAACTGCTGATTCCCCACCCCATATCTCAATACCATACTGAAGGTGCGGATGAATTAACGAGTTCACAGGGTAGTGCATTGTAGAAAATTGCTCCCATTCTGTGTGGGCTGTGGTCCATTGCCTTTTTGTTGGTCACAATTCTATGAAAATTTTCCCTTCCCCTTGTATCATAGTTGTGTACATTACTGTTTCTCATATTATATTCAGGATTTTGTTTCACGAACATGACTGTCTGCAGTATATACGTGGAGTACACCGAAAGAATTTTATATTTTATAAAGATGTCTCTACAAGGCTCTCTCTTCTTTACCTTGGCTACCATTCTTACTGCCTTTTTTTGTAATCTAAAAAGTCTATCTATATGAACTGCTGATGCCCCATCCCATATCTCAAAACCATACTGAAGGTGCGGATGAATTAACCCTAAATATATTTGCCTTAAAGTATCATGGTCCAAAAAGGCTGAGACCCGTTTCAGTAGATACACATTTCTACTGATTTTCTTGCAAATATTATCTACATGTTCTTTCCATGATAAGTGTTCATCAACAACGATGCCCAAAAATTTATGTGAATTTGCATATGCAAGACCCAATGGGGATGTAAATACAGTATCGGTTATGGCAGCATTATAACTGTGGATGAACTTCATTATAGCCATTTATTCTTTATTTAAAAGAAGCTTGTTTGCTGTAAAGTATGCGGACAGAGTATTGAAACTGATCTCGGTACTGTTAGCTGCAGACTGCATATCACTACCACAGCTGATGAAGGATATGTCATCAGCATAGTTTACAACCATGCAATTTTGGGGTTCAAATAAGTTATTTACATAAACAAGAAACAGAAAAGGCCCTAGTATGCTTCCTTGAGGCACACCAAACTGAAGTGCCCTGAAGTTTGATTTGGTTGTTAGGAGCTGCTCATTATTTTGATAAGTTAGCTTTACACACTGTTTCCTGTCTTTCAAATATACCCTTCACCCAAAAGTTGTGGCTCATGTTTCTCTTCTCCATTTTAGGAATCTTATTACATTCCTTCCTTTGTTCCTATATAGTCTGATTCCTTGATAAAGCGGTCTTTAATTCTGACAACAAGTGTCAGTATTCACTTTCCTGTATTGCAATTAGTTTTATAAGAGCACCTGCTGTCACTGTCAACAACATTTTAACAAGTTTTTGAGCAAAGCTCATATTTTACACCTGGACTTTTCTGCTTGAGTTTCATACAAATGTTGCTATTTCTTGGTTTATTCTCTAGAGGAGGTGACATTCAGAGTTATTAAAACATAAAAAAACTTACATATCCTTTTTCAAATGCCTCTAAGGCACTGTTTATCCACTTCTGAAAAATCAGAGCATTTTCACACTTTGTGTTACTGTTCAATACTTTAACACACGTTCCTTCAAATTCTTGTTCAATAAATGCATCTTCTGGGAAAAATGATCTGTTATATGCAACATTTGAAACTGCCAAAGCAACCAGCTGCTTGATAAGCGTTTGAGATTTCTGACATGTTGTTGGAATTACCACTGGTGTGGTCTGAAAATAGAATAAGACATTTTTGTTGAAAAGTTTAGTTGTGAATAACTGAAATATGAATACTGAAACAAATTGCTCATCAATTCATAACACAAGCATAAAAATTCTGAGTGCTTTACAGTATATATAAACAATATTATTCAGACATTCAACACAGTAAAGATGTTACAAACTGTTCTAAAAAATATACAAGGTAAATGTCAGAAATATCACATTTGAACATTCTACAAATTGGAAATAACACACTGTCCTTTGTTTTCCTCATCACATACTGAAAAGCACCTTCCACAATATTAAATTTCTATTCAGAGAATTTCTTGTAATCCACCAGCAATTGAAGTGACTTCAGCTTGCAAAACGACAGCACCAGAAGAGAAAGTATTCAGTGTTTTGAAACACTGCCAGGTCAATAGAACGTCATGTAACGGAACAAAATACAAAGGTGCTGGTTTCTTGTTTAACATAAACACCATAAAACTAAATATCTCAAATGAGACAGGCAGTTAGGAGTAATTTCACACAAATCCACCCCCCACCCCACCCCAAAAAAAGTCAATATATTGTGCAACTCATGAATTTGAAATTTTTAAAATAAATGCCTGGGTGATTTACTAGAGGTAGTTATAACAGGAACAGTACCACATATGTTTGTTATAGTGCACACTATGTTGGAAAGCGGCCTATTTCAAACTGTTCTGCTCATCCCCCAGGATACTTTGCTGTGAACACTGCTGGACAGTAATAAAAGCCCTGCTCCAGTCCGAGGTTTGACTACATTTCAATACTAATTCAATTTTATTCATTGTTGTCCACAGCTATCCTTCACAGAGCTTAAATACACGGAGGTGTCTACCCCCTCACTGCTGCCAAGTGTAAACAAACCTCACACCATATCCTGCTTGCCTAGCATTCTCCTTCTCTGTACAGAGGTACTGTCTGACATGATGGCCACAGCAGAATTTTTACAGCTGGCTCGATAATGAGCTAAGACACAAATTTAAGTCTTTTTATGAAGATGATTTTGGGGCCTCGTAGTCATGGGAAAACATTTGATATGAATGGCATGCACAACCATTATAATATTAAGATACGAGCTATGGCAAATGACCAGAATCCAGAAAAGATGCTGCAAAACTTAATGTGTTATGTATCGTCTCTTACAATAAAACATACGAGCACTTTTTCTCTTTAGTGAGTTCTCAGTGAAGGCTTAACTGTATTATAGACTGAGGCTTATGTTTGGCTGGAAGGGAACAGTTAGGTTCTGCCTTGGCAAAATCAACAAATGTGTCATGTCAAATGACCATTTTCGGTAAACAAAATTTGTGGTAACAGACTGATCTCGGTGAAGACTTAAGGGTATTGTAGACTGAGGTTTATGTTAGGCTGGAAAAAAAGTTCAGCTTTGATGTTGCCAAGTGAACAAATGTGTCATGTCAAATAGTCGTTTTCGGAAAACAAAATTTGTGCTGACAGACTGATCTGTAGCATAGCCGAGGTCCGGATAAGGTTGGAGGGAAAATTTTATTGTGTAGGGTATTTCAACAGAGATGTCAGGAAATTCATTAAATTTGTTATATACACAATTATATTTATGTCCCTGATCAAAGCCATTTTTCCCCAAGGTGGTATCAAACTTTCTAGTTTTCCATATGGTTGGTGGGCTTAATAACAAGAAAACTTTTGGTTGCTTAGAACCCCTACTTCCTCAGAGATCCTGTTAGTTTGTTGGATTTTATTTTGATAATTTTTTTCATATTGCTAGTGACATCAGTTGTTGGTCATTTCTTAAGTCATAACTCTGCCATGTTAATAACTTCATTGGCCCATAAATGCAGAATTGCACTGTTAATTAATCCCAACAAAACATCACTCACCAAATAAGTGGATATACATATGCATGTATAAGGAGCACTTCATAGTATTTTGGACAAGATACATGCATTCCACTTTTTAAGAAACTAGTGATAATGTCACATGAAATGAAAGACAACTGCATGTATTTTCTAAAAATAACAAAATTAAAAACCCAAAATTCTTGTCCAAGACTGGTGTAATGGTAAATCTGAAAACTGTAAAATTCTTGTTAGTCACTCTCCCCTCCCCCTCCCAGAGCAAGAGGAATGATAGCATATGCAAAGCCTATCTAGCAACAATGCTTAAATTATTCAGACTGGCTACTAACAATCTGCACACGCAGTTCTCATCATATGCCTAACAATCCAAGCTAATTTTTCTATGCCGAATCTGTGAAACAAGGTCTTCTCTATTGAGGATTTCTATGCTCTAATTTCATCATCTTTTAAGTCAATATCAGCAATTAATTCTCATCTAGTTATGCTTGTTTCTGAAATATGAGGTCACAAGCCTGTTCTTACTCCAAAATATTGTCTTGTTTCAGTATTGACTAAAAATAGTTGTCATGTCTCATACACCTGGGACAGTAAGATGGCAAAATTGGTGGAAAAAGCTAAAAGATGAAAAAGATGAATGTTATAAAGTGAAGCAGGCAAAAGAATAAAAGTAAATCAACATTAGCTGAAAAGGAAGACCAACAAAAAAGGACTGCAGAAAATGTCTCCTCAAGTATTTGGAAAAGCAGTTGCAAGCTAAGGAAGCATAGCCAAAGACACCCAATAAACAGGCAGTGGTACTACAGCAAATTTACAGCAAACTGTGACCAACAAAACGACACAGTTACTGGTGAAACATTGCAAACGGAGGGATCTTACAAGATTGTAAATGATTTCTGTGATGTGATTAAGGACTTCTATATCTGTGATGATATTAGCTATATCTGTGATGATATTAGCAGGATGTCTCCTGGTACAAAGGACATCCAGTCTTTTACAGCTAGTAAAAATATTCTAATGCAGAAAGTCATAAAGTTTTATTCTTATTGACCTCGCGTACTTCCTACAACAGATAAATATCATAAGTCTTTATGTGGTTATTTCAAGAAAATGTGCAGTTGCTTGTGAATAAACCTCCTCACAACATACCATAATTCTCATTCAATCCAAATTCGTTGGTTGCTGAAACTGTTTGCAAATCTAATAATATCATCACCTGCTGCGAAGTGAGAAAACCAAAACTGTGGAGTAAAAACTAAAGTTGACATTTCCAAAGACATTACCTTCTTCCAGTGGGTCTAAGAATACCCAGTTGTAATACAGATCACTCAGTTCATGACCATGGAAGAAGCATTTGGACTTTTAAAAATGTTGCTGAAAGAGTTCTCTCTCCAATTCTACAACAGCATTAAACAGCATTTCTGAGAGAATTGTCATCAAATTTCAAAACGAAATAATGCAAGCTCACTGAGGTTCTGAAACTGTCACATTTTCACAGCTGTGATATACTATCATGATCATGATTATAATGAACTAAACACAGCTTCATATGGTCTTGTATCTGAATCTACAAATCATTGTCTTTCATGAGGCTGTTGTAACTGGATTTTCAACAACGGGGCCACGAAGGTACGTACTTTCATTATTTGACTGATCTTGACCATATATTTTGTACATTTCCACGAAAGAAAATGTTCAGTTCAGTGTTGGTTTTGAGGAATGGTGGGCAAACATGCAGAAATTGCCAGGAACGTGATCCTTGCACTACGTGAAGTGCGGCAAAATACAACACCATATCTGTGTTACTTCAGTACCATATACATGTATCACTGTATGTATGAAAATATCAATTCTGAGTGAGACAACATGATTCCTGTTACCAGTTACTGCTCATTTATATCCACAACATGTTTCAAAGGTTTAAATCTCTATCATCAGGTGGACTTACATGTGTTAGTATGACATACGTGTGAGTTGTGTTACGATTTTGGAGCAACTTGTATTTTCTGCAGTGGTCACAAGTTATATTTTGCAAACAAAATGACTATTTTATTCAATGAATTTTTCATAAAAATGGCAGAAGTCATATGGAATTGATGCATACAATGAACCGGGGGTTAATTAAAATTTCACAGTCAGAGAATTTATGGACCACTAAGGAACATCAATTTCAAGCACACAAGTGCAAGACATTCCATAAGCATTAATTCTGCTTTTTGTTCAGTATTTTCCCCCCCACACACAGATAAATCTACTAATGATGAGAAAACTGGCTACCCACAATTTGTGAAAGATTTTAATTTTAATTCTGGGTTTGGATGTTCTTCCTCATCACCTCACTCATAACCTAGCATAAGTTAAAAAGTTGTTTGTATCATTTGTCAATGACACACTTAAATTTTGTTGTGTATGTATTCATACCTCAAATGTTTGTGTGTTGTCTTGCTGATGAAGACATACAGAGTCGGCTCCATAATTGTTTCAACAACAGTGGAAGCCACTTATCTTTTCTAAATCTCTGCACCTTCCATCTTCTGGATTAAGAGCCTTCTAATTAAAATGACTGATCCTGTTTAACTATATCTTGGCTGCCTTAAACCAGATAAACTCCCTGACTATTTTCAATAGGATTCTTCTACTAAGACTTACTCTGGATTTAAAGTGGGCAGATTCGGAACATATGATGTACATCCTTTTCAAATGATCAGAAGATATTCCATAAGCACAACTTGCTGTCCCTGCTTCTCTGAGTATTTTACACATAGTATTTCATTATTTATATTTCTCCTCTTTCCAGTGCCTATCTAACTGTATAAGCTAACACTCAGGAATGCAAGCTTACATTATGTCCATCTATATGGCTTACAAATGGTTTCTGAATTAGCTGTTATGGATTGTTGCATGTGTAATTGCTCTATAGTTTTGTTATTCATTCGTTAATATGGTTTTTTCATGTGATAATCCTGTTGAAAATGTTTGATAATGTGACTGCAATTATTCCCTAGCTTCGTCAGTATAGCCTACATGGGACTAAATAAACGTCCTGAAAACTGCAAAATTAATACATACCGGGTAGATAGTAGTTTTCTCGAAACTTAAAAAAGTTGGAAATAGGTATTGATGAAACATGTAATGAATTAACGTGTAATGAATTATTTGGCCTACTCTATCTGTAACGACAAAGAAACGTTAGACTCATTTGCCAATTCTGTGAACTAAAGAAGTGTTAATATCCAAGAAGATTTTTAATCTGTTTAATGCAGATCAATTTCAGCTACAGTGTAGCTATCTTCAGTGTAATTTTATATAAACCATGATGAGCCATCATAAATACAATAGCACACGCTATGAGATTGGCATTATAGTTCTGCAGTGCTAACACTGGGATATGCCTCGACACTCAGGTCAATACACTGAAAAAAATATAAATTACAATCTGTTTGCGGATAAAAAAAATTCACTTCGTTGTGGAGTATGCCTCTCTTTGTGCTTTTCAGCGTAGTTATTAAATTAATGTATAGTGCTCCACGTAGCTACACTGTACGTGTTTAATTGAAAAGGTTTCTTTTTTAAGTGTTTCTTATCAACGACGAACTTTTCGTGAGTTCTATTATCAAATCGTTCCAACATCGCGGTAAAGGCCGATATTCACAGGTAAAGGCCGATATTCACACAACTTATTATAATGGATGAATACATTCTAAATTAAAATAAAATAACGAAACATAATCCTACTTTCGTTTTTATAGCAGTTGCCATAATTCTGATCTTTAAATATAACCCGATTTACAATTGTAACACCAACACTCATTCGTAAACCCGCGGCACTGCAACTTTGGCGTTTTTTTCTTTTTTTTTCCGGCGGTGCCAACGTAGTACAAAGTAAGCTAACAATTCAGGAACTGCCACATTTGTGAAAGACGACGCCAACGCAGTACATTCAAATAGAAACCTCAAGCAGACAGTTGTAATATATTAAACACGACAATATTAATTCTGCTTTAACTAGGAGCTGCGTTTTTTTTGTTTTGTTTTTTTTTTATTTCGCACCACATCATAACTGTTATCGACTACGACAGTCGTTTGCTGTACAAGTAATCAATCAATGCGGTTGTCGAAATGATATATAAAATGTAAACGTTTAGGCAGCTTTAAACTAATTTGTATTCCGTTTTATCAGTTTTCTGCCGTGTCAACACACCAACATCTGCATCTATACTCTGCAATCCACCAATAGGCGCGTGGCAGGAGGTACGTCCCATTAGAACAGTTACAAGGGTTTCTTCCTGTTTCATTCACCAATGGAGCGTGGGAAGGATGATTGTTTGAAAACCTCTGTGTGTGCAGTGATTACTCTAATCTTATCCTCACGATTCCTGTGTGGGCGATACGTAGGGGTTGTAGTGTATCCCTAGACTATTCATTTAAAGCCTGTTCTTGAAGCTTTGTTAACAGACTTTCTCGGAATAGTTTACGCCTGTCTTCAAGAGCATGTAATCTCAATTGTTTCAGTATCTCTGTAACATTTTCTCATGGGTTATGCAAACCTGTTACCATTGGTGCTGCTCTTCTTTGTACATGTTCAATATCCCATTGGTTCTATCTGGTATGGGTCCCATACACTTGTGCAAAATTCAAGGATTTATATGCAATCTCGTTTGTAGATTGATTGCACCTCCCCAGTGTTCTACCATTAAACTGAAGTCTACCACATGCTTTACCCACGACTGAACCTGTGTGACCATTCCATTTCATGTGCCTACAAAGTGTTATACATAGGTATCTGTATGAGTTGGCCGATTCCAACAGTGACTCATTGATATTATAGTAATAGAATACTACCTTTATGTTTCGTTCTGTGAAGTGCAAAATTTTACAATTCTGAACATTTAGAGCAAGTTGCCAATCTCTGCAGCATGTTGAAATCTTATCAAGATCTGACTGAATATTAATGCAGCTTCTCGCAGCTAGTGCTTTATTATAGATAACCGTATCATCTGCTAAAAAACCTGATTTTACTATTAATATTATCTGCAAGGTCATTAATATAAAACAGGAAAACCAAGGGCCCCAACACACATCCCAAGGCCACACCCAAAGTTACTTCTACATCTGACATTGACTCTCCATCCAAGGTAACATGCTGTGTCCTTCCTACCAAAATATCCTCAATCTAGACACAAATTTCACTTGGTACCCCATATGATCGTACTTTCGACGACAAGCGTAGGTGCGGTACTGAGCCAAATGCTTTTCAAAAATCAAGAATCACTGCATCTACCTCGCTGCCTTGATCCAAAGTTTTAGTATGTCATGTGAGAAAAGTGCGAGTTGGATTTCACATGATCGACGTTTTCGAAAACCATGCTGGTTGGCATTGAGGAGGTCATTTTGTTCAAGATACCTCATTATGTTTGAGTACTGATTATGTCATAAGATTCTACAACAAAACGATGTCAAGGGCATTGGACAGTAGATTTGTGGTTTATTTCTACTAACCTTCTTGTAGATGGGTGTGACCTGTGCCTTTTTCCAAGAACTGGGCACAGTTTTTTGTTTGAGGAATCTAAAATATTATCGTGAGAAGAGGGTCTAACTCAGTCACAAGTTCAGTGTAAAATCTGACACTGATTCTATCGAGGCCAGGAGCTTTGTTCAATTTAACGATTTCAACTGTTTCTCAACGCCACTGACACTAATACTTATTTCATTCATCTTTTCAGTGGTACGAGGATTAAACTGGGGAAATTCTCCTGGGTTTTCCTTTGTAAAGGAACATTTGAAAACAGAGTAAAGCATTTCAACTTTTGCTTTGCTACCCTCAATTTCAGTCCCTGTCTCATTCGCTAGGGACTGGACACTAACTTTGGTGTCACTAACAGCCTTTACATGTTGCCAGTATTTCTTTGGGTTCTGTCAAAGATCACTTGACAATGTTCTGCTAAAGTAGTCACTGAAGGCATCACGCATTGCTCTCTTGACAGCCAAATGTGTTTCATTCAGAATCTCTCTATCTATAGACCTATCCTTTACTTTACACCTATTATGCAGTAATCTCAGTTTCTTTACAGTGACTGTACAAGGTATCCCACTCAAACCTCCCTGGTTTCAAAGACCCAAGAAAAAAACCACAGTGGATACAATAATAAAAAATGCACCACATTGTAAATCATCTCAAAGAATTTATTTATTTATCATCAATACATCTCTACATGTGAACCATATGTAGCACAAAGAACATCTAGTCTATATTCAATTTCTTGCCAAGTTCTTTGTAACATTTCCTCTGTTATTGTTGCAATCACATTAGTGATATGATATCGCAACGTAGGAATATCGACCACTTTGGTCGCATACACGCGGTCCTTCTCGAATCCCCACATAAAGAAATCAAGCGGCGTAATGTTGGGTGAATGTGATGGCCAGGCAATGGGCCCTCTGCGTCTGATCCAATGACGGAAATTTCCTATCCAGGAACCTGTGAACTGCCGTTGACCAATGCAGCGGAGCTCCATCTTGTTGAAAAATGATGTTGGGTTGCAAGTCTTGTATCTGAGGGTACACAAACTGCCCCAACATGTCCAGATACACTGACCCATTCATTGTTTATTTCGCAAAGAAGAACGGTCCAACAAGCCTGTCCTGCATTAGCCCGCACCAGACGTTTAGTTTAGGGCTATTACAAACATGTTCAATGACAACGTGCGGATTTTGTGAACGCAGAATTCAAACATTATGTCTATTAACCCTTCCTGATAGACGAAAGGTTGCCTCATCTGAGAAAAACATCTTTCCAGGAAGCTGGCATCGATATCAATACGCTGCAACATATCCACAGCAAATTGTTGTCGAAGTGGTTTGTCGTTCGGCATCAGATGTTGCAGAATTTCCACTTTGTAAGTACATATACGAAGACGCCGGTGAACTACACGATACAATGTTGATCAAGGTACATCAAATTGCCTAGATGCTTGACGAATTGACTTACGTGAGCTTCTGAGAGACGTCTGTCTTATGTCCTCCACTGTCTCTTCTGAAACTTCGTAATGTGCACTGCCAGAATGTTTCAAACACTTCCTGTTGCCAGACACTTCCTACCTTTATTGTTTTCCCACCAGGTGGATCACATTCATATACTCGACGATAATTTCTTTGCATAGTAATCGGCGATTTTGTGTCTGTAAACCAAACAACTGCTTGCACATCATGCGACCATGCTGCACTCTGTCCATGATACTTGGCTCTTCTGACGCGGGAATATAAATTCTTTGAGATACTTTACAATGAGGTACGTTTTTCACTATTGTATCTACTGTGTATTTTCTCTCCTGGGTCCTTGAAATCAGGAAGGTTTGAGTGGGACACCCTATATATCGTGGAGGTTCCCTCCCATTATGAGCTGTTCACTGGGTACATATCTTTCCAGTGCACGGTCAACTATTCTTTTAAATTTGATCCAGAGTTCCTGTACATGCTCCTGACCTGTGCTGAAAGATTCAAATTCCTCATTGAGATATGACACTACTGATTTTTATCTAGTTTACTGCACATATACCGTATATCTTTCAGCTTGTTTTAGTTGCCACAACTCTGTCATGGTCACTGATAGCAGTTTCGACGTAGACATCCTCAAAGAGATCAGGTCTATTTGTTGCCATTATATCCAATATATTTCCATCATGAGCTGTGTTCTAACTATCTGTTATACACTCCTGGAAATGGCAAAAAGAACACATTGACACCGGTGTGTCAGACCCACCATACTTGCTCCGGACACTGCGAGAGGGCTGTACAAGCAATGATCACACGCACGGCACAGCGGACACACCAGGAACCGCGGTGTTGGCCGTCGAATGGCGCTAGCTGCGCAGCATTTGTGCACCGCCGCCGTCAGTGTCAGCCAGTTTGCCGTGGCATACGGAGCTCCATCGCAGTCTTTAACACTGGTAGCATGCCGCGACAGCGTGGACGTGAACCGTATGTGCAGTTGACGGACTTTGAGCGAGGGCGTATAGTGGGCATGCGGGAGGCCGGGTGGACGTACCGCCGGATTGCTCAACACGTGGGGCGTGAGGTCTCCACAGTACATCGATGTTGTCGCCAGTGGTCGGCGGAAGGTGCACGTGCCCGTCGACCTGGGACCGGACCGCAGCGACGCACGGATGCACGCCAAGACCGTAGGATCCTACGCAGTGCCGTAGGGGACCGCACCGCCAATTCCCAGCAAATTAGGGACACTGTTGCTCCTGGGGTATCGGCGAGGACCATTCGCAACCGTCTCCATGAAGCTGGGCTACGGTCCCGCACACCGTTAGGCCGTCTTCCGCTCACGCCCCAACATCGTGCAGCCCGCCTCCAGTGGTGTCGCGACAGGCGTGAATGGAGGGACGAATGGAGACGTGTCGTCTTCAGCGATGAGAGTCGCTTCTGCCTTGGTGCCAATGATGGTCGTATGCGTGTTTGGCGCCGTGCAGGTGAGCGCCACAATCAGGACTGCATACGACCGAGGCACACAGGGCCAACACCCGGCATCATGGTGTGGGGAGCGATCTCCTACACTGGCCGTACACCACTGGTGATCGTCGAGGGGACACTGAATAGTGCACGGTACATCCAAACCGTCTACGAACCCATCGTTCTACCATTCCTAGACCGGCAAGGGAACTTGCTGTTCCAACAGGACAATGCACGTCCGCACGTATCCCGTGCCACCCAACGTGCTCTAGAAGGTGTAAGTCAACTACCCTGGCCAGCAAGATCTCCGGATCTGTCCCCCATTGAGCATGTTTTGGACTGGATGAAGCGTCGTCTCACGCGGTCTGCACGTCCAGCACGAACGCTGGTCCAAGTGAGGCGCCAGGTGGAAATGGCATGGCAAGCCGTTCCACAGGACTACATCCAGCATCTCTACGATCGTCTCCATGGGAGAATAGCAGCCTGCATTGCTGCGAAAGGTGGATATACACTGTACTAGTGCCGACATTGTGCATGCTCTGTTGCCTGTGTCTATGTGCCTGTGGTTCGGTCAGTGTGATCATGTGATGTATCTGACTATCTGACCCCAGGAATGTGTCAATAAAGTTTCCCCTTCCTGCGACAATGAATTCACGGTGTTCTTATTTCAATTTCCAGGAGTGTAGATAGTTTTCAGAGGAGACATTCAGTAAATTTTACAGGATGTCTTATCACACCCACCACTAAAAGAACTGTAATTCTCCCAATTAATTGTTGAATGATTTAAGTCTCCACTAACGATTACAGTATGACTGGAGAATATAAGCACTGTTTAACTCAGGTTTTCTCTCAAGTTTTCCGTTACATCAAGAGATGAGTCTGGTGGGTGATAGAAGGATCCAATTATAGTTTTATGCCCACTCCTGATATTGAGGCTTGCCCAGTCAATCTCACATGCAGCTTCCACTTCTGTCTCAGTGGATTTGAGTCTTTTGTCCACGACGGCAAAACACCATCTACATTTCCCATTTGCCTGTCCTATCGATATACACTAAAATTTTCCCCAAAAATCTCATTGCTCTCAATTTCAGGTTTCTACCAGCTTTCTGCACCTAGTATTATCTGAACTTTATTGCTTTTCATGAGTGCTTCAAACACTGTCACTTTGTTGCAAACGCTTTGGCGGTTTACCATTAGGATTTTAATATTCTCATCCGTGGGACGCACTTCTTTCGATTTTACATTTATACTTCCGGGTTTCCTACAGCCATCGTTATCTTGACTGGATGGAGAGTCGCTTAATCTAAAAAAAAAAAAAACCTTTTTGTGCACCCAATACACTATCAGCTATCTGAGTAGCAGCCTCTGGTGTTTAGTGCACACCTGACCTAATTAGGGGGCCCTACAGCTCTCAACCCTATGGCGAGAGTCCAACAGTCGCAGCCTAGGTTGTCACAAAACTGTCGATGTCTCTGGTTCAGTCTTTCCACTCGACTCGGGACTAATGGGCCAGGATCAGTTCTGGGGACAATGCTGCGAGTCGTGAGCTTCGTTGAAACTCCACACACAAGACTGGTCTTCTCAACCTTCTCTGCCAGTCGCTGGAATGACTCAAGAATGACCTCTGAGCCCAGATGACAGGCATCCTTTGTTACAACGTGCGCCACGTTCTGCAGTTGGTTGCACCCTGTTCTCTCAATGGCAGCTGGAATAACCTCTTCAACATGTTGAATGAGCCCCCCAGGCATACACACTGAGTGCACCTGGTGTTCTTTCCTGTCCCTTGCTGCCATTTCCCTAACAGCACCATCATTTGCCGTACGTCTGAACTGCCAATGATTGATAGACCCCTACTCTTTTGCATTTGCCCCCTCCTGACTCAGAACAAAATAGGTTTCCCGACAACAGGTGAAGTGAGTCCCACTGGGTAAGTTCCAGGTTCAGTTAAAGACCTAGGCGCTCAGTCCGGAACCGCGCGACTGCTACGGTCGCAGGTTCGAATCCCGCCTCGGGCATGGATGTGTGTGATGTCCTTAGGTTAGTTAGGTTTAAGTAGTTCTAAGTTCTAGGGGACTGATGACCGCAGATGTTAAGTCCCATAGTGCTCAGAGCCATTTGAACCATTTTTTTTTTCAGTTAAAGACAGCACCTCAAACTTGTTGGTCAAGGTGATTGGTACATCACCCTGAGTTCTCCCAGGTCCCCGTCCACTCTATACAGCACGCCTAGATCTACCATTGACACGCCACTCGCAGTCAAGTGGACAGGTAATGACAGATCTGGTACTTTCTCCAGTGGAGACAGGATCCACAGGAGAGGGTAGTACGTGAGGTACCTCTGGTACAGGTATTAGAGATTACGACTCTCAGGAGCTCTTTCAACACACCGATTCGCAGCAGCTGTCAATCGTTTGTCAGTAATCAGAGCGAATTCCAGTTGCTTACAAACGTTAACCAATTCGTACCGTGTTTGAGAACAGTATGCACAGTGGGGCTACATGTTGGCTGTGCAATGTATTACAAGGCAGTGAACAAAGGACTTTAAATTAAACCTGCTGATTATTTTTTTATCTGTGAAGCTAAAAAATTGCTAATTCTCTATGTGATTTGAAGCAGAAACACAATACGAGATTTCTATTAAAGCAAAACAAACATATGTGGTAAAAATTACTAGTTTCCTAAAAGTCTTGATGTTAATTATAGTTGTTAGCAAACTCGAAAACCGAGTTAATTTACAATAAATGCAGATAATATATAGGGCTACTCCTCTTAAGGGAAAACTTGATGTAACACAAAATGTTAGTTAGAAAATCTAGCGTAGTAACTAATTCACAGACCACGTTGTTACAAATTGCTTGTAGATTATATAAAGGACAACAGTAGCTTCCGAAAATTCTCAAAAACACACGTTTATTTAGGTTGATATACAGGGTGATTACAATTAAAGTTGAACTTTCAAACCGCTGTAGAAATAACACGATTGGTCAGAATGACGTCAAATTGCAACAGAATATTATCGGAGAAGGGGGATAACGTATGGCAGAAGAAAAATAAATAGTTACAAAATGTAGCAATGGATGGAGCTTTTAGCATCATAATTTAATAGTGGTCGACTACAAACGACAAATCAATCATACAATAATGCCTAAGTTGTACGTTTGATGTTAAAAAAGCTGTACTACTCAGTGTACATGGGTGCACAGGTGTGATACTGTTAGTTACATAAGCCCATCCACCACGGCAAGGTCGTATCACAAAGGATGGGAAAAATCGGTTTTTAACTGTCCTGAGGTCAAAAACCGCATAAAAGCATCACTCACATCGGTTTTTAATTGCCCTTGGGCCAAAAACCGCATAAAAAGCACCAATCAAAATCAAATCGGATTATTTATTTCCGAGTGAGTAGCGCAAAACATGTTCATTATGCTGTCCACCGTTTTCTGTAACAAGTTGAAATCCAGAAACAGCATGTTCCACAACTGATCAGCGTTTCCAGGGTCACGTTCAGAACGTATTGCACAATGCATGCCTTCAATGCAGCTGAGTTTTCAATCGCAACACTGAACACAGCTTCTTTCAGATAGCCCCACAGCCAGAAGTCACACAGATTAAGATCAGGTGATCGGGACGGCCAGGCTGTAGGGAAATGGCGGCTGATATTTCTAGCATTTCCGAAATGGCGCTTCAGCAGCTGCTCAGCTGGATTTTCAATGTGCAGAGGTGCGCCATCTTGCATAAAAATAGACCCATCCACACATCCACGCTGTTGGAGAGCTGGAATGACGTGGTTGCGCAAAAGACACTCGTCGCACTTACCAGTGATAGTACAGGTAACAGGACCGGAAGCATCTGCATCTTCGAAAAAATATGGCCCTATGATAAATGGTGCCATAAACCAGAACCACACAGTGACCTTTTCAGGATGAAGTGTTACTGGTTGATTTGTATGTGGATTTTCCGTTGTCCATATTCGACAATTCTATGTATTGACATATTGTGTCGGATGGAAGTGGGCTTCGTCTGCCACAAAATCTTCCAGGGCCAATCATGTCCACTTCCATGCGAGCAAGAAATTCTAAAGCAAAAGTCTCTCTTGCTGGCCAACAACAGGAAGCAACTCATGCACATGGGTAATTTTGAACGCATAGCAAAGAAGGATGTTTCGTAGGATTTTAAACACTGTGCTCATGGGTATGCCCAATGTTCAGGCAATTCTCCGTGCACTACACATTTGCACACCACCATTCATCTCCTCCTGCATTCTTGTAGCCACTGATTCCCCTGATGTCGAATCAATTCTTTTCCTCCCTCTACCAAGTTGTACACGAAAACAACCCATCTTTTCGAATTTCCGAATCATTTTCTCCACACCCATGGCAGTCATCGGACCAACACCTTTTTTCAAACGCTTCAGTGTCCGGAATATTTGCTGAGCGACGTGTGCACAATCATCATTCTTGTAACACAGCTTTACAAGGAGAGCGTAATCCTGCATTGAGACACTCATGGAGAATGTCGCAGATGCGAAAGGAGGAAAAAGCCTTTTTTTTCCTTTATTGTATTTCCGTGCCACATATGGGGTGGGCTGGAGCAGCATAGGCGCCGCTCTTCAGCCGAGAGACAGGCAGTAAGTACAGAACATGGAGGCATTTAAAAGAACATAAAGGAGGAAATACATAAATATAAAGGGGAAACATAATGCAAGATAGCGTAAAAGGCGGTGACTGTAAAAATGGCGATAAAAATCTAGAAACTGTACACAAGAAAAACCACACACTGTGCCAATTAAGAGAAAACACAAGGCAAAGTATGACCCAGAGCATAAAAGTAGAGATGGCGGCGTAGCACACAACAACACTATGTACAAGTCCAGCACACAATTAAAATCACAGCTCTTGATGTCAACGGGGAGAACAGCACCAAACACAACACTGACGTAGCACACTGACGACCATGAACAAAATTAGAAGATCTGCCAGGGGGATGGAGACGAGGGAGAAGGGAAGAAAGGGGGAGGGGCAGTGCTAGAGGGGGGAGGGAAGGACATGGGAGGGGAACAGTGGAGGAGGAGGCACAGAGGAGGAAAGGAGGAAAATCCGCTCATGGAGACGGAGGTAAGAGGAAAATAGGGGGCTCTGGGGAGAGCGGGGGTGGGGGGTGGGGGGGGGGAGGGGGGGGAGCGGAACAAGGCCAAGCTATAGTTGGTAGGAAGCGTAGATGTCATGGCAAAGTTCAACATGCGGGAGTGGGAGGTGCTGGAAATTGCCCTGATGAACAAGATGGAGGGTGTGGAGGTGGAGAGAGGGAGGGTAGTGATAGACATGTGACAATGGGTGAGGGGTGGAGAGGAAGGAGGAAACCAGGAGGCATGGGGGATCAAGCCTGCAGACAGTGTAAAGGATGTGGATATGTGGAAGGAATAGGAGGAGGTGAGAGAAGGGGTTGAGGTCATACAGGAGTCGTGTGGGGAAAGGAATGTGGATATGGAAGGCCAGGCAGAGCACATGGCGTTCTAGGATTTGGAGGGCCTTATAAGCGGGTAAGCAGAAGGGGGGATGGGGGTGAGGATAGGATGGATGAGGGAGTGAGGGATTTGCAGGTGTGGAGGATGGTGGAAGGATGCAATCCCCATGTCTGGCCAGACAGGAGTTTCAGGAGGTGGAGGCAGGAAAGGGCTTTCTGATGTATGGTCAGGAAATGAGGATTCCAGGTAAGGTGACAGTAGAGGGTGAGGCCAAGGTATCTCAGGGTGGGGGTGAACTAGATGGGACGACCATAAATGGTTAGATAGAAATCATGGAGATGGAAGGAGCGGGTGGTGCAGCCTATGATGATTGCCTGGGTTTTGGAGGGGTTGATACGAAGGAACCACTGGTTACAACAAGTGTTGAACTGGTCATGGTGGGTTTGGAGGGTGCATTGGGACCGTTGAAGGGTAGGATAGAGAGCTAAGAGGGCGGTGCCATCCGCATATTGGAGGAGGTGGACAGGTGGAGGTGGCTTTGGGCCTGTCTGCGGTGTACAGGAGGTAGAGGAGAGGGGAGAGAACAGAACCCTGAGGGACACCAGCAATGGGATAAAAGATACAGGACATGGTGTCATTGAGTGTGACATAGGAAGGACAGCCTGAGAGGAAGATAGCGACCAGATGGACAAAATTGATAGGCAGGACGCAGGTTTGGAGTTTAAAGAGGAGACTGGGATGTCATACTCAGTTGTAGGCATATTTTAAGACTTTTCTGAAGACAGAGGTGGGGCAGATGGGACGATAGAAAGAGGCAACAGAAGAGGGTTTGTTGGGTTTGAGTGGAAAAGCCGTGTACCCAGCGTATTTGTACCAACTTCAACGGTCGTTCGCAGGACAGGTGTTTTCATTTACATACTCTGAAAAATACAGTGCCATCTATTTCTTTTCTTCTGCCATACGTTTTCCCCCTTCTCCGATAATACTCCATTGCCATTTAGTGTCATTCTGACAAGTGGTGTTATTTCTACAGCGTTTTGAAAGTTTAACTTTAATTATAATCACATTGTACAGTGCAGTTCAGGGGTGATGTATACTTTGGCTGAACTGTAAACCACAAACGCTCATTTGCTACTAATTAAATTACATATCCAAAACACTTCTACCATTGACTTACGAAAACATAGTTTCTTAAGCATCTGAAAAATTCTGAAGCTAACTTATTTCTCAAGTAATTGTACAATGAAGTAAGAGAAAGATTGTTTTGAGTGAGGATTTTATGACCTTAATGTGCTAGTTGTGATGATTCATGGCTTATGGAAAATGTGGGCCAGGGCCAACGGTAATTACATGCTTAAGCAAGAAATCGTAAATTTTAAAGTTTGTAATATAAAACATAATAAATAATAAAGGTAACTAATTAATCTTCGAGAAATTTACAATTATTTAAAATTCAGGTAACTGTTGTCCCATTCATTTATCACATCATTTGTGGATAGAGTTGAACCCTCTATCTTTTGCGTTAGGGACGCCGTTGCCATGGGCGATATTATATGTCAAGCGGCCCCTAGCCTGTGTGGTTGGGTCGCGGCTAACATGACAACGGTGTCATGACCAAACCAAAAGTTCTACTGTCACCTCCGTAAACATGCTAGTTTTTGAATCAGGCGTCACAGGATGCGGGCTGTGATGTTATCCATGCGTCTGGGTAAGACTACTCATTAACATGGTCCATCAGGAGATAGAAGTGGTCGAAAACGATCGAAGGGTAGCGGTTGTAAGGGCAGAGGAAAAAAAGTGCCAAGGCCAGCGCCAAGGGAAAAAACCTCTGCGACAGTAGGACAGGTAGTAAGGGCAGTAGCGGCTTGCTAGCTGCGACAGAGCATGCAAGGTGAGGTAAGGTTAGGGTGAGGTATCGTGCATCGTTACCTATGTGCTGCGTGTTCGTTAGCTGGGTCAGTCCGGGTGCTGCGGCTGAGCTTGCTTGTAGTTTCCTGGGCCGGCCGCAGTGGCTTCCTCCCTGTAACATAAGAGTTCGGCGCGGCAACTCATGCGTTGCTGTTAGGCCCTCTGCTGCGCCTTGTCGTCGGTGACTTGGTGCAGCTTCATCAGGCTGGTACAGAACGGCAGCGATCGGCTACCGTTCAGCGTCCTCCTCTACTGCACGCCGCAGCCCTTCCGTAATGTAGCTTCCATGAGCTCCGCTTGTTCGGAGAGCTGCGCCAGTTCAGCGTCGGAGGAAGTATTACCGTTCGCTCGCGCTTGTGCGATAAAGGCTGCCCTTTTGCCTCTCGATCCCTTGGGGGGCCCGCTCCCGCAGCAGTCGGCGTTGCCACCGGTTCAGCTGGGGCGGCGGTTTTCTTCTTTGCACCTTTCACCTGCGGTGCTGCTGGGGCAGCCGCTGGGACAGGCGCGCGAACGTCCTTCTGCGAGGTCGCAGGAGTGTTCGCAGGTACTACTGCGCTGGGGCCTTGGGCGAAGACTGCTCGCAGTTGCCTCAAGGCCTCTTCCTTCTCTGCAGCCACGGCGGCTGCGAAGGCAGTCCTCTCTGCCGCAATGACGGCTTTGAGGGCTGCAGTGGCCTCCTTCACGGCGAAGCCGAGTTCGAGGTCACATATCTTCTCGGGAGCGCGGGCTGCGTCCTGGCTGCCCGTTTCCGAGCGGTCGTCCCTGCCCCTGGCAGGTTGAGCTGCTGCTGCGGCGTCCCTCTGCTGCGCCAGGCTGTTCTGCGCCCTACGCCGTTTCCGACGTCGTCTTCGCTTCTGTCGGTGCGGCCGCGGCCGCCTCGCCCCCCCGGCACGGCTGCGGCTTGAGAAAGCTGCACAACCGCGCCAACTGGCGACGTGCGGGCCGCCACACCGGACACAAGTCGGCAGAACGTTGCTGCCGCGGTCGCAGGCGCGGCTGTCATACTCGCCTGAGCACTTGACGCACCGCGCCGCGTTGCGGCAATACTTCGCAAAATGGCCCTGGCACCTGAAGCACTGGGGCTGGGGGTCCATGGCGGTCGAGAGAGCCTCTGTCGTCACCGGGAAACCCAGCAGCTTCCGCAAGTCGAAGATGTCGCTCCCGCCATCGACCGTTTGCACGGTCACGGCATAGAGCGGCGCCCTCTTCCTGTTGGTCCGGTTGTGCAACCTTGCGGTTGCATTACCAAACCCGGCTCGCAGCAGCCCTTCTCGGACCGCTGCCTCATCACAGCACCAAGGTAGCCCCCTGAGGAGTGCCTCGGTCGTCTTCGTCCTTCCTACGGAAGGTGCCGTCTCACGCGCAGGCGGCGCGTCGACGATGTGGTCGGCCACTGCGACCTTGATCGCCCTGTGGTCGGCCACGTTTGCGGCTCGAACGCAGATCAGCGAGTCTGTACCGACAGACTCGTAGACCATCTCGTTCCGAGCGCAATTCGTGATGGTGTCGAACAGCGCTGTCCAGCCGCCTCTGCACTTGGCGTACAAAGGGGGGACAGGCCGCGACTCGTCTTCTCGGGAGTTCCTTGCACGGTCTGCAGACTCAGTGAGTTGCACAACCGAAGGACCCTTCGTAGCGGCAGGTGTCCTCTGCGCACCCTTCTTTCCCATGCTGCGAGGCGCGGAACACGACAATCTGCACGCGTCGTGAGAACAACGCACGACAATTTGCTCTTCGCGGCGCCCACAGCACAGAAATCTCTTCACGAGCTCTCAACGGCCGAGTTCGCGTAGCGGGCAACGGCAGCGATGCGCTCGCCTCGCCAGCTCAGGCCGCTCGGGTCATTATTTTCACAATGCACCGCTAAAGCTCTATTGTATGTTCTAGGAAAGGAACGTGGAAGTATTTTCTTTGAATTAGTCACTGATGTGTTCGAAGTTTGAATTCTAGAGTTCCCTTTGAGCATGGCACGTGTTTATGTAGTGGGTTCACCTTAAGAAGGTTTCGAGATGTTTGTAATGATATGCGCTTTGGAAACAGAAAGGGGTTTATTATCTCCATCACATCACTTTTAGGATTGTTTGAAGAAGTAAGAAAAGATAAAGGAAGTCATATCCTAACATCCATACTAAATCAAGATTGTCTGGAAAATTATTTTTCCAGAATTCGAGATTTTAGTGCTTTCTATATCAACCCTTCAGCAATCGAGGTGAAGCACAGAATTCGCCTTCTTCTTTTAACAGGAAATGCAGACGATATGGATCAGTTGCTGATGAGAGAATCAGTACGGCTGCTGCGGACACCAAACCGCACGATGTCGAATCAATGAAATTCATTACCAGTGAACTTTGCATTGACGTGAGAGAGGAAAACTAAGCGAAAGATTAGTGAGCAAGTAGTTGTGACATCGCACACATTATGAAAGAGTTAGAACAATTCCTAAGAACAATCAATGATATAGAGGAAAAGAATTGTGATGCAAAAGACGTTTCGTCTGATTCTGTCCACTATATGGCAAGGTATTTTGCATTTCCCAAGTGTGAGCTACTGACAGATCCTTGGGATCACGAACCGAAAATGTCTGGAACAGGTTCTGATTCCTGGATATCTACTGTTTCTCGAGGGAGTCTTCCAAATCCGACAACAGACTGGGTGAACACAGTAAAAAAGTTTGAAATTATATTTTCTGGGTTTCATGGACATGCCATTTCCAAGTGTGACGAATTAGTTAAAACATCACTCACTAAAGCAAAGTTTTCTCAGGTGCGTGAAGATGTAATTAGGTTACATGCAAGAAGGATAACATTTATCCGCATTTGAATAAAGAGGAGCAGTTGCAAGCATGGATGAAGAACACAGGAAAGAAGAATTTGATGTGGACAGAAACTCGACTTTGTAAAAATTGAAGATTCACTTCCCTTCACTCACAACAGGCAATTCATACACTTAAAAATTACAGGATGCAGGTCTGTTCATTTACCGAATTGAATTGTTGCATCTAGCGTGAAATTATTTTTAGTTATGAATTTTGTAGGCCCGAAAATTTATTTACATTTCTCTAACACATTTTAAAAGCATTTACATCATTTGCGGAAGGCACATGCTATCAAAAATTTCCCGCAACCTTGCTGGCGGGTGTCTGCCGGCTGACGTCACGCTAGAGCGACCAATGACAGTTTCTTTGTTGAACTGCTTCCTTCCCCCCCCCCCCCCCCCCCGTCCCACCCAACAGGAAAAGTCTGTCATATCTGAGTCCACATAAGACCCGGAATCAGAGAGGAATTTTACCGGCGCGGTTGTGGTGTTATTTGTCGAGTCCTCACAGTTCACATCATAGATAAAATGGTCTGTGGTTTATTTGAGACGTCCTCTCGTTCTTTCAAGAGAATCACAAAACTTTCATTAGTTGTCTGCAACAGGCAGATGATGTGCTTTGTTGGTGCCGCACACTTTAGCGATTTTGATCGAGGTAAACTTACGCTGCAGTGTTCTTCCTTGGCACGCCAGAAGCTACGTGAAAAATTCGTGCAATGCGCACGTTTATTAATAGAAAAGCCGACTTACGTCTTTTTCCTTGTCTGAGACCGCTTTTGCAGGATCGTGTGTCGATTTAAAGTTCTATATTCTCATATTTCACTGTTCACGTCGCTTCTTCTGCGTAATCTTTCATGGATCGTATCAATACCCATTTGTACTTCGTTATACTCTGAAATTTCGAACATTCGGGATTACCACGATGAACTAGTATTGTTGTTATCAATTGTAGGCTTAAACTAAATTGCGCTCTTTCACAATTTTTAAGGACACTTCCTCCTACATTTGTACTTAATTTTTCTCTTTTTCAACAAAACGCGCCTGACAGTTTTGACGGCTGTTCTTTTAGGGTCATTTCTAACACTGCATTTTTCTTCTTCAAAACTTTTATGTCTTTATATTTCTTCGGCTTTAAGTGTTAAATCACTAAATTCGTAGATGGGTACTGTATTTGTTACTTGATTCAGTTTCCTTTTCTTTGGAGATACAGATACCGAGGCTCCAACTGCTCTATTTCGCAAATCTCTATTTTCATAACGTAGAACTCACTCATTGAGCCTCGCGTTGCTTTTTAATTGGACACAAGCCTTTCGCACGCTACAGGGTGTCTGGCGGATGACGTCACAGCGCGATGGGCACTCCAGGATGCTTGACCGCCGGCTCGCTCGGAATGGCCTACCTTTTAGTATCCAGTTACCTTGAGTAAGTTCTCTGACTTGTAACACGCTGGTTGGCCGGTTGGGTGTTCGTTAGCCGTAGATTTAGCACTCTCGTACACTCACGTGTGACGTCATCATGACATGTACAAGTTGTATCAAAGACGACAAAAAACGCGTAGCGACTTTTGTGATCGATCGTGACGCTAAACTGCGATAGCCATTTTTGCAGATGCATTAAAGGATCAGCTCGTTGTATCATCAATTGATATACTCACTGCAATTTTGGAAGCTATTGATGTGTTTATTTTCTTTGAAAACGTGAACCTGCCAACTTTTGTAAAAAAAAAAGAGCTCACAATAAACTTTGTAACGGATAAATTTGAAAATTAATTCTATGACTAACATAGTGGCTCAGTCTTTTGAAGAGAGATATGAAATGACAGAGGACCTGAATTCGAAGCTACTGAGAGCTTTTGTTGTTGTCACATAACACGTCACATACAATCAAATGATTGGGGCGTAGGTAACGCGTTAGTTTAATGCTACTTTCTAACTGTAAGTATAAAGAATAATTTACAGCTCTTTTGTAATTTTAAGTACCACAAAAGGATTTAATATAATCATGTTGAAAATAAAGTAAAATTAAGAATAAGGCGTTTTTATAAGCAGTTTTAACCTATGAATTGGTAACTTATACTGAGATTTGTTTCTTGTTTAATAATCATGCTTAAACAGGTTATTCTCAAAAAGTTGTGAATTTGTTCAGAAAACTTAATTGTCTCATAGATGCAGAGGCCTCAAACAGTCATAAGATCGAGGGCCTTGAACAGAGGTCTGCATGATTGTCTTTTTTCTGCACGTGATGTGGGTCTAATGATTTTTTTTCTGTAGTCCTAAGACTCTCTGTTAATTTGTTTTCTATGATCACAAAAAATTGTACCATATGTAATCACAGACACACAATATGCATGATATACAACTTTTTTGACTGGTGTTTGTATTATACTACTTATAACATTCATTGCAAATATTAGGGTATTCAGATTTTTTTCTGTAGCCTGCTCATTGCGTTCATGAAAGCTCCGATATATGGTAATAAATCGCCATTTATTTATACAAGTCATATGTGTATGGATTATGTTTCTCAATACACATAGCAAGAAACTACAAAACTGGGGTGAAAGCCCGCAACAGTTTCACTACTTAGAGCCTGGGCAAATTCTTTCTGACCACCAAGAAATCAAATATTTCTCATTTTGCATTCTGCTCTATGAACCATGCTGGGTCAAATGGTTCTCATTTCGCATTCTATCACATGGAGCAGCATACCGTACTGAGTATGAGAACGTATCGGATTTGCTAATGCACTGACAGTTCAATAGACGCATCCTACAACAAACCATAATGGTATTGCTTACAGAAATATGCTCACAAAGCTTAAAACAGGGAAGTTGAAAGGTGGCTACACTGTGCCACTGCGCCAGAGATTGCGCCAAAGAGTACTATTAAGCCGCCTCCACAGTGATTGTCGGGAGTTCGTAGCAGTCCGTGCTAGTAGAGAGCTCGTGGAGGACAGTGTGTGTAGAGAGTTCGTAGCAGTCAGTGCTAGTAGAGAGCTCGTGGAGGACAGTGTGTGTTGAGAGTTCGTAGCAGTCAGTGCTAGTAGAGAGCTCGTGGAGGACAGTGTGTGTTGAGAGTTCGTAGCAGTCAGTGCTTGTCGTGAAGTCGGAGTGAGATGTGGTAGTAAAGAGTGTTGTTCCATGTTTTATGCAGTTATTTGATGGGGGAGATAGCAGATGTTATTGTAATGAGTGCATTTTGTCAATATATATGAAGGTAAAATCCACAATGTTCTTTTATTATTTGTGTGTCTGAAATAATGCGTCACTACAGGTTCAGTCAACAAAGCATCTGGTTTGTGTTCTTGCATTAGAGTGTAATTCTGGTTTTCTTGCGTAATTATAGTTTTTCTAAATTTCTTTTGTCACGTCAGTATAGTTGGTATTTAAAAATTCTTGTCTTGTTGGAAAAGAACCGTGCCAGATGTGGACGTTGAGTCACACTCCCACATACAGAACAGTTACTCTTGTGCTTATTGGTTTTGTAGGTTTTATAGTTGCTGGGGACTTAATTAATTAACTGTGTTTACGAAAATCTTCTTACATTGTTTGTTGCAGTCAGATAGCGTAATAATACTAGTCAGGGCCAGCCGATTACGAGACACTGCGTAATCGGACATACAGTTATCAAAATCATTTTCAATCATATATATTTAATTAAGCCCCCATGCACGTGGCGACCGCTGCTTCGGATCGTCCCTTGGATTCTTCTGATTGTGAAAATTGTAGACTGTAGTATTGTTGTAGTAATTTGTAGTTTAGTAATTGTAGGTTATATTGCATGTGTAGATTTGGTAATTGGCATTCTTCTAATGATATTTTTTTCTCAGAATTTGATTTGTTGTCTTGTTTACGCGTTTGACAATCTAGTGCAATTATTTCAATTGTTCGATCAATCGTGTTTGAGGGAGTCATTGCATGTGAATGGTATTGTTGAGATAAAGAGTCACCGTGTGTAATTTTCGTACAGTGACGAATCTTTCGTATATTTTGTAAATGATTACGCGATCAATGAAAAATGCAAAAATGATGAATAGTGAGAATAACGAAATTGTTGACATGGCGAACTCGCCAACAGAGGAAAACAGTATGGTGGATAATGGAGTTGAAAACAATGTAATAAGTCGGGAAAATAGTCCGGAACCATTTCAAAATTTTTCTCAATCAGAAAATTCACAGAATACGAGATCAACGATAGAAGATTCTGAAATAGTATCGAACACAGATAGCTTTACAGCTATGACGAAGGAAACTGGTTTTGCGGGAAATGTTAGGCGCGAAAAGAATTGCGAACCGGCTACTATGGAGCAGTTGATGGGTGCAATATTAAATCTGGGATCACAAATGGGAACAATGGTAACACGGATGGGAACAATGGAAACACGAATGGAAACTTTGGGATCTGAAATAAAAACAGATAGGGGAATAATGGAGCAGTTTCGATCTGAATTAAAAACAGAGATTGGAACAATTAGAACTGAGATGGGAACAACGGAAACACGGATGGGAACAGTGGAAACTCGGATAGATTCACGAATAGGAACATGTTTCAAAAATATGAAAGATGAATTAAAGAAAGAAATCGGAGAAGAAGTGCAACCAATTTTGAATGCTCACAATAATAGATTAATTGCAGTAGAAATCAGACAAAGGGAACAGGATAGAGAACAGGAAGAAAGAGATCGCGTGATAGTACAGAAATTTTCAGAGTTAAATTTACAACGTGCAAAGGATAAGGAAGAAATATTTGAGAGAATCGAGGAATCCGTACCAAATGACAGATTAAATAACCTAACACAACAGTATGAACAGTTAGCTACCAAATGTGTCAATACTGAAACCCGAGTCGCGACACTTACGGAAGACGTAAATAAACAGAAAGAAAAAATAGGTGACTTATCGGAAAGAGTTGAGGAAATTTCAGATAGATTGACAAATCTTAGTTTACATGGGGACAGAGATTCGGATGATACAGCTCCATTACCATTTGCAGAAACCGAAGAGTATCAGAACATAAATAAGCATGTTGAAAATCAGGGAAAATTTAATGAACGCGTGAAAAGGGAATTTGAGGCTTTAAAAAAGCAAGTCAAACAGATTGAGGGCGAAATTGTAGGAAAAGACAGCAAAAGAAATTTGGAATCACAGATAGCAGAGGGGTATGAAGAAAGTAATTTATTTCATTTTCGAGAAGCAACAAGAGAGCGCCAGGCGCGCGAACTTGATAATAATCGACATTCGGACTGGGACAGACGCGGTAGGTCTTTGTCGCCACGAGGCGAAAACTTTGATTATAAACACTTTTTGACTGTTCGGAAATTTAAGATCTTCCGCAATTCGAAGAATGGCATACATCCATGTGCATGGTTAGATCAATTTATGTACGCACTTCCACCAAATTTGCCACTAAGTCACGAACTAGAAATTATGTGCAGTTATTAAAGTCCTCATGGGATTCACTACTCTAAAGTGAATATGTGCCGTAGCGAGCATAGGGCCCCGAGCTGTAGTGGTGCTGTTTCTCTTTTAGTTTTCTGCACCGCTTCCTACTCTTTAACTATTCTTTGCATCTGTCAAACGAACTCTTCGACTATCAATCTATCTAGAGAGTAAGTAAATAATAACCTGATATGACGATTTTACCCAAATGAGATTTCGAAAATTACTGTTTGAACTTATTAAAGTCCTCAGGGGATTCACTACTCTAAGTGAATATGTGCCGTAGCGAGCATAGGGCCCCGAGCTGTAGTGGTGCTATTTCTCTTTTAGTTTTCTGGACCGCTGCCTACTCTTTAACTATTCTTTGCATCTGTCAAAACAACTCTTCGACTATCAATCTATCTAGTGAGTAAGTGAACAATAACCGGATATGACTGTTTTACCCAAAAGTGACTTTGGAAATTACCATGTGGAGTTACTGTATCTTCAGCAGCATTCATTCGTAGTTTAAATGAAATTTTACCTGTTTATCTTCGTGACAACATTACTTCTTATGTTGACGATATTCTTATTGCTAAACATTCTTGTAGTGAGCACAACAAAATTATGGATTCATTATTACGTATTTTTGCGCGAGTTGGCATGACAGTGAACTTGGAAAAATCAGAATTTGGTCGTTCTCAGGTGAAATTTCTCGGTCACACTATTTCTACAGAAGGTATTCTTCCTGATCCAGAAAAATTAAACGCTGTTCGTAATTATGCTGTTCCTACTACAAAACGTGATGTTCGTAGTTTTCTTGGTCTCTGTAATTTTCTTCGACGCTTTGTTAGATTGGACGATTTGGCCACACCTCGTTTTTGCGATCTATCTGGGAAGTTCTTTTTAAACGAAAATCGGTCGACAACTCCGTTTGGTTAGTTTGTATTCCTGATGAGTGGGTCAATAAATTGATTTGGTATACACATTTCAGTTATGCACACTTTGGTCCCCGAAAATGCTTTCATAAATTACGAGAAAATTGCTACTTCAGTAATATGGAAAAACGTATTCGATCTGTTCTTGCCAAATGCAAATTATGTCAAATGGCTAAGCCTCCAACGATTTCTCACAGAGCACCGTTGTTTCCCATCATTTCAGCGAAATTAAAGGAGATGGCTGCAGTCGATTTGTTTGGTCCAGTGGTTCGTTCTACTAATGGTTTTGCGTACATTTTCGTAGCAGTGGAACTGACATCAAAATATGTGTGTTTTACACCTTTACGCAAAGCAACAGCTCATTCAGTATCTAACGCTTTTATCAAACATTTTCTTAAAGAAGTGGGTCATGTTGATAAGGTTACATCAGATAATGGATCACAGTTTCGTTCTAAAATTTGGCTTCGTACTTTACAGCGTCGTAAAATTAAACCAATCTTCATTTCACTTTTTCACCCTCAATCTAACGCTTCAGAGAGATGGATGAAGGAAATCAATAAATTGTGCCGTCTTTATTGTCATCAGAATCACAGAACTTGGGATCAGTATCTTCATATTTTTCAAAACATTCTGAATGAACTCCCTAATGATTCAACTTCTTTACCGCCTATATTGATATTAAAAAAATAAAGTACCAACAAATCGCATTTCTGAAATCGTTCCTTTTCCGCCTTCACGGAAACTGCGGCATTCTGAAGTTGTCAACCTGGCTCTACGAAATATTGCGTCTGCGGCTGCTAGAAGAGAGAAATCAGCGAAACATCCTGGTCGTTTAAAAACTTTTTCAGTTGGTCAAAAGGTATTAAGGTAGCAGAGGGGTTTGAAGAAAATAATTTGTTTCATTTACGGGATGCAACAAGAGAGCGCCAGGCGCGCGAACTTTACAATAATCGACATTCGGACCGGGACAGACACGGTAGGTCTTTGTCGCCACGAGGCGAAAAATTTGATTATAAGCACTTTTTGACTGTCCGGAAATTTAAGATCTTCCGCAATTCTAAGAATGACATACATCCATGTTCATGGCTAGATCAATTTACGTACGCACTTCCGCCAGATGTGCCACAAAGTCACAAACTAGAAATTATGTGCAGTTATTAAGGTCCTCAGGGGATTCACTACTCTAAGTGAATATGTGCCGTAGCGAGCATAGGGCCCCGAGCTGTAGTGGTGCTATTTCCCTTTTAGTTTTCTGCACCGCTGCCTACTCTTTTACTATTCTTTGCATCTGTCAAAACAACTCTTCGACTATCAATCTATCTAGTGAGTAAGTAAATAATAACCTGATATGACTAACTGTACCTAAAAGTGATTTCGTAAATTACCGTTTGGACTTACTGTATCTTCAGCAGCATTTATTCGTAGCCTAAATGAAATTTTACCTGTTTGTCTTCGTGACAATATTACTTCTTATGTTGACGACATTCTTATCGCTAAACGTTCTTGGAGTGAGCATAACAAAATTTTGGATTCATCATTACGTATTTTTGCAAGAGTTAGCATTACAGTAAACTTAGAAAAATCTGAATTGGGTCGTTCTCAGGTGAAATTTCTCGGTCACATTATTGCTACAGAAGGTATTCTTCCTGATCCAGAGAAACTAGATGCTATTCAGTTCGCAATGACATTCTTTTTAAACGAAAATCGGTCGACAACTCCGTTTGGTTAGTTTGTATTCCTGATGAATGGGTCAATAAATTGATTTGGTATACGCATCTCAGTTATGCACACTTTGGTCCCAGAAAATGCTTTCATAAATTACGAGAAAATTGTTACTTCAGTAATATGGAAAAACGTATTCGATCTGTTCTTGCCAAATGTAAATTATGTCAAATGGCTAAGCCTCCAACGATTTCTCACGGAGCACCGTTGTTTCCCATCATTCCAGCGAAATTAAAGGAGATGGCTGCAGTCGATTTGTTCGGTCCAGTGGTTCGTTCAACTAATGGTTTTGCGTACATTTTCGTAGCAGTGGAGTTGACGTCAAAATATGTGTGTTTTACACCTTTACGAAAAGCAACAGCTCGTTCAGTATCTAACGCTTTCATCAAACATTTTCTTAAGGAAATTGGTCATGTTGATAAGGTTATATCAGATAATGGATCACAGTTTCGTTCTAAAATTTGGCTTCGTACTCTACACCGTCGTAAAATTAAACCAATCTTCATTTCACTTTTTCACCCTCAATCTAACGCTTCAGAGAGATGGATGAAGGAAATCAATAAATTGTGCCGTCTTTATTGTCATCAGAATCACAGAACTTGGGATCAGTATCTTCATATTTTTCAAAACATCCTGAATGAACTTCCTAATGATTCAACTTCTTTACCGCCTATATTGACATTAAAAAATAAAGCACCAACAAATCGCATTTCTGAAATAGTTCCTTTTCCGCCTTCACGGAAACTGCGGCATTCTGAAGTTGTTAACCTGGCTCTACAAAATATTGCATCTGCGGCTGCTAGAAGAGAGAAGTCAGCTAGACGTCCTGGTCGTTCAAAAATCTTGTCAGTTGGTCAAAAGGTATTAATTAAGTCCCACCGTTTGTCTCATAAAGGAAAAGGCTTGTGTCGCAAATTTTTTCTGCTTTATAACGGTCCATATAGAATTCGCAAAATTATACATGATAACACTGTCGAAGTAGAAACTCTTAAATCTCGACGCTCTAAAGGAATACATCATATATCAAACGTTAAAATTTTTGTGGAATGACATACTTGTGAGAAACTAACAGCTAGATGTAAACATGCGGAGAGTACAAGGATACCGCGCTGTGTTTTGGCGGCGGCACATACTCAAAGCAACAGTGAAGTCTGCGCGCCGCACGAGGCAGTCGTTGACCGCAAACAATGACTTCCTACGTCACGCGCCTACAGCTGATCGAGCGCTCAGTGCGAATGCACTGACAGACGTAAACAAATACACAGTCTAATTTCTCCGACTAAATTCTGTATAAAGCTATAAGAACTTGTTGAATTGTGTTATTAACATTCAGTATTTTGCAGGATACGGTTGTATAAAGTATTTAAGACCTTCAGGTAAATTCTGTGCGTGTCCGACGTTAAGACGACTTGCTATCGAGAAAATTTCAGAACGAATGTAATTTCCAAGAAGAAACTAATTAACTAAAAAAGGTAACTATTAATTGAGTTTATTTTTCAGGTAACATATTTCCACTTAGGTACGTACTTAGACGTAATTTGCTGCTCGCGATTACGTGATTCATACTTTGTGCTAATTTCATGTTCTATGAATTTACTTGTGAAGCGACATGCGTGCGTACGATAACTGATTTTGACAATGATTATTAATGAACTGGGTTGTAACTTGTGTATATTATGCATCGCTTGGCTGCACTGCTTTTTCACTGATGTCATATTTTTCTATTATGTGCCTGCTGTGCTTATTTATATAAATTATAATTGTAACCTGATTTATTGTGCTGATGTGTTTAGGTATGTAAGTTATACTTTGTGATTCATCTGCTTGTGCCTTCATGTTTACTTATTAAGATGACATATGAACATTTATTTGCTTAGGCTGATATGATGCTAATGACCTGTTTATTACGTAAGATATATGTTTACTGCTATGCGTATGGATTACATATTTACACATTTCTGTTTTGTTGCCATAACTGCTCTTTAATTTGGTGTATAGCAATGCTGATGTACAGTGTACGAACATAGAGTTTAGGTTACACTGTGGTATTAATTATAGATTGTTCGCTTGGCAGAGCCTCGTTGTAGGAATTGTGCTGCATCCACTTGTTGACATTCTGTTCTCTACTGGTATATTTACTCGCTATTGCAAGTTTTGCTTACGCTCAGTGCCTTACATTTTTAAGATAAGAAAATTAACTGCTATAATTCGACGAACGACATTGGTACAAAGAACTTCGTTGAAGTCACATGAGCTGAGGTTTTATGGAAGCTGTATAAATTTATGCTAATAGGAAGGAAGCTAACGACATGACAGACCAAAACTAGGTTTAGACCATTAACAATTATTACACTGCATTTTTCGTGAGCAATTGAAATAGGAAGTGACACTTGACACAAGAAATACTCCACATGTTTGCTTCTGCTATGATTCTTGAAGTGGTGTACACACTGTGAAATATTATGATCATTCACACTCCGTAATCGTACTTAATTACTGAGAGTTATTCGAACTAAGTCTGTTAGAGGTCAGGTATGCATTTCTTTTATTTAATGATGGACAAGGAACCAAAATGTATCTTATAATTTATAACGAGTAGAAAATTTGGGTTAGATGGATTACACAGAGGTTGTGTGTGGACACTGTGTCTTCGGATTGTATGGGATGCTGAATTGAAGTTGCATTAGGATTTTATCTGTACTTGTTCGAGGAGACTGACTAGAGGAAAGAGTTGTTATGGAAGTGAAATGATATTGGTGCTGAGGTTTATATTTATCGACGTATTATTATAGGTATTGAGAGTATATGAAGTTGATGATTATTGGAGTTTTTGTGGACAAGAGGTAAGGTAAATGATATTGATGATAAGAGTTATATGTATCGACGTATTGAAGAAGTATTAGTGACGTATTGAGATTAAGTTGATGATTATTGGAGTTTTGGTGTATAAGAGGTAAAGTAAGTGAGGAGCATATTTTTTTGTTGGTCTTATGGAACAAGGAGGATGAAGATAGCAGACTAGAACATTAAAATAGAAGGAAGATAGTCTATACACACACTTTGTTAAATCACTAAGCAGTATATACTTTTTTTTTTGGAGAGAGGAAGTAATTGCATATCTTGGCTCACTGACAGTTGTTCAACAACAGTACATTTGATCTGGCTTGGCAAACATTGGTCTTGACATGATGACTATGACGTTGACTAACTATTATTGACTGTTATACATTGCTGCCAGTACTACTTGATACACATGATGAACATCAGATTTAGACAGAATTTCATTTACACAATTAACACTATTCAGTTACACAGTAGTACTTAATGTGGATGAGAGATGAGTGAGTGTGTTCTGTGTGTTTTCCTTTACTAATCCTACCCACCTATCTCCTAAATATTATTTTATTTGTTGGTAGTGGCTTGCACTGACACCCATGAATATTATAGGTTTGCTGGTATTTGTGTATTGTAATAGTTAATAGGATAATTATCTGATATCATTTGTGTGTTTGTTATGATTTGTATGTTACTGTAAAAGCATTTGTATGTGCATTCAAACTATTGTTCATGCCTGAACTGTCTGATTAGTGAAGATAAATATTCTGAACTGTTACCTGCACTTTTCAACATGATGTGTGACATTTGGTCGTGTTTAATTTCTGCTGATGAACTGTGTGATCAGTGACTGTAAAAAAATCATGGACTGTTACTTGTACCTTTTCTACATGATTGGTGCCACTAGGACATGTTTAATTTGTGCTCATAAACTCTGATGAACAGTGTGATCAGTGCCAGTGAGTTTGATGGAACTGCTTCTGCTGAGAGATGTGACTTTTTGCTGTCTGCACCTACTCAATATTGCTGGGTGCCACTGACAGACTGCGTCTACTGAAGAGATGTCCCCTGTTGCTGTGTGCACCTGATCAACATTGCTGGGTGCAACTGATGGACTGCTTCTACTGAAATGAAGTCACTTGTTGCTGTCTGCACCTACTCAACATTGCTGGGTGCCACAGTTAGAACTGTTTCTACTGAAATGCTGTTACTTTTTGCTGTCTGCACCTACTCAACATTGCTGGGTGCCACTGATGGACTGCTTCTACTGAAAAGATGTCCCCTATTGCTGTGAGCACCTACTCAACATTGCTGGGTGCCGCTGGTGGACTGCTTTTACTGAAATGGTATCACTTGTTGGTGTCTGCACCTGCTCAACATTGCTGGGTGCAACTGATGAACTGTTTCTACTGAAATGAAGTCACTTGTTGCTGTCTGCACCTACTCAACATTGCTGGGTGCTTCTGATGAACTGCTTCTACTGAACTAATGTGACTTGTTGCTGGGTGTACCTGCTAAACACTACTGGATGCAACTGATGAACTGCTTCTACTGAAAAGATGTCACCTGTTAGTATCTTTTTTTTTGTATAAACTAATCATTGAAAGCATTTTATGTGAACATTTGTATAAACTGATTTTTTGTATATTGTGTAAACTATTATGTAAAGTCACATGTATGAAAAGAAGTTGTATTGCTTACTGTATTTCATATGTTAGGTTAGTGAAATGTCAGTGCAAGGCCAAAATTTTAACTAATTATGTGATGTTTAGGTATTAATATTATCTTTTATTTTTGTCTGTATTTCTCTGGACGAATTTGGTGGTATTTTCACCACCAATGCTGGCAAAAATACCATCAAATTCTGGCCTGTGGAGGAGGGGCATATGAAAGGTGGCTACACTGTGCCACTGCGCCAGAGATTGCGCCAAAGAGTACTATTAAGCCGCCTCCACAGTGATTGTCGGGAGTTCGTAGCAGTCAGTGCTAGTAGAGAGCTCGTGGAGGACAGTGTGTGTAGAGAGTTCGTAGCAGTCAGTGCTAGTAGAGAGCTCGTGGAGGACAGTGTGTGTTGAGAGTTCGTAGCAGTCAGTGCTAGTAGAGAGCTCGTGGAGGACAGTGTGTGTTGAGAGTTCGTAGCAGTCAGTGCTTGTCGTGAAGTCGGAGTGAGATGTGGTAGTAAAGAGTGTTGTTCCATGTTTTATGCAGTTATTTGATGGGGGAGATAGCAGATGTTATTGTAATGAGTGCATTTCGTCAATATATATGAAGGTAAAATCCACAATGTTCTTTTATTATTTGTGTGTCTGAAATAATGCGTCACTACAGGATCAGTCAACAAAGCATCTGGTTTGTGTTCTTGCATTAGAGTGTAATTCTGGTTTTCTTGCGTAATTATAGTTTTTCTAAATTTCTTTTGTCACGTCAGTATAGTTGGTATTTAAAAATTCTTGTCTTGTTGGAAAAGAACCGTGCCAGATGTGGACGTTGAGTCACACTCCCACATACAGAACAGTTACTCTTGTGCTTATTGGTTTTGTAGGTTTTATAGTTGCTGGGGACTTAATTAATTAACTGTGTTTACGAAAATCTTCTTACATTGTTTGTTGCAGTCAGATAGCGTAATAATACTAGTCAGGGCCAGCCGATTACGAGACACTGCGTAATCGGACATACAGTTATCAAAATCATTTTCAATCATATATATTTAATTAAGCCCCCATACAAAGTTACAGGAAAGTTAACTGTCTGTTTAATATCCTTAGTGGAATTTGCACTCATCCAAAACTTGTTAATAAGATGTTAGATAAGATACATGCCCCAGTAAAACAGTTTGTGCTATGTACAGCAGGCTTGCAAGGGACCGCTAAGTCACTTGACTTATATATTACTCAAAGTTATTGTTCACTCTTTTGTCTCAAAGCGATCACACAAAATGATACCAAGACAGTTGTGAGAATCCAGAAACATCTGAGGTGGAGCGAAAGGTGACTTCACCTTAACCATAGGCCTTAGTGATAATCTGCTACGATGAAGTAATATTGAAAATTCGCAGAAGATTACTCCCGATATATCACCTCATAATAGAGTGCTTTATAGACAGAAAACACATGTAGGTGTATGGCACAAACCGTTTATTTTGCACTTCATCAAAAAAAAGCCACAAACTACCTTTCAGTATTTTCCCTACACACATTTATCAAATTTTAGTTTTGTAAACAGTTTTAATAAAAATGTAGCACAATGAGACCTATTGTCCAGTGAGACTCGGTACAAGAATTACATGGGTTAAGCATTTAGCAAAGTGATTGGCAGAGAACATTAAGATTTTCGATGTTGTGTCAGAGTTTCATAAGCACTAGCATAACAACAAAATACTGTACCTAATACATAAGTAAGGCCAACTTTCAGTGGCCTTACTATACCATATATCTGAACAATGCAGCCAATCTCTAACCTAACAAATATTTGCTTCAGCACCGCTCGCCGATCTCCCGATCTCTGTGGTCCTACAATATCATACTGAAATGGCAGCTAGAACTTCAATGTTAAACATCAGCGAGCTGTGTAGGCAGCAGCTGTGTGAACCAAGAGCGCTGCTACCACATAAGTTATGTTAGCAATAGATACATATTTGGTAGTAGACGTTTCTTCAACTAAATGACGCTGTAGAACTGTTACTGCAACAACAGTGTGCTTTTACAGTCGGGGGCTGAGCAAAGGACTTCTTCTTGTGAACAGAAGATAGGAAAACGAGGGGTAGGAGAACTCGTGTATCTTTCCCATTTAATTTCTAAACAGTCTTTCTTGTTTTGTGTCTCCTAGGAGGCTGTGCGCTTGGTGGCGGCCTATTTCGCATGTCCTCGCTGTAGCTTTGTTCACAGGGCAAATTTTAGTCATCCCCTCAAAACTCTCGTTTGTAGAAGGGTGATGAAACACCTCGACTGTCATAATTTACTGAATGAAACCCGAATTGGCTTCCATCTGGATGTGTCAACAGGACAGGCCATATTCTCTTTTATCAGTCAAATTTTAGAATCGATTAATAGAAGAATGTCTCGTGTAGGAACTTTTTGTGAGCTAACCAAAGCGTTTCTACATCTACATCTACATCAATACTCCGCAAGCCACCTGGCGGTGTGTGGCGGAGGGCACTTTACGTGCCACGGTCATTACCTCCCTTTTCTGTTCCAGTCGCGTATGGTTCGCGGGAAGAACGACTGTCTGAAAGCCTCCGTACGCGCTCTAATCTCTCTAATTTTACATTCGTGATCTCCTCGGGAGGTATAAGTAGGGGGAAGCAATATATTCGATACCTCATCCAGCAACGCACCCTCTCGAAACCTGGCGAGGAAGCTACACCGCGATGCAGAACGCCTCTCTTGCAGAGTCTGCCACTTGAGTTTGCTAAACATCTCCGTAACGCTATCACGGTTACCAAATAACCCTGTGACGAAACGCGCCGCTCTTCTTTGGATCTTCTCTATCTCCTCCGTCAACCCGATCTGATACGGATCCCACACTGATGAGCAATACTCAAGAATAGGTCGAACGAGTGTTTTGTAAGCCACCTCCTTTGTTGATGGACTACATTTTCTAAGGACTCTCCCAATGAATCTCAACCAGGCACCCGCCTTACCAACAATTAATTTTATATGATCATTCCACTTCAAATCGTTCCGCACGCATACTCCCAGATATTTTACAGAAGTAACTGCTACCAGTGTTTGTTCTGCTATCATACAATCATACAATAAAGGATCCTTCTTTCTACGTATTCGCAATACATTACATTTGTCTATGTTAAGGGTTAGTTGCCATTCCCTGCACCAAGTGCCTATCCGCTGCAGATCTTTCTGCATTTCGCTACAATTTTCTAATGCTGCAACTTCTCTGTATACTACAGCACCATCCACGAAAAGCCGCATGGAACTTCCGACACTATCTACTAGGTCATTTATATATATTGTGAAAAGCAATGGTCCCATAACACTCCCCTGTGGCACGCCAGAGGTTACTTTAACGTCTGTAGACGTCTCCCCATTGATAACAACATGCTGTGTTCTGTTTGCTAAAAACTCTTCAATCCAGCCACACAGCTAGTCTGATATTCCGTAGGCTCTTACTTTGTTTATCAGGCGACAGTGCGGAACTGTATCGAACGCCTTCCGGAAGTCAAGGAAAATAGCATCTACCTGGTAGCCTGTATCTAATATTTTCTGGGTTTCATGAACAAATAACGCGATTTGGGTCTCACACGATCGCTGTTTCCGGAATCCATGTTGATTCCTACAGAGTAGATTCTGGGTTTCCAAAAACGACATGATACGAGAGAAAAAAACATGTTCTAAAATTCTACAACAGATCGACGTCAGAGATATAGGTATATAGTTTTGCGCATCTGCTCGACGACCCTTCTTGAAGCCTGGGACTACCTGTGCTCTTTTCCAATCATTTGAAACCTTCCGTTCCTCTACACACTTGCGGTACACGGCTGTTAGAAGGGGGGCAAGTTCTTTCGCGTACTCTGTGTAGAATCGAATTGGTATCCCGTCAGGTCCAGTGGACTTTCCTCTATTCAGTGATTCCACTTGCTTTTCTATTCCTTGGACACTTATTTCGATGTCAGCCTTTTTTCGTTTGTGCGAGGATTTAGATAAGGAACTGCATTGCGGTCTTCCTCTGTGAAACAGCTTTGGAAAAAGGCGTTTAGTATTTCAGCTTTACGCGTGTCATCCTCTGTTTCAATGCCATCATCATCCCGGAGTGTCTGGATATGCTGTTTCGAGCCACTCTAAAACGCATTTTACGATTGCCTTGAAATTTTTCCATAAAAACGCAACATTGTCAGTGTCGGAACAGAAATTTTCGTTTTGATCTGTTAGGTAGTCTGAAATCTGCCTTCTATTACTCTTGCTAAACAGATAAACCTTCCTCCCTTTTTTTATATTCCTATTAACTTCCATATTCAGGGATGCTGCAACGGCCTTGTGATCACTGATTCCCTGTTCTGCACTTGTTTGTTGTTGTGGTCTTCAGTCCTGAGACTGGTTTGATGCAGCTCTCCATGCTACTCTATCATGTGCAAGCTTTTTCATCTCCCAGTACTTACTGCAACCTACATCCTTCTGAATCTGCTTAGTGTATTCATCTCTTGGTCTCCCTCTACGATTTTTACCCTCCACGCTGCCCTCCAATACTAAATTTGTGATCTCTTGATGCCTCAGAACATGTCCTACCAACCCATCCCTTCTTCTGGTCAAGTTGTGCCACAAACTCCTCTTCTCCCATATTCTATTCAATACCTCCTCATTAGTTATGTGATCTACCCATCTAATCTTCAGCATTCTTCTGTAGCACCACATTTCGAAAGCTTCTATTCTCTTCTTGTCCAAACTGTTTATCATCCATGTTTCACTTCCATACATGGCTACACTCCATACAAATACTTTCAGAAATGACTTCCTGACACTTAAATCTATACTCGATGTTAACAATTTTCTCTTCTTCAGAAACGCTTTCCTTGCCATTGCCAGCCTACATTTTATATCCTCTCTACTTCGACCATCATCAGTTATTTTGCTCCCCAAATAGCAAAACTCCTTTACTACTTTAAGTGCCTCATTTCCTAATCTAATTCCCTCAGCATCACCCGACTTAATTCGACTACATTCCATTATCCTTGTTTTGCTTTTGTTGATGTTTATCTTATATCCTCCTTTCAAGACACTGTCCATTCCATTCAACTGCTCTTCCAAGTCCTTTGCTGTCTCTGACAGAATTACAATGTCATCGGCGAACCTCAAAGTTTTTATTTCTTCTCCATGAATTTTAATACCTACTCCGAATTTTTCTTTTGTTTCCTTTACTGCTTGCTCAATATACAGATTGAACAACATCGGGGAGAGGCTACAACCCTGTCTTACTCCCTTCCCAACCACTGCTTCCCTTTCATGTCCCTCGACTCTTATAACTGCCATCTGGTTTCTGTACAAATTGTAAATAGCCTTTCGCTCCCTGTATTTTACCCCTGCCACCTTTAGAATTTGAAAGAGAGTATTCCAGTCAACATTGTCAAAAGCTTTCTCTAAGTCTACAAACGCTAGAAACGTAGGGTTGCCTTTCCTTAATCTTTCTTCTAAGATAAGTCGTAAGGTCAGTATTGCCTCACGTGTTCCAGTGTTTCTACGGAATCCAAACTGATCTTCCCCGAGGTTGGCTTCTACCAGTTTTTCCATTCGTCTGCAAAGAATTCGTGTTAGTATTTTGCAGCTGTGACTTATTAAACTGATAGTTCGGTAATTTTCACGTCTGTCAACACCTGCTTTCTTTGGGATTGGAATTATTATATTCTTCTTGAAGTCTGAGGGTATTTCGCCTGTTTCATACATCTTGCTCACTAGATGGTAGAGTTTTGTCAGGACTGGCTCTCCGAAAGCCGTCAGTAGTTCCAATGGAATGTTGTCTACTCCGGGGGCCTTGTTTCGACACAGGTCTTTCAGTGCTCTGTCAAACTCTTCACGCAGTATCGTATCTCCCATTTCATCTTCATCTACATCCTCTTCCATTTCCATAATATTGTCCTGAAGTACATCGCCTTTGTACAGACCCTCTATATACTCCTTCCACCTTTCTGCTTTCCCTTCTTTGCTTAGAACTGGGTTTCCATCTGAGCTCTTGATATTCATACAAGTCGTTCTCTTATCTCCAAAGGTCTCTTTAATTTTCCTGTAGGCAGTATCTATCTTACCCTTAGTGAGATAGGCCTCTACATCCTTACATTTGTCCTCTAGCCATCCCTGCTTATCCATTTTGCACTTCCTGTCGATCTCATTTTTGAGACGTTTGTATTCCTTTTTGCCTGTTTCACTTACTGCATTTTTATATTTTCTCCTTTCATCAATTAAATTCAATATTTCTTCTGTTACCCAAGGATTTCTACTAGCCCTCGTCTTTTTACCTACTTGATCCTCTGCTGCCTTCGCTACTTCATCCCTCAAAGCTACCCATTCTTCTTCTACTGTATTTCTTTCCCCCATTCCTGTCAATTGTTCCCTTATGCTCTCCCTGAAACTCTGTACAACCTCTGGTTCTTTCAGTTTATCCAGGTCCCATCTCCTTAAATTCCCACCTTTTTGCAGTTTCTTCAGTTTTAATCTACAGATCATAACCAATAGATTGTGGTCAGAGTCCACATCTGCCCCTGGAAATGGCTTACAATTTAAAACCTGGTTCCTAAATCTCTGTCTTACCATTGTATAATCTATCTGATACCTTTTAGTATCTCCAGCGTTCTTCCACGTAAACAACCTTCTTTCATGATTCTTAAACCAAGTGTTAGCTATGATTATGTTGTGCTCTGTACAAAATTCTACCAGGCGGCTTCCTCTTTCATTTCTTAGCCCCAATCCATATTCACCTATTTAAATTTTCGTCTGCCTTCACAATCTGAATAATTTCTTTTATTTCATCATACATTTCTTCAATTTCTTTGTCATCTGCAGAGCTAGTTGGCATATAAACGTGTACTACTGTAGTAGGCGTGGGCTTCGTGTCTATCTTGGCCACAATAATGCGTTCACTATGCTGTTTGTAGTAGCTTACCTGCATTCCTATTTTCCTATTCATTATTAAACCTACTCCTGCATTACCCCTATTTGATTTTTTGTTTATAACCCTGTAGTCACCTGACCAGAAGTCTTGTTCCTCCTGCCACCGAACTTTACTAATTCCCACTACATCTAATTTCAACCTATCCATTTCCCTTTTTAAATTTTCTAGCCTACCTGCCCGATTAAGGGATCTGACATTCCACGCTCCGATCCGTAGAACGCCAGTTTTCTTTCTCCTGATAACGACGTCCTCTTGAGTAGTCCCCGCCTGGAGATCCGAATGGGGGACTATTTTACCTCCGGAATATTTTACCCAAGAGGACGCCATCATCATTTAATCATACAGTAAAGCTGCATGCCCTCGGGAAAAATTACGGCTGTAGTTTCCCCTTGCTTTCAGCCGTTCGCAGTACCAGTGCAGCAAGGCCGTTTTGGTTATTGTTACAAGGTCAGATCAGTCAATCATCCAGACTGTTGACCTTCCAACTACTGAAAAGGCTGCTGCCCCTCTTCAGGAACCACACGTTTGTCTGGCCTCTCAACAGATACCCCTCCGTTGTGGTAGCACCTACGGTACGGCTATCTGTATCGCTGAGGCACGCAAGCTTCCCCACCAACGGCAAGGTCCATGGTTCATGGACACTTACAGAATCGAAAAGTTCAGATCTGTTTGTTATCAGTAGGTCCAAGATGTTATCTCCACGAGTCGGTTCTCTGTTTAATTGCTCGAGGTAATTTTCGAATAGTGCACTCAGTATAATGTCACTCGATGCTCTGTCCCTACCACCTGTCCTAAACATTTGAGTGTCCCAGTCTATATCTGGTAAATTGAAATCTCCACCTAAGACTATAACATGCTGAGAAAATTTATGTGAAATGTATTCCAAATTTTCTCTCAGCTGTTCTGCCACTAAAGCTGCTGAGTCGGGAGGTCGGTAAAAGGAGCCAACTATTAACCTAGCTGGGTTGTTGTGTGTAACCTCCACCCATAATAATTCACAGGAACTATCCATTTCTACTTCACTGCAGGATAAACTATTACTAACAGCGACAAACACGCCACCACCGGTTGCATGCAATCTATTCTTTCTATACACCGTCTGTGCCTTTGTAAAAATTTCGGCAGAATTTATCTCTGGCTTCAGCCAGCTTTCTGTACCGATAACGATTTCAGCTTCGGTGCTTTCTATCAGCGCTTGAAGTTCCGGTACTTTACCAATGCAGCTTCGACAGTTTACAATTACAATACCGATTGCTGCTTGGTCCCCGCATGTCCTGACTTTGCCCCGCACCCTTTGAGGCTGCTGCCCTTTCTGTACTTGCCCGAGGCCATCTAACCTAAAAAACCGCCCAGTCCACGCCACACAACCCCTGCTACCCGTGTAGCCGCTTGCTGCGTGTAGTGGACTCCTGACCTATCCAGCGGAACCCGAAACCCCACCACCCTATGGCGCAAGTCGAGGAATCTGCAACCCACACGGTCGCAGAACCGTCTCAGTCTCTGATTCAGACCCTCCACTCGACTCTGTACCAAAGGTCCACAGTCAGTCCTGTCGACGATGCTGCAGATGGTGAGCTCTGCTTTCATCCCGCTAGCGAGACTGGCAGTCTTCACCAAATCAGATAGCCGCCGGAAGCCAGGGAGGATTTCCTCCGATCCATAGCGACACACATCATTGGTGCCGACGTGAGCGACCACCTGCAGATGGATGCACCCTGTACCCTTCATGGCATCCGGAAGGACTCTTTCCACATCTGGAATGACTCCCCCCGACATGCACACGGAGTGCACATTGGTTTTCTTCCCCTCTCTTACTGCCATATCCCTAAGGGGCCCCATTACGCGCCTGACGTTGGAGCTCCCAACTACCAGTAAGCCCACCCTCTGCGACCGCCCGGATCTTGCAGACTGAGGGGCAACCTCTGGAACCGGACAAGCATCTATGTCAGGCCGAAGATCAGTATCAGCCTGAGACAGAACCTGAAACTGGTTCGTCAGACGAACTGGAGAGGCCTTCCGTTCAGCCCTCCGGAATGTCTTTCGCCCCCTGCCACACCTCGAGACGACCTCCCACTCTACCACAGGTGAGGGGTCAGCCTCAATGTGGGCAGTATCCCGGGCAGCCACAGTCGTAGTCCGATCGGGGGATGCGTGGGACGAGCTGGCCGTCCCCGACAAACCCCATCCGGACCCCCACAGTGATGCCCATTGGCAACAGCCTCAAGCTGTGTGAACGAAGCCAACACTGCCTGAAACTGGGAGTGAAGGGACGCCAACTCAGCCTGCATCCGAACACAGCAGTTTCAGTCCCTATCCATGCTAAAAACTGTTGTGCAAAGAACGTCTGAACTAATCTACACAGAGCACAAACAATTCGACACAAAATTTAAACGGTTTCACTGTGTTAACTGTGACATTTTTTAAAGAAAGGCAGAGTTACATGGGTTAAGTTGGATAGCCAGGATGTGGGTGAATTGTTCACAGATGGGTGTAAGGTACCTTTGTCTTTTTAACGGCTTTGGTTTATGTGGAGTCGAGTGGACTGCGGATGCCAGCATGAAGTGTCATACCGCGGCTGGAGTGTTAAGTGAAATAATGTATTTGTCCAAAGTGTAAAAGTACACTTAGTACCAAACAGCGAACAGGATGGGACGAGAATAGTTAGATATGTAGACATGTAGGTGCGTTTGTAAATGAGAACATAGTAAGGTTAGTAAAAACATTGCGACATTAATTCCGTCACAAGGGACACATATGACGCATCTAGGAAAGACACCAAACTTCTGGAGGAGGCCGTTACAGCCAAAGTTCCGATTGGAACATAGGAATGTAGAAGAAGGACATGTCAAAGGGTTAGGAGTCAGCAACCAAGAGTGTGAAGCATCTCTGCCATGTCCTTTCCTTGCTTCTCTTGTCAAGGGTTGCTGCCGATGCTTGTCAAAGTATCTGTCTAACAGCAGTCCTTACCCTGGGAACGATGCTTATCTCAGTATTATGTGCTGGGATTGTGAACAGGCTGTGAGAGCAGCCTCTCAAGAGGCAGCAGACTTCAAGCTTAGAAATTAATAACGAATAAAAATTATGATAAATCGTCCCTACTCGCCCCAAACAGATAGCCACATTATAATGAACCAAGATTATGGGGTTTCTCAATCAACTGAAATTTCCGTTTCCATACCGAATTAACTGAAAGTTGTGATTATATCTAGTTTTTCACCAATGTTTATTCTGATTTCAGGCACATAGTACGAAATTCATGGTCTTTATGTGAATGCACTATACTCTTTTACAAATTTGTTTATAATATCACTACACTTTTTTGTGAACTGCTATGTGAAGAGGTTACAGTACGAAATTTTATCACCCTACAGATTTAGCTTTAGAAAGAAATTTTGTGCCTATGAAAAATGTAATTTGTTTTATATCATTTATGAATCACACCATACAGATTTGAAAAAAACATGTTTTACTTCTTCAGAAACAATTTGTTATGACATTAAAGCGAAGTATATAAAAACCTTTACAGTGGTATATTTTGAAATTGTTAAATTTATTTTTGAAACTAAATAAAATATGTCACCATTTTATCATTTAGATTTTCGTATCCACAACATGATATATTTTTTTGCTTTCATATTTACTGTTTGTTCAACCAAATGTGATGATAATCTTCAATTTGAACAAATAGCTTCTAGAACATTCTGGAAAAATAATATTAATTTACATATACATCCAATTGTGTGCCAGTTGGGTCGTCCTTGTCCCAATTCCTTGTTAGCATTTGTAAATGTCACATAGTGCAAAGTATGTGATTTATTATGATAAATTGCACATGAATACCTTTCCTTTGGTGTTAACATCGTATTTTATGTTTCTATAAACCAAGCTGCTTGTAAATAAACATGTGATGAGAAATCGTCTAAATAAAAATGTTAGAATTGAAATTCTACTAAAGTGTTTCAGCAAATGGGTGAATCTTATTACAATGAAGCCTGTTATTTGTAATCATCCCCTAGACAATGACACCAAATGGAGATAAGTATTGAGGTAACATCTTCTCTTGGAACATTAAGTAGTAAACGTAATGTTAGTTATACTCATCAGAGTGCATGCATGAAGTATTTGTAGTTTATAAAAGAGTGGATTATTATTACCTACACACTCCTTCTCCTTTACACAGTAGTAGATCAACGAATTTATAAAGTAGCGAGCTGTGGGAGGCTCCTTGGACAGACAGTGCTGTCGGAGGGACCTTACAAGCTAACAGAGAGTAGTTGTTACTTTATGCTGATTAATTTTACGTTAAAGGACAGAATTTTACGGTATTTATGTTAGATCAGCGGTCCTTGGGGACATGATGTATTACAGGGGAACTTTACTGAAACATCGTGACCAAAGATACATCAGAGAGGTGCAGTGAGCTGTGGCAGTAAGGTGATATGGTCGCCTGCAGCTGCGAGGTGGCTGCTGACGGTAGATGGCACCTGTCAGATTACATGTGCCACATGAGCCAGACGGTATGGGAACTGCAACACTCCATCTGGTGGGTCTTAGTGACAGCCCAAGGGAATACTTAAACAATAAATAGGGGTCCAGTTCAGAGATTGTTCCTTCATTAAGTTACCAAGTGATTGAATTTTGCGTTATTCCAAAAGAAAGGGGTACAATGTGATGAAGTTTGTAACTAGTACAATTCCATTAAAAACCAGGTTCTTACCACAAAAAATCTGTTACAATATGATTGGAGACTGGCATATATAGGAATTTATCTTAAAACAATCCCAGCAGGCATGTGGTTCCCATTCAACTAATACCTATGCATTACTCAGTATTTCAGCAACCATTAGTTTTTGTTGACAGTTGTTATAGTCCTCTATCCATTTAGAATATCTTTGCAATACTTACTCTAATTACCAATAGAGAAAGAAAAAGCAATTACAAAATGCTAAAATGCTACTTCTGGACCATGTGCACTAGGCACAGTCAACAGTTATGTCTTTTTTTTTCAAATTTTTGGTTATTTCTTCAAGGTAACAGCACTTACTGTTAGTCCCTTCTGTAGTATATATATGTATTATAGTCACCAAAGGTAAAGAATGAATTACACTAAATAAAAGGGCAGCTAAACTACGAACTGCTTCTTATTTCTTATACACAAAACATCTGTTGCAATAGTTGACAGTTCCACAGAGAAAAGCTCACTCTATTTCATATGGACGTGGTCATGAGGTATAAAGTCTTAATATCTAAAGGCCTCCATACGCAATCAAACAATTTGTCAAATTTTGCTATGTTTACCAATATTTGACCACGTAAAGTGCAGAGCATATTCGACACGTATTCCAGAAATTAAGACGATGGAAAATTTGAGAAGATGGCGGATGCCATTTGTGTCAAAGTTTCACTTGAAAAAATACAAGGTGGACCTTCCTGCTGATTTTTTCCTCTCAGTAGCTACGCCATTAGCCCTTTAGCTGAAAATTTTTGTGGTAGGGTGGTGCCTCTTAACAAATAAAAAGAGAAGTCTAGTAGTACTTTTCAAACACTCACAAGAAATCACTTTGAATATTTATGTACAGAGTTTGATTCATATCACTGGAGACCAGATCTCTTTACAGACCAAAAATATTTATGTAGGTCTCCTTGTACTCACATTTGAAGGATAGCTTTAAATTATATTCTGACGCAAAGAATGAGAATCACGAATTCATTGGGACACAAATAAATTTTTCCTCTAGCAGATGAACACATTGTCTATGATAAATAATCATAATAGTTTATTAAGGTACAGTGGTATGTTTTCGAATGTTACTTTTAAGTTTGTCACTAATTCTAATAGTTGCTGCACACACCCTCAAATAATTCGGAGGCTACTTCAAACAAGAGCACTAGAGCACACAGCACAGAGAATGCTGAAATCTCAGAGCAATTTACATACTGACCAAGACTTAATTCCAAGGAAAACGAGAAGTATAATTATGGAATTGTACATATTTCGTCCTTACACAGATGCATGCTAGAATATTATGTTGTTGTTGTTGTGGTCTTCAGTCCTGAGACTGGTTTGATGCAGCTCTCCATGCCACTCTATCCTGTGATTTTGGTTATTTGATTATTATCTGAAATTTCTCTAGGACAAATTATTCTTTTTTAAATAGATGTAAAAATGACTGTCAGTTTTCGTTTATCAAACTATCGATATGAGCAGTAGCTATTAAAATAAACCGAACATATTTATTCTTACACTATGGGAATTCCTGACTTTTAGGTATGGCATTCATATTTTTTTATTAAAATTTGGACATTAAAAATTATGCAATTCTTAATTATGGTAATTACATATTTGCTTGTAATGTCGTTGGGTTCAGAAAATTTGTAAGGTGGACATGTCATTTTGATTTTTGTAAGTTATCAATGTGCTCATCAGAGAGAGAGCGAGTTATTTTGCTGTTAAACAATCTTTGGCCTTGTGTTAAGCGGTTTCGCCCACTTCTGACCACTCATTGGTCGCTAGCTTGGAATTCAGATGGAATGAAGGGGGTATGGCTAGACCTCGGGTCAAGTCAGGAGTTTCTTGTGGCACAGTCTTTGTCTTCGCGCAGTCTGATTCATTATGATGAAGACAGAAAATCACTTACAAGAAATTAAAAGAAATCACAGGAAGAGAACACGAAATCACAGAAAGAGAATAGTAAATCAGTTAGGGAAAACATTAAAAATTATCTTCAACCAATAATTAGCAGTTCTTCAACTAGATTACATGACCTTGAAATAGAACACGAAAATTCGAAACAAATCAGCGTAATGACAAGGATGAATCGTTAGCTAAAATCAACACTATAGTTTCGAGTGCGATAGTTACACAGGTAAAAGAACAAAAAGAACTTATGAACACAAGAGTAAAAGAGATTGCCGGCTGGAGTGGCCGAGCGGTTAAAGGCGCTACAGTCTGAACGAACCGCACGACCGCTACGGTCGCAGGTTCGAATCTTGCCTCGGGCATGGATGTGTGTGATGTCCTTAGGTTAGTTAGGTTTAAGTAGTTCTAAGTTCTAGGGGACTGATGACCACAGCAGTTAAGTCCCATAGTGCTCAGAGCCATTTGAACCAAGTAAAAGAGATTAGCGAACAAGTGGAACCTTTGACTTTAAATTCTAAAGAACAAAAAGAACAGTTAAAGACAATTAAAGAAAAAGTTGATGAACTGATAACGAAAATGGCAAATTTGTCAACCAGTACAGATAGGCGGCGGGGGGGGGGGGGGGGGGGGGGAGGGGGGGGCTAGCCATTGTAGACTTTGCCTTTGAAGCTTCTAGTAACTGTTAGCTTCGATACATGAACGGCTTCGCACCTACGTGCTCATCTGTATCAAAAGTTAAGTAATGTCTTTGTATATGTTTATACACCAGTAAAGGTGCTTTAACCTTCCTTGCAGTACCGAAGTACTTCACCTTTTCCTGCTCCTACTCACGTCCTTCACTCTCGGCCCATTTTGCAGAAGCTTTTCACAGGAGCAGATCCACGCACCGCCTATCCAGGCGGGATACAAAAAAATGGCGATGAGGATCGTTCTTTTTCTCCTATTAGGTTTTTTTTCTCGGTACTGCTTTATTTTTTTGTGATAGCTCCGTGTGACTGCGCGTATGATGCTTCCACCCTTCGCTATAAGACATGGTGGCCGTGCGGTTCTAGGCGCTACAGTCTGGAGCCGAGCGACCGCTACGGTCGCAGGTTCGAATCCTGCCTCGGGCATGGATGTGTGTGATGTCCTTAGGTTAGTTAGGTTTAATTAGTTCTAAGTTCTAGGCGACTGATGACCTCAGAAGTTAAGTCGCATAGTGCTCAGAGCCATTTGAAAGCTGTAAGGCATTTTGTGCAAACCGTGGCTTCGCCACAGGAACAGTCTTCGCTGTTCGATATTGTATGATTTCAGGCTCAGCAAAAGACGCAGCTGCTTGCTGCTGTAAATGGACTGGTCACACTACAAACTGCAGCTACTACGGCGCCTCCGGCGCCGCCGCGTTACCAATGCCGACGCCCACGGCGCCGCCGTTTCGTGCCTTCAATCCGGACGTTGAACGCTGGCCAGAATACATCGCCCAGCTCGAGGCACACAACATACCAAGTACAGAGCGGCTTGCCTTTTTCATTTCCATTGCGGGTGTTGTTTTATACCATGTGCTCGTAAATTTGTTTCCCACCACCCGCCCAGAAACTAAAACTTACAATGAAGTGACTGACGCTTTGAATTCCCACTTCTGTGACATTGTAAAGGTGGTAGCTGCACGCTACAAATTCTTTCGTCTCCGGCATGGCCCTACTCAGTCCAACAAATCTTGGTTAGCGGACCTTCAGGGACTAATATCTGATTGTGACTTTAATTGCTCATGTGAACGCTCATATGCGGATATAATGATCAGAGACACTATTGCACAGAATGTGGCGGATCAACAGCATCCTTGAGCAAATCCTAAAATTTAAAAACCTGTCTTTGCAGGAAGTAGTGGACTTGCTAGACAGTCAAGATACATTAGATATGGCTACTTCCGCATTAGACGTGACCTCGTGTGTGTGTACTGTTAGCGAGGCACAACACGTGCCCTCCCGCTCTGTCCCAGCACAGTGAGCTGCATCACGCCGCTCGCACTCAAGTAAACAAGTTTCCAACCATGCACCTACTCAGAAACTGAAATCATGTCCGAACTGCTTTCGTGCCCATTCACGGGACAGTTACCCATCTCGTCAAGCACCGTTTATTTTTGTAATAAACTGTGTGCAGTAAGAGAAGCTTGCAAGATACCTCGTGTGGGAGGGAGAAAGAGGTGTGAATTTTTATTTAAACTCTATAAATGAAATGCAAGGAGAGCTGTTCATAATATAAGTGGTTTATTCAGTGAAACTGCATTAAACTGCATATGCAATAATTATTGAAATTTTATCATCAAATTCATTAAACATTCACTCACAAATTATTCAAATAATGATAAACAAAAATTTAAGAAATTGGGTCACCAGATACCGTAGAAAGTATTTAAAAAAAAAAAACGAGAAATAGAATTGAATTGACACCAAGAGCTCACAACAAGTGAATTATATAAGGTGCCTGCCCTGGCACTTGCCTTTTAACTTGAGCATTGCATGACTTTATTCTAATTTAACATATAAATAAACTACATGAGACCAGCTGACCTGGTGTAATAAATGAGGAAGGAATAGGAAGAAAAAAAAGACAGCTGAACATATGACTCTCTTAGCGGGCAAACGGTGAATACTGTGCCTTGCGTCTTTATGAGCATCTAACACATTGCAAAGAAATTGAAGAAAGCGAAAGAAGAATGTGCAGCTGGGAAAGCGGGCGTTTTCTGTAGTACCATGCTCATAGCGTGGTCGGCGTGGTGGTGGAGTTGCCTGATTGAGTGCGGCTGCATCAAGACTCTGCCGGCGACGTAGTTGATAGCGTCTAACATGCCCTACGCTGAAAACAGTGACCGAAACCTGCTACCGAAAGTTATCAATACTGGACGACGGTATGCGTCCATCTGCAAGTGCAAACTTACATGAAACTGCACTAAACAAAGCTCAGAACTGTTCTGACAGTACTACCGTCATCGGACATGTAGTAAATCAAAATGATCCTGAGTTGAGCTCTTGCTAACGCGCACAGTGAGTAAAGCTCGCCTACTTGGATCTAACAAATTTTGCTCTCTACGCTGTTTGCGACGACTGCAAAGTGTATTGTCTCATGACAAGCGATAAGAGAATCCTTGCGACTTATCGGAAGCAGTCAAAAGAGTGAACTCCTGCCTCCTCAGAAGCAATATTTGGAATGCCCAAATACTAGTGCGCTCCTCGCATGTGGAGACAGAGACCCGCTCCCCTCCAGTGTCTTGTCTCCGCCCTTCCGTAAATTACGTAGCTCGTACTATTTTTCAAAGCCAACGTTAGATTCTTGCTTTTCAAGCTCTAGTTTGCGGCCTGTTTCCCATTCGCGTGACCCGCATGGACGTCAGCGCAACAGAAAACGCCGTGATCATGATTCACATCAGCCTATGGACGTAAATGCCATTTATTCCCAGCCTTCTGCTTCACATTCTTCTATGGCTCGTCGTGTGAATCAAGTTTTTCCAGACACTTTCTCTCGCATTCGGCGCAATTCGAGAAAACTTTTTGTAACTTTGAAGATTTGTGGACGTTCTGTTCGCATGCAGCTGGACACTGGTGCGTCTACATCTACATCTACATTTATACTTCGCAAGCCACCCAACGGTGTGTGGCGGAGAGCACTTTAAGTGCCAGTCATTACCTCCCTTTTCTGTTCCAGTCGCGTATGGTTCGCGGGAAGAACGACTGTCTGAAAGCCTCCGTGCGCGCTCGAATCTCTCTAATTTTACATTCGTGATCTCCTCGGGAGGTATAAGTATGGGGAAGCAATACATTAGATACCTCATCCAGAAACGCACCCTCTCGAAACCTGGCGAGCAAGCTTACTAAAAAATGGTTCAAATGGCTCTGAGCACTATGGGACTCAACTGCTGAGGTCATTAGTCCCCTAGAACTTAGAACTAGTTCAACCTAACTAACCTAAGGACATCACAAACATCCATGCCCGAGGCAGGATTCGAACCTGCGACCGTAGCGGTCTTGCGGTTCCAGACTGCAGCGCCTTTAACCGCACGGCCACTTCGGCCGGCTAGTGCTTACTAATTTAAGTTATATATTACAGGTATGTTCCTAACAAGTGTTATGGTCATATGCAGATGAAATTGTGATTTTCTGTTTTATACTCTCCGATCGTAATGTGAAAAAATTTTTAACTTCTAGCACTGAACATCGTCACTAAGTGATCGAAAATCGATTTTGCGATAATAAACAAAAATATACGGCCAATGCTGTCTCTCCTTCCAAGTATACCCATTATCTGGTCGTAGTGCACAGGACACTATGGAGTCGCCAATCAACAATGTACTTTCCATCAACGCTAGTGACCATGCAGAATGTGTTGCCGCACTATGCGATTATTTTGTTGAACTCTTTTCTGATGGCCTTGGTTGTGCCACACTTTGCAGCGCATGTTGTTGTTAAAGACAATGCCATGCCTATTTTGCAGCGCGCACGCCCGGTACCGCACGCACTGCACGACGCCGTAGCTGCTGAACTTCAGCATTTGCAAGACAGTGGTGTCATTGAACCTGTTTCTGCTTCGCCATGGGCTTCGCCTATAGTGTATGTGAAAAAACCCCAACGGTCGTCTCTGTATTTGTGCTGACTTTAAGTCTACAGTAAATCCCCAGACAGTGGTCGCCACATTTCCCTTACCGCGTCCTGAAGCCATTTTTAAGTTTGGTGCAGGAAAATTCTTTTCCACGATTGACTTGCAGGACGCATACTTTGAAATTCCGCTCAACGAACAGTCAGTGCTATTTTGTGATCAACACCCACCTTGGCTTGTTCAAGTTTCGCCACCTTTCGTTCGGTTGCACTTCGGCTCCTGCTATTTTTCAGTCTTATTTGCAGCAGTTGTGTGCCATTGTCCCTGGTTGATCAAATTATCTGGACGATATAGTTGTGTCGGGTCGAGCCCCTGACGAACATTTGCAAAATTTGCGTGCCTTATTTACTGTACTTTTGCAGGCAGGACTCAAGTGTAACAGAGACAGGTGCAATTTTTTTCCAAACTGAGATTCAGTATTTAGGACATATGATTAACGGACAGGGTATCCACCGTCACATCTCCGTGCGATTAGAGACTTGCCAGCACTCAGGAACTTGAAAGAACTTGTCTGTGTTGGACAAAATTACATATTATGTTCGGTTTATACCAAATGCAGCGCGTATTTCAGCGCATTTGCATCGCCTTCGGCGTAAGAACGTTCCTTTTGTTTGGTCTTCGGAATTTGACGCTGTTTTCCACAAGCTCAAATCTGTTTTGTTGAGTGATCGCTGTTTGATTCCTTTCGATCCCTCCAAACCAGTTGTTTTGGCAGTCGATGCATCTTCTCACGGCATCGGAGCGGTTCTCCCGCACCACATTAACTCGGTCGATCGCCCGATCGCTTTCGGGTCTAAGTTGCTCAATTCTGCCCAGCAAAACTATTCTCAAATCGAGAAGTTTCATGATTTTTTTGTGTGGTCGCAAGTTCTATTTGGTCACCGACCGTAAGCTTTTGACATCGTTGTTTCACCCGTCAAAGCCAGTGCCAGTCTTTACCGCACAAAAGTTGCAACGGTGTTCTTTTTGTCCAACTACAATTACGAAATTTTGTTTTAGCCTACGGCCCAGCATGGTAATTCCAATGCTTTGTCCTGTCTACCTATCAGTCCAGACGACGAGTTTGATTCTTCCGAATTATCATGCATGTTTATTGATTCACAAGAGAAGGAATTAGCTGATGGTTTTGCGGTGGATCTTCGTCGCATTGCTTCCGCAACAGCCGCCGGTGCTTCTTTGCAGATTGTTTTGCGGGATTTGCGGAATATTCGTACACAATGGCCTCCATCTGCCACTCAGATTAGTGATCCCCTTGTTCGGCGTTACTTTGCGCAACGTCGCAACTTGTCTGTACACCATGCTGTTATCTTGTTACGAACTGACAATGATCAGTCTCATGTGGTTGTACCTCGTTCGTTGCAGTCGGGAATCCTCCGATTACTGCACGCTGGTCATTGGGGGATTGTGCCGACGAAGAAATTAGTGCGTAGTCACTGCACTTGGGTCGTCATTGATAGACAAATTGAGAATTTGCTTGCTAATTGTCGCTCCTGCGCAGAGCATCAATCTGCTCCCCATCAGCGCTTCTTTGCGTGGCCGCCTCCTACTGCGCTTTGACAGCACGTTCATATTGATTTTGCGGGTCCTTCCTGGGACACCTGCTGGTTGATAGTTACTGATGCATACAGCAACTTTTCTTTTATTGTACCTGTGTATTCTACTACATCTGCCAGTACTATTCGGACTTTGATGGCTATTTTTTGCATTGAGGCCCTTCCTGAATTTATTGTCTCCGACAATGGCCCTCAATTTGTGTCCTCAGAGTTTGAAGCGTTCTGTGCAGATAATGGCATTCGCCACCTGACCTCAGCCCCATCCCACCTCAAGTCGAATGGCGAGGCTGAACGCTTTGTGCATACATTTAAGTCGCAGATGAGCAAGCTGCGCGCCACGCACTCTCGCGAGAGCGCGCTATGGACTTTCCTTGCTTCATATCATTCCCAGCCACGCGACACCCGTTCCCCAGCGGAATTGCTACATGGCCGCGCCCATCGGTCGCTCTTGCAGCTATTGCACTAGCCTCCGTGCGCACCCGCTGCTTCACCTCGTTCTAGCTTGGCGCTGCATGATTTGGTGCCCTATCGCATTTTCTCTGGCAGGCAGCGCTGGGAGCAGGGGTGCATTGTTCGCCAGCTTGACCACGCCTTATTTGTCATTTCTGGTCCCTCCAGCACTGTCAAGCGACATCAGAACCAGATCCGTTTGTGCCGTCCTCGGTTTTCTGCCGCTGGTTGTTTCCCGGCAGAATTGGAGGTTTCACGGCTTCCGCCGCCTCAGCCCATAACTCCACCAACGGCACCTCCGCCGCCTCTGCTGCGGGCGCTCCTGCCGCCCCCACCATGTTCCTCCTTGGTGCTGGAGCTGATGGACGCTGAGGCTGCCGTCACGCCACCGCCGCCCCCACCGACGCCCATGGAGGTTGCTCCACCTCCTCATCTGAGCATACCCAGTGGCGGTGTGCATCCTGGGCTGATTTTCAACAGGGCATTTTCCGGCAGTTCCGCTGTCCACCCCCTCAGTTGCGCCGTCCCTGGGTCGCTCCATCTGCTGTCGGAAGCCCTACTCAATGACGGTGCGCCGTTTCAGTGGGGAGGAATGTGATATCGATAGCTATGATGCCACAATGTAGGTGCGCTCTAGCAGGTTGGGACTACGAGAGCGAACGAACAATGCCGACCACAACACCCTCTAGCTGACGCTGTAGAGCTCGACGAGTGTTGCTCCAGATTCAGCCCATTTGATAAAGAACAGACGACCTAGCAACTTAGCTTCTACTTGTAGGGGGGGAGGGGGGGGGGGGGCTAGCCATTATAGACTTTGCCTTTGCAACTTCTAGTAACTGTTAGCTTTCATACATGAGCAGTCTCGGATCTACTTGCTCATCTGTACCAAAAGTTAAGTAATGTGTTTGTATATGTTTATACACCAGTAAAGGTGTTTTATCTTTACTTTCAGTACCCAAGTACTTCACCTTTTCCTACTCCTACTCGCATCCTTCACTCTCAGCCTATTTTGCAAAAACAGTTCACAGGAGCAGATCCACACAACGCCTATCCAGGTGGGATACAAAAGAACTTGTGTTTACTGAACTGTAATATTTACGATTATAGCTGTGAAGTGTTGTCTATGTGGAAGTAAGTGGACGAAATACTGTAGGGAATTGTTATTTGAAGTGTATATTAAGACGAAGACAGTGAATACGATTAATGTTGTAACAGAATAATTAGATTTATGTTTGTTAGGTACATTAGATGAAAATTAAGGCATTATGATTCATTCTGTATCAGAATGAGGCAATGGTTATGATAATCAATGTAGAGAAAGAGTAAGTACTCGTTAGGGCACAGGGACCTCTTCCTCGTTATAGTCAGTTTGTATGCCATGTGCAAGCATTTCGTGTTCATAAACAGAAAAGGTACTTTTTTGAAAAGATGTGGCTAGATAACAATAGTGAATAAAGGTAACATGACTTTAGACAACATAGTTAGTTAATTGATGTGAAGTTTGTAATTATCTGGTGTAAGTTATTCAATCTTTTACTATGCATACAGTTTTTTCATTGAAACAACATAACATATAACAATTGCACGAATTTTAAAATTCGAGAAGTGTACTTTTTTGTCTCCATTTGTACACAAAAAATGTTTTGCAAAGATTTGGCTCATCATTGATGCCACTCTATTGTGACAGTCTTTTTAGCATATGGTACTTCATTAAACTTTTTGAGATTGTCTTTGTGGTAGTCTATTGTATTGGTAAATGATTTTCTTCTAGTTTGTATACACTCCTGGAAATGGAAAAAAGAACACATTGACACCGGTGTGTCAGACCCACCATACTTGCTCCGGACACTGCGAGAGGGCTGTACAAGCAATGATCACACGCACGGCACAACGGACACACCAGGAACCGCGATGTTGGCCGTCGAATGGCGCTAGCTGCGCAACATTTGTGCACCGCCGCCGTCAGTGTCAGCCAGTTTGCCGTGGCATACGGAGCTCCATCGCAGTCTTTAACACTGGTAGCATGCCGCGACAGCGTGGACGTGAACCGTATGTGCAGTTGGCGGACTTTGAGCGAGGGCGTATAGTGGGCATGCGGGAGGCCAGGTGGACGTACCGCCGAATTGCTCAACACGTGGGGCGTGAGGTCTCCACAGTACATCGATGTTGTCGCCAGTGGTCGGCGGAAGGTGCACGTGCCCGTCGACCTGGGACCGGACCGCAGCGACGCACGGATGCACGCCAAGACCGTAGGATCCTACGCAGTGCCTTAGGGGACCGCACCGCCACTTCCCAGCAAATTAGGGACACTGTTGCTCCTGGGGTATCGGCGAGGACCATTCGCAACCGTCTCCATGAAGCTGGGCTACGGTCCCGCACAACGTTAGGCCGTCTTCCGCTCACGCCCCAACATCGTGCAGCCCGCCTCCAGTGGTGTCGCGACAGGCGTGAATGGAGGGACGAATGGAGACGTGTCGTCTTCAGCGATGAGAGTCGCTTCTGCCTTGGTGCCAATGATGGTCGTATGCGTGTTTGGCGCCGTGCAGGTGAGCGCCACAATCAGGACTGCATACGACCGAGGCACACAGGGCCAACACCCGGCATCATAGTGTGGGGAGCGATCTCCTACACTGGCCGTACACCACTGGTGATCGTCGAGGGGACACTGAATAGTGCACGGTACATCCAAACCGTCATCGAACCCATCGTTCTACCATTCCTAGACCGGCAAGGGAACTTGCTGTTCCATCAGGACAATGCACGTCCGCATGTATCCCGTGCCACCCAACGTGCTCTAGAAGGTGTAAGTCAACTACCCTGGCCAGCAAGATCTCCGGATCTGTCCCCTATTGAGCATGTTTGGGACTGGATGAAGCGTCGTCTCACGCGGTCTGCACGTCCAGCACGAACGCTGGTCCAACTGAGGCGCCAGGTGGAAATGGCATGGCAAGCCGTTCCACAGGACTACATCCAACATCTCTACGATCGTCTCCATGGGAGAATAGCAGCCTGCATTGCTGCGAAAGGTGGATATACACCGTACTAGTGCCGACATTGTGCATGCTCTGTTGCCTGTGTCTATGTGCCTGTGGTTCTGTCAGAGTGATCATGTAATGTATCTGACCCCAGGAATGTGTCAATAACGTTTCCCCTTCCTGGGACAATGAATTCACGGTGTTCTTATTTCAATTTCCAGGAGTGTATAACTACATGCATGTGAAAAAATTAAACCTCTACTGAATTCTGTAAGACTAATCTGCCATTTGTGCATCTTCATATTTTCGTAGCACAATGATTGTTCTATAAAATTTCGGGCGTGCAGCCGAATAAATTTCACTTCTTCTAAAATTTCGGCTGTATAGCGTGCAGCCATCTTCAGAGTAAGCTGAGGTGACTAATGCTCCAGGTGAACAACTTCTTCTGGGGTTGTCCTGTCACCTGCCATTTGTGGTGGAGTACCAGCAGATGGTGCTGCTCTGCCTCCCATAATCTTCAATGTGAAATCTGGCGATTTTCTTCTGTTTTTGTTGTCAACTCATTTGCCCTTTTCAGGATTTTGACTCCTTTGCTGACTGGTAGTCAGCTGGTGTGGGTCTTTCGCACGGCCCAGCCTGAAATACCCCGGGCGCTGATGGTGTAGGGAGTGGCCGTGGCTGAGGTTGTCAGCAGGCCCTCAGATAGCATTTGTAGTGTCGCCGTCAAGCTTTTTAAATTGTGATTTCATTCTCCTGCCACATATGGGCAGGGTAGCGGCACAACTGGCTGCTCTTCAGCCGATTGACATTACAGTTAAATAAAAAGGAGACATTACATAAAAAAGGCGGAAAAAGGGCGACATAAAAACATAAGTGGAGACAATGCGGGTTAAAATATACACTGACATGGGGATGTTCATTATGGGACAGTTCAAAAAAAGAGTCGACATAAAGTTGAAAGAACACAGTTGACGAACACACAAAATACACTGGAGTCACACACACAAGTTAAAAGTTGGCCACAGTATAAAAACACAAAGGATAGAAACAAAAAACCACTGTAAGCGATGAAGCGCACAATGAAGAATAAAAACTGCCAGAACGAAACTGCCGAGGGAGAGGAGGCCTGACATATGCATGCTATTAAATCTATGGCTGCGCAGTTGATCTACACGGTGGTATCAATGTATCACTGTGAGTTGCACTGCCACGGCGTCTCTGTCAGTTTATTACAGAAAGTGACGGATTCCGTGATTTGTCCAAGCTGAAGCCACTTTCTCTATTAACTCGCCAACCGAATTTCAATTGCTTCTTTCAGTACTGAGTTCCAAAAAGATGAAGCAGAGACTAAAATTTCGACGCTATCGTACACCATAGTGCCCAATATAAATACAGTGCTCTGCCACCACGGATTAATTAGGTTGTAAGAGCCGGGTGTACCTGACGTGCTCTGTGCATGTCTCATGGATTGTATGTGTTGTTTGTCCAATGTATGAATTGCCACACTCACAGGGGATCTTGTAAACGCCTGGCTTCTGAAGCACCAAATCATCTTTAACGGAACACAGGAGTGCTACTGCCTTTTGCAGAGGGCGAAAAATCACTTTCACTTTCACTTTCACTTTGTATTTTTTGAGGCTCCGTCATATTTTTGAGGATAGGCTTCCCACTTATTGCAGAAAAGCCATGGATTTACAACTTTTCATGTTTTCTTCTGCATTCTTTATGCCCACTGTTATCAATCGCAGTGCCTTTCGTATCTGCTGTGGAGACTACCCATTGGCTTCAGAAACTATTCTCAGGTGTAGAAGCTCGTCCTAAGGACTGCTCTCGTCAGCAGTGGCGTGTGCTCTGTGTGCCAGAGTTCTGAGAACACTCATCGTCTGCAAAGAATGGAGGAAGCTATTTGCATGTAAATGTAAATCTGTATGGGTCAGTTTCCGATATATTGCATGTCCCAAACGCCAACATGTTTGTGCTGTACCAAAACGTTCAGAAATGGCACACATCATTTTCAGTTTCCTTCATGAAGCGAATTTGCCTATGGATGGAATTCATATGATTTAAAAATTCTTTTAATTTGTTTTCACCATGCGGCCACACTACGAACGTGTCATAAACACACCTCCAAAACACCGTGAGCTTCAAGCTAGCAGATTCCAGCGACTTCTCGAAGTCCTCCATAAGAAATTTGGCCACCACGGGCGACATAGGACTACCCATGGCGACATCTTCAGTCTGTTCACAAAATTCGTTATTGAATAAAAATGTCAGTTAAAACATGTTCAAACAAGCTGAAATCTCTTTATCAAAGGTTTTGCCAATGAGAAATAATGATTCTGGAAGAGGAACATTTGTGAACGACATTACATTGAAACTAACAAATCAGAACTGTTCAGTCTGAGTGATTTTAATTTGCCAATAAAGTCCACAGACTTATATATGTGATGAGCGAATTTTCCCACAAGAGGCCTTAATAACGACGCTAAGTGTCTGGCACAGTCATAGGTTGGAGAGCCGATATTACTGTCGGATGCAGAGGAACAATATGCTTATGGATATTTGGAAGTCCATAAAGCCTTGGAGGAACCGCATCACTTGGTTTCAATGTTCACAAAGCGTCTGGTGAAAGGTGGGAGGCGTTCAGAAGCGAAACAGTAACTGTTTATTTTATCATGATATTCGTCTGAGACCTTAAAACAGTGGCAATACCTATATTAGCTGGAAGAACAACTGACTCAGTATCCTGGTGAAGTGTATGTAGTGCAGCTCTCTCAGACACAGGTATATTACACCTTTGTGGTTGAGCCTTCATAACTGCTCAACATCTTGCAGTCTCATTCTTCTGCTGATTCCATAGAAAGAGATCTGAACAGGTTCTTCAGCGGCACAGATGAACGCAGCTATTGGTAAACCCTTTGGTGTGGGTGCAAAGTTCAGTCCTTTACTGTCCAAATCTTTAACTGTCATATTAGTGACGGTGTTTCTCCATCATTCCAGGTGTTGGGGAAAATTTTAATTTTGGAAGTGAAGACGAAATTCATCTATTGCGAGGTTGTCACTGCAGTATGACAAAGGACGTTCTGGAGATATAAGTATTGATGATTTTTTAGTTTTCAGCTTTTTTGCCATGGCATAGAATAGGATTCTTTTACATTTTGTTACTAAAATGTGACAATGCAAATTAATGCATTGCTTTAGCTTAAGGAATTTTTAGGTTGAATTTGCCTCTTACAAACATGTCATTTATTTAATTTCTTTATATGCATATTTTCAGTATACATTGCTACTGCAGGATGTAGTGCCATTAGTATAATAATTACGTTCAGTTTATTATTGTAGTAAACTCTCATAAGTCATGAAATGTATAAAAAGCTATGAAAGGCGTGTAAGGACGAAAAATAGAAAAAGGTAAGAAAGGAAGTTGTACAATATATACATGAGCAAAGAAATGGTTACAAAGATGAATTTCAGGTGAAATATGATTAAGCAGGGGAAATATGAGAGATGGTTAGGTAGGGAAACCAAGGTAAATAACATGAACTTATAAGAATGTATGAAATATATGACAGAAAGAAGCAGAGAGCAAGTAAACAGAGGGATTCGTTGGAAGTTTGATGAAATTATAAGTAAAAGGATTAAGAGGTACACAAACCAAAGGATGAAATGTAACTAGATAGCATGCTAATTACTGACTATATTAGATACAATAATAGACTGACATATGACTGACTGCATAAAGTATTCTTTGATGTGAGCCTTGGTTCCTCCCTATTCCATGTTTTTCCTAATTACATATTTGTGTTCTTTAGCTGTGTATGTGACCACTAGATTTGTGTGTTTATTTCTTGTATGTGGTCTCTATCCTTGTGTGTCTTTCTACCTTACTCCCTATACTACTGTGTATTTCACTGATGTCGACACATACATATTTATTTTAATGGGTTTAGGATTTTCTGGAGGTCATTCTGTACATATAATAATTGTTTCTTATCATGCCTATTATTGTACAATGTTTCACATGATTTACATGTCTGATGTTTCTGTAATTCATTTTTGTAAAACTTGTCATTTTTTCTTACTTTTTATAAACATAGAAATCTGTTGTTACCATTACACTACATGTGCAGTCATTATGTACAACTATGTAAAATATTATTATTCATGTCTTAGTATAGGTAATTCTACATTGTAAACGAAGCAAATTGTAACTGACAGACCATTCACCACAAATGACTGAGACTTGCCAGGACAGAAATGTCTACTGATTATATCTGAAATATTCTGGCAAATGTTGGCATACTTCACCAATACAAGCTATAACTGACCATCATAAGGAACTCTTTGATACTACAAGATGCCTTTGGGATTATCAGTGGACCTACAGTCTGCTTCAAGCAGATACTAAAACACTTTACTGTTTGTGTGTGCATGGGGTGGGGAGGGGGGGGGGGAGTTGTCAGCTGAAAACTGTGCTTCGTCTCAATGAATCTTCTTCTACATAACTTCCCACAACAGTGACATTAGTGCAATGAGCTAAAGAAAGTTTGGTCGCTTGTGACAAGGACACTCTTCTACCTACCTTACTACTGCCATATGTGACTATGCTTCAGATGTGCAAGCCTTGTGTGATAGACACTCTAACCTACTTCCTGTGTGCTACAAAAACAGTGTAGATCTCCAATACTACTACAACACAAGATGTGACATATAAACTTTCAAGATAGCCCTGTGCAGAACGTTCTCATAATTATGAAATATTATAACAAAGCTATGATGAATTCTATTGATCACTTACTTCACATATACTTGAACTTTGTACATATTTTTTGCTTATAGTTCTTTAACTCATGTTCTTGTCAAGCTGTTTTTCTCTTTGTATTTGTAACATGTTTTGATGTTCCTATCCATAATGTTTAGAATTTTGTCCTCAACATATTCCTATCTTAAATGAAACTTGTACAAAATTCTACTCAGGGAAGGTGGATGATGTGTAAGGTGGGCATGTCATTTTGATTTTTGTAAGTTATTGATGTGCACATCAGAAAGAGAGAACGAGTTACATTACTGTTAAACAATGGTTGGTCTTGTTGTGGCACAGTCTTTGCTCATGTGCAGTCTGATTCTCTCTTAGCTGAAGTGTAGTAGGCAATGGACATATTTGGTAGTGCTGTGTTGACTTGTGATTGTATCTGTTAGATGAAGAAAGATTGATTTTAAAGGACAGCAAGGATGAATGAGATGTATTTACTGGAAAGAGAAGAAAAAATAAATTTAGAATATTATTTTTTGAAGAGAAGTTTGAGGTAAGACTGCAGCACTGCAAACCTAATTTGAAGAAATAATTATTGGCAGCTCGTTAACTTTAACTTGCTCAGAGCAAAGAGAAAGACCACTCCACTTCCCCAAATCATGCAGTAAGAGTTCAACTGATTAAGCTGTTTGATTTTATTAGAAATTCTGTGTTCACATTGTACCTTTTTTAAACCATTGTTCACTTTAAGTATAGTATTGTTCAGATTAATGTTATGCATGAAGATCTTGTGAATTTTTACTGTCTTTTTAGGTACATACTTCATTCCAAAATCGTTGTCTTGGAATATCATTTCATAGGAATAGTCACTCTCATTCCACTGTTTATCATTATTTATTACCACATTGCATCATGTGGTATACAACAGTTTGAATATTTATTGAGAAATAAAAATCTAACTTTGCTGCTGCCTGTTTGCTGCGCTTTGCGACATCTGCAACAGTGTTGTCAAGATGAGAGGTAAGTGGAAATTTTGATTAGGGCCAGGCAATTGTTTTCCTTCAGTTGTGCGTTTAATATACCGGCAAGTTGTACTCAGATCAGTTACGGTTCAGTTCAAATTAGGTTCTGTTCAAAGGTTGGCATATGAGTTTTGTTGGATAATTGTTTTCGAATACGCAGTTTTGATAATACATAGAGAATTATAGAGTGGAAGTTAAAGTTGGGCTGAATTTCAGACACAAACATAGTGGGGAGATTAAAAATTTAGCTCATCAATAGTATGTTAACATTTTCCAGAAATTTGTAGTGGTTTTTTCACAATATAAGCTGAAAGTCTGGGCTGGTTGAAATCTAATTTCGTTAGAGTTAAAATAAATCGTGTCATGGAAATGAGAAAAAAAATGGTCAACAGATTAGAGATGATCTACCTTTATTAGTTCACTAGATTTTTATGGATGCCTTCTAGATCTAAAACTTTGAAATACAATAGCTTTCGAAATACATAATTTCCAGCAAAACTAATTAATAAAAAAAGTTCAGCACAGTGAATTGCGTAATCTGAATAAATAGGTTTTACAGGAGAAATTAATTTACATTAGTTTGCAAATTCATGTAGTGTGTGCTCCTATAGGGGATTCTATCTTGAAAATTCTTGGAAAGAATAACAGCAAGAAAAGAAAAAAAACTAGTATAGATCAGAGCTGTTGTAGTTACGAGTGTAAAAGACAAAGTAGGATGGCCGGGCCATACTTGCTTTATCTTCTGGTAAACCTTCCGGGATGTAAGGTCGTGGTCCATGAAACCCTTCAGCTCCTAACGTTTCGTCCAGAGCTGCGCTGGACACCGGAGGAGAAGCACCCCTCTGAAGATGTCCAGCGCAGCTCTGGACGAAACGTTAGGAGCTGAAGAGTTTCATGGACCATGACCTTACATCCCGGAAGGTTTACCAGAAGATATGTCATCCGGTCGTGAAAGCCTTCATACCATACTTGCTTTGTCACACACTGCATATATTTAGTGAAAAATAGTTTTACTGATAAAGGATGAAAGCAAAATACCACTACCAATTACGAAAATGATAGTGTTGTCACAGCTCTCAGCCACATACACTCTTAAGAGAAAAAAAACACACACACACCATGAAAGAATTGTCAGAATGGAGCCGAAAATGGTGGACGTCATGTACATTTATAGAAAAACAAACGATTACAGCTGCAGAAAAAAAAATAGGTGATTTGTTCTAGAGAAAGAGATTCACAAATTGAGCAAGTCAGTAACGCGATGCTTCTCCTCTGGCCCTTATGCAAGCTGTTGTGAATCCCTAGAGATGTCACAGAGAACGGTGGAATTCCAGCCTGATCGTCACCTGCCAGGAGTGATGATCTGGCCTGTCACTTCACTTCAGAACAAGACCCATTGTTTGTCATCTGCGGTACCCCTACAGCACAGTGGTACGCCGATGATATTCTACATCCTGTTTTGTTGCCCTTCATCGCAAACCATCCTGGGTTTACGTTTCAGCAAGGTAATGCCCACACTCCCACATGACTGTTTCCCCAACTTGTCTTCATGTTTTTCAAACCATACCCTCGCCAGCAAGGTATCCGGATCTCTTCCTAACTGAGAACATTCCAAACATTATGGGCAAGGCCATCCAATCGGCTCGGTATTTTGACAATGTAACGCGCCATTTAGAGACAATTTGGCACGATATCCCGCAGGTGGACATCCAACTACTCTATCAATGCCAAGCTGAATAACTGCTAGCATTGAGGCCAGAGGTCGCCCAACACATTATTGACCTCCTCAGTTTGCGAAGCTCTTGCTCTTGAATAAATCATCCAATTTTTCTTAAACCGTAATCATTTGTTTGTCTGTAAATGTATATCACATCAAACGACTTCCTTCCCTCACGTGCGTCGTGTCCTTTATTTCCTTTTTTTTTTTTTAGATTTTAAGAAAACTCAATATTCTGCACATTAGGAGGTTGCCACTTTAATAGTGGCAACTATTTATTTACAGATCGTACAAAATAGATACGTGTTTCAATGTTTTACTGAACTTCAGCGTAGTCATCAGCATTGTATATTACCCAATGCAGCGATGTGGAAGTCGTAGGATACTCCTAGCAGTGCCAGTTGTGTTGACAGTTCGAAAGCCGCGGTCTATTGCCCGACGAATTTGTAGCAGTACTGAAACGAGTGCCGCGAAGTGTTTCCTTCAGTTTAGAAATCGCGTTGAACTTACGAGGGCTTAACTCAGGGGTGTGCAGTTGCTGGTATAGCACTTAACAGCTCCATCAGTCAAACAATACTGTACATGCTTGAGCATTGTCCTGCAAAATGATGATAAAGTCCTGCAGAAAGTGTCATCCCTGCCTCCAAGCTGGTCCTGGGTTGTTCCAAAAATGAACAGCATAGAGACAGAAGTGATGACACTTTCTGCAGGACCTGACCATCATTTTGCAGGACAATGCTCAAGCACGTACAGTGCAAGCTGTTACTGATTTGTTTGACTGATGAAGCTACTAAGTGCTATACCACCTACTGCACTCCCCTGACTTAAGTCCTCGTGCGTTCAACTCGATTTCTAAACTGAAGGAAACACTTTACGACATTCGCTTCAGAACTGCTACAAATTCGTCGGGCAATAGACCGCGCCGCTCGAATTGTCAAAACAACTGGTTCTGCTAAGAGTATCCTACGACTTCCGCATCGCTGGCAACAGGCTATACACAATGATGGTGACTAATTGGAAGGTCAGAAAAACTTTGAAGCACGTTTCTATTTTGCACGAGCTGTAAATAAATAGTTGCTACTATTAAAGTTCCAACTCTCGTATAGAAGATGGAGTGGAATGAAATAGAAGTCTGTTCTTCGGTACTTCTATGAACGTTGGGGGCTATATGTTCCCATATTGTAGTGTTTTAATGAACTGTCGTTAGAAGACCAGGTAGAAGAGAATAAATTTTCGCATACTTTCATTCTCCGTTTCAATGTGAAGGTGAACTATAAACAAGTTATTATAAGCTTCACTGTCTATCCACAGAAAGTTGATGCAATCATCAGGTTCAGAGGGTAACATTTCCTTTATCAGGTTTTCATGTGTATATTTCTCTCTCATTTCAAACCATTTCGTGGACTAGCGTCTTGGTTTTCTTTTCGTCTTCTTTAAACAGATTGCCAGAGTCAATGTTATAAATGTTTTATCTGCATTTGTAGCCATTCTCACTAGTGTCAAAATACAGTATACACGAAAAGCGCCTGTTTCAAAAGTAAAGTTAAATTGACGAGCTTTGTTGGCATATGTGTAGGGTTTTTTGACATGTGGGTATTTTTCTTCGTGGCGTAGACAAAGAATGGCCCAATAAATCAGAGACATAGAATCTCAACTTATATCATTTATTTCACGCAGCATATTACGCAAATGTCTTACAATCACAGTTGCTCGGTCCAAACTGTTTTCCATGAAGTCACTTCACTCTGTGCTGCCATTGATGGTCAGTAACAGTTTCTTGGGCGCTGTCCTCACAGATGCTCCACCCCCTCCTGGAGTGCAGAACACTGAAGAAGCGAGGAGGGTTAGTCAACAACCGAAGAGCGGCGCTTTTAGCTGTGGATGGTGTGGGAGCTCATTTGATTGGGTGCAACACCGCCGGCATTTTCGTGCGACACTACCAGAATGTTTCTCATGGCTTGGAGGGCTGCAGATGCTGTCAGTACAAGATCACTGAGCGACCTCGTTGGCAGTTGTTGATTGAAGACAGCATAAAAGTGATAGAGTGAGCTACGGTAGGTGCAACAGTCGGTCATAGTGCAATGTGGTGGGGCTAATGGTGCTTCCTCGTCTGCATCAGACTCTGACACGTCGGCAGTGTGCAAAAGCTGCCGCATTGTCAGGGTCATGTCTGTATTGCCAGTCAAGGCAGTATTGGCAGGAAGCCTATTAGATGGCTTGTCTGAGAGATGTGACTACCCTGCCTAGAAGTCCACTATGTTTGGCAAGCGAAAAGTGCAGACACATTTTGTAGTGGTGAGTGTAGTCGCAGAATCCGGCATGATGTACATGGCTCCTATAGAAAGGTGAACGTCAATCAGTTTTATTGCTGCTGCTTCTGGCTGTAAATCTCTAACAATATGATGATGCCTGCTGGCTGTGCCAGCAGAGAGCTACTGACAGGCATGTCGCTGATGTATTATCATGTTGGAGGTGTATCGTGACGTCTGAGGAGTGAAGGGTCCATGCCGGCTTAAATCTCTTGATAGACACTGCTTAAACCTATATCAAACATGTGGCTATGCTTTTGCAGTATCCAAAATGGTCCTTTATTATGCGGTAGCAATATCATCTCGAATCATTGTATATTGCCCCACAGGGTGTCTGCGTAGTCTGAGGCATCTTCCCATGGTTCGCACGGATGCCGGACATTTGCCATGCCGGACATTTGCCACACCAGACATTTGCCACACCGGACATTTGCCACACCAGACATTTGCCACGCTGGACATTTGCCACGCCGGACATTTGCCACGCCGGACATTTGCCACGCTGGACACTTGCCACGCCAGACATTTGCCATGCCAGACATTTGCCACGCCAGACATTTGCCACGCCAGACATTTACCAAGCCGGACATTTGCCATGCCGGACATTTGCCACACTTGCCCCGTCCTTCAGGTAAGGGACGCCCTTCCTCGTACTTCTTCTGTCCGCCGTCTCCACATCTTACTCGACACAACCAGTATGTAAGGAACCATCTTCTTCGACATCTTGGCCAAATACAGAGTTTCTTTTCCGAAATCGAAATATCTATAACTTTTGGGAAACGAAAGCAATACCGACGATTATGTCAGTATGTAATTAGTTCTGCCAAGTATAAATATAGATCCCTCTGTCTGTACGGTAGCTTACTTTCACGCTTACTGATTGCAACAGAAACAGTCCATCATCGTGGGAGCAGCAAGAAAGGAACGATGTAAAGAGAATGCGAATGTACGCTAATCAATTCGTTTTGATCACTGCATTTGTGCCTACTTTAATTACAACTGCATGCCCGAAAGACAATAAGAAAAAAAAAAATTGGTATGTGAATGTGTGAAAAGAAGAACGACATACACCATGTTAATTTACTCTCTAAAATGCGATATCCCTTGCGGTGAAACATTAGTTAGTAAAGTGCAGCGTGACAATGTTCAAAATGTGACTGAAAATACGTTCACTAATTAGAGATAAGAACATCTATGATTGACATGTCATTTAAAGTCGAAGTTCAATTTTAAAATGTTAGAAATAAGGAAATGAAGTAATACAGAATGCCATGCTTGTAACGTACATTGTTGTTCTACATTGTTTAGCTCTGGTATTTACAGGGTCACAGAGAAAGCATCCTAGGTTTTCGAGGGAAAAGCAGTAATTGTAATGATCTGCACCACAGCAGAAACAAGAAGCACAACTTAAGAAAAAATAATGTAATGTGTGTTCCAGCTCACGACCGACATTGAAGCAGATAGTTCCTGTGACTTAGTATGAGCAGAGGTTATATTCGACAACCGGAAAAAATTAATCACTGGCTCCTTTCACCGACCCCCGGTCTCAGATGAAACAGTTGCTGAACAGTTCAAATAAATCTTGAGTCTCATCACAAATAGGTACCCTACTCATACAATTATAGTTGGCAGTGACTTCAATCTACTTTCCATATGTTGACAAAAATACATTTTCAGACCCTGTTGTAGATACCCCCCATGAACCATTGACCTTGCCGTTGGTGGGGAGGCTTGCGTGCCTCATCAGTACAGATGGCCCTACCTTAGGTGCAACCACAACTGAGGGGTATCTGTTGAGAGGCCAGACAAACATGTGGTTCCTGAAGAGGGGCAGCAGCCTTTTCAGTTGTTGCAGGGGCAATAGTCTGGATGATTGACTGATCTGGCCTTGTAACACTAACCTAAACGGCCTTGCTGTGCTGGTACTGCGAACGGCTGAAAGCAAGGGGAAACTACAGCCGTAATTTTTCCCGAGGGCATGCAGCTTTACTGTATGGTTAAATGATGATGGCGTCCTCTTGGGTAAAATATTCCGGAGGTAAAATAGTCCCCCATTCGGATCTCCGGGCGGGGACTACTCAAGAGGACGTCGTTATCAGGAGAAAGAAAACTGACGTTCTGCGGATCGGAGCGTGGAATGTCAGATCCCTTAATCGGGCAGGTAGGTTAGAAAAATTAAAAAGGGAAATGGATAGGTTAAATTTAGATACAGTGGGAATTAGTGAAGTTCGGTGGCAGGAGGAACAAGACTTTTGGTCAGGTGAATACAGGGTTATAAATACAAAATCAAATAGGGGTAATGCAGGAGTAGGTTTAACAATGAATAAAAAGATAGGAGTGCGGATAAGCTACTACAAACAGCATAGTGAACGAATTATTGTGGCCAAGATAGACACGAAGCCCACACCTACTACAATAATACAAGTTTATATGCCAACTAGCTCTGCAGATGATGAAGAAATTGATGAAAGGGAGAGAAGGAAACATAGTAGGTGAATATGGATTGAGGGAAAGAAATGAAAGAGGAAGCCGTCCGGTAGAATTTTGCACAGAGCATAACTTAATCATAGCAAACACTTGGTTCAAGAACCATAAAAGAATGTTTCACACATGGAAGAATCCTGGAAATACTAGAAGGTATCAGATAGATTACATAATGGTAAGAAAGAGATTTAGGAACCAGTTATTAAATTGTAAGACATTTCCAGGGGCAGATGTGGACTCTGACCACAATCTATTGGTTATGAGCTGTAGATTAACACTGAAGAAACTGCAAAAAGGTGGGAATTTAAGGAGATGGGATCTGGATAAACTGATTAAACCAGAGGTTGTACAGAGTTTCAGGGACAGCATAAGGGAACAACTGTCACAAGTGGGGGAAAGAAATACAGTAGAAGCAGAATGGCTAGCTCTGAGGGATGAAGTAGTAAAGGCAGCAGAGGATCAAGTAGGTAAAAGGACGAGGGCTAGTAGAAATCCTTGGGTAACAGAAGAAATATTGAATTTAATTGATGAAAGGAGAAAATATGAAAATGCAGTAAATGAAGCAGGCAAAAATGAATACAAACGTCTCAAAAATGAGATCGTTAGGAAGTGCAAAATGGCTAAGCAGGCATGGCTAGAGGACAAATGTAAGGGTGTAGAGGTTTATCTCACTAGGGGTAAGATAGATACTGCCTACAGGAAAATTAAAGAGACCTTTGGAGAAAAGAGAACCACTTGTATGAATATCAAGAGCTCAGATGGAAACCCAGTTCTAAGCAAAGAAGGGAAAGCAGAAAGGTGGAAGGAGTATATAGAGGGTCTATACGAGGGCAACGTACTTGAGGACAATGTTCTGGAAATGGAAGAGAATGTAGATGAAGACGAAATGGGAGATACAATATTGCGTGAAGAGTTTGACAGAGCACTGAAAGACCTGAGTCGAAACAAGGCCCGGGAGTAGACAACATTCCTTTAGAACTACTGACGGCCTTGGGAGAGCCAGTCCTGACAAAACTCTACCATCTGGTGAGCAACATGTACGGGACGGGCGAAATACCCTCAGACTTCAAGAAGAATATAATAATTCCAATCCCAAAGAAAGCAGGTGTTGACAGACGTGAATATTACCGAACAATCAGTTTAATAAGCCACAGCTGCAAAATACTAACGCGAATTCTTTACAGACGAATGGAAAAACTAGTAGAAGCCAACCTTGGGCAAGATCAGTTTGGATTCCGTAGAAATATTGGAACACGTGAGGCAATACTGACCTTACGACTTATCTTAGAAGAAAGATTAAGGAAAGGCAAACCTACGTTTCTAGGATTTGTAGACTTAGAGAAAGCTTTTGACAACGTTGATTGGAATACTCTCTTTCAAATTCTAAAGGTGGCAGGGGTAAACTACAGGGAGCGAAAGGCTATTTACAATTTGTACAGTAACCAGATGGCAGTTGTAAGAGTCGAGGGGCATGAAAAGGAAGCAGTGATTGGGAAGGGAGTGAGACATGGTTGTAGCCTCTCCCCGATGTTATTCAATCTGTATATTGAGCAAGCAGTAAAGGAAACAAAAGAAAAAATCGGAGTAGGTATTAAAATCCACGAAGAAGAAATAAAAACTTTGAGGTTCGCCAATAGCATTGTAATTCTGTCAGAGACAGCAAAGGACTTGGAAGAGCAGTTGAACGGAATGGATAGTGTCTTGAATGGAGGATATAAGATGAACATCAACAAAAGCAAAACGAGGATAATGGAATGTAGTCGAATTAAGTCGGGTGATGCTGAGGGAATTAGATTAGGGAATGAGACACTTAAAGTGTAAAGGAGTTATGCTATTTGGGGAGCAAAATAACTGATGATGGTCGAAGTAGAGAGGATATAAAATGTAGACTGGCAATGGCAAGAAAAGCGTTTCTGAAGAAGGGAAATTTGTAACATCGAGTATAGACTTAAGTGTCAGGAAGTCGTTTCTGAAAGTATTTGTATGGAGACGGAACTGATCCCCCATGGTACACAAAACACTACAGAAAGCTGCTGCAGGAGCACTGAAAAATGCAAGTATGATTTAGACGAACGCAAAATCTCCAAGATTGGCGAAGTTTTACTGAGGCTCGAAATTTGGTGCGGATTTCAGTGCGAGACGCACTTAATAGTTTCCACAAAGAAACTCTCTTTAGAAATGTGGCGCAAAATCCAAAGAGATTCTGGTTCCGTGTTAAGTAAACCAGCGGAAAGGCTCAGTAAGCGATGAGGAGGAGGAGGAGGGAGAGACAAGGGACCCAACCCTTCGGAGCAGGTAAAATCGTGGCAAATGTCCGGACACCGGTTCACACAGTTCCCCCCCCCCCCCCCCCCACCACCCCCTCGGAGGTTGGAGTTCTCCCTCGGGCATGGGTGTGTGTGTTGTCCTTAGCGTAAGTTAGATTATGTTAGATTAAGTGGGGTGTAAGTCTAGCGACCGATGACCTCAGCAGTTTGGTTCAATAGGAACTTACCACCATTGTATATTCAGTCAGTCTTTTATGAAGAATAGCTTCTGTACCATATGTGTCTGTGCAGGTGGTACAAGTGATTTCCATATATCTCTTGAGCCTCTGTACCATATCCTATACATAATATGAGCCAAGAGTCTTTGTAGGCAGCACAAACTCTGGTACCAACGTCAATGTCTCCCCACACCGAATCTCTGCTAGTGATTCTTCCCATCCTTGTGTGCTGGACAGACTCAAAGGAGCACACACAGGAGGTCCTCCGTGCATTCAATCCCATAGCACATGAGTGCAGTTTTTATAGTTTGGTGCCATCATTTGAGCAGACCATTGCTTTTGGAGTGATAAGCCATAGAACGATGGTGAGCGATCTTGCTCAAGTTTCATAATGCGATGAAAAGTGGAGTTTCAAATAGGCGGCCCTGATCCTGGTAATTGTGTCAGAACAGCCAAACCAACCAACATCTGCCAATGCATACTGCCTTGTTGGATATGTAGTTGTCCTGTGTTAGATTTTATATTAGTTTTCAATTAAAATCAGTCTTACAACTAAATTAATGATGCTACAAATCACATGAAAATATCAGTTGAAGCACCAGCTATAGGCTGAGTGCTCGATCTCCTTTGTACATTAAATAAAAAAAGTTATTAAATATTTGCTGATTTATGTTTATATAGTACTTCTTGGTGCTGTATCTGTTTACATATTCTGATTGCAGTTAATATTTGCACACCGACAGAATCGTGGTGCTCTCCTCTTTAATATGACATTTCGTCCTTGATTATTCCTATTACAGTTACGCTGTATGAATGATAACGAGAAAAATATGTGAGAAGATATTGTGTGCTAACAGCGGAGCTGACATGACATCCATCCATTTGAATTTTGGACAGGAGCGCAGGAGTCATCTGTTGGTGGTCTGCAGAACAGCGGCGACTGCTGGAAAACCTGTCGTGGTAGGTCGTGTCCACGAAAACCTTCTGTTCCTAACGTTTCGTCCAGAACTGCGCTGGCCCTATTCAGAGGAGTTACTCTTCTGCTTAGTCTTGCCAACTGACTGGGGTCACCACACCTCAGTGCCCAGCCTGGAGCGCGCCAGCACTTGGCCTCTTCATCGTAGAGCGCGCGCCATTCAAATGATGCTCGTGACCTAACCCAAACCTCGCACTTGAATAATAGTCCACTGTGTCACACTACGGAACTGTGATTGCACCCAGGTGTGTCCCTCTTTGTCTGAAGGAAATCGACGGCCACAAATGTCTTTCTTCATGGCTACATAAATATGAAAATCACATGGGGAAATAACGGGTCTGTATGGAGAATGTGTAAGTGTTTCCCGGAGAACCTTCTGCAGTGTAGCTGGAACAAACTTGACAACATGTGTGCGGGTATTTTGCTGGCAGATTATTTCGACTAAGCTTCAGAAGTTTCTCTGGGAAGCTCTTACACATTCGACATACAATCTCGGTCTCTCCCTATGTAATTTCCATATTTTTGTACTCCTGAAGGAAGACACGGCCATTTGATTTTCTTTGGACAAAGAGGTGCATGCCTGGATACAATCATGGCAATCTCAAATACTTCTCCATGAAGGCACTGACTGTCTTGTCCTATGGTGGGATAAATGTATTAAGTGCTATGCTGATTGCTTTTGAAATAATAAACAGTTTACTTACTTTTTTCCATCTGTATCATTTTCATTTGACCGCCTCTTACATGTGTAAACTATTTAAATGTGTCCCTGGGGAGTTGCCACAGAAATTTATTTTGTGAGCACAGACACTGTTCCAACCACAATCTATGTATGTTGATAAACAGTGAGGTCCCTGATAACTATGCTGTCGAGTACCCATTATCGTTTTATTTATTTACACGCCAAGTTCCGTAGGACCAAATTGAGGAGCAAAGCTCCAAGGTCATGGAACATGTCAGTACATGAAATTACAACAAAAAAATAATCACAGATAAAAATTAAATGTTTATGAACCCGAAAAAAGTCAATCCATGAGTTTCAGTAAACGCAATCAACAATACAACAAGAATCAGCTTAAATTTTCAAGGAACTTCTCGACAGAACAGAAGGAGTGACCCTTGAGGAAACTCTTCAGTTTCGATTTGAAAGCGCGTGGATTGCTGCTAAGATTTTTGAATTCGAGCGGTAGCTTATTGAAAATGGATGCAGCAGTATACTGCGCACCTTTCTGCACAAGAGTTAAGGAAGTCCGATCCAAATTCAGGTTTGATTTCTGCCGAGTATTGAGTGAAAGCCGCTCATTCTTGGGAATAAGCTAATATTGTTAAAAAGAAATGACAGTGGGGAATATATATATATTGTGAAACCAATGTCAAAATACCCAGACTCGTGAACAGGGGTCGGCAAGAGATTCGTGAACTTATACCACCTATTGCCCAAACCGCCCGTTTCTGAGCCAAAAATATCCTTTTAGGATGGGAACAGTTACCCCAAAACATAATACCATATGACAGAAGCAAATGCAAATAAGCAAAGTAGATTAATTTTCGTGTCGAACGATCACTCACTTCAGATACCATGTTGTTGTTGTGGTCTTCAGTCCTGAGACTGGCTTGATGCAGCTCTCCATGCTACTCTATCCTGTGCAAGCTTCTTCATCTCCCAGTACTTACTGCAACCTACATCCTTCTGAATCTGCTCAGTGTATTGATCTCTTGGTCTCCCTCTACGATTTTTACCCTCCACGCTGCCCTCCAATGCTAAATTTGTGATCCCTTGATGCCTCAAAACATGTCCTACCAACCGATCCCTTCTTCAAGTCAAGTTGTGCCACAAACTTCTCTTCTCCCCAATCCTATTCAATACCTCCTCATTAGTTACGTGATCTACCCACCTTATCTTCAGCATTCTTCTGTAGCACCACATTTCGAAAGCTACTATTCTCTTCTTGTCCAAACTATTTATTATCCATGTTTCACTTCCATACATGGCTACACACCATACAAATAATTTCAGAAACGACTTCCTGACACTTAAATCTATACTCGATGTTAACAAATTTCTCTTCTTCAGAAACGATTTCCTTGCCATTGCCAGTCTACATTTTATATCCTCTCTACTTCGACCATCATCAGTTATTTTACTCCCTAAATAGCAAAACTCCTGTACTACTTTAAGTGTCTCAATTCCTAATCTAATCCCCTCAGCATCACCCGATTTAATTGGACTACATTCCATTATCCTCTTTTTGCTTTTGTTGATGTTCATCTTATATCCTCCTTTCAAGACACTGTCCATTCCGTTCAACTGCTCTTCCAAGTCCTTTGCTGTCTCTGACAGAATTACAATGTCATCGGCAAACCTCAAAGTTTTTACTTCTTCTCCATGAATTTTAATACCTACTCCGAATTTTTCTTTTGTTTCCTTTACTGTTTGCTCAATATACAGATTGAATAACATAGGGGAGAGGTTACAACCCTGTCTCACTCCTTTCCCAACCACTGCTTCCCTTTCATGCCCCTCGACTCTTATAACTGCCATCTGGTTTCTGTACAAATTGTAAATAGCCTTTCGGTCCCTGTATTTTACCCCTGCCACCTTCAGAAATTGAAAGAGAGTATTCCAGTTAACGTTGTCAAAAGCTTTCTCTATGTCTACAAATGCTAGAAACGTAGGTTTGCCTTTTCTTAATCTTTCTTCTAAGATAAGTCGTAAGGTTAGTATTGCCTCACGTGTTCCAACATTTCTACGGAATCCAAACTGATCCTCCCCGAGGTCCGCTTCTACCAGTTTTTCCATTCGTCTGTAAAGAATTCACGTTAGTATTTTGCAGCTGTGACTTATTAAACTGATTGTTCGGTAATTTTCACATCTGTCAACACCTGCTTTCTTTGGGATTGGAATTATTATATTCTTCTTGAAGTCTGTGGGTATTTCGCCTGTCTCATACATCTTGCTCACCAGATGGTAGAATTTTGTCATGATTGGCTCTCCCAAGGCCATCAATAGTTCTAATGGAATGTTGTCTACTCCCGGGGCCTTGTTTCGACTCAGGTCTTTCAGTGCTCTGTCAAACTCTTCATGCAGTATCTTATCTCCCATTTCATCTTCATCTACATCCTCTTCCATTTCCATAATATTGTCCTCAAGTACATCGCCCTTGTATAAACACTCTATATACTCCTTCCACCTTTCTGCCTTCCTTTCTTTGCTTAGAACTGGGTTGCCATCTGAGCTCTTGATATTCATACAAGTGGTTCTCTTCTCTCCAAAGGCCTCTTTAATTTTCCTGTAGGCAGTATCTATCTTACCCCTAGTGAGACAAGCCTCTACATCCTTACATTTGTACTCTAGCCATCCCTGCTTAGCCATTTTGGAGTTCCTGTCAATCTCATTTTTGAGACGTTTTTATTCATTTTTGCCTGCTTCATTTACTGCATTTTTATATTTTCTCCTTTCATCAATTAAATTCAATATTTCTTCTGTTACCCAAGGATTTCTATTAGCCCTCGTCTTTTTACCTACTTGATCCTCTGCTGCCTTCACTACTTCATTCCTCAGAGCTACCCATTCTTCTTCTACTGTATTTCTTTCCCCCCTTCCTGTCAATTGTTCCCTTATGCTCTCCCTGAAACTCTCTACAACCTCTGGTTCTTTCAGTTTATCCAAGTCCCATCTCCTTAAGTTCCCGCCTTTTTGCAGTTTCTTCAGTTTCAATCTGCAGTTCATAACCAATAGATTGTGGTCAGAATCAACATCTGCCCCTGGAAATGTCTTACAATTTAAAACCTGGTTCCTAAATCTCTGTCTTACCATTATGTAATCTATCTGATACCTTTTAGTATCTCCAGGATTCTTCCAGGTATACAACCTTCTTTCATGATTCTTGAACCAAGTGTTTGCTATGATTAAGTTATGCTCTGTGCAAAATTCTACAAGGCGGCTTCCTCTTTCATTTCTTCCCCCCAATCCATATTCACCTACTATGTTTCCTTCTCTCCCTTTTCCTACTGACGAATTCCAGTCACCCATGACTATTAAATTTTCGTCTCCCTTCACTACCTGAATAATTTCTTTTATCTCGTCATACATTTCATCAATTTCTTCATCATCTGCAGAGCTAGTTGGCATATAATCTTGTACTACTGTAGTAGGCATGGGCTTTGTGTCTATCTTGGCCACAATAATGCGTTCACTATGCTGTTTGTAGTAGCTAACCCGCACTCCTATCTTTTTATTCATTATTAAACCTACTCCTGCATTACCCTTATTTGATTTTGTATTTATAAACCTGTAATCACCTGACCAAAAGTCTTGTTCCTCCTGCCACCAAACTTCACTAATTCCCACTATATCTAACTTTAACCTATCCATTTCCCTTTTTAAATTTTCTAACCTACCTGCCCGATTAAGGGATCTGACATTCCACGCTCCGATCCGTAGAATGCCAGTTTTCTTTCTCCTGATAACGACGTCCTCTTGAGTAGTCCCCGCCCGGAGATCCGAATGGGGGACTATTTTACCTCCGGAATATTTTACCCAAGAGGACGCCATCATCATTTAATCATACAGTAAAGCTGCATGTCCTCGGGAAAAATTACGGCTGTAGTTTCGCCTTGCTTTCAGCCGTTCGCAGTACCAGCACAGCAAGTCTGTTTTGGTTAATGTTACAAGGCCAGATCAGTCAATCATCCAGACTGTTGCCCCTGCAACTACTGAAAAGGCTGCTGCCCCTCTTCAGGAACCACATGTTTGTCTGGCCTCTCAACACATACCCCTCCGTTGTGGTTGCACCTACGGTACGGCCATCTGTATCGCTGAGGCACGCAAGCCTCCCCACCAACGGCAAGGTCCATGGTTCATATTCGAATAGTAAAAATGGCTGCATTAAGTCTTTGAACAAGATCCTGAACGTGCACTTTCCATAACAGTTTACTATATATCTGAACACCTAGAAATCTGAACTGTTCAGTTTCACTAATCATATGCCCTTTCTGTGAAGTTAAAACGACAGGTTTTATTGAATTGGATGTTAGAAACTGCAAAAACTGAGTCTTACTGTGATTTAGCATTAGTTTATTTTCTACAAACCATGAACTTAGGTCATGAACTGTACTTTTAGGAACGGTGCCAATATTGCTCACAACCTCCTTTACTACCAGGCTAGTGTGCGGTTGGGATACTCGTGAGGAGCGGCAGTTATGAGGAGACCCGGCCGAAAAGGTAGCGGGCGGTCTACAGGGACACTAAACAGGCAGCGCACCGCAGTTCAGTACTGCTGTGGACACCAAAGAGGCAGCGCACCGCAGTTCAGTACTACTGTGGACACCAAACAGGCAGCGCACCGCAGTTCAGTACTGCTGTGGACACCAAACAGGTAGCGCAACGCAGTCCAGTACTGCTGTGGACACCAAACAGGCAGCGCACCGCAGTTCAGTACTGCTGTGGACACCAAACAGGCAGCGCACCGCAGTTCAGTACTACTGTTGTAAAGATGGAATTCACCACGACAACGAAAGGAAAGCCTCTATCGATTTATAACGGTTACCAGTATTAGTGGACTATACCAACAATGAAGTATTAAGTTATTGGCGGTGCGTAAACGTAAACAAGTAGTGTAAAGGAAGACCAAACAACTTAGTTTTAGGCGAAGGCAGCCATACATGTATTCCGGACGTCGCGGCTAATGAAGTGCGAAAACACGTGGCAAACGCCAAAAGGCGTGCAAAAGAAACGGACACTTCAATTTATTCTGCTTACGCTGAAGAAATAGGGCCGCTGTTCAATCAAGGATACGACATCGTCACATCACTGCCGTCACACAGGAGTGCAAAACGATCGCTGCAACGCATCAGATAAAAACGCATGGGATCTACACAAGATCCGACCGATGCTGCAGGAATAGTTCTGTAAGAACATCATTTGCTAGTGAATGATGGGAGCAAATTTTTACTTGCATATGACGACAGAGGACCAAATGACAGGATACTGTTGTTCGCCAGCGAAAGAGGAAAATCCTGTTTAACAGACTGCAATTTGTTCTCTGTCGATGGAATGTTCAAAAGCTCCAGCAAGCAATTTGGACAGTTATTTATTGTTTATGCCGATATTTCTAGTTCTGAGGTGGAAACAAACACACTTCGAGCCGTGTACGCCTTGCTACCCAATAAAAAGCGAGAAACGTACGATCGCTTTTTCACATCTGTTAGCCGGCCAGTGTGGCCGAGCGGTTCTAGGCGCTCCAGTCTGGAACCGCGCGACCGCTACGGTCGCAGGTTCGAATCCTGCCTCGGGCATGGATGTGTGTGATGTCCTTAGGTTAGTTAGGTTTAAGTAGTTCTAAGTTCTAGGGGACTGATGACCTCAGATGTTGAGTCCCATAGTGCTCAGAGCCATTTGAACCCATTCACAGCTGTTAAGATCAACGTACCTGGATGGAATCCTACAGCTATCATGATGGATTTTGAAGCCGCAATCATCCAATCAGTAACACATTTGTTTCCTGATGCAAAGATTAATGGATGCAACTACCATTTAAATCAGTGCTTGTGGAGGCAAGTGCAGAATTGCGGCCTTGTTGTTGCCTTCAAGGAAAACGAAGAAAATCGTTTTCACATAAGATTGTGTTCCGCTTTGGCTCACATTCCCCTGGACATGTTAGATGATGGTTGGTTATGCATTCAGGAGAGCACGCCAGATAACGAATAACTGCAGGATTTTTACGACTATTTTATTGAACAATGGCTGGATACTTACTTTCCGTGTCTGAAACAAGACTTCAGACTTCCAAAAATCAGCAGCCAATATGGCCTTGTCATTTGCCTCCCATAAGTCATTCATTGTGCAGGCTCGTCTAAATATGCCCAGACAAGCAGGTGTTGAGGATCCTGGACAGAACCACACAGACAGAGAGTGTTCTCATTCTCTTTTAGGAAACCCCATTGCTGCAGGTTTGTCTTGCATTTTGGCAGATCTACCCTCATACGGTTTAGGGTTCTCCAGACTGTGTATGGTAGGTCTCCACCAGGCGCCAATTCTTCTTTTACATCTTCATGGGGGTTTTTCAGATCGATTTCCCACCTTTTCAAACGATTCTCTGCAGCCGACCCTTCCAGGGCTCGGGTACGTGACAGGAAACTCTTCCTCGAACAAAGCCGTCGGTCAGCAGGCTGGTATCCATATAAAGGATGGCGCATGTCCTTTTCTTGCTTGGTTTTTTCGGCTTCGGCAGCGATGTCACGTCGTATGTCGGGTGGTGCGATCCGCATGATTAAGTACATCTTGTGCACTGGGGTTGGCCTGCAGCATCCGGTAACAATCCGTGCCATTTCATTCACCGCGACATCAACTTTTCTCGCGTGTGTTGATGCAGACCATACTGGAGCGGCGTATTCCGCAGCTGACACACTGAGCGCAAGGGCTGAAGTTCTCAGGACTTTTGGGTTTGCACCCCAGGATCCGCTGGTTAGTTTCCTGATGATGTTGTTTCTAGCTGACACTTTTTCCCTTGTGGCATTACAATGATGTTTATAGGTCAGTGTGCGATCCAACGTGACACCAAGGTATTTGGGCGTTTTACAATGCTCGAGACCTTCACCTCTCCATATTACATTTAATTCACGATTTGCCTCCCTGTTCTTTAAATGGAATGCACAGACCTGCGTCTTGGAATGGTTAGGCCTTAGGTGGTTTGCCTCATAAGGTACTGGTTAATTTCTCCTCTACATCCATAAAATTGTTACCTTGGGCTGCAACTGCAGTGTCACCGGCATACATAAATTGGCGCTTGATGTTTGGCACTGGTTGGTCATTTGTATATATATTACACAGAGCTGGAGCGAGGACGCTTCCCTGAGGTAGGCCATTCCTCCGATTTCCCCACCTGCTCTTCTTGCCCTGGAGACAGACGAAAAATCTCCTGTTATGCAGGAAAGTACCTATCAGTGATGTTAAATGATAATCTCTTGTCACATTATATACTTTCCCAAGGAGCCTCCGATGGTTCACAGTATCATATGCAGTTGAAAGGTCTATGAATGCCACTCCCGTGATCTCTTTCCTCTCAAACCCATCCACGATATGTTGGGTCAGGTTCAGGACTTGACCGCAGCACGATTTGCCTGGTCGGAAACCTGCCTGCTGTGGGATGATCAGTTGTTCCAAGACGCTTTCTATGCGACTTAGCGTCAGGCGTTCCAAGATCTTAAAACAGTGACATAAAAGAGACACAGGTCGGTAGTTTTTTGGATCATCAGAGTCCTTTCCTGGTTTCAGAAGCGCAACCACTCGGGTCCTCCACATCTTTGGAATATGGAGCCTTTCTACACATGCGTTTATCAAATCTAGCAGCCACTGTAGGGTATTACTGCCAAAGTTTTTAATTTGCTCGACTCGAAGTTCATCGATACCAGGAGCTCTGTTAATCTTCAAGCTGGAAATGGCTGCAGCAAGTTCTGACATTGTGAATGGTGCCTTGAGGTGATGATTTTCCTCTGCCGGATCGCGTGCTAAAGGTTCCTGGTACTTTCTGCCGTGTGTTTTACCATTCATAAGGAGTGTAGTGGCGACTTGGTCTGCCGTGACGTTAGTAAATTTATCATTTGACTTTGTGGCGTCACCGTTAAGGTTCTTTAACGGTTTCCAAGCCCGCCTACTGTTCACTTTCATGTCCAGGTACTCCACGAGGTCACACCATTTGGCTTTGCGGTTCTCAGCTATGACTGACATGAGTTCATCGCCTGCTAGAAGTGTCTCATCATCAAATGGGTCGTTATCGAAGAGCTTCTGGTATCTTTTCAGTAGTGGCTTTGCGTCCTCAGACCGTCCCGTAATATACTGTGTTCTGCATCCTCGCGGTATTGTTTTCCTAGACACCTTCTGAACGAGTTTGACAAAAGAGTCGTACAACTCAGGTTGTGGGGGGATTTTTGTTATTTCTACATCAATGAGCTCTCTAAATTTCTTCCAGTTGGCCTTTTTAAAATTGAACCTTCTTTTGAAAGGGACTTGTTCAGGCTTAACAACTGCATTGACCGTGCAAATTATGGGCCGATGCTGGGTGTGGGGAACTGGCTCCCCAATCAGTTTTCCACATTGGTCAGCGAGTTTCTTACTAACAAAGATGTTATCGGGATTGTACCCTTTCTTCCATCTGCCACTATTAAAGGAGCTTGGCAGTTTCGGGTCATGTATGAGCAGATAATGAAGACTTGCCAAGGGATATATGGAACTCCGCTGGAAGGCGTCACCTCACCAACAATGTTGCAGAAGAATGGAATCGGAGGATAAATACATTAATTTCGAAGGTTCATCCAAATTTTTACTCCTTATTAAAAATTCTCAGAGAGAACGCAGATTATCATGGGCACGAATTTGACCGATTAGTTTTAAATCTAGGTGGGAAAAGAAGGAAGTCCGCAATTAAGACAGATGAGATAGTTCCTAAGGTCCTTACAAGGCTCCAAGTCGCGGCAATACAAAATCATTTCTTACATGCGTGGCCTATGCACAGAAATTACAATGAAAAGGAAATGGCTGAAGCTACAGCAACACTTGTAAATATTGAAAAGGGGTTCAGTTCACGCCGATCGCTCTATTGTAAAAATTGCAAATAAATAATCATCCCGCAAATATTGTTAATAAACATAATGGGGGACGAAGAGAGACTACCTCCTCGTGGTGTTCCCTGGAAACGACACAAAGTCGGCTAAATGTCTCTTTCAAATTGTAAAAGTTTCACTAGTGAAGTCTGAAAAGTCGTAGCTTTTCTAACAATCACAATCAGCATTTTTGTGTAGAGAATTTTAGAAACAATGTCTGTTTGAGTGGATGATGAATACATCTTGGTTCAATACATAAATTGCATTCCTTAACGCTAATTGCTAGCAGGACTCACATTAGACCTCAGTACACTTCCCTGCGTGGTACGGGAAAATTGAGGTTTATTTCGAAATAATAAAAGAAAAAAGTTTCTACTGAGAACCAAATTCTTCAGTTGGCTCCTCTTAATGTATGGTAAAAGGTTGCCACTCGTATCATATCAAATTTTGGGTGAGGGGTTGAAAAATGGAAAACATTTGCGGTTTCTATAGCTTCTGTAAAATACATCGTTAAGTATGAGGTTGAGCGAAAATGATGCCTTTGGTAAGATTAATCAGAACAAAAATTCCAATGAAAAAGGTGTTACACGTAACTGTGCTACAACTAATGGCTGACATAATATCGTGGGGGCAAAATCAGCTTCGATTTCTAATTTGACTAAGGCCACTCTTCCTTGCCCAAAAAAATTCTGAAATAATGTAACCTGGCTGCACTGGAGGAGTGTGAATGTCCCCCGGCAGCTGGCCGGGCCGACACAAGCCGAGCGCTCAGTCACACCAAGCGGCAGCAGGTGGTGACCGAGCAGGTAGTGGCGCAGCATTTGCGACACACCCTGTGCCGGTCCCTCAGTATCCCGGATTTCTCACAACTGTCGCCACATTCTAGTTTCTCACAAGTGCCGCTTCTCACAAGTGTCTACAACTCGCTAGTGACATCAGCAAACAGAAATATATTAGAGTTACCCGTAATACTAGAGGACATATTATTTATATAAATAAGGAACAGGAGTGGCCCAAACGGTGATCCCTAGGCCCCCCCCCCCACTTGATTAGATTAGATTTGATTAGATTAATACTAGTTCCATGGATCATGAATACGATATTTCGTAATGATATGGAACGAGTCAAATTTTCCAATAAATGACATAATTAAGTTAATTTAACAACATACTTAAGTTAATATAGCAACTTTTTTGTGTTTTTTTTATTTTTTATTTTTTTAATAATTTTTTTTGATAATTTTTTTTTAATTTACATTTAAAAATTCCTCTATGGAGTAGAAGGAGTTGTCATTCAGAAATTCTTTTAATTTCTTCTTAAATACTTGTTGGTTATCTGTCAGACTTTTGATACTATTTGGTAAGTGACCAAAGACTTTAGTGCCAGTATAATTCACCCCTTTCTGTGCCAAAGTTAGATTTAATCTTGAATAGTGAAGATCATCCTTTCTCCTAGTATTGTAGTTATGCACACTGCTATTACTTTTGAATTGGGTTTGGTTGTTAATAACAAATTTCATAAGAGAGTATATATACTGAGAAGCTACTGTGAGTATCCCTAGATCCTTAAATAAATGTCTGCAGGACGATCTTGGGTGGACTCCAGCTATTATTCTGATTACACGCTTTTGTGCAAAAATACTTTGTTCCTCAGTGATGAATTACCCCAAAATATGATGCCATATGAAAGCAATGAGTGAAAATAGGCGTAAAGCTAATTTACTAAGATGTTTATCACCAAAATTTGCAATGACCCTTATTGCATAAGTAGCTGAACTCAAGCGTTTCAGCAGATCATCAATGTGTTTCTTCCAATTTAATCTCTCATCAATGGACACACCTAAAAACTTAGAATATTCTACCTTAGCTATATGCTTCTGATTAAGGTCTATATTTATTAATGGCGTCATACCATTCACTGTACGGAACTGTATGTACTGTGTCTTATCAAAATTCAGTGAGAGTCCGTTTACAAGGAACCACTTAGTAATATTCTGAAAGACAGTATTGACAATTTCATCAGTTAATTCTTGTTTGTCAGGTGTGATTACTATACTTGTATCATCAGCAAAGAGAACTAACTTTGCCTCTTCATGAATATAGAATGGCAAGTCGTTAATATATAATAAGAACAACAAAGGACCCAAGACTGACCCTTGTGGAACCCCATGCTTGATAGTTCCCCAGTTTGAGGAATGTGCTGATCTTTGCATGTTACGAGAACTACTTATTTCAACTTTCTGCACTCTTCCAGTTAGGTACGAATTAAACCATTTGTGCACTGTCCCACTCATGCCACAATACTTGAGCTTGTCTAGCAGAATTTCATGATTTACACAATCAAAAGCCTTTGAGAGATCACAAAAAATCCCAATGGGTGGTGTTCGGTTATTCAGATCATTCAAAATTTGACTGGTGAAAGCATATATGGCATTTTCTGTTGAAAAACCTTTCTGGAAACCAAACTGACGTTTTGTTAGTACTTCATTTTTACAGATACGTGAAGCTACTCTTGAATACATTACTTTCTCAAAAATTTTGGATAAAGTTGTTAGAAGGGAGATTGGACGGTAATTGTTGACATCAGATCTATCCCCCTTTTTATGCAAAGGTGTGACTACAGGGTTATAAACACAAAATCAAATAGGGGTAATGCAGGAGTAGGTTTAATAATGAATAGGAAAATAGGAATGCGGGTAAGCTACTACAAACAGCATAGTGAACGCATTATTGTGGCCAAGATAGATACGAAGCCCACACCTACTACAGTAGTACAAGTTTATATGCCAACTAGTTCTGCAGATGATGAAGAAATTGAAGAAATGTATGATGAAATAAAAGAAATTATACAGATTGTGAAGGGAGACGAAAATTTAATAGTCATGGGTGACTGGAATTCGAGTGTAGGAAAAGGGAGAGAAGGAAACATAGTAGGTGAATATGGATTGGGGGACAGAAATGAAAGAAGAAGCCGCCTTGTAGAATTTTGCACAGAGCACAACATAATCATAACTAACACTTGGTTTAAGAATCATGGAAGAAGGTCGTATACATGGAAGAACCCTGGAGATACTAAAAGGTATCAGATAGATTATATAATGGTAAGACAGAGATTTAGGAACCAGGTTTTAAATTGTAAGACATTTCCAGGGGCAGATGTGGACTCTGACCACAATCTATTCGTTATGACCTGTAGATTAAAACTGAAGAAACTGCAAGAAGGTGGGAATTTAAGGAGATGGGACCTGGATAAACTAAAAGAACCAGAGGTTGTACAGAGATTGAGGGAGAGCATAAGGGAGCAATTGACAGGAATGGGGGAAATAAATACAGTGGAAGAAGAATGGGTAGCTTTGAGGGATGAAGTAGTGAAGGCAGCAGAGGATCAAGTAGGTAAAAAGACGAGGGCTAGTAGAAATCCTTGGGTAACAGAAGAAATACTGAATATAATTGATGAAAGGAGAAAATATAAAAATGCAGTAAGTGAAACAGGCAAAAAGGAATACAAACGTCTCAAAAATGAGATCGACAGGAAGTGCAAAATGGCTAAGCAGGGATGGCTAGAGGACAAATGTAAGGATGTAGAGGCCTATCTCACTAGGGGTAAGATAGATACCGCCTACAGGAAAATTAAAGAGACCTTTGGAGATAAGAGAACGACTTGTATGAATATCAAGAGCTCAGATGGAAACCCAGTTCTAAGCAAAGAAGGGAAAGCAGAAAGGTGGAAGGAGTATATAGAGGGTCTATACAAGGGCGATGTACTTGAGGACAATATTATGGAAATGGAAGAGGATGTAGATGAAGATGAAATGGGAGATATGATACTGCGTGAAGAGTTTGACAGAGCACTGAAAGACCTGAGTCGAAACAAGGCCCCCGGAGTAGACAATATTCCATTGGAACTACTGACGGCCGTGGGAGAGCCAGTCCTGACAAAATTCTACCATCTGGTGAGCAAGATGTATGAAACAGGCGAAATACCCTCAGACTTCAAGAAGAATATAATAATTCCAATCCCAAAGAAAGCAGGTGTTGACAGATGTGAAAATTACCGAACTATCAGCTTAATAAGTCACAGCTGCAAAATACTAACACGAATTCTTTACAGGCGAATGGAAAAACTAGTAGAAGCCAACCTCGGGGAAGATCAGTTTGGATTCCGTAGAAACACTGGAACACGTGAGGCAATACTGACCTTACGACTTATCTTAGAAGAAAGATTAAGGAAAGGCAAACCTACGTTTCTAGCATTTGTAGACTTAGAGAAAGCTTTTGACAATGTTGACTGGAATACTCTCTTTCAAATTCTAAAGGTGGCAGGGGTAAAATACAGGGAGCGAAAGGCTATGTACAATTTGTACAGAAACCAGATGGCAGTTATAAGAGTCGAGGGACATGAAAGGGAAGCAGTGGTTATAGCCTCTCCCCGATGTTGTTCAATCTGTATATTGAGCAAGCAGTAAAGGAAACAAAAGAAAAATTAGGAGTAGGTATTAAAATTCATGGAGAAGAAATAAAAACTTTGAGGTTCGCCGATGACATTGTAATTCTGTCAGAGACAGCAAAGGACTTGGAAGAGCAGTTGAATGGAATGGACAGTGTCTTGAAAGGAGGATATAAGATGAACATCAACAAAAGCAAAACAAGGATAATGGAATGTAGTCTAATTAAGTCGGGTGATGCTGAGGGAATTAGATTAGGAAATGAGGCACTTAAAGTAGTACAGGAGTTTTGCTATTTGGGGAGCAAAATAACTGATGATGGTCGAAGTAGAGAGGATATAAAATGTAGGCTGGCAATGGCAAGGAAAGCGTTTCTGAAGAAGAGAAATTTGTTAACATCCAGTATTGATTTAAGTGTCAGGAAGTCATTTCTGAAAGTATTTGTATGGAGTGTAGCCATGTATGGAAGTGAAACATGGACGATAAATAGTTTGGACAAGACGAGAATAGAAGCTTTCGAAATGTGGTGCTACAGAAGAATGCTGAAGATTAGATGGGTAGATCACATAACTAATGAGGAAGTATTGAATAGGATTGGGGAGAAGAGAAGTTTGTGGCACAACTTGACCAGAAGAAGGGATCGGTTGGTAGGACATGTTCTGAGGCATCAAGGGATCACCAATTTAGTATTGGAGGGCAGCGTGGAGGGTAAAAATCGTAGAGGGAGACCAAGAGATGAATACACTAAGCAGATTCAGAAGGATGTAGGTTGCAGTAGGTACTGGGAGATGAAAAAGCTTGCACAGTATAGAGTAGCATGGAGAGCTGCATCAAACCAGTCTCAGGACTGAAGACCACAACAACAAACAACAGGGAAAATGCCCTGTTCCAGAGAGCTATTACACAGGTGGCTGAGAATCTTACTTATCTGTTGAGAACAAGCTTTTAGTATTTTGCTGGAAATGCCATCAATTCCATGTGAGTTTTTGCTTTTAAGCAAGTTTATTATTTTCCTAATTTCAGAGGGAGAAGTGGGTGAGATTTCAATTGTATCAAATTGCATAGGTATGGCCTCTTCCATTAACAGCCTAGCATCTTCTAATGAACACCTGGATCCTACTATATCCACAACATTTAGAAAATGATTATTAAAAATATTTTCAACTTCTGACTTTTTGTTCGTAAAGTTTTCATTCAATTTGATGGTAATACTGTCTTCCTCTGCTCTTGGTTGACCTGTTTCTCTTTTAATAATATTCCAAATTGTTTTAATTTTATTATCAGAATTGCTGATTTCAGACATGATACACATACTCCTGGATTTTTTAATAACTTTTCTTAATATAACACAATAGCTTTTATAATTTTTGATAGTTTCAGGGTCACTATTCTTTCTTGCTGTCAGATACATTTACCTTTTCCGGTTACAAGATATTTTTATACCCTTAGTAAGCCATGGTTTGTTACAAGGTTTCTTACGAGTATATTTAACTATTTTCTTGGGGAAGCAGTTTTCAAAAATGTCATGAAATAAATTATATTTTAAATTGGCATCAGGTTCACGGTACACCTCATCCCAGTCTAATTGCTGTAGGCTTTCCCTGAAATTTGCAATTGTTAAATCGTTGACTGAACGTACTACTTTGGAGGACTGTTTAGTATTGCAGTTATGGTTCCCATTCAAGATTTGTGACAGAATGTGCAAACAGAAGGATCTCAAGAATTGATTGCTGTGGACTTGTTTGGTCCTCTTCCAGTATCCAGGGGTGGTTGTATTTACATTTTTGTAGTGTTAGATGTGTTTGCGAAACACATAAAGTTGTACCCAATCAGGAGGGCGAATGCCAGGATATTGGCCGAAAAACTGGAGAAAGATTATTTTGTGCAGGTGGGGAAGCCAGATGCTTTACTGTCAGACAATGGTCCTCAGTTTACAGCCCACAAGTTTACAGAAATGTTGAAGTGACATGGACTGAGACATGTCAGAATTTTGCCATATTTCCCTCAAAGGAATCCCAGTGAGCAGGTCATGAAGGAGTTGAACCAGTTATGTAGGACTTATTGTCACAGGAGAAACAGAACTTGGGCAAACTTTAAATTTTGAAGAGATAATCAGTAATATATGGCACTAAGCAACAGGTTTTGTTCCATGTGAATTAATGTTTGGGCATAAAACCAACAAATGTTACTGGGGGTGAAGTAGTTTTTCCGGTGAGCAGAATTCTAACTAAAGATGAAATAGGAAAGTTGGACAGAGAAAGAATGAATCGACGGGCACCTGAAAGAAAGAAAAGACATGATGCTAGGGCTCGGGCAACTGTGTTTAAACCAGGGGATTTGGTATTAGTTAAGACCAAAGAGCAATCAAAAAAGGTGTGCCAAGAGATAAAGAAACTTCTGCTAGTGTATCATGGCCCACTTTTAGTGGAGAGTTTCCACATATTAATGCCTATTGACTCGTCTGTCCTGGTTCTGAATGAGTTTTTGGACTAACGAATGTAACAGAAATGAAGAAGTATGTGAGTGGAGAGAGTGATAATTAAGCATAGGGAGTCTCTCAGTCTTGGAGAGACTTCACAGTCTGCGCCTGTGCACACCTCAGCAGTCTGAAGCAATTCTTCCTTTCTGTGCTTCAGTCTCTTCTACTAATCATTTGTCTATCAAAAATTCTTCACAGGGCTGTAAAAGGAGGGAGGACAGTAGTCCGAGTGGAGAGAAGTAGTTGTGGAAACACAAAGTAACAGAATTACATGTGGTAAAAGGGTATTTAAAGTTAAAGAATGGGTTTAACTTATTTTAGAAGGAAGGAAGATGAAGTCTAGTACTATATGCAAGACACTGTTGGAATGTGAGATGAATTGAAAGTAGAGAGAAAAGATGAGGAATAATGATCAGAGTCCATAGAAAGCACCAACTATTATGGAAGCATTACGTTTAAGTTTTTCTGTAGTAGTAGGAGGAGGAGCAAGACACTATGACACAGTTGTAAGATGTGAAAGGAGAGTCCTGTAAGCTGTGTGGAATGGACTGAGCAGCCATGAGTGCCAAATATACATTAGCATAGTCTTCTACATATATTAGGTATATTAAAGTGATTCAAAAATTTAAGAGCACAAGAGATTAGCAGAAAGTGCGGTTCTGATAGACATACAAAAAATTTGCCAGTGTGAAGGTTTTAAATAAATGGGTATTATATATGATAAAGTGAAAAAAAAAATATGCAAACAGAAAAAGAGTAAGAGGTGGCATGAATGATGCCGAGACTTCAAATAAGTAGGTCTGTAAGTTCACAGTTGGTGTGACAGGCAACTGAATACAGTAATTAGAAACTGGAGTGGTGAAGTGATTGTATGGCATTTATTGGCCAGACTATCCCCTTCCAGGTTCGGCCGCCATATTGCAAGTGAGGACACCTTATTCACATTCCTCCAGAACTTCAACAACTTCTCCCACATTTGCTTCACCTGGTCCTACTAAACCCAACAATCCACCTTCCTAGATGTTGATCTCCACCTCAGAAATGGCAACATCAGTACCTCTGTCCATATCAAACCTACTAATCACCAGCAATACCTCCACTTAGACAGCTGCCACCCATTCCATACCAAGAAGACCCTTCCGTACAGCCTAGCCACCCATGGTCGTTACATCTGCAGTGATGAGTAGTCCCTCTCAAAATATACCAAGGGTCTCACTGAAGCCTTCACTGACCGTAATTATCCTCCTATCCTTGTACAAAAACAAATCTCCCGTGCCTTATCTTTCCATTCTTCCACCACCTCCTAAAGTTCCACAGTCCGGCCACAGAGGAGCATTCCCCTTGTAACTCAGAACCATCTGGTATTGGAGCAACTGACTTGCATTCTCTGCCAGGGTTTCGGTTACCTCTCATCATGCCCTGAAATGAGAAATGTCCTGTCCACTATCCTTCCCACCCCTCCTACCGTGGTATTCCACCGTCCACCGAACCTACACAATATACTCATCCATCCTTACAAAACCCCTGCTCCCAATACCTTACCTCACGGCTCATACCCCTGTAATAGACCTAGATGCAAGACCTGTCCCATACAGCTTCCTACCACCACCTACTCCAGTCCGGTTACTAACATCACCTACCCCATCAAAGGCAGGGCTACCTGTGAAACCAGTCATGTGATTTACTAGCTAAGCTGCAACCACTGTGCTGCATTTTAAGTAGGCATGACAACCAACAAACCGTCTGTCCGCAAGAATGGCCACCGACAAACTGTGGGCAAAAAACAATTGGACCACCCTGTTGCTGAACATGCTGCCAAACATGACATCCCTCATCTCAATGACTGCTTCACAGCCTGTGCCGTATGGATCCTTCCTACCAACACCAGCTTTTCTGAATTTTGCAGGTGGGAACATTCGCTGCAATACATCCTATGTTCCCATAACCCTCCTAGCCTCAACCTTCATTAGTCACTGTCCTCACCCATCTGGCTCCCTCCCTGTTCCCATTCCAGCACTACACAGCCGTCGTTTCACCACCACACCCAGTCTTTTAATTTCCTTTTATTTCTCTCCTTTCTGCTACTTAGCCACCCCCCCCCCCCCCCCCGGCACTTTCTCTCCTGCCCACCATCTAAACTGCAACACTGTCCGCCACTCAAACCATACTATCCCTCCCCCTCCCCGCCCCAGCCTCCCAGCCTCCTCCTTACCCACACCCAGTCGCCACTCCAATCATGCACTGGTGCTACCGCTCATAGTGTGGTTTCAGTTCTCTAAGACTGCAGACATGTGTGCAAGTTGCGTTTACATGAGTGTGTGTGTGCATGAGTGTGTGTCTACTGCTGACAAAGGCCTTAATGGCCGTAAGCTATAATTGTGTGAATCTTTTTGTTTTGCACATCACGACTCAGCAGCTACGCTATTTGGTGAGAAGCAACTTTCCTTCTCTGGTATTGTTACATTCCATCCTGGATATTCTATTGTTTGAGTATTGCAAGTTTTTTTAGTTGACACCACTTAGGCGACTTGCATGTCAATGATTGTGAAGATGATGCGGATGATGATGATGATGATGATGATGATGGATACACAACACGCAGTCCCCCGCCAGGAATCAAACCTGGGCCCCCTTGTGTGGTAGGTGGTAATGCTACCACTGCACTACGGAGGCAGACAATGGAGTGGTGGAATAATAGTAGCCATAGTGCAAAGTTACTGTCTGTGTAGTATCTAATAAGAAAGTTATTGGTGTCTAGTATTTAAGTGACAACAGTATTACGTGGGATGGAAAGTTGGTGTGTTGGGAGGAGAAATGAGAATCAGTAGTATTAAGCTTAATCATCGAAAAGGCAGACTGAAGGTATACCTATTGGGAAACAAAGGAGTGAAAGATTGAAATTGGCTAATCCTAAATGCATAATTTAGAGCATCACAGAGATAACATGTGTATGTATATTGTTTCTGAAAAAGGCACACTTCCCACAAACAATGGAGGCAAAAATAATGAAGGAACATTTCTCTTAATATGTGACACCAATAGTTAGCTGAGCAAAACTTAGTGCATGCAACAACATGACAGTCATCGAACACGGTAAGTCAGCTGCTGTGCTTGCTCCTGGTGTTGCAAATTCTGTTTATGTTTTCTGATAATGATTATTATGGCCAATTGGTTATGATCATGCTTATTTTTATGTGGGGTGTCAAGTGTAAGTAAAGACTGAGTTCCATGGCATCCAGTAGTACAAGATCCTGGCAGTGTGCACTAAAAGACCCGCGTGGCAGCTGAGTGATTAATATTAATATGATCATAATTGGGATTAGCCTGATTGAGACAACAACAAAATGCAATCAGTATCCAACAGTGGTCTTAAACACACATAGAGGGGCATATCCGTCTGACTGCTATCTAGCTGGATTCTGGTGTGCAAACTACGATTTTGCAACTTGTTTGTAATAAATTGTGTCAGAGGATTTTGAGGCTAATATAATTGCTTTTATCAGAGGTGCATTGCATTATTTAGTAGCACCAGAATTCCTCTCCAAACCCTTAGTACTAGGTATTTATGAAGTTCAGAATCCACAGGGTGCTGAATAATGTACGAGCAGCTGAACTGCAGGTAAGATTACAGGATGAGGAAGTGTGGAGGCTGACTACGCTGCCACCGTGCAGGTAAGTCACTAAGATGACCTCCCACGCACCACTGTAAATCTACCACTTACCATACCAGACAGTCCAAGGGATCCAGTACATTATAAGTCAGGTTTTGTCATTCCGCAGAAAGGATGTTACAAAGTAGTACATCGGCCTAGGGAATGTTAAAGGCAACAGGCTGTAGTAATTTCTGGAAACCTTGACACAATTTTAAATTTGAACTGACATTGCTTCTTCTGGACAACTCCTGGTCTGAAGATAGAAAGCCTTGTAGCACAGAAGGCTAAAATGATTGCTTGTGCTATAGAAAAGTAGCTGTAAGTATTCCTTAACAGTAATATGAGCAGTGACAGAGACCAGTATGTCCATTATTACTACTTTCTAGCCAATGAGCTGGTTGGTAATCTGTAAACTGCTAGTATGTATCCATAAACAGAAAGAAGACAGGGAGAGAGTTTAAAACCACAGTAATCTACACCATTCTGATAGAAGTAGATGTATGATCCTTGGAAAATTGCATTATTTTCAACTGATCATATCATACACTAACTATATCAGAAGAACAAAATCAGTCTACACAAAGAGTGTACTGTTCAAATTATTATAAAGAGTAGATTTGCATAATGAAAAGTTGTGCCTCCACCCACCTGTTTTGACCACTGATATCGTCAAGGTGGTGTACATTTCTATTCCTAGTACTTACAGTACAGTGAACACGACACCACTAATTGCCCCTGTGAACAAACATAAATAACATGTTTAGTAGTTAACTCCAGTGACAGAATGAAACTAACAGCACAACTGAATAAAGAAGGGAGTTTTGGGTGCAGGCAAACTAATTGTAAAAATGGAAACTATTGATGCTGTAAATTTTGCATAATCTATGTATCTCATATGAAGACTATAATACCAGTAACCCAAACACAACTCAAAAACCCATACCACATTATTCACTTGACCTATGTATCTCAAACAAAGCCATCAATATCAGGAACAACATACAGCTCTAGAACATGGTGTTGGAAATTTCACTTCACCCACATAGCTCAAAGGCCTAGATGCAATGAACTCTCACACAAGTCAGGAACCCAATACCACAAATTTCACTTGACCTATATGGCATGAAAATCCCACGCCCACAGTATCAAAATCCAAAACACTCAAATTTTCAAATCCATTTATCCACACTTTCATTTACTCTATTAAAAGCGAAGTCCACCATACAAGAAACCAAACCATGCTCACATCTAATATCACAAATGTACCTTAATCGATGATGGTAAATCAATACCCACAGTTCCCACCAATCACAATCCAACACAATTACCAAACACTAACAAGGAATATCCTAAAATTCATGAAAACTTTTATCACCACCAATTTCAATATACACAAACAACTGTAAACAAAGCCATACAATACAAACAATACCAAACAAAAATCACATAAATGCTTAACACGCCCCCCCCCCCCCAACCCATGTACAACTCCCGCCGGCTGGTGCCTGCAGAGTCTAAGTCCCTTATCAGCGCATTACGTAACCAAGGACACTCGTTCCCTATATAAGCAGGCAGTGCTCGGTAGCAAAACCATTCTTCTGTGAGCTCTGTCTGCAACAGCATTGAAGCACTATGCCTCATCGACGTGTGTATCGTCATCGTCGCCACCGCATGCCAGTGTATAAACATATACTTAGCCTTGAAAACAAACTTGGAAGAAATGGCACAGCACAATCGGCAATTCTTAATGGACCTATCCTTTTTTTTTGTGGATGTTGAGTTAATTTTTCACTCGATGTCACTACTGGAGCTGCCGGCAGTGGGTGGTTCACCCTCGCAATTGTCCGCTGTAAGAACACATATGTGAGTGTGTGTGTGTGTGTGTGTGCGAGTGTATACCTGTCCTTTTCCCCCCCTAAGGTAAGTCTTTCCGCTCCCGGGATTGTGATGACTCCTTACCCTCTCCCTTAAAACCCACATCCTTTTGTCTTTCCCTCTCCTTCCCTCTTTCCTGATGAAGCAACTGTGGGTTGCGAAAGCTTGAATTTTGTGTGTGTGTTTGTGTTTGTTTGTGAAATACACACAAAATTCTAGCTTTTGCAACCAATGGCTGCTTCATCAGGAAAGAGGGAAGGAGAGGGAAAGACAAAAGGATGTGGGTTTTAAGGGAGAGGGTAAGGAGTCATACCAATCCCAGGAGCGGAAAGACTTACCTTAGGGGGAAGAAAGGACAGGTATACACTCGCATACACACACATATCCATCCGCACATACACAGACACAAGCAGACATTTGTAAAGGCAAAGAGTTTGGGCAGAGATGTCAGTCGAGTCGGAAGTACATAGACAAAGATGTTGTCAATGACAGGTGAGGTATGAGCGGCGGCAAATTGAAATTAGCAGAGGCTGAGGCCTGGCAGGTAACGAGATGAGAGGATATACTGAAGGGCAAGTTCCCATCTCCGGAGTTCTGACAGGTTGGTGTTAGTGGGAAGTATCCAGATAACCCGGACGGTGTAACACTGTGCCAAGATGTGCTGGCCGTGCACCAAGGCATGTTTAGCCACAGGGTGATCCTCATTACCAACAAACACTGTCTGCCTGTGTCCATTCATGCGAATGGACAGTTTGTTGCTGGTCATTCCCACATAGAAAGCTTCACAGTGTAGGCAGGTCAGTTGGTAAATCACGTGGGTGCTTTCACACGTGACTCTGCCTTTGATCGTGTACACCTTCCGGGTTACAGGACTGGAGTAGGTGGTGGTGGGAGGGTGCATGGGACAGGTTTTACACCGGGGGCGGTTACAAGGGTAGGAGCCAGAGGGTAGGGAAGGTGGTTTGGGGATTTCATAGGGATGAACTAAGAGGTTACAAAGGTTAGGTGGACGGCGGAAAGACACTCTTGGTGGAGTGGGGAGGATTTAATGAAGGATGGATCTCATTTCAGGGCAGGATTTGAGGAAGTCGTATCCCTGCTGGAGAGTCACATTCAGCGTCTGATCCAGTCCCGGAAAGTATCCTGTCACAAGTGGGGCACTTTTGGGGTTCTTCTGTGGGAGGTTCTGGGTTTGAGGAGATGAGGAAGTGGCTCTGGTTATTTGCTTCTGTACCAGGTCGGGAGGGTAGTTGCGGGATGCGAAAGCTGTTTTCAGGTTGTTGGTGTAATGGTTCAGGGATTCCAGACTGGAGCAGATTCGTTTGCCATTGGATTTGGAGTAGGACCAGGTGAATCTGATGGAACCAAAGGAGTTGAGGTTGGAGAGGAAATTCTGGAGTTCTTCTCCACTGTGAGTCCAGATCATGAAGATGTCATCAATAAATTTGCACCAAACTTTGGGTTGGCAGGCCTGGGTAACCAAGAAGGCTTCCTCTAAGCGACCCATGAATAGGTTGGCGTACGAGGGGGCCATCCTGGTGCCCATGGCTGTTCCCTTTAATTGTTGGTATGTCTGGCCTTCGAAAGTGAAGAAGTTGTGGGTCAGGATGAAGCTGGCTAAGGTAATGAGGAAAGAGGTTTTTGGTAGGGTGGCAGGTGATCGGCGTGAAAGGAAGTGCTCCATCGCAGCGAGGCCCTGGACGTGCGGAATATTTGTGTATAAGGAAGTGGCATCAATGGTTACAAGGATGGTTTCCGGGGGTAACAGACTGGGTAGGGATTCCAGGCGTTCGAGAAAGTGGTTAGTGTCTTTGATGAAGGATGGGAAACTGCATGTAATGGGTTGAAGGTGTTGATCTACATAGGTAGAGATACATTCTGTGGGTGCTTGGTAGCCAGCTACAATGGGACGGCCAGGATGATTGGGTTTGTGAATTTTAGGAAGAAGGTAGAAGGTAGGGGTGCGGGGTGTTGGTGGGGTCAGGAGGTTGATGGAGTCAGGTGAAAGGCTTTATAGGGGGCTAAGGTTCTGAGGATTCCTTGAAGCTCCGCCTGGACATCAGGAATGGGATTACCTTGGCAAACTTTGTATGTATTGTTGTCTCAAAGCTGACACAGTCCCTCAGCCACATACTCCCGACGATCAAGTACCACGGTTGTGGAACCCTTGTCCGCTGGAAGAATGATGATGGATCGGTCAGCCTTCAGATCACAGATAGCCCGGGCTTCAGCAGTGGTGATGCTGGAAGAAGGATTAAGGTTTTTTAAGAAGGATTGAGAGGCAAGGCTGGAAGTCAGAAATTCCTAGAAAGTTTGGAGAGGGTGATTTTGAGGAAGAGGAGGTGGGTCCCGCTGTGACGGAGTACGGAACTGTTCCAGGCAGGGTTCAATTTGGATAGTGTCTTGGGGAGTTGGACCATTAGGAGTAGGATTAGGATCATTTTTCTTCGTTGCAAGGTGATATTTCCCTCTCTTTCCTGATGAGGCAACAGTTTGTTGCGAAAGCTTGAATTTCATGTGTATGTTTGTGTTTGTTTGTGTGTCTATCGACCTGCCAGCACTTTCGTTCAGTAAGTCACATCATCTGTGTTTTTAGATATATTTTTCCCACGTGGAATGTTTCCCTCTAGTCCAAGTAACTGTAGGGGCTTTATCACACCCACCGTTATCATCACTCATTGCAATAAGCAATGACCCACCTGGAAATATCTGTATCTTATTCACAACTGAAGAAAACCATCTGACTCACTGTCGCCTGCTGCTTACTTTCTGTCTGCTGCAGAGACTTTATTCTCCGTTCATGTATGTTTGTTAATAAAGAGTTTTGGCAACAGACTGGCTACCCACATCGTCTGCACCTCCACTCACATCCAACAGGGAACTGCTCGCCCACACAACTTCTCGAAGAACAGCCCATTACGCTAGGTGTCAAAACAACTGTTGTAGGCTATAATGGTGGACCAACAGAGGACAGAAACGAAGAGGATGCAGCAGCAGTGGCAGTCAGTGCAGGATTTCAAGAAAGTGCCGATTTTGGCCCTGACAGGTTGTATTTTTCCTTTGCTTTCGTTTCTCTTTAGGTGCATTGCACGCTTTCAATAGTAGCAGTAACGAAAAATATCTGTCAATGAGCTCCAGAGGCAATGCAGCATTTGCTTAATGACGTTGTTAAACTGCAAGTAGGTAACATTAAATTACACTACTGGCCATTAAAATTGCTACACCAAGAAGAAATGCAGATGATAAACGGGTATTCATTGGACAAATATATTATACTAGAACTAACATGTGATTACATTTTCACGCAATTTGGGTGCATAAATCCTGAGAAATCAGTACCCAGAACAACCACCTCTGGCCGTAATAACGGCCTTGATACGCCTGAGCATTGAGTCAAACAGAGCTAGAATGGCGTGTACAGGTACAGCTGCCCATGCAGCTTCAACACGATACCACTGTTCATCAAGAGTAGTGACTGGCGTATTGTGACGAGCCAGTTGCTCGGCCTCCATTGACCAGACGTTTTCAATTGGTGAGAGATGTGGAGAATGTGCTGGCCAGGGCAGCAGTCGAACATTTTCTGTATGCAGAAAGGCCTGTACGGGACCTGCAACATGAGGTCGTGCATTATCTTGCTGAAATGTAGGGTTTCACAGGGATCGAATGAAGGGCAGAGCCACGGGTCGTAACACATCTAAAATGTAACGTCCACTGTTCAAAGTACCGTCAATGCGAACAAGAGGTGACCGAGACGAGTAACCAATGGCACCCCATACCATCACATCGGGTGTTACCCAGTATGGCGATGACGAATACACGCTTCCAATGTGCGTTCACCGTGATGTCGCCAAATACGGATGCGACCATCATTATGCTGTACACATAACCTGGATTCATCCGAAAAAATGACGTTTTGCCATTCGTGCACCCAGGTTCGCCGTTGAGTACACCATCGCAGGCGCTCCTGTCTGTGATGCGGCGTCAAGGGTAACCGCAGCCATGGTCTCCGAGCTGATAGTCCATGCTGCTGCAAACGTCGTCGAACTGTTCGTGCAGATGGTTGTCGTCTTGCAAACGTCCCCATCTGTTGACTCAGGGATCGAGACGTGGCTGCACAATCCGTTACAGCCATGCCGATAAGATGCCTGTCATCTCGACTGCTAGTGATACGAGGCCGTTGGCTTCCATAGCAGTCATTGCTAACAGTCATTGGATCTCGACCAACGCGAGCAGCAATGTCGCGATACGATAAACTGCAATCACGATAGGCTACAATCCGACCTTTATCAAAGTCGGAAACGTGATGGTACGCATTTCTCCTCCTTACACGAGGCATCACAACAACGTTTCACCAGGCAGGCACCTTTGTTATTCCCTAGCCGACCGCTGTGCCCGAGCGGCTCTAGGAGCTTCAGTCCGGAACCGCACTGCTGCTATGGTCGCAGGTTCGAATCCTGCCTCGGGCATGAATGTGTATGATGTCCTTAGGTTAGTGAGGTTTAAGTAGTTCTAAGTCTAGGGAGCTGATGACCTCAGATGTTAACTCCCATGGTGCTTAGAGCCATTTGAATTATTTTGTTACTCCCTACTCTTTTGGCTAAAAAACCCTATTTTTCAACATCTGTTCAGAGCGACAGCCCTAAGTCATCTTACTGGGAGGGCCTGTATGCTCTTGTGGTGCCACTCTACTAGTCGACATCAGGCCCAACATCTTACTGCAGTTGTGCAGCGAGGTGTTTGCTTGTGATCCATCGATCGCCTCGAAAGAGACTGCCCCAACACTGCAGGAGTCGCAGCTGCGTGCGGCCCGGACGTGGGAAAGGTTTGAGCGACCTTGTGATGATGACACGCTCCTTCCCCAAGAACTCACTGTGCTTTTGTCCACTGCCAGGTCTCCGTAGACATTCTGGAGTATCTATGAACATCTGCAATGCTCCTACCACCAAAAGAAACTCTATGACACCTCTCTGCTTAGAACGCACCCCTGTTACAGACGCCATTATAAAGGCTACATATAGTGTCGCACCTGTCGGAACTTCAAGAAACCATAGGGGTTTAAGCACGGATATTCCGCATTTTTCAGCCGAAACCGACCGAGAAAAAAATATATTGCATAACTTATTTTACGCCCCTTGTAGATAATTTGGGTGGGTGAAAAAAGGGATGGTCGACTTCTAGAGTGTCTCCACCCATCCTTAATGCTAGTACCACTTCCTTAGAAGTCCCACTTTCAGGTAAGTCTGGGGAAGATGTTTTTCGTTCAAATGGTTCAAATGGCTCTGAGCACTATGGGACTTAACATCTGTGGTCATCAGTCCCCTAGAACGTAGAACTAGTTAAACCTAACTAACCTAAGGACATCACACACATCCATGCCCGAGGCAGGATTCGAACCTGCGGTTCCTGACTGAGCGTCCAGAACAGCTCGGCGAAGATGTTTTTGTCCTTGTTGACAATGTACAACCGAAAAGTTAGGGAACTGGAGCAGCGGGCAATTCTTAGGTGTCGCTCATTTAAAAGCAGGAAGGGATGCTAGAACATTTAATATGCAATGAGAAGTTGAGGGATGCTTACTCCTTCATAGACTTTCAGGAACGGTTAGAGGGTCGTTAAAGAAGAAAGAATACTTCTAGGTATTGTCGTGAACAACTTAATTGTATAATGCGTAAACAAGGAGAATCGGTAGAAAATTTTGTAGACTGTATCGGAAAATTCAGTATTAAGACATCTGAATTGATGGATGATGATCGCGCCAGTAAGGCAATTCAGCGGGAAGCAGAACATCGGACGCTTGATGCCTTTTTCTGAGTCTGCTATCTGAAATGTCACGAAAAGTTCGCACAGAATTTCCAAAAACCTCGGCCAAAGCAGTGGCAGCTGTGGCAGCAGTTGGCTAGGCCGAGAGAGAAGCGATCAGTTTTTAATAAAAAAGTCATTATGTTATAGATGTGGCTCTCTAGATCATATTCAGCAGTTTTGTAGGAAGCAACAATGTCAAAGCTACAACCAGGTGGACCAATCTGCACGTGGAATATGGAATCAGGGTAACACTCACTTATCTCCGTAGAATGGGACTGTGGGTGGTGTAATCACTCCACAACATGTGTGACCATGGGACACCACTGTGCGAAATCGGTGGCAGATATTTGTCTATCGCACTATATGAAGGGAAGATTGGTTCAAATGGTTCTAAGCACTACGGGACTTAACATCTGAGGTCATCAGTCCCCTAGTCTTAGAAACTATTTAACCTAACTGACCTAGGGAGATCACGCACATCCATGCCCGAGGCAGGATTCCACCCTGCGACCGTAGCAGCAGCGCGGTTCCGGGCTGAAGCGCGTAGAACCGCTCGGCCACAACGGCCGGCGAAGGGAAGATTGTCTAAGGCTTTGTTGGATACAGGATCATAGTGTATTTGGTGTCGTGAGTTTGAACCTGTCACATTGCAGCCTAAATGGTGTGCATGGTAAAAGTGTTTATTCACTTCGTTCGGTATTGATGGTATTTCCGAGTGGGGAGGAGAGGCTTCCAGGTGTGTGTGAAAGTTCTCGCTGTCGTACGCATAAGATACGATGTCATTCTTGGGCTAGGCTTCCCAGTTAAACGTTACACCAAAGCAGTTTATAACAGTGCATGGTGGGGCTAGATGGGAGATCATTCCGTATTCACTTTACTACTGAAAGGACCGAACTGTTGCAAGGAATACCTGAGACATCAGGCAAGCCAATTAAAATATGTGCACACTATATTAGACTTGAATGCTTAAAGGTACAAGAAAGCTGCTTTGGATGAACGTAGGAGTTGACCTGCTAGTTAATACTTTGTGTCTAGTAGAGCTTTTACCATGGAATGACGAAGTGGGTCAGGCACAATGTTTCATGTACCATAGGGTAGACAATTTCAGTTCAGAAGAGGTGAGGTTATCAAGAGGTGCACTAATAGCTAAACCAGAAATGTCAGAGGAAGATGAGTTGAACAGGGATTTCAGTATAGAATACACAAATCTAGGACAGTCTTTCGATTTAACTACACTAAGGGGAAAGGCGTCGCATCTGAAAGAATGTGATAGGGTGGACATGGAGAGATTATAAGAGGAATATGTGGAATTATTTAACCCCCCTGGGCCGTTGGCGGCTACGTCACAGGTGCAGCACGGAATTCCCACTGAGAATGAGCTGCCTGTATGCGAAAAACCTTATTAGGTCCCACATTATCTACAACCACTGATGGAGGATGAGTTTGTTTGAGTGGCCATCCTTTACAGCAAGCACAGAAAATTTGTTTCGCAAATAACAATCGCCTTTTCTTGATGCATTGTATTTTATTTTTCTCAGGCGCGTTTCGCCTTTTTCACTTTAAGGCACCATCAGTTGGATCTATAATGATACAGTTTCGTTTTGACATGTGTTATTTATGGATCATAAAATAGTTCACGTCTCGTTTTTCTTATGTAAATAAGTGACCACTTACACTTCTTCGCGTTTGTGGTTCGCATCTGCATTTCCTCTCATCTGGTCGCGTGATGGAGGTCATTCTACAGCTGTATTTCCGAAACGCAGTAAAGGAACTAAAAGAAAAATTCGGAGTAGGAATTAAAATCCATGGAGAAGAAATAAAAACTTTAAGGTTTGCCGATGACATTGTAATTCTGTCAGAGACAGCAAAGGACCTGGAAGAGCAGCTGAACGGAATGGACAGTGTCTTGAAAGGAGGATATAAGATGAACATCAACAAAAGCAAAACGAGGATAATGGAATGTAGTCGAATTAAATCGGGTGATGCTGAGGGAATTAAATTAGGAAATGAGACACTTAAAGTAGTAGATGAGTTTTGATATTTGGGGAGCAAAATAACTTATGGCTGTCGTAGTATGGAGGATACAAAATGTAGACTGGCAATGGCAAGGAAAGCGTTTCTGAAGATGAGAAAATAGTTAACATCGAGTATAGATTTAAGTGTCAGGAAGTCTTTTCTGAAAGTAATTGTATGAAGTGTAGCCATGTATGGATGTGAAACGTGGACGATAAATAGTTTAGACAAGAAGAGAATAGAAGCTTTCGAAATGTGATGCTACAGAAGAATGCTGAAGATTAGATGGGTAGATCACATAACTAATGAGGAGGTATTGACTAGAATTGGGGAGAAGAGAAATTTGTGGCACAACTTGACTAGAAGAAGGGATCGGTTGGTAGGACATATTCTGAGGGATCACCAATGTAGTATTGGAGGGCAGCACGGAGGGTAAGAATCGTAGAGGGAGACCAAGAGATGAATACACTAAACAGATTCAGGGTGAAGGTTGCAGTAGGTACTGGGAAATGAAGAGGCTTGCTCAGGATAGAGTAGCATGGAGAGCTGTATCAAACCAGTCTCTGGACTGAAGACCACAACAACAAAGCATGTTTTTAGGTTCGGAACCTTTTTTTAATCTCTTTTTCATCTTCTTTGCCCTTATTGCTGAGATGCACTATCAGTATTCTGTCATTAGTTACAGATATTTCCGATCAAATATTTGTAACTAGTCACACAGAAGACTGATAGTACATCTCAACAATAAGGGCAAAGAGGAAAAAGGGAGAGAAAAACGTTCGGAACGTAAAAACACGCTTGTTTCGGAAATAGAGCTGTAGAGCGAATCCAGCATGTGGCCAGATGAGAGGAGAAGCAGATGCCAAACAAAAACGCGAATAAGTGTAAGTAATCAGTTATTTACATAAAAAACGAGACATGAACTGTTTTATAATCCACAAATAACACGTATCAAAACGAAACTGGATTATTCTAGATCCCACTAATGATGCCTTAATGTGAAAAAGGCGAAACGCATCTGGGAGAAATAAAATGCGGTTTCTATTTACAAAACAAATAGCCATGGAGGAGTTTGTTGGTCAACAGCTCCCGGATGGAATTACAGAATAAAGTGCCGGTCGCTGGGCAGCATCTGTCATAATCGTTCCAAAGAAGTCATCAGATGGTAAGGAGGCTTATTAATTCTGCTGTGATTATAGAAATTTAAACTAATGGACAACACTATGCTGAACATTACACAAACATTAGACAACCCAACACAATGCCATTATTTTACCACTATGGATTTACAAAGCAGCTACCAACGATTAGAAACACCACTAAAGGGCAGACCCAGAACAATGTTTTCGGTTACATTTGGTCACTATCAGTATCGTCGGAAGCCATTCGGTCTGAAAAATGCAGCAATGACTTTCCAATGCTAGTTAGATGGGGTGCTAGGGGGTCTGAAACCGAAACAGTGCATAGTCTACCTATATGATACCATTCTTTTCTCCAAGGACGTCCAGGAGCAGGTGGTATATCAACGACAGATATTTGAATGCTTACATGCGGAACAACTGCCTGTTAATTTATCAAAGCGTCACTTCATATTACAGGAGGCTCGCTATTTCGGCTCTCGGATAAGCCAAGATGGTGCACGAACTGATCCACGACTGGTATGAGCCATAAAGAATTTCCTTATGCCTACCACAGTGAAGGAATTACAGTCATATCTTGTGTCCACCAATTTTTACAGAAGATCATTCCAAAATTTGCAGAGGTTGCAAGACCCCTTATACATTTGTTAAACAAGGGAATAAAGTTTCAGTGGACTCCAGATTTTGAAGCAGCATTTGAGTGTCTGGAAGATTTGTTGACCACTGCACCTTTGCTTGCTTTCCCTCGCTATCAAAAGCAGTTTATATTGTCATCTGACACGAGCAACGATGCTCTAGGCTGTGTTTTAAGTGCACAGATAGACGTGAGAGAAAATCTAACAAGTTATGCTTCTAGACAGCTCAATAACACAGAGAAGAACTATTCATCTACTAAAACAGAAATGTTCGTATTAATTTTTGGCACCACCTATTTCCATTGTTATCTGTGTTGGAGGCGCTTTTAAGTCATAACGGATCACACTGCACTGAAACGGCTAATGCGACTAAAAGATCCAACCAGTCATTTCACCCACTGGACTTTACTGGTGAGCAGGTTCGATTTCAAGGTTGTACTTTGTCCAGGAGAACCTCGTGGTAATGCAGGCAGATTTTGTCACAAATGACGTGGCGGGAGAATGTATTGGAGCAACTGTGGAAGAATGGCGCAAAGCTCAGGCCACCAAACCAGTTTGTCAGCAACTTTCAAGGCAATTCAGCTTTGACGACGGAGTGCTGTTTAATACGATGTGGTTGCTGGATAGCTGTGCCTGCAAGTTTGCGAAATGAAGTACTGAGACAGGCCCACAATACCATATCAGCAAGGCATAGCGGATAACGTGTCATGGACCGCTGTATTGTGGAAAATTATTGGTGGGCAACGAGGAGACAATATGTAAAGCGTTATCTAAAGAACTACATTCCTTGCACTCAAACTGCAGAGACGAATCATCAGCAAATCTCATTACAAAGGTTAGTTGAGGCAGACAGATCATTTCAAATTACTAGAATTGACATCTTTGTCCCCTAAACACAAACACCAGCAGTCAATTGATGTGTATTGACCATTATTGATCACTTCTCACATTTCTTAGTCATGAACACCATTCCAAATAAATAGGCAGAAACAGTGATGCAAGCTATGTTTAACCAATGATTACCGAAATTCAGAACACCAGAGACTGTAATTAATAAAAAAATACTAATTTTATGTCTGAGTTAGCGAAGCAGTTGTGCTGAGTATTACAGATGATGAAGCCGGCCGGTGTGACCGAGCGGTTCTAGGCCCTTCAGTCTGAAACCACGCGACCGCTACAGTCGCAGGTTCGAATCCTGCCTCGGGCATGGATGTGTCTGATGTCCTTAGGTTAGTTAGGTTTAAGTAGTTCTAAGTTCAAGGGGACTGATGACCCCAGCAGTTAAGTCCCATAGTGCTCAGAGCCATTTGAACAGACGATGAAGTTATAGACTAATGCACTACGCCCACAAGAGAACAGCAGAATTGAAAGAGTTACAGGACAGCGACGAAAATGTTAAATTATTACGTAAATAGTAACCATAATGACTGGGATGCGCTACAACCGTTTGTCATGTCCATATACAACTCGAAAATCCACGCAAACACGGTTTCATCCCCCTATGATGTTGCTTTTGGCCAAAAAATGCCATCGTCTTTCGAATTACGCTAACCAACGCCAGAAGAAGATACATCCTCCGTTCGAAATTTTGCTAATAGATTAAAAAGTATCTGGTTTCAGGTTAAAAAGACGAATACAAAGATTCTAGAACGGGTGGAAGGGACCCACAACAACTAAGCATAGCTGCCTAATTACCATGTCGAGGCACTGGGTAAAGTTATCTAACACCTATGTGCCGAAAGGCAAAACTGAAAAGTTCCTTCTGCATTAGCAAGGATCTTACCAGGTAGTCGAGATGACATCACCAGTTATCATCAAACTACAGCTCCCGACCCAAATCACAATGGTACAAGCAGAACAATTCATCCATTTCAGGATGAACCAGAATCACCACCTAAGTTATCAAGGGCCATGCCACTCTGACCTCCGGGTCCCACCAGATCACCAGAGTTAAGCATGGCGTGGCAAGTATTTGGATAGGTGGGTATGCCGAAAGCTGTTGGCAGCTCTGGCCTTCACCTTCACAGCAGAGGGACAGGAGGGGTTGTGGTGTAAGGTTCCCGATACGACAGTTCTGGGCACTACACATCGAAGTTTGAATAGTTTGGCTCGAGCCCCCACGTGCTATGGCACGAAAAAATATATATTTGTTACACTCAGCTTAATTGAGAGGCCCAGAGACGTAGCTGGTCTCAATAGTTTGATTACGTTTTTCGCCACAGGGTGGCAGCTCACACCTGTGGTAAACTCTTAGTTCTGTTTTTATCAATTTTTCTCTGGCATATAAATTCCTCCAAGCACGCCAACACGGCCATATGCGCCCCTGCCAAGTGTCCACTCGGGTTTTTCCAACGCCGCGTACATGCTAGCCGCTCGCCACGGCCCTGTAGAAACCGCCAGCCACGTGCTCTGCGGCGGGAAACCGCCGCTCTAATCTCCCGCCACAATTTGTACGCTCACACCGATCACCAGACCTTGCGCCAAAGCCCTGGATTACAGTCCAAACGCTTCCACAGTGTCTCATGAAGTGAGGGCACGTGACACTGTTGACTGTGATCCATCCGTCAGGTGGGGACGTTAAGCTATTTGAGAGGAGTAGGCTATGCGCTAGCAATAGTTTCACCATCTCCCTTCTCTCGCCGTCATCCAACGCATACATTACACAACAGACTTTCACTTAAACAACATACAACGTTCCGAGTTCGTGGAGGAAACGTGCCCTTGGATGCGAAGGATAGACAGCACCTTTCAAATGCAGGCAGCTGAACCTGCCCTTCGGGGTCTCACAGTTATTCTTGCCATATGACTTTTCTTATCTTTACTGTCTAAGTTAGCGGTAGCTCCTTCTGAAGGGGAAAGGGCACTGGTTGGAGAAAACAAGAGAAAGAAAGGTAGAACAAAGCAAACGAAACAGGATGTACTTGTAGTTGATACAACACATCGACATGTCACAAGACCATGAGGTAACCTTGCACGCTAATCATTTGTGTTTGTAATTAGTCATTAGCGATGTTCGTACTTCTTATGGTTATGCCTACATCTACATCTACTCTGCAAGCCACCGTAATGCGCGTGGTGGAGGGTACCCTGTACCACTACTAGTCATTTCCTTTCCTGTTCCACTCACAAACAGAGCGAGAGAGAAACAATTGTCTATATGTCTCCATACGAGCAATAATTCCTCGTAACTTATGTACATGATACTTAGGCACAATATATGTTGGCGGCAGTAGGATCGTTCGAAAGGCAGCTTCAAAGGCCGGTTCTCTAAATTTTCGCAATAGTAACTAACTAAACTCCACCCCGACAGGCCATGAAGGCCCGAACGTACTGACTGGGCGCCGTGTCATCCTCTGTTCATAAGCATCATCACTGGATGCGGATATGGAGGAGCATGTGGTCAGCACACCACTCAGCTACTCAGTTTGCCTCACAAGGGCTGAGTGCACCCCGCTTGCCAGCAGTGCTCAGCAGACTGGATGATCACCCATCCAAGTGCTAGCCCAGCCCGACAGTGCTTAACTTCAGTGATCTGAACGGAACTGGTGTTACCACTGCAGCAAGGCCGTTGGCTTTCTCAATAGTATTCCCTGAAAAGAACGTAGCCTTCCCTCCAGGATTCCCATTTGAGTTCCTGAAGCATTATCGTAGCACTTACATGTTGTTCAACCCTAACAGTAAAAAATCCAGCAAACTGCCTCTGAACTGCTTCAATGTCTTCCTTTAGTCCAACCTGTATGGATCCCAAACACTCGAGCAGAACTCAAGAACAGGTCACACCAGCGATCTCTACGCAGTCTCCTTTACAGATGAACCACACTTTACTAAAATTCTCCCAATAACCCGAAGTCGACCATTCGCCTTCCCTACCACAGTTCTCACATGCTGTTCCATTTCGTATCACTTTGCAACGTTATGTCCAGATATTTAAAAGACATGATTGTGTCAAGCAGGACTCTACTAATGCTGTATCCGAATATTATGCGTCTGTTCTTCCTACTCATCCCAATTAACTATTTTTTTTTAATTTTTACTTTTTTTTACCTTTATAGCTACGTAGGTTCCATCTAGAAATTTTGTTTAAGTCATCTTGTACCCTCCTATAATCACTCAACATCGACATCTTACCCTACATCACAGCATCATAAGCAAAAACCGCAGATTGCTGCCCACCATATCCGGAGATATATATATATATATATATATATATATCAAAAAAAGTTTTGCATCACCCCGGTTCCCAGAAGTCCTGAAGATATACGTTGACTGTGGAAATTGTATCACAGACACAGTCCCTTTGACTGTTCAGAGATGTCACTAAACCTACCCAAAGACGTAAACAACCATGCATGAGCAGCAGGTATTAGATAAAAGATAAAAGGGGCCGACAGCCGATCAGTTCCAGTCATTCCACCAGAAAGGAGGTACACGGCTCGTGTTGTCTGTAGTTCAACCATGCCTAGACGGTCAGTACTGTGGTTCGATCACGTCCGCATCGTTACTTTGTGCCAGGAAGGGCTCTCAACAAGGGAAGAATCCAGGCGTCTCAGAGTGAGCCAAAGCGATGTTGTTCGGCCATGGAGGAGATACAGAGAGACAACTGTCGATGACATGCCTCGCTTAGGCCGCCCAAGGGCTACTACTGCAGTGAACGACCGCTACCTGCGAATTATGGCTCGGAGGAACCCTGACAGCAAAGCCATCATGTTGAATAACGCTTTTCGTGCAACCACAGAACGTCGTGTCACGATTCAAACTGTGCACAATAGGCTGCATGATGCGCAACTTCACTCCCGACGTCCATGGCGAGGTCCATCTTTGCGACCACGACACTATGCAGCGCGGTGCAGATGGGGCCAACAACATCCCTAATAGACTGTTCACGATTGGCATAACGTTCTCTTCACCGATGAGTGTCGCATATGCCTTCAACCAGACAATTGTCGGGGACATGTTTTTAGGCAACCCGATCAGGCTGAACGCCTTAGGTACACTGTCCAGCGAGTGCACCAAGGTGGAGGTTCCCTGATGTTTTGTGGTGGCATTATGTGGAGCCGACGTACGCCGCTGGTGGCCATGGAAGGCGCCGTAACGGCTGTACGATATGTGAATGGCATACGCCGAACGATAGTGCAACCATATCGGCAGCATATTGGCGAGGCATTCGTCTTCATAGACGACAATTCGCGCCCCCAATCATGCACATCTTGTGAATTACTTCCTTCAGGATAATGAATCGCTCGACTAGAGTGGCCAGCATGTTCTCCAGACATGAACCCTATCGAACATGCCTGGGATAGATTGAAAAGGGCTGTTTATGGACGACATGACCCACCAACCACTCTGTTGGCCGTTCTGAGCGAGCGGTTCTAGGCGCTTCATTCCGGAGCCGCGCTGCTGCTACGGTCGCAAATTCGAATCCTGCCTCGGGCATGGATGTTTGTGATGTCCTTAGGTTATTTAGGTGTAAGTAGTTCTAAGTCTAGGGGACTGATGATCTCAGATGTTAAGTCCCATTGTACTTAGAGCCATTTGAACCATTTTTGAACCAACCGCTTTTAACATTTTAATGTTCGGATAATAAATTGCCGTCTCTTTATCTAAGAATAGATGATGAATGCAGCTAGCCGCTATCTCTGTGTAATGTCTTGTCTGTATAGACGTGTATCTGTTGCCTTTAAGATCCCTTCACCTTCACACATAAATCTATACAGTAAAGTAAGGCCCTCCCAGTTCTTGGCTGATCCGTGATAAGACAGGCGAAAAATTAGACTAATGGAGGATTATTAGTATTATCTCTATTTTCATTCGCTCTCTCTCTTTCTCTCCTTTATCTATGTACAGCTTTTAATATAATATTTCATTACGTGAAATCAGCCAAATAGGATCTTTGGTGGAGTCCTTCGTCTTGGTAATCAGCGGCTGGCTTGCTGTAAGAGATCTTTACATTTATTATTACTGTTAAACACTGCAGTCAGTCGGGAGAATCAATCGTTTGGACAATTTGTTCCTTTTACGAAAGATTGCGAATTCCAGATGTGTACGAAGCCTTTTTGGACGATTTAACACAGACTCAGTGATTGCAGGCTCTCTTCGACACAGCTGAAACTTCCCTACTAATTACAGGGCCAACGTGATCATCAAATGATTCAGAAAAAACTCATTCGTTCATTCACTCCAGAACAAAAAAGTCACAAACCTTATTTATGGAGGAAATCGTATATTAAATCCATCTCCAGTACATGTCCAGATCTCCGGTGATTCCACGCCTTAATTAGTTTCCTTTTACAGTCTCTTTCTCTTCAAACAAACCGCTAGCGGTACAAATGTTAATTGGCTCGCTTTAACGAGAAGAAAAGCAGAATATGTATCTCTCAGAAACACGTCAATCCCTCAACAGATACTCCAGAAGCTGTCCTAGTTACCACTCTCACAACCATGGAGAATGCATATATGCATCTCTGTTATTTCAAAGAATAAACGCACTAGAAAATACTTTGGCGTCGACGAGCTGTCGCCGCATATATTACGAGAAAATCAGATCAGATAACTTTTCCAAAGTGAATGAATGTCGATAGTTTGATTGAAAATGATTAATTGGTGCGTGGTAGAGGGTATTTGCTGTGGCACATTACACACTCTGAGGGATCTACACCGAATCGCCGTTGAGGAGTGGAACAATCTGGAACAACAGTGCCTTCATGAACTTGTGAATAGTATGCCACGACGAATACAGGCTTGCATCAATGCAAGAGGAAATGCTGAGGTATTAGAGGTACCAGTGTGTACAGCAATCTGGACCGCCACCACTGAAGGTCTCGCTGAATGATTGTACAACATGCAATGTGTGGTTTTCATGAGCAATAAAAAGGGCGGAAATGATGTTTATGTTGATCTCTATTCCAAGAGAGAGAGAGAGAGAGAGAGAGAGAGAGAGAGGGAGAAAGAAAGAGAGAGAGAGAGAAAGAATAACAGCAGTCCTATCACACTTCCCTGGGGCACTCCTGACCATACCCTTGTCTCTGATGAACACTCGCCGTCGAGGACAACATATTGCGTTCTAAAACTCTAAAAGTCTTCGAGCCACTCACATATCTGTGACCCTGTTCCATATACTCGTACCTTCGTCAACAGCCTGCAATGGGGCACAGTGTCAGATACTTTCTGGAAATTAGTAAGATGGAATCTACCTGTTGCCCTTCATCAAAATGTTTCAAATGCCTCTGAGCACTATGGGACTCAACTGCTGAGGTCATAAGTCCCCTAGAACTTATAACTACTTAAACCTAACTAACCTAAGGACAACACATACATCCATGCCCGAGGCAGGATTCGAACCTGCGACCGTAGCGGTCACGCGGTTCCAGACTGTAGCGTCTAGAACCGCACGGCCACTCCGGCCGGCCGCCCTTCATCCATAGTTTGCAGAATATCATATGAGAAGAAGGCAAACTGAGTTTAGCACACTCGATGCTTTTTAACAACATTCTCATTCATTGATATAAGATTCTCGGTCTCAAGAAATTTTTTTTATATTCTCACTGAGAATATGTTCAAGCATTCAGCAGCAAACCGAAGTTAGACATACTGGTCTGTAATTTTGTCGATCTGTTCTCTTACTCACCTTATTCACAGGAGTCATCCGCGCTTTTTTCCAGTCACTTGGGGCTTTGCGTTGGGCGAGAGATTCACGATAAACGCAAGATAGGTGATGTGCCCGTGCTGTTGGGCACACTTTGAAAAGCCGAATTGTGATGCCATCCGGGCCTGATAATTTATTTGCTTTTGAATCTTTCAGCTGTTTCTCATCGCCAGGGATGCTTATTACTATGACGGCCATATGTAAGTCTGTCTGATGCTCAAATGACGGTATGTTTGTGCGATTCTTCTGCGAGAACTATTTCTTGAAAGCTAAATTTAAAACTTCATCTTTCATTTTGCTATCATCAGCTGCCACACCAGGCTGGTCAACAGGGGACTGAATGGAAGTCTTAGACTCACTTAGCGATTTTACATAGGACCAGAATTTTCTCGGGTTTCCTGTCGGTTCTTTAGTTAAGGTGTGACGATGGTAGTTGTATGCTTCGCGCAGATCTTTTCAGAGACGCACGAATCACTATTAATCTCTGATTGTCGTCATTTGAGTACCCTCTTTCGAACTAAGAGTGCAACAGCCGCCGCTTTTTCAGCATTTTCCGAATTTCGTTATCAAACCATGGTGGATCATTTCCATCCTTTATCCCCTTAGGAGGCACGTAACTCTCCAAATCACTATTTATCTTTGTGCTGCTTTCATGAGGAAGGCTTACAGGCAACATTCTTGTTGACGTCATAGGTTAAAACAGTTTTCAGGTGAAATTTTATATGCAATGTTAATAGAATCTTAGTGTTACTAATTTAGTTTACAAGAAAAACATCAATTTTACATGGTGCAATAAGTTTATTATTTTGTTAATTATGACGTTTGCGCAGGACGAGTTGAGCAGGCTTGTAACAGGAAGTACGTCGATAGTCAATGAAAATGGGTGCATGTATATGCGACACGCTTTGGCATTTAATTTTAAGGATAAAGATTCCTTATAACGGATATTTCTAAGTCAATTCAGTCTTTTAAGATAATGGGTGATCTGAGGACGTCAACTGCAGTGCCGAGCCAGGCGAGTCACTGTCTGCCCCCAAAACCAACACACAGAGTCCCTGAATCATGCGAGTCCTCTTTTCCTCGCCTTGAGAAGCCTGCGACCGTGTACCCCACGAGGGGTTATTATAAGTGAAATCGAATAATTTCAAAAAAATAGTCATAGTAGTCATTCTCAGTACTAAACCAGTAGTTTTCATTTGCACCTGCCACGAACAGCGACATTTAGGTAGCTCACAGTTATTAGAGCTTCATGGGATGGCACTGTTAATAAGTGGCTCACGATGGTACATCTGAGGGCTCTCTTTCCAGTTCCCTCCCACCCTTATCAGGACCAAAATTCTAAACACCAACTTCTCTTTAATTTAATACCAGATCTACCCTTCGAGATCCTGTCCAAGGAAAACCTAACCTACTTACTGGCACACAAGACCCCACCCTACTTGCTTCCCAGAATCATATGATATTGGCACAAAATGGTCGTTTGTCGATTATAGTGCTACAACGATGAAAAATAATATTACGACGATGTCAAACATTATTTCCGTGATATAAAGAAGAATTGACGATATTAAAAATGTAATTATAATTTTATTGTTTTAATTTTTATGCTCAGTGAATCGAAGACTTTCTAGTGCACGGAATAAACTAGCATTGTTAATACTACGAAACTATATATGATTGTTAAGTGAGAACTGATTCTGTGTAAGACATTTTGTCTGGGCGGATTTTGTTCTCGTACTGGTCGGTAGAGAAAGAAAAGTTTCTTAATCGATGTATGTAATGTGAATGTATGTTGTTCTTGTTGTTGTGGTCTTCAGTCCTGAGACAGGTTTGATGCAGCTCTCCATGCTACACTATCCTGTGCAAGCTTCTTCATCTGCCAGTACCTACTGCAACCTACATCCTTCTGAATCTGCTTGGTGTATTCATCTCTTGGTCTCCCTCTACGATTTTTACCCTCCACGCTGCCCTCCAACACTAAATTGGTGATCCCTTAATGCCTCAGAACATGTCCTACCAACCGATCCCGACTTAATTCGACTACATTCCATTATCCTCGTTTTGCTTTTGTTGATGTTCATCTTATATCCTCCTTTCAAGACACTGTCCATACCGTTCAACTGCTCTTCCAAGTCCTTTGCTGTCTCTGACAGAATTACAATGTCATCGGCGAACCTCAAAGGTTTTATTTCTTCTCCATGGATTTTAATACCTACTCCGAATTTTTCTTTTGTTTCCTTCACTGCTTGCTCAATATACAGATTGAATAACATCGGGGAGAGGCTACAACCCTGTCTCACTCCCTTCCCAACCACTGATTCCCTTTCATGCACCTCAACTCTTATAACTGCCATTTGGTTTCTATACAAATTGTAAGTAGCCTTTCTCTCCCTATATTTTACCCCTGCCACATTCAGAATTTGAAAGAGAGTATTCCAGTTAACATTGTCAAAAGCTTTCTCTAAGTCTACAAATGCTAGAAACGTAGGTGAATGTGAATATATAAAGGTTATAAAAAAGGAGAAAGAGAGATAATCCTTGCGGACAATGACCACATTGTATAAGAAAAGGTAAATACAAGTTATTCAAAACAAATATCTCTAAAGTGTATCGTCTTGTGATTTCTAAAGACTGAAAACTGCGGTGTTTAATCTAAACCTGTCCTGAATAACAGCGAAGAACATTTATGTCATCATATATTTTCTTCATTTGACCACGGTTGTGATTCGCATGTTACTTTTTGTTACGCGACGTGTTAGGAATATTTTCATTATACGCGCAAAAGTGCACACAGCTTTAATCGAACCTGCATCTTTCGGAAACGATAACTCTTAATCAGTACAATTACGCGAATACCGTCTAAATCGCAACCGTGATCACAAAAGTGTTTCCTGGACCTGATTTTTATAAATGTGTAGACTTTAAAGCGAACAGCATTGCACCATCGCTCGCTCGCAACAATTGAAAGAAAACAAAACAGGGACTGAACAACCCTAAATTTTAACGCCGTCAGCGTTACGAAATCTGAACGACGTAAGTTAATTAATTAAATACTAACAGGAGGAGAATTATTAAATTTTAAAGATTAAATCATAGCAAGTATTTAAAGCATTTTAGCATCATTATGTTTCTTTGCATTAGTACTTGAGTATCATATACCATCATATCCATTTAAAAGACAGTGCGTAAATACAATTGACACCTTTTATAATTATTATTATAGCAATTCACGATGCAACACGTGCTGAATCAAGTGAAAAACCATCGGACTGAACACCACCACTGACTCATCACTATAGGAACTAGCACGTCAGCTGCCTGTGTAATTCTGGTTATAGTAATTATTATCTACTCCCACCTAAGATGTAGAGCTGCCCAAATTCCACCCTTACCTTCCTTCAACTTGTATTACCATAGAAAACATATCAAGGCCAGAGAAGTGTCTCAAGCACGGTAAGTGAAGTTAAGTTGTGAAAAAAGCGAACAACAAAGGTAAACCTTGGAATTCCATGGTTGAAAATCACAAAGGTGAGACAGTGTATCAATATAATATGAAAAGTGAAGGGCAAGCAAAGAGAAAAAGTTATGAAAAGTGTTTTACTACGACTTTGTGTAGAAACGATGATGAAAAAATCAGTGTCTCTGTTATAGCCAGACTCTTAAGCAGTAATCTGGTGGACTGGATTAATCTAAGGATGCAGTAAATGAAATGACCTAAAGCTCTAACAGTATGGAAAGCATCCAGAATCGTAACCAAGTGACAGCCACAGTCTACCCACTGGGCAATCCACCTGCCGACACTGCAATTCAGCTGACACTGCTACGTCAGTACCAATTCGACCACGTGCCAAAATCCTGGGAGAGGGACAGCCTTCTGGAAGCTTCGACAGTGTGACTGACTGACGCATAAGGACAGCGTGACCCCAGTCATTGCCCTCCATTCCACGGGTTTCCAGGCGACACAAAAGAATGGCTCTACCGCAGACCCACCCATAAGCAGCAGTACTTAATCCCCCAGGTCCAGCTCGTCAATATCTGCACGTCTGAGTCCTACTATGAAGTGCAGCCCATGCCAGTCATTACTGGACTTATGATGTAGCTACGTTTGTTGTCTCTGAGCCGTGTAGCACTGACCACCGTCTGACCGCCTGAGCCTAGGCTACCAGCCATCTACCATCAGCCCCGGAGTCCGAGCAGCACAGTGAGTTCCAGTCAGTCCAGCAGCAGCCACCGCAGCAGCCACTCTTCAGGCTGCAGTTACGTGTTCATCACGAGGGTAGTCCTACTGCACTTGCCTGCCTACCCCTGGCTACCGTCTGATCATCGCCCGCTGCCGTCCACTGTCCGCCTGCTGTAGATACGCTGTTCTATCTGCATCTACATCTACATAGATACCCCACAAGCCACCATACGGTGCTTGGCGGCGGTTACCCTGTACCACTACTTCTCATTTCCCCTCCAGTTCCAGTCACAAATAGAGACAGGGAAAAACGACTGTCTGTTCACCTCCATATGAGACCTAATTTCTCGTATCTTATCTTGGTGGTATTTACGAGCTATGTATGTTGGTGGCAGTAGAATCGTTCGGCAGACAGCTTCAAATGCCGGTTTTCTAAATTCTCTCGGTAGTATTTCTCAAAAGCATGTCCCTAACACGTGTTGTTCGAACCTATCCGTAACAAATCTACAGGGTGGCGCACCAAATGTGTTACCATTTTGTGTTTGAATATAAACTTTATTGTCAATTGCAGAGGCAATGGAAAAAGCATGCGAAGTTCAGAAGAACGCGAAATCCCGAAGATTGGCTAAAATTTACAGACGCGCCAAATTTGGCACGGACTTCAATGCGAGATGCCTTTAATAGGTTCCACAACGAAACATTGTCTCGAAATTTCGTAGAAAATCCGAAGAAATTCTGGTCGTATGTAAAGTACACAAGCGGCAGGACGCAGTCAATACCTTCGCTGCGCAGTGCCGATGGTACTGTTACCGACGACTGTGCCGCTAAAGCGGAGTTATTGAACGCAGTTTTCCGAAATTCCTTCACCAGGGAAGACGAATTGAATATTCCAGAATTTGAAACACGAACAGCTGCTAGCATGAGTTTCTTAGAAGTAGATACCTTAGGGGTTGCGAAGCAACTCAAATCGCTTGATATGGGTAAGTCTTCAGGTCCAGATTGTATACCGATTAGGTTCCTTTCAGATTACGCTGACAAAATAGCTCCCTACTTAGCAATCATATACAACCGCTCGCTCACCGATAGACCTGTACCTACAGATTGGAAAATTGCGCAGGTCGCACCAGTGTTTAAGAAGGGTAGTAGGAGTAATCCATCGATTAGTGGTACCCACATAAACATCACCACAGCCGCAGGGGATCCTATACACCTATATCATTGACGTCGGTTTGCAGTAGGGTTTTGGAGCATATACTGTATTCAAACATTATGAATCACCTCGAAGGGAACGATCTATTGACACGTAATCAGCATGGTTTCAGAAAACATCGTTCTTGTGCAACGCAGCTAGCTCTTTATTCGCACGAAGTAATGGCCGCTATTGACAGGAGATTTCAGGTTGATTCCGTATTTCTGGATTTCCGGGAAGCTGACACCGTTCCTCACAAGCGACTTCTAATCAAGCTGCGGGCCTATGGGGTATCGTCTCAGTTGTGCGACTGGATTCGTGATTTCCTGTCAGGAAGGTCGCAGTTCATAGTAATAGACGGCAAATCATCGAGTAAAACTGAAGTGATATCAGGTGTTCCCCAGGGAAGCGTCCTGGGACCTCTGCTGTTCCTGATCTATATAAATGACCTGGGTGACAATCTGAGCAGTTCTCTTAGGTTGTTCGAAGATGATGCTGTAATTTACCGTGTAGTAAGGTCATCCGAAGACCAGTATCAGTTGCAAAGCGATTTAGAAAAGATTACTGTATGGTGTGGCAGGTGGCAGTTGACGCTAAATAACGAAAAGTGTGAGGTGATCCACATGAGGTCCAAAAGAAATCCGTTGGAATTCGATTACTCGATAAATAGTACAGTTCTCAAGGCTGTCAATTCAACTAAGTACCTGGGTGTTAATATCACGAACAACTTCAGTTCGAAAGACCGCATAGATAATATTGTGGGGAAGGCGAGCCAAAGGTTGCGTTTCATCGGCAGGACACTTAGAAGATGCAACAAGTCTACTAAAGAGACAGCTTACACTACACTCGTTCGTCCTCTGTTAGAATATTGCTGCGCGGGGTGGGATCCTTACCAGGTGGGATTGACGGAGGACATCGAAAGGGTGCAGAAAAGGGCAGCTCGTTTCGTATTATCACGTAATAGGGGAGAGAGTGTGGCAGATATAATACCCGAGTTGGGATGGAAGTCATTAAAGCAAAGACGTTTTTCGTCGCGACGAGATCTATTTACGAAATTTCAGTCACCAACTTTCTCTTCCGAATGCGAAAATATTTTGTTGAGTCCAACCTACATAGGTAGGAATGATCATCAAAATAAAATAAGAGAAATCAGAGTTCGAACAGAGAGGTTTAGATGTTCGTTTTTCCCGCGCTGTGTTCGGGAGTGGAATGGTAGAGAAATAGTATGATTGTGGTTCGATGAACCCTCTGCCAAGCACTTAAATGTGAATTGCAGAGCAGTCATGTAGATGTAGGTGTAGAATACAATCTGAAAGGAACATATATTACAATGAATAGCCGTCCATGGAGATTTGTTCTAACTCAGCACATGCTCAATATGTCCACCATTTCGTTTCCTAACTTCCTTCGAACTAACACTGAAGTTAGTGATTAGCCTACGGCACATGACTTCCGTAATTTCACTGCAAGCTTGAAGAATAAGTCTTCTGAGCTCCATTAAATCACGTGGACGTTTTGGGAAAAATTTTTCCTTTAGGTACCCCCAAAGAAAAAGGTCACATGGATTGAGGTCTGGACTATTGGAGGGGGGGGGGGGGAGGCAATTTTGTCCGTCATTGAAGCGACCTGGAAACCTGAGTGAAATGATCCGCATGTCGAAGTGCTCGTGTAAAAACTCCAACACTGTGTTGGCAGTATGTGGCCTTGCCCCGTCTTGCATGAACCACTGCGTGTTGAAGGGCAAGGCAGTAGCAAGAAGTTGTGGAATGAAGCTATTGCGAAGCATGCTCAAATAACGCTCGCTGTTCACAGTTTCTTCAAAGAAAAAGGGTGCAATAAGCCCGTGACGAAATTGCTGCCCACGCTGTAATCCTCGGAGCATGCTGTTGTCGTTCATGAAGCACTTGTGGGTTTTCAGTGGCCCAAAAGCGTACATTTTGTTTGTTAACCACATCGTCTAAATGAAAATGCGCCTCGTCTGAAAACCAAACGTTGTTGAGAGTTTCTTCACTATCCTCCGCCCACTGAGCAAACAGTAGTCTCTGCTGCTTGTGTTCTTCAGTGAGCTTCTGTGCACAGGTCATCTTGTATGGGTACATATCGAGGTCACTTTTAAGAATGCGTTGAACGGAGCGTCTGGATATTCCCAGTTGCACTGCTGCCTTTCTACACGATTTCCCGGGACTGTTGTTGATAAATGTAGGCTGCTTGCTTCATAGTCTCCACTCGATTCAGGCTTTACACTCAGTCCTCGAAGCTGCTCTGCTAGTACCAGCTGAAAATTACTCTAGGAATTTCAACTATTGTTTAATAAACTCAATGTGTCTTCTTCTTAAAGACACATACAGTGTGGTTATAATTAAACTTTCGATTCTTGTGAGGACCCTCATGCCAAACGAGTGATCGTAGGAGAATGAAACTATGTGGAAACATTTGTATAGACATGCGGAAAAGAAATAACGAATAAACCACTGGGAGGGTAACATTTGTTAACGGTGTACCATGTTTACATTCCAGTTTACAAAGGTTGCTCAGTGTGGCAACCATCTCCATCCACGACAGCCTGGAACCGCTCCAGAAATTGCTGTACTGCTGCCCGAAACAACAATAGGCTATGGAATGTTCAGCTGTTGTGCTGTAGCTCGCGCACTGGTTGAAGATCGCACAATCTCTCCAATATTATCAGCCGTTGAAGCAATAACTTCGACAATTTGCGGCGCAATAGGCCTTCGGCGTCTCCCAGGAGCAATTCTCAAATCGCCAGTTAATTCGAACCATTTTCTTCAACCACGATGCAGAAAGATAACCTCTCCGCATTCCTTTAATGCAACGATACTCGTGAAGAACAGCAGTACTATTGCTGTTGTTTTCACAAAACAGCTTTACGAGTAAAGCCTGCTCATCTTGCGAAGATCCATATTGGGTGTCTGTAACTGTAATGACCACTGAAACTTGTGTTCCAACCGTATCTCGCCGTACCATTATCGGCGCCTAATGGCAAGTCATAACAACAATAGGCTATGGAATGTTCAGCTGTTGTGCTGTAGCTCGCGCACTGGTTGAAGATCGCACAATCTCTCCAATATTATCAGCCGTTGAAGCAATAACTTCGACAATTTGCGGCGCAATAGGCCTTCGGCGTCTCCCAGGAGCAATTCTCAAATCGCCAGTTAATTCGAACCATTTTCTTCAACCACGATGCAGAAAGATAACCTCTCTGCATTCCTTTAATGCAACGATACTCGTGAAGAACAGCAGTACTATTGCTGTTGTTTTCACAAAACAGCTTTACGAGTAAAGCCTGCTCCTCTTGCGAAGATCCATATTGGGTGTCTGTAACTGTAATGACCACTGAAACTTGTGTTCCAACCGTATCTCGCCGTACCATTATCGGCGCCTAATGGCAAGTCATAACACAACATTACTAATAATGCAAATCCTGCAGTGCACAGTTTCAACATCAGTCCTATAAATTTGGGTACCTACACGGTAGCCGCGCGGGATTAGCCGGGCGGTCTTGAGCGGTGCAGTCATGGACTGTGCGGCTGGTCCCGGCGGAGGTTCGAGTCCTCCCTCGGGCATGGGTGTGTGTGTTTGTCCTTAGGATAATTTAGGTTAAGTAGTGTGTAAACTTAGGGACTGATGACCTTAGCAGATTGAATAACATTGTGGATAGGCTGCAACCCTTTCTCACTCCCTTCTCAACTATTGCTTCCCTTTTATGACTCTCATAACTATCATCTGGTTTCCGTACAAATTGTAAATAGTGTTTTTCTCCCTGTATTCTTCCTCTGCTACCTTCAGTATTCCAGTCAACTTAGTCAAAAACTTTCTCTAAGTCTACAATTGCTGTAAACGTAAGTTTACCTTTCCTTAACCTATCTTCTTACGATAAGTCGTAAGGTCGGTATTGCCTCGTGTGTTCCTAGATTTCTCTAAAATCCAAACTAATCTTCACCAAGGTCGACTTCTACCAGTTTTTCTATTCTTCTGCAAGGAATTGATTTTGTATTTGGCAGCAACGAGTCATTATAGTGATAGTTCGGTAATACTTACACCTGTCACCACCTGCTCCCTTTAGAATTTTGAAACTGTTATATTCGTCCTTAAGTACAGGGGTATTTCTCTTGTCTCATACATCTTGCTCACCAGATGGAAGAGTTTTGTCACGGTTGGCTCTCCCAAGATTGTTGGTAGTTCTAACGGAATGTGGTCTACTCCGGGGGCCTCGTTTCGACTTAGGACCTTCAGTGTTCCGTCAAATTCTTCATGCAGTATCATATCTCCCATCTCATCTTCCTCTACGTCCTCTTCCATTTCCATAATATTTGCCCTGAAGTACACCTCCCTTGTATAGACCCTCTATGTACTCCTTCCATCTGTCAGCTTTCCCTTCTTTGCTTAGGACTGGTTTCCCATCTGAGCTCTTGATATTCATACAGGTGGTTCTCTTTTCTCCAAAGGTCTCTTTAATTTTCCTGTAGAAGGCATCTATCTATCCACTGGTGATATTTTCTTCTAAATCCTTACATTTGATCTCTAGCCATACTGAGCTACACCCATCAAATTACAAGAACGTTATTTTTCAGCAGTCGTTAACATTACGAGAAGACGATTATCTTTCTGTTTGTTCCATAAAATTTCGGGCGTGCAGCCGCATAAATTCAACTTCTTCCTCTAATATTTCGGCTGAATACCGCCAGTAATCTTCAGAGTGAGCTGAGGTGACTGTCGCTCCAGCACTTGCTACATCCTTTTAAACCCGCGGACCGAACCACTGCGCATGCGGCCACAGATACACAAGCTGCCAGAGACATTGATCGGAGCAAGTGCTGGAGCGTCAGTCACTTCGGCTCACTCTGAAGATGGCTGGACAGTATCCAGCCGAAATATTAGAAGAAGAAGTTGAATTTATGCGGCTGAACGCCCGAAATGTTATGGAACAGTCTTTGCGCCGCGAAAATATGAAGATGCACATCTGTCTGTTTATTTCCTTTTTGGGGACTACATTCTTTTATCCCCAGCATTGTACTTACACCGAATGTTGTAGCACGTCCACGCTCTCTCTCCCTCTCGAATTTCTTCCGTGGGCGTGACTGAAACCAATCGCGGGTCGGAACCGTCCCACGGGGCGCCAATAGCCCACCCGTATCCTAAGCCGAACTCCGGCGGTACGTAATAATTGTCTAAATAGCAAGCATTGCAACGAGAAGTTGGCCGGCCGCCCATTGTAATATCTTGCAGATGCGTTTCGTTCAGCCCCGTTTTTGCCACGTGCGCAATAAAACAGAGTTTCCCACGAAATATACAGCTCGATACCGACAACTTACACTACTGGCCATTACAATTGCTACACCAAGAAGAAATGCAGATGATAAACGGGTATTCATTGGACAAATATTATACTAGAACTGACATGTGATTACATTTTCACGCAATTAGGGTGCATAGATCCTGAGAAATCAGTACCCAGAACAACCACCTCTGGCCGTAATAACGGCCTTGATACGCCTGGGCATTGAGTCAAACAGAGCTTGGATGGCGTGTACAGGTGCAGCTGCCCATGCAGCTTCAACACGATACCACAGTTCATCAAGAGTAGTGACTGGCGTATTCTGACGAGCCAGTTGCTCGGCTACCATTGACAGACGTTTTCAATTGGTGAGAGATGTGGAGAATGTGCTAGCCAGGGCAGCAGTCAAACATTTTCTGTATCCAGAAAGGCCCGTACAGGACCTGCAACATGCGGTCGTGCATTATCCTGCTGAAATGTAGGGTTTCGCAGTAATAGAATGAAGGGTAGAGCCACGGGTCGAAAAACATCAGAAATGTAACGTCCACTGTTCAAAGTGCCGTCAATGCGAACAAGAGGTGACCGAGGCGTGTAACAATGGCACCCCATACCATCACGCCAGGTGATACGCCAGTATGGCGATGACGAATACACGCTTCCAATGTGCGTTCACCGCGATGTCGCCAAACACGGGTGCGACCATCATGATGCTGTAAACAGAACCTGGATTCATCCGAAAAAATGACGTTTTGCCATTCGTCCACCCAGGTTCGTCTTTGAGTACGCCATCGCAAGCACTTCTGTCTGTGATGCTGCGTCAAGGGTACCCACAGCCATGGTCTCCGAGTTGATAGTCATGCTGCTGCGAACGTCCCCATCTGTCCACTCACGGATCGAGACGTGGGTGCACGATCCCTTACAGCCATGCTGATAAGAAGCCTGTCATCTCGACTGCTAGTGATAAGAGGCCGTTGGGATCCAGTGCGGCTTTCCGTATTACCCTCCTGAACCCACCGATTCCATATTCTGCTAACAGTCATTGGATCTCGACCAACGCGAGCAGCAATGTCGCGATACGATAAACCGAAATCGCAATAGGCTACAATCCGACCTTTATCAAAGTCGGAAACGTGATGGTACGCATTTCTCCTCCTTACACGAGGCATCACAACAACGTTTCACCAGGCAACGCCGGTCAACTGCTGTTTGTGTATGAGAAATGGGTTGTAAACTTTCCTCATGTCAGCACGTTGTAGGTGTCGCCACCGGCGCCAGCCTTGTGTGAATGCTCTGAAAAGCTAATCATCTGCATATCACAGCATCTTCATCCTGTCGGTTAAATTTCGCGTCTATAACACGTCATCTTCGTGGTGTAGCAATTTTAATGGCCAGTAGTGTAACTACTAATAAAAACACTAGAAGTCGCGACCATCCTTCTTCGGCTGGAAGGATAGAAAAATTACGTATCTTTTTCTCCAAAATGATGTGTTATATGCCGCAGTATGAGTTTGTCCCATTATCCCACTATCTGGATGGTCCTTAGTAATAATTTCCATAAGATAATGTTTGTAAGATTCTGGTTTGAATAACTTAGGACTGCAATGACAAGTTAAATAAGGTCATCAACTTGGCCAGGTTTATGCAGTTCCATTTGTGACTTATAATATTCAAATAATGCCAGTCATTTGGTTATATATAAAACTGGATAATGTAATATCAGACTGCAAATCAACTAAAAGTATACGTCGAAAATGATTGAAATTTATAAACTTTGTAATATTACGACTTTTGTTCAAGTCGAGTAAATAATGTCACATGACCACGTACTTACATACGCAGGCAAAGCAGAGTCTGAGGTCTTTGGTCTTTGGTCCTTGGTTGGTGAGGTTGTTTTCGGTAATGGTTGCCTAACCAGAGAGTCGTTTGGGCTTATGTGTTGCTCGAGACTCAGAAATATTTCGACGTGCACTAGTTTTGGGCGCGGGAATGTTTCAGTTGTACCAGTTTGGGAACTGTAGAAAGTTAGGGACTCTGAGTGCCAATGGGCTAATAGTGAGTGAACGTTTCAACAGAGGTGAATTTGGTTACTGTACAAAGACTTGTGTGAACTTTATGAGTTGTAGGATTTTAAGTCAGTTTAAGTGATTGGATGCATGGCTCCATGCTTTTCGTTTACATTCGTTACTGACTGTGAACACTCTGCTTGCTCTGCAATGTTAATTAGTTTGATTTCTTGTTTCTGTATTGTCCTCAACAACAACCTCTGTGAGGCCACCACTCGGAATAAATTTGTTTATGATTCGAATAACTTATTGGTCAAGATTAGTCCTTTGATTTAAGCCCGCATTATTATGCTGGGAGAACATATTCTTTATCTTTTTCCCTTAATATTTTCAGTCCCTTTATTAATTTGTTTGTTTCATTCATTAATATGTCTATGTTAATGCTAGCTATGCTTCTATAAGGCATTAAAGCAATGGTACATGACCGAGTCAGTTTTCTTCACATGATGCAATACAAATTTAAAGTCATGTACTCGCCCTCTGGTGGTTGGGTAGCAATGTATTGATACCGACTGGCGACTGAATTCCTATCATTGGTTGGTTGGTTGATTTTGGGTAGTGGTCCAAACAGTGAGGTCATCAGTCCCATCGGATTAAGGAAGGATGGGGAAGGAAGGAGGTCGGCTGTGCCCTTTCAGAAGATCCATCCTGGCATTTGCCTGAAGTAATTTAGGGAAATCACGGAAAATCTAAATCAGGATGGCTGGACGCGGGTTTGAATCGTCGTCCTCCTGTAGGCAAGTCCAGTGTGCTAACCACTGCACCACCTTGCTCTGTCCAATCATTAAATTGTTACCGAGACCCCAGTAGCGTCACAAGTACCTGGTCCTGTGTAAAATTCACTCATTAAAGCAGTACCGTACTCTGATGCTCAGGCGACCCGCCAGCTTAGGCGAGAGCGCTAATGCGTTGCTTCCTGGACTCGGGTAGGTGCGCCGGCCCCGGATCGAATCTGCCCGGAGGATTAACGACGAGGGCTACTGTGCCGGCCAGCCTGCAAGTGGTTTTTACGTGGTTTTCCATATCCCACTTGGTGAATACCGGGCTGACCCTTACGTCCCATCATAGTTACACGATTCGCAGACATTTGGCACTCGTTTGCACTATTTCATGATGTACACTAGACGCAGACAGTTGGGGTACATTGATTCCATCCCGGGGGGTACAGGGTGGCGGCAGGAAGGGCAACATTGTCAAATCCGATTGTAACCACGCCGGCCCTGGGCTAACTGTGGGACACAGGCATAAGCAGAAGAAGAAGAAGAAGAGCTCTGATGCTCAGGCCTAGGATCTGTGACAGGACATGGGGTTCACAACCCGACTTGTTCCACTACCTACTATTGTTAGTTGGTACAACTTTAATTTCTCGCCTAAAAAAATTCTTTTTGTATGATACCTTAAAGGTGGTTGAGCTCTGAAGATATTACTCGCTCCTGTGAACGGGAACGCGTTATGCAGATCTTGGTGCCTCTCGCGTCCATATAGAAAAGATAACATGAAGATGCCTAAATAAGGCGAAACACGTCGTTGAAAAATAAAAAACTAAAATTGCAACCAAAACTGTTTTTAACCAATACTGTTAAGCACTGGTTTGCTGTATGCCACATATGGATTGGAAGAATTTCTATATATAAAAAAAACATCTTTTTTTTGTTCATTTTTATTAATTACGAAACTGCTCGAACTTGAGATCTGATCAGTCTGTTACAGCTTCTCTACAAAGGTGGACGAAAAGCGCATCGAGTGAGCAGAGTAGACGACGATGGAAGCTACCAGGAGGCCCACAGGACCACCATGGTCACGATAAAGATGGAGAAGGACTTCCTTTTGAATCTGGAAGGACTGCTGTACGGTCCAGGGATCTCTGACTGGAAGTATGTTTGACTTACTACATCGAATGTAACCCAAAACTTTAAATGCGTTTTTCTCGAAATTATACTTTTCAAATCGGCGGGAAACGTAATTTCAGAACGCTACCGTACGATTTTAATCGGAATTTCATGCCGGAATTCTAAATTTAATTCTCTGTCAACATATGTTGCCGTTTCGCGATGTCTTGAAAGACTGTTTCCAGTGCTTTTTCCAAAAGTCCTACGTATGCTAATAGAAAATATATTGAAAATTCCAGAATGAGATTTTCACGCTGCAGCCAAGTGTGCACTGATATGAAACTTCCTGACAAAATAAAACTGTACGCCAGACCGAGACTCGAACTCGGGACCTTTGCCTTTCGCGGGCAAGTGCTCTACCAACTGAGCTACCCAAGCACGACTCACGCCCCGTCCTCACAGCTTGCCCGCGAAAGGCAAAGGTACTGAGTTCGAGTCTCTGTCTGGCACACAGTTTTAATCTGCCAGGAAGTTTCATATCAGCGCTGCAGAGTGAAAATCTCATTCTGGAAACATCCCCTAGGCTGTGGCTAAGCCATGTCTCCGAAATATCCTTTCTTTCGGGAGTGCTAGTCCTGCATGGTTCGCAGGAGAGCTTCTGTAAAGTTTGTAAGGTAGGAGACGAGGTACTGGCGGAAGTGAAGCTGTGAGGACGGGTCGTGAGTCGAGCTTCGGTAGCTCAGTTGGTAGAGCACTTGCCCGCGAAAGGCAAAGGTCCCGAGTTCGAGTCTCGCTCGGGCACACAGTTTTAATATGCCAGGAAGTTTCATATTGAAAATGATTTATTCAGAATTATTGTTTACATCTCCAGCAGGAGGACTTAGGGAATTCATGCCGATGATCAATGTTCTGGCTGCAAGGAATCCTTCGACCTGGCGCAGTGATTAGAAGGAACGTCAGATGAACACACAAAAATGATTTCTTAGAGACAAAAATGTGACAAATAAAACTAAGACACAAAAGAATTACAGAGTGGACATTGCTTTAAACGGAAAGGGAAAGTTGGAAATTTGTGCGAACCAGAATTCGAATCCGAGTTTCTCGCTCAGTAGGCAGATGCTCTGACCACTTCTTTTTTCTCATTTTGTTCGATATAGTTCGTTGCGTTTGGTCTGGGCGGACGTCACAAGACATCCGTTCAAGTTGATCGTTGATTCCTTGATCCAGTTTTTTTTTTTTTTTTTTTTTATTACAGAGAGCACGCAGCCCTCTGACCGAACACGCTGAACTACCGTGCCGGCGACCACTAGGCCAACTGGACACAGTGGTCACTGCAACTGTACGCCACTACCCTAGCACGACTCCAGTCAGTTCCACATTCTCAGCTTATCCACATACGACAAATGTAGTGGCCCTTGCCTATTATCCTCATTACTCGCGACATTTCGCCGATTCCCGTAAGAGGCCGAGAATAGGGGTGCATCTGCACAGATGAGATCATTGGCTGTCATGGCCTTAGTTATGTATATGTGGTGTCTGTTATTTTCGACATGTCCGAATGAACTCCCCAGATATGAACATTATTGAGCATATCTGGGATGCCTTGCAAAGTGCTATTCAGAAGAGATCTCCACCGCCTCGTATTCTTACGGATCTATGGACAGCACTGCGGACTGGTGGTGTCAATTCCCTCCAGCACCACTTCAAACATTAGTCGAGTCCAAGCCATATCGTGTTACGGCACTTCTACGTGCTCCTGGGGCCCCTACACGATGTTAGGCAGGTTTATGAGTTTCTTTGGCTCTTCAGTGTATGTCACTATACACGTTTAAGTGAACGCCAAACTGTCTGGTGACGTAATTCCCAACAACGTAGGAAACCTCCACGTGACAGTTGCTGTTGCGTAGTATCATTCTGGAAGAAGGTCTGTGGTGAACAGATCACCTCTCTTCACATAGAACATCAATCAAGTACAAGCACGCGTTAGCCTCAGCGGTCTGAGCGTAGGAGTTTCCGAATATTTTCGCTACTCTCCTCTGTTCTGTAAGTCGCTACTATCTATAACACGAACTCCAAATTCTGTAGGTCGCTAATCCCCGTAACATGGATTAGAAGTGGGATCTTGTCGCTGTACACACAAAACAGAAATCCATACAGGCATATCCACATCTACATGAGTACTCAGCAATTCGAACCGCTTTCACGCTATTTCTCTACCGTTCCACTCTCGAACAGCGTACGGAAAAGACGAACTCTTAAATGTTCCCGTACGAGCTCTGATTTCTCTTATTTTATTACGATGACCATTTCTCTCCGTGGAGGAGGGCGTCAACGAAATATTTTCGCATTTGGGGGAGCAAGCTGGAGATCGAAATTTCGTGAAAAAGATCTCGCCGCAACGTAAAACATGTTTGTTTTAATGACTGCTACCTTAAATGCCGTATCTTATCCGTTGCACTGTCTCCCCTATTTCGCGATAACACAAAACGAGCTGCCCTGCTTTGAATTTTTTCGATGGCGTCCGTCAATTCTATTTGATAAGGATCCTATTACCGCACAGCAATACTCTAGCAGTGGACGGACAAGCGTAGTGTGTGGGTTTGTTGCATCTTTTCAGTACTCTGCCAATGAAACACTGTCTTTGGTTCGCCTTCCCCACAAAGTTATATATGTGAGTGTTCCAATTCAAGTTCTTCGTCATTATCATCTTCAGGTATTTAGTTGAACTGACAACCAGTAGACAAGTGTGACTTGTTGTATAACTGAAATTTGACACATTCCTTTTACTACCCATGTGAATGATTTCACACTTTTCTTTATTTAGGTCAATTGCACTTTTCTTACTACATAGATATTCTTTCTAAATCATTTTTCAGTTGTATTTGACCTTCTGATGACTTTACTTGACGGTAAATGACAGCATAATTTGCGAACAACATAATATGGCAACTCAGATTGTCTTCTACATCATTTATATGGATTAGAAACAGCAGTGGACCTATAACACTTCCTTGGGGAATGTCAGACGTTACTTCTGTTTTACTCGATGACATTCCGTCAATTATTACGAACTGTGACCTTTCTGACCATAGGTGCAGAGTAGATTCTGGAAACTGTAAAGTAGGTGTTGCTTTCAGTAGGCACAGATTAATTCAATGAACAGGCCAATCAGTGGTCCTCCTGACAAAACTTACGTGAAAGGTAACTATGGAGTTAGTGCACAAGGTCGAACCTTACCATCAGAAATAAAGCATGAGAGTAATTCAGTAAATGTATTTGTACCTATAGATTAGTATCTATAACTAAAAATAAACAAAATTATAATATCAATGAAACACAACTAGCATCAATGACTAACAAAGACTACAATGTAAACATAAAGCATTAATCTACTGGACAAAAGTAGTTCATGAATAAATTCAACACAAATAGAAATTACGTGACTTGTAACAGTCTATCAATAAATGCACAGTCCATAGTTTACTCTCTGAGAAATATGGGCATCTATTCCAATTAGACCTAAGTATACTGACCTTTTATGTACAACTTTTCATAAACGTAAGTAGACTCACCAACTGTAACATCTACAGGTTTAAGACAGACGAATTACAGACATTAGGCATGAGCAGGTATTGATTAAAACAATGGGGAAAGTTTAAAATTTGTACCCAACCTGGATTCAGACCCAAGTGTCCTGCTTACTGGACAGTTGCTTTGACCACTAAGCCATCTAGACACAGTCATCACTGTAACTGCATGGACTACCCTAGCACTCCTCCCTTCAGACCCAAATTCTCAGCTTATCCACACACTACTGATGTAACGTCCCTTGCCCATTATACACGGCATTATCCTCACAGCATTTCCCCGATTCACATAAGAGTTCCAGTCTGGTGTGTGTGTGTGTGTGTGTGTGTGTGTGTGTGTGTGTGTGTAGTAGGGTAAAGGGGGTTCTGAGACAGTTCGTTTTCGTGTGTTGCATATATTCAGGTGCAAACTTGATTGATTTATGACCCCCTGGGGATTAATTGATTTATGACCTCCTGGGACAATCAGTCCTTTTGAGAAAGCTCCACAGCTCGACCTCCCCCTCCCCCTTCCCTTAATCTAGTGTTATGCTAATTGATTTGCTCCACACACTTCTCCCTCCCCCTCTCCCTCTCCCTCTCCCTCCTCCACCCCCTCATTGATACAAGCACACTTTTGATATCAATTAAATCGATAAATTAACCCCTGTGCCCCTGGGAAATCCCCCAGTCCTCTCCTCTCCTCCCCTCCCCTTCCTTATATCGCTCTCCTCTCCCCCGTCTGCAAATAGGCAGGAAAAAGACTCCATCTGTGCTGGAGATGAAGGCGCTCACAACACGAAGTTCAAATCAATGTCAATAATAACATTTTGATGTAAATTCTTTATTTAGTCAGTTTGTGGAAAGCAGGGCTCCCCCACGTGGGTAGAGCTCACATCTGCCCACTCCCCCAAGACATAATAACTGTAAGCACAAAGGAATGGCATGACGTGCAGCATATTAGCCACTTTTCAGGATCACCCCACATGTGTCTGTCATCCAGGCACTGGGGGTGCACTTCTTTACACTGCAGGTGTCTGCAAGGGCTGCCACCATTGACATCTCCCTTGGCTGTGGAAGACGCCAGTGCGCACCTCCAGTGTCACAATATGGAACTACAGTGAGACTGCACATGCAGGGGGCAGCCATCCAGCACACCGATCGTTCACAGAGAAAACCCCTGTTGGGTGTCTCATGGCCCGCCACAGTCAACCAATGTCAGAGTCCTTACAGCCAGATGTGGCGTGCCCATGCTCAAGACATCACACTGCAACATGAGGGACTGCCAACTGTCTACTGTTAAGCACACATCTACTGGTATTAGCATGTTGGCCATATAGAGACTGTCGATCAGCACTGAAATTACACAATGCATACTGAGCGCCCAGAGAGCCCCACTGCCCACAACAGCAGATGCAAGCTCCATTTTTTGTGATCATACAGCAGCAAGATCACCCCACAGCTGTGGTCCCCTTTGTTCATGACGGTGTCCTTTGCTAAGGGAATTCCGACCTTAAGTGGCTATTTTCAGCTGCAAGTGATCAGGGAGCAGATATTTAACGATTGGGAAAACATCTACTCTCTCTCTTAAGTGACTGCTTCCTGTTTGTGTGTGAACCTGTGTGTCCAAACATGTAGACAGAGGTTTTCATCTCCCCACACTCTTACTGGCTAATTCTGAATTAGTGAAGGAATATAAAGCCCACCCCTTCCACTCCCAGGCTCATTCTACCATCTGCGGTTGGGTCAGCTCTATTTGATTCCTTCCTCGCGTGTTGCTAGTGTGATTGCTTCGCCATTGTCTTCCTGCCAACATGAAGCATTCAGCAGCAGCAGCAGCAGTGATGGCAAACATCCAAGACTATCACAGGAATGAGAATTACAAGGTAAGTTCAGATTCAAATCGTCAACTGTAACTTGTTTTTACAATTCTTTGAGTAAGAATTTCATAGTAGTGTAATTAAATACACATTTTCTCTTATTGCTTCAGCATACATCCACCAAATTGTGGATGCACTGGAGGCGGAGAGGTTGCAGTGGCAGCTGCAACAGCATCTTGAGTAGTATGTATATTTTCCTTCGTACACGTAATATGCTGCGGTTATTTAGTGGTCTGTGAATATTTTCTGTAGTACATTACTTCAAGGATCAAAATCGATCACTGTAACTTTTTCACAAAGAATTTCGTTGTAGTAGTCTTAAATACATGCTGTCTTATTGTTTCAGTATATATCCAGCGAATAATTGATGACACGGGTGCTGACAGCCAGCAACAGTGTAGCAGCAGCATTATTGTAAGTAGTATATATTGTCTTCTTCATAGTACTGTGTGTATACGTAATATGTTACTGTTAGACAAAAAGTTCATTGTATACATAATATGTTGAATATTTTTTGTTGTTGCTGTAGGTAATTTCGAGGAGCAGGAGCAGGGAGAGAAAGAGATTGTGATGCCATCTGCATCACAGCTGTCGTGTAAGTACAGGGTGTTTCAAAAAGAACTTTACAAATTTAAAAATTCATATAAATTTATTGAAAGAAGATATAGAGCTGGGTTTAGTGCTATGTTGTAGGGAAACACATCAAGCTTCTTACCTTAAACTAAAGATGTTGTATGTGGCTTCCGTTGGTTATCCTGCGCACATCCCATCAGAAGTCAATTTCTTACCAAACTCGCTGTAGCATTGCAGGTGTAACTTGCTCAGTGGCAGTGTAAATTCTTGGTCTAAGTTCAAGTAGAGAAGCCAGCTCGGGAGGTATAAACACAATATCCTTGATGAATCCCCATAAAAAAATATCGAGTAGTGTCAGATCTGGGGAACGTGGGGCCCATGCAATTGGCGCATCATGGCCAATCCAATGACCTGGAAAGTGATCACTGAGGAAACCCCAGACGTCAGCCAGGTAGTGGGATGGTGCACCATCTTGCATGAAGTAAACATTTCGTTCTTGGTCGGCCTCATCGATCTGTGGTATCAAAAATTGTTGCAACATATCCAGGTGCACTATACCGCCAATGGTTCTCTCATGGAAAAAAGTGGCTGTTCACTTTTTTCTTACTCAGTGCACAAAAAAGTTCAGTTTAGGGCTATCGCTAACATGTTGCAAGGTTTGATGTGGATTTTCACTGCCCCAAATAGTACAGTTATAAGTGTTAACCTTGCCACATAAGTAAAAGTCGACTCGTTAGCAAAGATGATTTTGTCCAAGAAATGTTCATCCTCATGTAATCGATGTAACATATCCATACACAAGTTCTAGAGAGCAGTTTTATCAGTGTCTTTTATTGCTTGTACGCCTGACAATCTGTACGGTTTCAAATGCAAACGGTTTCTCAACACACCCCAAACACTCGTTATGTTGGATTTGCAGTTCGCGAGATGTGCGCCAGGTCTCACTCGCTCAACGACGTCGCCAGATGCGCTTGGACGATCGGATGACTTCCCATGTATTACCAAGCACCCTGTTCTACAAAACATTTATGCCACTCATAAATCGTAGGCCTACGAGGAGGATCTTCAGCGTGCTTGGTACGCAAATTATGCTGAACTGTTGCCGCAGACAAGCCAAAACACACAGCTAGCGCAATCGGGCTAGTGAAGGCAGCCATCTTTAATGCAACTACCGCTAGAGCTCCTTACGGTGCGATTCGCCACTAGCGAACTACGCGAGACAAAACTTGATGTATTTCCCTACAAATTGACACTACAATCACCTATATATATGAATTAATTGATATAATTTGCAAAGCTCTAAAGTCCTTTTTGAAACACCCTGTACATACTAATTCGCCCTTTTTTCTATGGTGGATAAGCTGAGGGATATGTCACGGAGCCAGAGCAATATAGGTAATTTATACATATACTGAATCTGCTTACGAATAACCAGTGTTCTTTCTTTCCTTGCAGTGGCAGGTAAGGCCGGAACGATGTACTTGTTTCTCATTATTCTTTCTGTACTAAGATTTATGTCAGTGACAAGCTAATGCACAGAGCATACTATGCCTTTTCCCGTAACCACTTAACATATGTGGTTTTGTTATGAGGGAATTTCTCTATAGCATAAAAAGTTCTCATTTGGCAAAAGAAGGAAATCAGGTGCATCTGTGGAGTCAGAAATACTGAGTCTTGTAGACAGTATGCTGAAAAACTAATAGTGTCACAGTTACATCCCTCTTTGTTATCTAATACAAACAAAAGAAAACCAACACTGTTACAAGCTATGACAATCTGTCCGCCAACTTAACACACACTTAAAACAGCAGGTCAACATCACAGTCACTAGACTTAAGAACACTCACAAGAGTTAGAAATACATTGGGTGAAACTGTTTAAAATGTTGCCAGTAAAGCACACAATGTTTATATTTAAAAATACGTCACAGAGATATCTTAGAGAAGAAACATTTTACACAACAGAATAATTCAAAATGTACCCTAAAGATGGTCTTAAGTAGGCCTACTAATACAGTTTGATTTAGATATGTGAATCTGTTGAATATATCATGTCAGTTATGATGTGCAATTTTGTATCTTGACAGACAATAATGATCTAAAGTTTCTTTTACACCAATTCTGTCATTTATGTAATTTTATATGAAGGGCTTATTTCAATAGTGGTACAAGTCCATTTTTGTAATGAATATGCAAGTAACTAAGCTCCTATTTTACCATTAACCACATTGGGAGATTTTTTGTATGTGCTCTACTCTTTTATTGCATGAACCATAGTTACTAACTTAAAAATCTTTAGTTCCACATTTCACAGTTAACCACAAAGAGAAATCTTTGTGTATCACCCATGTTGTTGTACTATGTATATTCATTTATTATATTTATTTAAGTAATGTATGGTATCATAGAGTATTCAAGTATGTTAATCAACATTTTGTACACTAGACACAACGACATGGACTGCATGCAAATACTTAAAGATACATGAATAAACAAATAAATAAATAAAAGACCTACAGGCTCCCTTGACGATTCTTGACTCACTGAACACACGCCCACTCAGATCATAAAACTCATATTGTCAACATGACAATGCCCAATGAATATCAATCTCACACATAATTTGGCTGCTGGACAATATGTATGCTTACAAACACTAGCACAGTTTGTAGATGTACAGCACATATACAGATCGATGGTTGATAGAGGTGGAACAGCCATCGTCTCCAAATCTCAATACTCTTGAATATTTTCTATAAGGTACCCCTCCATACTCAAACTTTGCTGCTCCGCTGTGCCCAAATCAGTAATTTCCGGGCTTGGATTCTCCGTTGAAAAGCGATCAATTTACCAACCAGTTCAACATAATAAGGTTCTCTGCAAGTCCACTACTTCCTTCCACCTTATTCTGATATCTAATGGGCAGTATAACTAAGTATCCGGGTAGTTGTAATTAAACTTTCCCTATCTAACATGTTGTAAAACTGAAACTAATTACCATACGAGGACGAAACTTGGTAGTATTCATGTCAAGGCAATGGGGAAGAGAAGTAATGCAGAATCAATTCAACTGAAACACCTTTGATGTGCTTCTACAGTACATCATCGTACCATTGCATTCCAGTACAATTACTGCTACAAAAGGGGCGCAATATGGCGCCCATCAATGTCCAGAAGAGTCTGAAATGCAGGGTTGCATCCTGCACAGCGGAATGAAGCAAATCTGTAGGTACGCTGGCTACCTCTCTTGATATGCTGCGCTTCAGATCAGTACATGTGTGAATGTTCCCCTGGTAAAACCTGTCTTTCAGGTAGCCCCACAACCAGAACTCATAGGGAGTGAGATCAGGTGATCATGCCAGCCAAGCATTTGGAAACGATTGGCTGATAATTCAATCATTTCCAAATGTGTTTCGGAGAAGCAGGTGAACTTCACAAGCGATGTGTGGTGGGGCCCATTTTCTAGATCTACATCTACATGGATACACTGAAAATCACATTTAAGTGCCTGGGAGAGGGTTAATCGAGTCACCTCCACAACTACCTGTTATCCAATCGCGTATAGCGCGCGGAAAAAACGAAAACCTATGTCTTTCCGTATGAGCTCTGATTTCCCTTATTTTATCATGGTGATCGTTTCTCGCTGTATAGGTCGGCGTCAACAAAATATTTTCGAATATGGAAGAGAAAGTTGGTGATTGGAATTTTGTGAGAAGATCCTCCACAAAGAAAAACGCCTTTGTTTTAATGATGCCCATCCCAAATCCTGTATTATGTCAGTGACATTCTCTCCCCTGTTTCTCGATAATACAAAACGTTTTGCCCTTCTTTGAACTTTTTTGATGTACTCTGTCACTCCTATCTGGTAAGAATCCCACTCCGTGCAGCAGTATTCTAAAAGAGGACGGACAAGCGAAAAGTAGGCAGTCTCCTTAGTAAATCTAGCCGGCCGGAGTGGCCGAGCGGTTAAAGGCGCTACAGTCTGGAACCACACGACCGCTACGGTCGCAGGTTCGAATCCTGCCTCGGGCATGGATGTGTGTTATGTCCTTAGGTTAGTTAGGTTTAAGTAGTTCTAAGTTCTAGGGGACTTATGACCACAGCAGTTGAGTCCCATAGTGCTCAGAGCCATTTTCTTAGTAAATCTGTTACATTTTCTGCCAATAAAACGCTTCGTCTCTCCGTAGGATGGTCGGGGCCAGCCATAATCAACTTCAATCTTTTCCAGATAGTGGAGAGGGAAGTCGAAACGTCGCTGTGCGTCCTGTGGTTCAAGCTGCTGTAAAGTGTGGATCTTGCATGGATACTATTTGAGGATGGTTAGAAGCACCTTCCGTACAGTGGACCACGGAATGTTCAAATGTCGTGACACATCTCACGCACTGCTTGATGATCGGAAATTGGTCTCAGCGTGGTCTACCATAGCAACATGTGATTTCATCAACCACCTTTGATGCAACTGGTCGTCGGCCTCTTCCCAGAGGATGCCCAGTTCTCTAGTTGATTCGAACTTCTTCATCATGTTCCTGACAGCAGATGGAGAAAGAGAACCGTTCTGTAATCCTTTCAGCCGACAATATTCTCAAAGTGCAACTGCAGCATTACTTTTGTTTTGACAACAGAGCTTCACCAGTAATACGCTACTCCTTTTGTCCAAGCTCATGTCGACACATCAACAAGTGCACTGCGACTGATCAGGTGTGTGAAACTATGAATCACGATGACTGATTACGGCACCTGGTAGCCTTATTTGGAACTGGACGATGGCGCTGTGACTCATGGGAATCATGCACCCAAAACTCTGGACATTAATGCTACCACGTTTGGTACTCGTACAGCCATTAGTTTCCGTGTTATAACGTATTAAATTCCTGGTAGGATACCAAATATAATTCAAACAAATTTTGACGCCACAGTTGTCAAATACTAGTGCCTCACAACGCGCAAACCATGCATGGTAAGACTGTGTCACAAGGGCATCCTTTTCCTGCTGCAGAGTCCGTTGAACAGGCAAATACCACTAGCAAGGTGACGTTGAACAGATCCAATGCCCCCAACTACGAGGATCGCCCAGAAAGTTATACGCCGTGTTTTTTTCTCAGCCAATAACAATGGTAGGTAATTTTTTAAAACATTTCTCGTGGGGAACAGCGGCTTTATCTAGTACTTTAAGATGAGCATAAACAGTCTCGACCTAAGAATCGAGACGGTTTATGTCCATTTTAAAATCAGTCGTACAAATGCGAAACTGTAGGTACGTATTAGTGGAATTTCCGGAGTGAGCGCTGCTTTTCCGTTTCCTCCGACACACAGCGAACTGCGGCAATGCTTCAAAATTGAGTCTGTAAGTGATGTATGTTACAAACAGCATGCTGTCATTGAATTTCTCATAGCGGAGAAAGAAACTTTTGGAATATTAACAAAGGTTTTTGTGCAGATTGTGAGGCATCTGCAGTCGACAGAAGTATGGTCAGTCGCGGGGCAAAGAAGGTGAGGCCTTTACGAGAGGACAGTTCCGCAGAGCTCCAAGATTTTACAGCGTTCGGGGAGGCCATCCACGGCTGTCGCACCTGACAAGATGCAGCTTCCTGATGTGCTTATTCGAGAAGACCGACGCATAGCGACTCGGCAGTTGGCGCTGAAGACATTTTGACGATGACGAAGGGGTGATTCACACAGTGAAGAAATGGCTTCGTGACCAGGGCAAGGAGTGGTACCAGCTGGTCATATGCGCCCTTGTGCCTCGCTGGAGAAAGGCCATAGAACGGGAATGGAATAACATGGGAAAATAGGGAGCGTAGCGGAAACATCATTCTCTCTTGTTTGTACGTTTCAGGGGGGCGATCGGGGGGGGGGGGGGGGGGGGGGGGGGGGGGGGGGGGGGGGGGGGGGGGGGGGGGGGGGTGGAAGAGGGGGGGGGGGGGCGTTGTCTGCTACCGATTGTTCTATTTATTTTACTTTGCCTCGTCCACTTTACAGTATACAGTTAACCAATGAGAAAAAGATGACAGTGAACTGTCATCAGATGTTTACTGATCATAATGCTGCTTCTTTAATTCGCTGTCGAAAGATTACTGCGCTGCCCATACTTGCGCAATATTGAATTTCGTTAAGGGAAAGGTCAAATATGTCAAAAACGTTTGCAATAACTTCGCTGTCGGAACGATATCTGCCCATAACATCTTTAAAAATGAATCTGAGTATGATCCACGATATGACTTACAGTGGAGATACATTCTCGTGAATGTCATGCGAACCTGAAGCCAAATGCGCATATATTACTGATCCCTTTTTTTATAACACTGATTAAACTTGGTGTAGACACCACTATGTGAGTTCGCTGACAAAAACGGTAAGTCAGCGAATCAGTAAATTGCTGTAAGAAATATTTATTAACAGTCTAAAAATGTTAGACTGTGCTGTAGAGAACGGTACAGATAACCATCGCTGTTTAGATCCGTTCAGATACGATTACCCATTTCAGCACTAAGTTCCAGAAAAGTTCAATGAATTAATTTGTATAAAAATAGAAATAAGAACTATAAAAGGAGTAATGCTAAAACAAATCGTAACAGCCAAACACTACTGCAACTTAAAAGTTTATTAGTTGCACTTGTAATTCTGTTATCTAGTTTTGTAATTAATGGCGCATCTTCGTCGCCAGTATGATATTTAATATAATACTTCGGACTTCCTCCTAGCTATCGTTCCATTATCGTTCACTGTAAAGAAGATAAATAATATCACAGACTTTCGAATCTAAGAGTTAATCGTTATAAACAAAAGATTAGTGACAACTGAAGATCGGCGATTGTCACAACGGATTAGAAGAGGTGAATATTATGCAATCATCAAATTAAAATTGCGGTAAGCAGCTGCACAACAAACTACATATTAAATTTATTTTGGCTCATTGTATAGATTACCACAGCGTACCGTAGGCCCATAGTATGGGCACGGGTGTCTGTCAGATAACAGGTAATATATGTTGCCTTCAAAACTAAACAGACTAGATCGCTAGTGCGCTTTAGGAACAGAACCACGTCTCAGTAATCTGAGATAGATGCCTTGCATTTCGTGCAAGAATGACGTGTAAGATAACATAAGTAGTTCCCACTATTTTCTCTGTGTTATTTTCAAAGCGAAAGAGAACTTCCATTTTTAATGAGCTGATATAATAGGATTTTCAGGTGTTAAATAGAAGACAATGGTTCCTTTGGAAGGCTTCGGCTGATTTCTGCTCCTAATCGAAGCTCATTCTCCCTACCTAATGACGTCATCGTCGACGCTAAACCTAATCTGCCATTCTTTTACGATTTATCCGTAAAAAAAGAAAAAAATATATATATCCTGTACGGTGAGCATGGCGGCCTATACACCAGTTCGATACGTATTTTACTTCTTTTCAGACTCAAAATGCAAGTTAGCGCGTCGTAGCACTATCTTGCCCAGTACCTTTGATACTATGTGCACACCTAATCTACGTGTGTGGATTTCCTGGTTCTGAATCGGAAGTCAGGAGACTTAGGCCCGCTGGTATTTTGCGTAAGATCACAGCTGCCCTTAGCTCTTTAAGAGTGTTGTGCAGTAGCGTTGTAGATAGCCATTTTCGAAAGGTGTGGTTAATTGAACTGGCAGCTTATTTACACCCAACACAACCATTAATGGTTTTGATCACAAGACACGTTCTTTCACTGGCCTGTACTATGACGCATAATTTACAATTATTTAATGTAAATGCCAGTAACTAGGACAAACAAAAGACAAAGCTCAAATTCTTAATTTTAGTCGGGAAACAAAGTGGAATGATTGTCCTAGAATGTATACTGGCAATAAGTGGCGCAAGATGCCTTGTCATGGTGTAGAACCCAACTTCTTTAGCACGGTGAGTGACTCTTGCTTAGTGGTGGATGTTTCACTGCCAGGTTGGGCCACGTCATGAGGTTCTGCTTAGGCCAACTGTGGCCTCATGGTAGTCAGCATGCTAGAGCCTTTTGATTTAACAACAAAAGGTGGGTCAGCATTGGTTGTTGAAGTAGAAATCTTTATTTCTGTTGCAAATCGATTTCAGTCACTGCATGACCATCATCAGTGCTAGTATTAAAGCCCTGAGGACTCATAAATACACACAGTAAAATTGCAATATCTGCACATATCAGTGAAAAGCACTTGTCAGACAGAAGCTGCTTTTGTTTTTAATACTGGTGTGGCAGTCACAGTGCATACAACTGCTTATGGAGTCCTCATTCAGAAAACTCTTGTTATATAGCCTATTTATTTATTCATTCATGTGTAGATAAATCTCTGGTAGTGTGTGACAGCCCCCCCCCCCCCCCCTCCTCCAGCAAACCTCTAAAATCTTGGTTATTGTGATAGTCTGACTTGTAGCACAGCCCGATGTCAAGGCCCATTGGAAGGTGATAATTTGGTTGAGGGTTGGCGAAGTCAATGAATATGACTGTGAAATAAAGGTTTTGGCAACAGAGTGGCCCGTAGCGCAATCTGATAACTACATTATTGCCCTATTTAATGCATTTTGTCCTGTTTTGTGCGCTTTTTGCTATAAAAATTAAAACTCCAAAGTAAAGGCAGAAAGTCTATGATAAATTAGATACTGGTACTGGACAAGTCTCCATCGAGTATTTTGATTCATACTATCTACATACATCATATATCAACTATGAAAAATAGGTGTCTACCATCCATAAATAACGTTTACAAACGTTTCTTTGAATGGATGTGCAAAACTTTAAGGATGAAAGTAACTTTCACATGATGTGTCACTGCCAAATGACACAGCTCTATGAAATGTGGATCAAACATAGAACTGTTACAGTGTAGTACAGAAGGCAACAAAAGGACTACTGGTATGCAGTGAGACAAACAGAAATGGCACTTTTATGCCAAGACAGTAATTACATTTAAGTCATCACAATTTATAATGGTCCTCTGGACTCTACAAAATGTGGGACATGTTCTTAATAGAATGTGTGATCACCACAAATGGCAACACACACTCTGCAGTATGCTTCCATTGTGGTCACAAGTTAGATAAGGATTTTTATGGTGGGGCATTCCATTCCACTACCAACTAGTTGATAACGCTGGATGGTCATTTGTGCATGTGGCCATGCTGTAGTACATCTCCCCAATGCATCCCACATTCCCTCAGTGAGATTTGAGTTTGGTGAATGGGGAGGCCAGAACATTCACTGAATATCCTCTCATTCCAACAGCTGCTCAACCTGTGCAGTTCAAAGCAGTCATACATTGTCATCCATAAAAATGAAGTCAGGGCCACAAGAACCCCTGAAAAGATGCATATGGAGAAGGAGTACAGTGTCACAGTAACATTGGCCAGTGAGTGTACCATTTTAAAGATTTAGAGGTCAGTAAGCCCATGCAACATTATACATCCCACACCATAACATCTGGACCAGTAAGACAGTCATATTAAATAATGATCCTGGGTGCATTACATGCTCTCATAGCCTGTGTACATAATGCAGCAAGGAACATTGTCGAACATGATTGTTTTGGTTATCCATGTGTTATTGTGTGGGGAATCATAACACTGCATGGGCATACTGACATCCAAATCTCTAAACACTGTACAGTTGCCAGTCAACATTACTGTGAAACTGTAATCCTTCCCCACATGTATCTTTTCATTTTTATGGATGATAATACATGACTGCTTTGAATTGCACAGTTGTTTCTCATGGAATGAGAGTGGACATTTGTTGAATCTAATTATAAGAAACCATGCAAAAAAACCTTGGCTTACGAAAGGAATAAAAATATCTTGTAACCACAAAAGGGAACTGTATCTAACAACAAGAAAGAGTAATGACCCAGAAACAGCCAAATATTATAAAAACTACTGTGCTACATTAAGAAAGGTTATTAAAAAGTCCAGAAGTATGTCTGAGATTAATACCTCTGATAACAAAATCAAAACAATTTGGAACATTATTACAAGGGAGACAGGGCAACCAAGAGTACAGGATGACGGCATCACCATCAAAGCGAATGGAAACTTTATAAACAACAAGCCGGAAGTCGAAAACATTTTGAATAATCATTTTTTAAATGTTGTAGAGAAAATAGGATCTAAATATTCATTAGAAGAAGCAAGGCAGTTAATGGAAGAGGCCTTACCCACACCATTTGATACAATTGAAATTCCACCCACCTCTCCTTCTGAAATTAGGAAGATAATAAACTCTCTCAAGAATAAAAGCTCACGTGGAATTGATGGCATTTCCAGCAGGATAATAAAAGCTTGTTCCCAAGAAATAAGTGGGATTCTTAGCCACATATGTAATAGCTCTCTGAAGCAGGGTATGTTCCCAGATAGACTGAAGTGTGCCATTGTTAAACCACTGCATAAAAAAGGGGATACATCTGATGTCAACAACTACCGCCCAATCTCTCTTCTGACTGCCTTATCCAAAATTCTTGAAAAAGTAATGTATTGTAGAGTAGCTTCACACCTTGGTAAAAATAAAGTTTTAACAAAATATCACTTTGTTTTCCAGAGGGGTTTTTTCAATGTAAAATACTATATATACTTTCACTAATGAAATATTAAATGCTCTGAGTAAACGGAAGTCACCCATTTGGATTTTTTGTGATCTATCAAAGGCTTTCGATTATGTAAATCATGGAATACATCATTACGAAGTGTCGTATTCATGATCCATGGAACAAGTACTAATCTAATTAATCTAATCTAATCTGGACTGGCCTACCCATTCTCCCAGCTTAGATGCCATTAAGACATATTGCAGCATGTCTGCATACACCAACAACCATCCAGCAGTTGTTACCCATGCTGGTAGTGAAATGGAAAGTACTATCACAATAAGTTCTTACCAACCTTGTTGTAGCTATGGGAACACATTGCAGAGCATGCACTGCCATTTGTGGTGATCACCCACCTTTTGTAATACCCAGGAGAGCACCATAAATCACGGTGACTTCAGTGTAATTATTGTCTTTGAATAAAAGTATCATTTCTGTTTGTCTCTCTGCATATTTCTTTCAGTTACCTTCTATACTATACTGCAAAGCAGTTCTTTCTATGTGTGGTCCTAATTTCATTGAGGTGTGTTGCTTGGCATTGAGACATCATATGAAATTACTTCCATGCTTCAGTTTTGCAGTGTACACACATGTATACATTTTGAGCTGAGGTACATATGATAAGAATAATAGGAAAAAATGAATATACAACCCCCCCGCCTCCCCCCCCTCCACACCCCATGAACCATGGACCTTGCCATTGGTGGGGAGGCTTTCGTGCCTCAGCGATACAGATAACTGTACCGTCGGTGCAACCACAATGGAGGGTTATCTGTTGAGAGGCCAGACAAATTTGTGGTTACTGAAGAGGGGCAGCAGCCATTTCAGTAGTTTCAGGGGCAACAGTCAGGATGATTGAAGGTAACATCAACCGAGATGACCTTGCTGTCCTGGTCCTGCAAATGTCTGAAAGCAAGGGGCAACTACAGCCATAATTTTTCCCAAGGACATGCAGCTTTACTGTATGGTTAAATGACGATGGCGTCCTCTTAGGTAAAATATTCCGGAGGTAAAAATAGTCCCCCATTCGGATCTTCAGGTGAGGACTACTCAGGAGGAAGTCATTATCAGCAGAAACAAAACTGGCATTCTATGGATCGTAGCGTGGAATGACAGATCCCTTAATCGGGCAGGTAGGTTAGAAAATTAGGAAAGGGAAGTGGATAGGTTAAAGTTAGATATAGTGAGAATTAGTGAAGTTTGGTGGCAGGAGGAACAAGACTTCTTGTCAGGTGAATACAGGGTTATAAATACAAAACCAAATAGGGGTAATGCAGGAGTAGGTTTTATAATGAATAAAAAAATATGAGTACGAGTAAGCTACTATGAACAGCATAGTGAACGCATTATTGTAGCCAAGATAAACACAAAGCCCATGTCTACCACAGTAGTACAAGTTTATAAGCCAACTAGCTCCACAGATGATGGAGAGATTGAAGAAATGTATGATGAGATAAAAGACAGTGAAGAGGGAGATGAAAATTTAATTGTCATAGGGGAGTGGAATTTGATAGTAGGAAAAGGAAGAGAAAGAAAAGTAGTAGCTGAATATGGAATAGGCGCAAGGAATGAAAGAGGAAGCCGCCTGGTAGAAATGAGCACAGAGCATAACTTAATCATACCTAACACTTGGTTCAAGAATCATGAAAGAAGGTTGTATACATAGAAGAAGCCTGGAGATACTAGAAGGTATCAGATAGATTACATAATGGTAAAACAGAGATTAAGGAACCAGGTTTTAAATTGTAAGACATTTCCAGGGGAAGATATGGACACTGACCATAATCTGTTGGTTATGAACTGTAGATTAAAACAGAAGAAACTGCAAAAAAAAGTGGGAATTTAAGGAGATGGGACATGGATAAACTGAAAGAACCAAAGGTTTTAGAGAGTTTCAGAGAGATTATTAGGGAACGATTGACAAGAACGGGGGAAACAATTACAGTAGAAGAAGAATGGGTAGCTTTGAGAGATGAAATAGTGAAGGCAGTAGAGGATCAAGTAGGTAAAAAGATGAGGGATAGTATAAATCCTTGGGTAACAGAAGAGATATTGAATTAAATTGATGAAAGGAGAAAATATAAAAATGTAGTAAATGAAGGAAGCAAAAAGGAATACAAATGTCTCAAAAATGAGATCAACAGGAAGTGCAAAATGGCTAAGCAGGGATGGCTAGAGGACAAATGTAAGGATGTAGAGGCTTGTCTCACTAGGGGTAAGATAGATACTGCCTACAGGAAAATTAAAGAGGCCTTTGGAGAGAAGAGAACCACTTGTATGAATATCAAGAGCTCAGATGGCAACCCAGTTCTAAGCAAAGAAAGGAAGGCAGAAAGGTGGAAGGAGTATATAGAGGGTTTATACAAGGGTGATGTACTTGAGGACAATATTATGGAAATGGAAGAGGATGTAGATGAAGATGAAATGGGAGATAAGATACTGCGTGAAGAGTTTGACAGAGCACTGAAAGACCTGAGTCGAAACAAGGCCCCGGGAGTAGACAGCATTCCATTAGAACTACTGATAGCCTTGGGAGAGCCATCCCTGACAAAACTCTACCACATGGTGAGCAAGCATCTCTGAAGAAGTGTCAGGAAGTCTTTTCTGAATGCATTTGTATGGAGTGTATGGAAGTGAAACATGGATGATAAATAGTTTAGACAAGAAGAGAATAGAAGCTTTCAGAATGTGGTGCTGCAGAAGAATGCTGAATATTAGATGGGTAGATCATGTAACTAATGAGGAGGTACTGAATAGAACTTGACTAGAAGAAGGGATTGGCTGGTAGGGCATGTTCTGGGCATCAAGGGATCACCAATTTAGTTTTGTAAGGCAGTGTAGAGCGTAGAAATCATAGAAGGTGACCAGGAGATGAATACACTAAGCAGATTCAGAAGGATGTAGGTTGCAGCAGGTACTTGGAGATGAAGAAGCTTGCACAGGATAGAGTAGCGTGGAGAGCTGCATCAAACCAGTCTCTGGTCTGAAGACCACAACAACAACACATAAGAAATCCGTGATATGTACACTATAGCACTACTACATAAGCTGGTAAAGCAAAACTCTAGGAACAGGAAGAACATGATTCCAGTAACAGAAATGAAATGTGAGACTGCTCTGATAATACACTGGGTTAGATCCAATGGGGATGGGTGTCAAACTATATAGGGTAATTCAGCTAAGCTGTTACCTCAGATTTTTCCAGATCGATAAAATATCATAAATCTGTTTTCACATAGATTTATGATTATTTATTTATTGCTTAACCCTGCAGTCTTGTTAGTGTAATAAAAACTAATTTAACAGTTATTAATAAAACACATTCATAGCATCATAATTCGGAGCTGAATAAATTTTCTAGAGCTAGAATAATCTAACTTAAGAGCCCATCATGTAGAGTAAATATGCTGTTTTATATAGGAGTTATGACCTGGTATTCCTGGAGCAACTGGTGCAGCATACCTACTGAGCTATTCAAGAAAATCTAAGTATAACTACTCACAACTATACACCATATTATTACAATGATTTACTCTGTCCAGTGTTACTGAGTTCACTGGACATGCTTCTGACATGAAATAGCTTCCTTTCTTTGAGTGTGAGATGACTACTGTGTCATTAGGAAAGATTTCTTGGTATCACATCAGTGGCTATACACCCTCAAAGCACTTGATGCTGTGCCAACACCGAACACTACAACCCACCGGACACATCTGCGGCCATTTCTCCTGAAATGTCATGGGACTACATGGCACTCCTCGGCCCACTGTTCGCATGGTTCCCTTTGCTGATCTACAGAGCATTTTATGTCATTGTGTTGCTCTTTTATAGCACGCACATTGGTCTACTCTTCCCGATAATAAATTACGGGTCATAAAACCTCTTCCCTGTGCTTGGACCTCCTCCTCCCGGCCTCGTCGTCGGGAGGAGGTAATTTTAACTAGACTCAGGATAGGCCACTGTCTTTTCAGCCGTCAACATCTTTTAAGTGGCGATCCTCCCCCACTTTGTCCCCCGTGCTCTCAACCATGGACGGTGTCAACACCTTTACTTCAGAGCACCTATTTTAATCCACTACGTGCTTGTTTACAGTTGTCGCCTGATATCTCTTCCCTATTAGCAGATGACATGCGCTCAGCCGATTGCAGCCTTGAGTTTAACAGTGTCAGTGAGATGTCATCAGTCATTTGAAGCTCTATTTTGGGGAATCCCCCCACCCCCCACCCCCCCAACCCCCTTCAGTAGTAGTTTTCTAAGATTTCCTTCCATTTAAGAGTTCCCCTCCTTCTTGAGTTTTACTTCCATTAACTTGGTTTTTTTCCCTTCCTGAAGCCTGAAACTTCTCCCTTGGGTACAATCACAATATTTGTTATCTGTTAGCAGGTTTTTGGTCTCTGATCTTCTGTAGGCTCTTGATAACTTCCATAATTGATAAGGCCACATTTTGATGCTGTCATAACTCCTAGTGATGTTTCTCCATCAGCAGAACTTGCTGTTCTGTAACTTCTAATGACTGCTTTGTAGCTCAAGTGCTCTTGTATTTTGATATCCATGTAGTTTAACTTTGGATGTATTAATCACCAGAATATCATGCAACTGCCATTCCCCCCGCCCCATTACAGACTATACGCCATATACCCAATCACATCTTATGTCTACTCCCGATTTACATTCATTATGTTGATCACATTCAAACAAAATATGATCAGGTGTGCCTATCAAATCACACTTGCACATCTGTGTATTAATGTTGTTAATTATACATGGGATATGGGCCATGTATTGTCAAAAATGTGTCATCACTTTGGAGGAGTGCTTACAATTTACATGAGGTCTTTAATAGATGCCAGGGAAGATCCCATGCACCCGCCATGCTGCTCTTTCTGTGCCCTAATTATGTTTCCATTGGCAAGCATCCATTCCTTTATTTGTGTTTTGCCGATGATATACTGTGTAACTGCCTCCTGTTTATTTTACTGTTTCTTTTTGGTACTCAGACTATTTATTTGACAATCAAATGTGCAAAAAAGGAGTAGTGATTACATCAGGACACACAGACAGCTATTGAATTCTACCATGTGCCTGAACTAAACTACACACTGCTTCATATGCCTAAGGAATTTATATTGAATGATATTACTGGAATGATAAAAAGTCATAAATTGAAACACAGTTTATTAATGCATGAGACAATTAAATAGCCCCCAGTCTCTCTACAGTATACATCCCATCTAATCATAACAAAAAGCTTCCACTTTCATATAAGCAAACAGCAAGTCACTACTAAACTATTTTAATCATCCGTCAGGAACATTCAGCATGTTACTGTTTTAAAGTCTAGGCAGATACTTCTGATACTCAAGGAAAAAATATTCTAAAAGTTCATATGCAGATCACACAGACAGTATGAAATGTTAATGAATGTTACAAAAATCCTTATTACATCACTCATAGTGTAAATGTACCAACATTGGCATGAATATGGGCAAAGTACACAAGAAATAGCTGGACCAAGTTTGATATTTCCAGATTTTAGACCAATTCCTCCTTAAATGAAATGCTTATGTAGAAATTTTTACTCCACATTTTTAACAGTCATGAGATTTACCCCTTTAAGAATCCCTTTCTTCAATCAAACATTGAATGCTCTATGCAGAACAGGCAGAGAACTCAGTCACTTATAAAAAACCGCATGACATTTAAACATTCGCTCTACCCTTTTTTTGTTGCCCATTCATTAAATGACACAACAAAAAAGTACTAATTTGAAGCACGACATCACAAAATATTAAGAAAAAAATGATAAAATTTGATTTTTTGTTTTAAAAGTTTGCTGAAAGACAACACACATCCATCGTAAGTAATACTGTGCAGTCTGAATAGGGCCTCTCCAGTCGACTGCTCAGCTGATAGCCTCACCAGCTGTCCTGGTGTAATGACCTAGTTCTCCACTGCTGCCAGCTTTAGACTGCTGGGCATGCATTTTAGATTGACAGTGATCCTAGTCAGCAGTTAGCCATGCCCATCTCAATATGTATGTATTGTTTCCAGTGCAGCTTTGTTGACTGCGTATCACAGATTGTCTTGGCATTCGTCGACACAGATGTAACAATTTCTGCATGGTCTCAACATCAATTCTCATTACCCATCTCACGTAGCACACATAAAAGAAACCAAAACAGACATAATTATGATAATATTGTTACATTACATCCTACATTGTTATCTGTACCATGTACTATCGTTTCATTGTCATGTAGCCAAGACATTGCTTCATGAATTTTAATATTAGAGTTCAGTATCATTGTGGTGAGTGTTCATAACTCAAATCTCTAAAACAGCACATTAATTTTTATCACTGTTGGTACTTCAGTAGTCTGTTCTGTTATTCGTGCCAACATTATCTCTTGTACCTCCATTTTTACAGCTTTCATCTTTACTTGGGGCCCTGGGTACATGTAACAGAATAGTTTGTGTTGTCTGATCTTTTCCTATACAGTGGCCCTTTAATCTTGCCAGGCAACTTCGAAACAGAACAACAAGTTGCACAGTTTATCTTTCTCATCAGCTCCTACTGCTTCAGTACCCTGTTGATAATTTTCTCTTTATTATTTATTGCAACTTCTTTTGGATTGGTTAGTAATCTGAAATCTTCACAAATTTGTCTTAAACTTCTTCTCTTCTATCTTCACTTCACATACTCTGGCAAAGTTACCATTTCTCATCATAGTCAGTTTTCCAGTAAACTGGATGATATCATTTGTTTCTTTGCATTATTTATTTCTGTGGCTTCATTAGTAAAATTCAAACTCAGTTCATGCTCTGACATTCAGTTAGTACCAATAATCATTGACTCACAAGGCTGAAGAACTGCTATTATTGCATCAGTATTATGTTTTGGCTTTCCCACTTCAGGTTCCATTAATATTCGCTTATTAATAGCCTTACTTTCCTCCCATATTCTGTTTATGTTCCGTTGGCATCTCGCGAATGTTCTTTATAATACAACCCATCATTAATGCAATTACATGCGTGTGTTATACCAATAGTTTGTCAAAAAAGCTGCCTCAAATTCAGCATAAGTCATTCTTCCTTTAACTCTGCTGCATTCCCCAGTTATATGCAATTAGGAATGTACGACATATTTTCAGCATTGGTCCACACTGATGGTGATATACCTTTAAAAGTCCCAATAAATGCAAAGGAATGGGAATCTCCCTTAGTCCTCAAATGCAGTAACTGAGGGCTTTGTAGAAAGCGTGATTTTTTTCATTCACCACCACTTACAGGAGCGCTGCACAGTTGTGGCAGGCAGACACATTCAGCCATTCTTGTAGGTATGCTTCATGTCACTTAAAGACTTGTGATCTTAGTTCCCATCTCCTCTCCGGTACTTTCGACATCATGAATATGTTCCTCATGCTCCTATCTTGTTTCATTTACTTCTGTTACATAATGTGACGTGTTTGTTATCTTGTTCATCTTTAAAATCTGTGAGATTTTGCTTAACTTCGCTAACAGCATGATTCTGACTTTCTATAATCTCTTGCCGCATTTATTAACTACCTCTTCTTGATGTTGAATGAGAACTTGTCTTTCTTCTTTGTCCTACTTATCTATTTTATCCCACATTTCTTTAAATGGTTTATTAGACATTTTTGACTTTCTTTGATTTTATTAGGAAATGGAAGTTGGCTTGTCTGCATTTCTTGCAACTACCCATTTGTACATTTTAGATTTCTTCTAATTCTAACACCAAAATCTTTAGCAAGATTAGCTTCACTCTTTTTCAATTTTATTAGTTAGATTAGCTTGACTCTGGATGAGTAACTGCATCATGTTAGAATCATTTCCTGTCACTGGATTGTCTGTCTGTTGGCTAGTCTTTGGCAACGGAGTGGAGGAAATTTGATCTGTAAGATCTAGAGTACTGATCGTACCAAAACTGTCTTCAGTTCTATTATATTCCCCATATTTTCAATCCACCGTCACTTATTTCCATCTGTCCACAACTATAAATACACTGAAGCACCAAAGAAACTGGTATAGGCATGCACATTCAAATACAGAAATATGTAAACAGGTAGAATACAGTGCTGTGGTCGGCAATGCCTATATAAGACAACAAGTGTCTGGCACAGTTGTTAGATCCATTACTGATGCTACAGTGGCAGGTTATCAATATTTAAGTATGTTTGAACATGGTGTTATAGTCGGCATACAAGCGATGGGACTCAGTACCTTCGAGGTAGTGATGCAGTGGGGAGTTTCCTGTACAAGCATTTCACGAGTGTACTGGGAATATCAGGGATCCGGTAAAACATCAAATCTCCAATATCGCTGCTGCTGGAAAAAGATCCTGCATGGATGGGACCAACAACGACTGAAGAGAATCGTTTAGTGTGATACAGGTGCAACCCTTCCACAAATCGCTGCAGATTTCAATGCTGGGCCATCAGTAAAAGTCAGCATGTGAACCATTCAATGAAACATCATCAGTATTCGCTTTCGGAGCCGAAGGCTCACTCGTTTACTCTTGATGACTGCATGACACAAAACTTTACGCCTCACCTGGGCCCGCCAATGCTGACTGTGGACTGCTGATGACTGGAAACATGTTGCCTGGTCACACGAGTCTTGTTTCATATTATATCAAGCAGATGGATGTGTATGGGTATGGAGACAGCCTCACGAATCCATGGACCCTGCATGTCAGCAGGGGACTGTTCAAGCTGGTGGAGGTTCTGTAAAGATGTGGGGCGTGTGCAGTTGGAGTGATATGGGACTCCTGATACATCTAGATATGACTCCGGCAGGTGACATGTAAGTGAGCATCCTGTCTATGCACTCATGTCCATTGTGCTTTCTGATGGACTTGGGCAATTCCAGCAGGACAATGTGACACCCTGAAAGTCCAGAATTGTTACAGAGTAGCTCCAGGAACATTATTCCGGGTTTAATCACTTCGTCTGGCCACCAAACTTCCCAGACATGAACATTATTGAGCATATCTGGTATGCCTAGCAATGTGCTGTTCGGAAGAGGTGTCCACCCTCTTGTACTGTTAAGGATTTATGGACGGCCCTGCAGGATTCATGGTGTCGGTTCCCTCCAGCATTACTTCAGACATAAGTGGAGTCCACGCCATGTTCTGTTTCGGCACTTCTCCATGCTCACAGGGGCCCTACACGATATTAGGCAGGTGTACCAGTTTCTTTGGATCTTCAGTGCGGGTCTGTGCTCACCATGTTAGCCATCTTATCTTTGTCATGCACCTTGGATTTGTTACTATGTGGCACACAAAACATCCTAACAAGGCCCAGTTAAGTATCCCACCTAATATTGTTTTTTATAATTGCAGTGCATATTCACACTATTAATTGTGCATAGCATCTGTTTAGTGCTATGCAATGCTATGCTCCTTGCCCCTATATGTGTGACATTTTCTATTGTCTGCCTGGGTGATGATCTGGCTATTGTTGTGCAGTACTGCAGATGTGATCCAACAGTGGTGGCCACTCACATTTATAACTTTCAATGCTCCATTCAAAAATTTACAAAATGTCTTCCACTTCCTCTTTTACAGCACTTCTCAAAATCTTAAAACAAACAAATAATTCTTCACAACATAAATTTTCTCCATCACTGGAGCTGCACCCCAACTGTCACCATCTGCTGCTCAACCAACTGCCTCTCCCATATCTGCCCAAATGTGTGCAATCTAATAGATGATTCCCCAGCTGTGAGCATGAAACTGATCCTTCTGGAGCCTTCTAGAAGGGCAACAATGTAGTAGGAGGTTGTTATTGATTATTAGTGAAGGTATGGAAAACACTGCCCTGACAATTGGCAAGTAAAATCTTGTATTTCTGTTAGATTACCTCTACGCAATCAATGACAAGCTCTTATATAAACGTATATTGTACATTGTACTTTTATGTTTGTTCAGGGGTGCTTTGGCAGGTGAAGTACTAATAGTGCCCATCCTCCTCAGCAATATTCCTCTCTTGATGCAACGTATTTTGAAGAAATCTGAGCTGTTTCTGCAGTTTTGTCTCTGCTTAGCAAATAATAAGAACACTGCTTTCATTGGATGCAAGCAGTTGATGCTTATAGGATGGTATTACATCTTTCTGAGCATGTAACAATGTCAGTGTTTCATAATATCATCAACCATTTTCAACTGAATTTTACTTCATTTGATTGCTGTATGTCTGGTACATTTCATTTTTGTTATACTATGGGTTTTTGTTATACTATGGGTTTTATGTTTCAGATTTTTGTTGTACACAACGGACAGAAATATGGCTGAAGAAATTCTGACTTCATTAAGGAGAACGAATTCAGAAAATTTTGGTGCCGGAGAGGGTCACCATGAATTGACTGATGCATCTGTTAAGTATGATATTCCCGAAGATTTTGAGCTAACTAAAGCTGAATCTATCAAAGACAAAAATACAACATCAAGATGGGCAAGTTTGACAAGAATCTTCCGTCTGGGGCTTGCTGCTGCTGGGCATGGAGCAGACTTGCCAGACATTTCATCTTCACAGGTGGAGCAGCTTACTACACACAGTAAGAGAGGCTCACTCGGGAAATTCTTTAGGCATGGGTTTGGCCACAGTGTACCAGCTACATTGAACGAATCGGACATGAGCTCACCAGCTGATTTGAAAGATGTTGTTCAACTTCAGAATAAGAGAGGATCTTTGGCTAGATTTTTCAAACAATCCAGGCCTGTGGATTTGGAAGGAAATCATATAAAGGAATCAGAAGATCATGAAGTATGTGGAGAAAGAAGAGAAACAAGAAAGCAACAACTGGGAAAAATTTGGAAACAAAGGTTTGGTGGAGACAGAAGAAAATCTGGCACGGAAGACATTTTACCCAATACTGAGCCTCTGTACAGCACTGGCCCATCAGTGTCAAATCATGAACAGAAAAGAATGTCATTGGGAAAAATGTTCAGGCTTAAACAAAATAGCAGTACTTCTAAAGAAGTCAGTCATACCTAAATACTAAAATTTCTGTAATCATTAATTACCCCAAGGAATTTAGACAGTCAATTCAGACTGCACTCTTTTGACAGCTGTGTTTATCATCATCTCCAGATTCTTATAGTGAAACAGGTCGTTTTCACAGTTTTTGCTATCACAGTTTAATACAACTTCGTGCTAGGTACTGGAACATAATAAAATTTTACAAATGACATTCGTTAAAAATGTTCTGCCTTCAAGCTATTGTTTTAACCTTATGGAGATCAGAAAGCAAGAATGTGTATGATTAGATGACATTAATGGAGCTTCACATGAGAAAGAGAAAATTATCTATATAACAAATACTTCTACACAATTTGTTTCAGAAATAAACTTTTGTACAATATTATACATTTCATAATAATCTAACTTAGTAATATCATTTTAAATTTCACTGAACTTTTTTTCTAGGTGAAAATTGAGATCTTTAAACTGCTTAGCAAAATACATGATTATCAGAACATGGTATCTTATTGTGCTAAATGTAACCTTATGCACACTGTGCACTTCTTAATTTTATACCTAGGTATTTGCAATGTGAGTTGAAGTACACAAAGCATTCGTTACTGTTTCATTTACTTAGCCTAAGGTACAAGTAAATAGCGAAACAGACATGTGAAGTAATGTCTGTATAACTGATGAAAGCTTACAATTACAAACATTTGTTGTATTTTTAAGGAATCTCACATGAAACTGACCACATTACCATAACACGTGTTGTGAACAGCAGAATCACTTGGAATGAGAGTGGGCACTTTTAATGTTCAGTGAATTTATTTGTCAACTAAGTTAGCTGTAAGTGTATATTGTTCTTAAACATAATTTCAGCAACATAAAAAAAAAGACAAAGGATGGATTAGGAAATCATGTGCAGACTGGTAATTATATCATGATACTGAGATTATAGAATGAAAGTGGAAATAAGGATTTTATAGATGTGATGAAATATAAAACTCAATAAATGAAAACTTGAAAAGCAAGTATCTTTCAGTAAAACATGAATATAGGTAAAAATCGGAGTATAAATTGGTTTAAATAAAGTACATACTTCTACAGATCTAATTGTTGATTATTTGTGGTTGGTTGTTGGGACTGAGTGGTTCTAGGTGCTTCAGTCTGGAACCACACGACCACTACGGTCGCAGGTTCGAATCCTGCCCCGGGCATGGATGTGTGTGATGTCCTTAGGTTAGTTAGGTTTAAGTAGTTCTAAGTTCTAGGGGACTGATGACCTCAGATGTTAAGTCCCATAGTGCTCAGTGCCATTTGAACCATTTGATTATTTGTGTGTTGTTCAGGTAAGGGCAATACCATAGCTGATTGTGTAATGTGCTAATGTGTATACAAAAATGACATATTCTTAACATAAATAATTTAAGAGTACAACATAGCAGAGAGTACACAGTGTTCTCCTTGGTTGTAGATTAATGTTTTATTCACAAGCTATAATTTCAGACTATTAATTCACTCATCTTTTCGTTTCTTGACGACCAAATTTGGCAATTGTCGCTGGAGTCATGAATAGAGCAACATATCCAGTTTCAAAACTAAATATGGCACTTCTCAGATTAACGTGACATATATTTGTACTCTCAGATACAGTGACTCTCCATATTAACAACTCTTTATAAGGAACACTACAATAATTTCTCAGTCTCCATGTAAATGTTGATATGACAACTTGAGATACAACAATAAAACGCTAAAATTTACGTGACAGATATAAAGAATCTATATAGTCTCAGTTTTCTTTTACTCAGCGGTACACTCTTCTTCTTTGAGCTGGGATGCTGAGGCACAGAATAACTGCCATGCCAGCCAGTATCACAATGTATAGTGAGACAGCCATTGTCATCCCACCTTAAAGATGTGCTTTGTCCATCTGTAGCAGTTTACATGCACAAACAAAAAAACTTCCAAAAAGTTTGCAGTCCTAAAGTACTTAACATGTTGACATCATAGCAGGGCCTTACGCCTGACACTGTGGCCACAGTAAAACCTGACGCCATGGACTTGCCTGGCCTGACAGTGAAATACCCATCACTAAGCAGGCAACTAATTAGTGTTCCGTGGATCATTTGCATAATAAAATTTACATTCACATAACAATTAATTGGTAAATACAGTTGCATGCTGAACATTTATAAATGTGTTTATTTTCCTTCTCTCTCTCTCTCTCTCTCTCTCTCTCTCTCTCTCTCTCTCTTCCTCCCTCACTAGTTAGTAATTTCTGCCCATCACCTTTTACACATAAAAATTCTACTATGGAGTAGAAGTTGTCAAGGAGAAATGTTCCACTCCAATTTCAAATTTAACTTTGCCGTCTGTAAAACCTTGTAAATCACTGCGTAAGTTGTCAATGTGTTAACCAGTAAAATTCTTTCCAGATGTGGCAGTCATCATTCGTCATTTACCGGTAGGTAGATGCTGGGTAACACATCACTTTACCAAAATGATGTGTTACACGACAAGTAGAAGTGTTGAGTTGTTGACAGGCACAGAGAAAAAGAGTGCCTGTCGATGACTCAATGGTTCTACTATCTGGTGTGTTGTATTCATTACTTTTAAATTATTTACATTCCACCAGATCTTTCCTTACCTTGTTTATATTTTCATAACACATATTTGTCTACCTACTGATTGTTTGATTTGTATTGACAACAGCCATGGGGTGTGTGTGTGTGTGTGTGTGTGTGTGTGTGTGTGAGAGAGAGAGAGAGAGAGAGAGAGAGAGAGAGGAGGGGTGGGGTGGGGAGGAGTAGTTCTGCTTCTGAAGACTTTGACTAAACTGAAATATTTTTGGCATTCTTCTTTCCACATTGTTATTATTCCCTCTCAGACTTTGCAGTGCAAGATTTTTGTGCTATATCATGTTAACTAATAAATGTAGAAGTCATTTATATTCATAGTGTTATATTTATGAATGCAGTTGTTGTTTCCACATTGTGAACAATTGTAAAAAGTTAATAACAGACTAAACCTGTTATGTGGCTGTTATTAGTATACATATTATTAACAAAGCTATTTCAGTAGGTCCGAAGACATCTGCAGTTTATCCATAATGCACAAATTTTGTGTAGTTGTAAATTTGTGTCTTAAGTGAAGAAATGCACCTGAATATGTCATCATCTCAGTATTCAAATCATTGTTTACATGATTATCTTGAGCTCAGTGCTTCCCCAAGTAGTTGCTTTTTGTATTCCACCAAGTATTTATACAGTGAAGAGCCAAAGAAACAGGTACACCTGCCTAATATCGTTTAGGGCCCCCCGCGAGCATGCAGAAGTGCCGCAACACAACATGGCATGGATTTGACTAATGTCTGAAGTAGTGCTGAAGGGAACTTACATGATGAATCCTGCAGGACTGTCCATAAATCCGTAAGAGTACAAGGGGGTGGAGATCTCTTCTGAATAGCACATTGCAAGGCATCCCAGATATGCTCAATAATGTTCATGCCTGGGTAGTTTGGTAACCAGCGGAAGTGTTTGAACTCAGAGAGTGTTCCTGGAGCCACTCTGTAGCAATTCTAGCCATGTGGGGTGTCGCATTGTCCTGCTGGAATTGCTCAAGTCCATTGCAATGCACAATGGACATGAATGGATGTAGGTCATCAGACAGGATGCTTACATACATGTCACTTGTCAGACATGTATCTAGACATATCAGAGGTCCCATATCACTCCAACTGCACATGCCCCACACCATTACAGAGCCTCCGCCAGCTTGAACAGTCCTCTGCTAACATGCAGGGTCCATGGATTCATGAGGTTGTCTCCATAGCTGTACACGTCCATCGACTCAATACAATTTGAAATGAGACTTGTTCGATTAGGCAACATGTTTCCAGTCATGAACAGCCCAATGTCAGTGTTGACGGGCCCAGGCAAGGCATAAAGCTTTGTGTTGAGCAGTCATCAAGGGTACGTGAGTGGGCCTTGGGCTCCAAAAGCCCATATCGATGATGTTTCATTGAATGGTTCACATGCTGACACTTGTTGATAGCCCAGCATTGAAATCTTGAACGATTCTCTTCAGTCGTCATTGGTCCTTTTCTTGCAGGATCTTTTTCCAGCTGCAGCAATATTGGAGATTTTATGTTTTATTGGATTCCTGATATTCATGGTACACTCGTGAAATGGTTGTACAGGAAAATTCCCACTTCATCACTACCTCGGAGACATTGTGTTCCATCGCTTTTGCGCCGACCATAACACTATGTTCAAACTCCTTAAATCTTGGTAACCAGCCATTGTAGCAGCAGTAACCAATCTAACAACTGCGCCGGCACTTCTTGTCTTATACAGGCATCGCTGACCGCAGCACCATATTCTACCTGTTTGCATATCTCTGTATTTGAATACGCATGCCTGTACCATGGCTCTTCAATGCAAATATAATCATATGTTTGTTCTAAAATGCACACTCATTCTGTCACCTCTCCTGCTGACTTTGAAAAGAAAGTTTATACTCTTTTATTGAAACAACAGACGTTACTAGGAATGGGTTTTTGGGCTGTTGTGTGCTTAGTTGATGTACTCAAATAGGTTGAACTTGTGATATAACAACAAACTTTTGCAACTATTTAGAATATATCTAGTATTTCACACTTTTTCCCCCATGCGCAAGGTCTTTAACCAAAACAACAGGGAGTCCTAAGGCAGGGTTTTTGGGTTGTTGAATGCTCGTATTTCAAGGTTTGATGTAGTCATATAGATTAACTCTGTGAAATGGCAACAAACTTTTGGAACCATTTAGAATGTATCCACTCTGTCACACATTTTTGTCTGGTTATTTACTGCATTGTAATGTAGTGATAGCCATGCAATCCTACTTCTCATTGCTGCTTTCTGGCATATGGTATTTTGCCTTGTTCTGAAAAGTGTTAGCACAAAACCAATGCTTATTATATAAATTCAGTCAGCATCAAACAAAATTTGTAATTGGCTTGAGAATTTCTTTGTAGAGAGTCTGTAGTTTGTTATCTTAGATGCAGAGCCATCAATGTCTGTAGAAGTAACTTTAGAAATGCCCAAGGGAAGTGTGTTGAGACCCTTGCTGTTCATGTTGTTTATTAATGGCCTGATAGACAATAGCAACCTCAGACTGTTTGTTAACATTGAAGTCATCAATTTTTTATTCATTTGTTTATCATGTTATGTAAACCATGTGAGCCAAAGCTACTGGTCATGAAACAAGTCAGTACATAGTTTACAGAGTGCTGATTAGAAAACTTGTATAGAAAAGAAACCAAAAATTACAAAAACACAAAAAATTATGAGAGAGTACAAATAAGTAACATATTACAGAGAAAAATTCTTAACTTCTTCCACAAAATAGAAAGAGCAAGACACAAGGAAACCTTTAAAATTAGATTTTCAGAATTAGGGTTTATCACTAATTTTGTTTACAGTTCTGCTGGAAGCCTATTGAAAGTGGAACCTTCTGAATGATTGAGTTCTGTCTGAAAAATGCTCCTCTGGTACATATTAGGAACCTCACAAGATTTCAAAATAGTTCAATGATTGGCAACTTACTTTAAACATTCAGAAATGTTAAATTCTGCACTTTATAAAACAAAATAATGTATCCTATAGCTACACTATCAGTGAGTCACATATAGAATCAGTCAACTAATGTAAATACCTGGGAGTATCAATTTTGTAGGGATATGAAATGGAGCACCACGTAAACTCAGCCACTGATAAAGCAGGCAGCACTTCATTTTATTGCCAGGATAATAAAAAATTGTAATTAGTTTACAAAGGATATTGCTTACAAAACAGTCATGCATGTGATTGTAGAATGTTGCTGTAGTGTGTACCGAGCGGTCTAAGGCGCTGCAGTCATGGACTGTGGGGCTGGTCACGGCGGAGGTTCGAGTCCTCCCTCGGGCATGGGTGTGTGTGTTTGTCCTTAGGATAATTTAGGTTAAGTAGTGTGTAAACTTAGGGACTGATGACCTTAGCAGTTAAGTCCCCTAAGATTTCACACACATTTGAACATTTTCTAGTAGTGTGTAGGATCCACATCAAATAGAATTGTAGAATGTTGCTGTAGTGTGTAGGATCCACATCAAGTAGAACTAACAGGAGATATTGAACATATATAAGCAAGAGCAGTGCCAACAGTCAAAGGTTTGTTTTATCTGTGGGGGAGCGCCATGGAAATTCTGAAAGAATGGAAATGGCATATGATTGAAGATAGGTATCTATCTTGTGAAATATTATTTACCAAGTTTCAAGAACCAACTTTAAGTGAGTAATCTAGAAATATGCTAAAATCCCCACATATTGCTCTCATAGGTATCGTGAAATCTTTGACTAATTGCAGCATGTAAAGAAGCCTAAATAACTAGTACAATGAGAAATACTCTCTCCCAAGCACTTCACTGTGATTTACAGAGTGTGGACATGCATATAAGATTTTTGTTACAGGCAGGAGACTTTCATCTACTGCCAGGTGTGTGTCTTACATTAGAGTTTTATTAAAAATTATATTCAATACATTGACACCTAATGGGCCCATTGAGGAACTCAGAAGTGAAAATTAGCACCAACAATCAGGCTGTATAGCAGAATGCTGTTTATAAGCTGAAATGAAAAGATTGAGCGTCAATGTTCTCTAAGTTATCATCCATGATGATTTCACTTTTGTGGTTGTTACATCAGTCAGTGTGCCAAGAATATCTTTGGCAACTGGCAGAATGAAACCCAAAGTGAGACACAGCACTAGAATGTTAATTGGATTTCTACATTCCAAAAAGAAGGCAAGATCCTCATTCTGATATGATTTTCGTAATGGCACAAAATTTCGCTATCTGTTGAGTAACGATATCTATAGGCTGGAGAGGAGGATGAGGAAGAAAACTGTATAACTGTCTTAAGATTCACTATTAATTGTTTAAAGATAAAGATGTAATTTTTTATTAAAATAGCTCCTAAAATATTTCCCATTTTCTGAATTTTTTTAGCTTCCTCTTCTGAAAAATAGGCCTCAATCTGGTAACACTGAGTTACACAGCTGGCACAGAAGGCCATAGCTTAAGTATTGCTGATTTCTGCCATTTGTAAGGCTAAGCAGCCAAGGAGTAGAGGCACTGCACAGATACATGAGCCATATGTGTTGAAGGTGAAATATGTGTGAAGAGAGTACGACATCTCTCTTCAAATTTTCATTTGTATTCAAAATTATGAGACATAATTAAAACATTGACTAACATAGCGTGAATGATAATAAGGTCTGTGGATTTTAAAAGTTAGAAAAAACTCATTTGCAAAGTCTCTTTCATACCTAGATGACCAGTTTCGGATTTGTGCATCTTCACACATGACTCCCACCTATTTTTACTAATGACAACTATGTAGGATTTTATTAATAATAATGATATATTATGTGGAACAAATTCACAATCTCAAGATGGTCCAGCACTTCTGCAATGGCAGGCAAACTTATCACCTTTTTAGACTTCAAAAAAGCATATGATTCAGTAGATAGTTGTACACTCTTTAATATACTGGAAGAATTTAATGGGGACAGAAAGACAAGACAGTTGATAAAACAAACATTAACTGATATCCCCACCCCAAGAACTGTGGATCTTGCTGTTGGTGTGGTGGCTTGCATGTCAGGGATATGGATAGCTGTACTGCAACTGCAGTCACAAAAGAGAGGTACCTGTTGAGATGACAGACAAACATGTAGTTCCTGAAGAGGGCCGTACGAGTAGCTGCAGGGGCTGCAGTCTGAGTGATTCACTGATATGGCCTTGTAACACAACCAAAATGGCCTTGCTATTCTGGTACTACTAATGGCTGAAAGTAAGGGAAACTACAAACTGTAATTTTTCCCGAGGTTTTTAGCAAACAGAACACAGCATGTTGTTATCAATGGAGAGACGTCTACAGACGTTAAAGTAACCTCTGGCGTGCCACAGGGGAGTGTTATGGGACCATTGCTTTTCACAATATATATAAATGACTTAGTAGATAGTGTCGGAAGTTCCATGTGGCTTTTCGCGGATGATGCTGTAGTATACAGAGAAGTTGCAGCATTAGAAAATTGTAGCGAAATGCAGGAAGATCTGCAGCGGATAGGCACTTGGTGCAGGGAGTGGCAACTGACCCTTAACATAGACAAATGTAATGTATTGCGAATACATAGAAAGAAGGATCCTTTATTGTATGATTATATGATAGCGGAACAAACACTGGTAGCAGTTACTTCTGTAAAATATCTGGGAGTATGCGTGCGGAACGATTTGAAGTGGAATGATCATATAAAATTAATTGTTGGTAAGGCGGGTACCAGGTTGAGATTCATTGGGAGAGTGCTTAGAAAATGTAGTCCATCAACAAAGGAGGTGGCTTACAAAACACTCGTTCGACCTATACTTGAGTATTGCTCATCAGTGTGGGATCCGTACCAGATCGGTCTGACGGAGGAGATAGAGAAGATCCAAAGAAGAGCGGCGCGTTTCGTCACAGGGTTATTTGGTAAGCGTGATAGCGTTACGGAGATGTTTAATAAACTCAAGTGGCAGACTCTGCAAGAGAGGCGCTCTGCATCGCGGTGTAGCTTGCTCGCCAGGTTTCGAAAGGGTGCGTTTCTGGATGAGGTATCGAATATATTGCTTCCCCCTACTTATACCTCCCGAGGAGATCACGAATGTAAAATTAGAGAGATTAGAGCACGCACGGAGGCTTTCAGACAGTCGTTTTTCCCGCGAACCATACGCGACTGGAACAGGAAAGGGAGGTAATGACAGTGGCACGTAAAGTGCCCTCCGCCACACACCGTTGGGTGGCTTGCGGAGTATCAATGTAGATGTAGATGTAGATGTAGATGTAGCCATCCAGCTGTGCTGTATGGTTAAATGAAGGTGGCATCCTCTTGGGTAAAATATCTGGATGTAAAATAGTCATGCATTCAGATCTCTGAACGGGGATACTCAGGAGGATGTTGTCATCAGGAGAAACAAAACTAACAGTCTACAGACAGGCATATGGAATGGTGCCAGTAGATTAGAAAATTTAAAAATGAGAGCAGACAGGTTGAAGTTAGATCTAGTGAGAATTATTGAAGTTTGGTAACGGGAGGAACAAGGACTGCTGGTCAGGTGAATATAGGATTATGAATACAAAATGCAGGAGTGAGTTTAATAATGAAAAAGAAAATATGAGTTTGGGTAAGCTACAGTGAGCAGCACAGTGAACACATTATTGTACCCTAGATAGAGCCCACTACAATAGCACAAATATGTATTCCAACAAGCTGTGCGGATGATGAAGAGATTCAAGAAATGTGCAATGAAAATTTACTTGTGATGGGGGACTGGAATTTGGCAGTAGGGAAAGTGGGAGAAGGAAAACAGTAGGTGAATATGAACTGGGGGACAGTAATGAAAGATAAAGCTTCCTGGTAGAATTTTGGACTGAGCATAATTTAACCCTTACCAACACATTGTTTAAGGATCATGAAAAAATCTTTTATTTATGGAAAGACCTGGAGACATTGGAAAGTTTTTGGTGTATTATGTAATGGTAAGACAGAGATTTGGGAACCAGATTTTATCTAATAAGACATTTCCAGGGACAGATATAGACTACTGATGACAATTTATTGGTTGTGAAGTTACAACACACAATAACTGTACTGGCATTGTGAAACCAACTTAGGGACAGTAATGTATTCATCTATAGTATCAATTGAAACTACAACCAAGAGGATAGGTTCATATAGTCTAATTTTCTGGAATTTACCTTAGTTTCATTGCCACAGATTTCTGACATTAACAGTACATTGTAAAATTTTTGTTTCATTTTCTTTTGGCTGTGTGAGTGTTTTGGAGAGACTGGGAGAGTGAATGGAGGACATATGTAAAGTGAGAATGTGATATTTTATTAAAACTATGTAAATCCATGCATGAAAATGTTGCTGTGTAATAGGGGAATTTGTTATGTATGTCTGAGTGAGCTTGATTTTTATAAAAGGCAGATAGAAGTGGAGTTGAGTATTAAATTTATTTTTAGGAAAGGACTTATATTTTGTTTTCATTAAATTTTATTTGGTTTCAAAATTATGAGATTTGTAGTCTAAATTACCTATGGTAACCTGATTGGCGGACACTAGAAATACTATGAGTATAGAAGTGCTCAAAATGATGCAATTGGCTGCTTAACATACTAGCCAATAGGAATTCAGCATTTCCCACACATTTGAGTAGGGCTTGGTACTTTAGATCTGTGAGTCAATAATAGTGTCGGGATATTAAATATGGACTCTATAGTCATTATCCTCGGTTTAGGGGCACTAAACCAACTAAAAGGAAATTTTAGACATTTTTCAAATGACTGATGCAAGAATCCTGAACACTTGATAATTTAATTAACTTTCAACTACTGCCCATGGACTGGAGTTTTGTGTCCTTTGTATGGTAAGTATTTAGTGGAATTTTTATCCACTGCTTTTGTTGGCTAAGCGAGTATCTACCATCACAGACTGAAGGGGCAAACAACCTAAAGCCTATCCAGGTAGGTGGACAGATTGTTTAAAGAATAGCGAGAGAGCAACCTGCCCCATGCATTTGAGTCTAGAATAGTGTTGGGATATTAAATACGGACTCGATAGCCATTTTCCTTGGTTTAGGGACCAACTAAAAGGAAATTTTAGACATTTTTCCAAATGAATAGTGTAATAATCCCAAACATTCGATAATTTAACTAACTTTCAGCTACTGCCCTGGACACTGGAGTTGTGTGTCCTTTGCGTGGTAGGTATTTAGTAAAATTTTTGTCCATTGCTTTTTTCAGCTAAGCCAGTATCTATCATCACAGACTGAAAGGGCAAACAACCTGAAGCCTATCCAGGTAGGTGGACAGATTGTTTAAGGGATAATGAGAGAACAACTTGCCCCGCCACAAGTAGGAGACAAACGGGTAACTTGAGAGGTGAAACAGTGACAAAGCCTAGCAGAAATAATTGGATAACACAGGAGATATTAATCAATAGAGAAAATATAAAAATTAAGCAAGGGGAAGAGAATACAAATGTATAAAAAATAAGACTGGCAGTAAATACAAGATAGTTAAGCAGGAATGGCTGGAGGACAAATGTAAGGATTTAGAAGCATATTTCACTAGAGGAAAGATAGTTACCACCTACAGGAAAATTAAAGAGGTCTGTGGTGAAAAGAGAAGCTGCTGTGTGAATATCAGGAACTCACATGGGAAACCAGTCCTAAGTAAAAAAGGGAAAGGTGGAAGGAGTATGTATAGGGTCTGAACAAGGGAAATGAACATGAAAGCAATATAATAGAAATGGAAGAGGATGTAGATAAAGATCAGATGGTATATATGATACTGCGAGAATAATTTGACAGAGCACTGAAAGACATAAACTGAAACAAGGCCCCAAGAGAAGAGAATATTCTGTCAGAACTACGGGTATCCTTGGGAGAGCAAGCCATGACAAAACGATTCCATCTGGTGTGCAACATGTACTAGACAGGCAAAATACTCTCAGACTTCAAGAAGAATGCAATAATTTCAATTCCAAAGAAAGCAGGCGATGACAGATTTGAATACTAGCTAATTATTACTTTAACAGGTTGTAGTTGCACAGTACTAACATGGATTCTTTACAGAAGAAGGAAAAACTGATAGAATCTGACCTCAGGGAAGATCAGTTTGGATTCCAGACACAGGAGGCAATATTCACCCTATGCCTTATCATAAGAAAATAGGAAAGGCAAACCTATGTTTACAGCATCTGTAGATGTAGAGAAATCTTCTGAAAATGTTGACTGGAATACTCTCTTTGAAACTCTGAAAATTGCAGAGGTAAAATACAGGGAGTGAATGGCTATTTACAACTTGTACAGAAACTAGACAGCAGCTATAAAAGTTGAGGTGCATGAAAGGGAAGCAGTGTTTGAGAAGGGAGTGGGACAGCATTGTAGGCTATTCCTGATGTTATAGATGAGTTTTGCTATTTGGGCAGCAAAATAGCTGATGATGGTCAAAGTAGAGAGAATATAAAATATAGACTGACAATGACAAGAAAAGTGTTTCTGAAGGAGAGGAATTTTTTGACATCAAATATGGATTTAAGTGTCAGGAAGTCTTTTCTGAAAGTATTTGTATGGAGTGTAGCCTTGTATGGAAGTGAAACATGGATGATAAACAGTATAGACAAGAAGAGAATAGAAGCTTTTGAAATGTGGTGCTACAGAAGAATGCTAATGATTGAGTGGGTAAATGATTTAGTATTTGAGGAAAATAGGGGGTTAAAAATCATATTGGAGACCTAGAGATCAATACAGTAAGCAGATCCAGAAGGATGTAAGTTGCAATAGTTATTCAGAGATGAAGAGGTGTGTAAAGCAGGTTAGCACAGAGAGCTGCATCACACCAGTCTTTGGTCTGAAGACCACAACGACAACAGATAGCTCAAAAGTTAAACTCCAAGGCAAAGTGTTCGAACTTTTGGATATAAAAAATTTGAGCCTGACAGAGAGATGGACTATCCCCCTATACTATTCAATTAGGACATGGGAAAAAGGGTGAAAGGAATATCCATTGGCAGACTACATTGAACTACAATTCGTTTACAATGTTTGGCTTATGCAGATGATCTAGCACTCTCATCAAACAACAGATATGATGCAACTGACTATCTTGAAAAACTCCATGAAAGAGCAGCTCAAAGTTGACCAAAAATTTCTTATGAAGAGAGAGAGAGAAAATGTTATAGAATTATATGAAATAGATACAGTAAAAACTCAATATCTCGTAATGCAAAATTAAAAAATTGCACCACAGTAGGCAAACCTAAAGTGTTATATGCATCATCAGAGATTGTAATCATTGGAGGCAGATCATTAAATAAAAACATAAAAAAGAAGAAAGGAAAATATTAAGGAAAAATTTTGTTCTGCTTTGTGTTGAGGGGATCTGGATGAGATGGAAGTCTAATGAGTTATATCAAAATTTGGAGAAAATTGTGGACACTTGTAGGAGAAGAAGATTGAAATTTTATGGCCACAGTCTCAGAATGAATGATAATAGACTGACAAAAAGGATTCTCTACCACATTCTTAATGAAAGTTAAAAACAATTCGATACTTTAAATTGAAAAAGATCTTTAGGACATAGACATTACAGACAAAATTCTACAGGACAGAGCTGCACTGAAAACTTTAGTTGACAAGCATCTTTTTAAAGCTAAACCAAGTTTTACATGTAAGAGAACACGGACAGGAGATTCACAGCAAGAAGATGAAGGGATTTTAGGAGAAGAAGAAAGCAACCATATCTGTGAAATACGTTCAATGGCTCTCCACAGCTGTGCATAATGATGTAAAAAAATTACAGCAATAAATAAGAGAGTAGGAGTATAAATTGCTACACGGTATTTAGTTATGGGGCATCAATACATGAATACAAAAGTAGGTATATTCTGCCAGACACAAGCAGTATGTCAAGCTGTGTTAAAGACTAACAATAGGCACCATCATAGTGAGCTGATGTCAAATGAATGATTAGTATTATTGTTTTGCAAAATAATCTCATACTATAGTTAATATGTCTGTATTTGGTGTGTTCAAAGTAGTTTTGTCACCGTGTAGCCTTGTGACACACAGGAAATATGTAACGCTTCGCCAGAAATGCAAATCATTTTACTAAGGCAAAGGTGTTCAAAATATTCTCTTGGATGCTTTATATAAGAAAGATTAGTTTCTAGATTTTGCAAGTTTATTTAGCACTGTTGATGATATGGTAAAACAGCTCCCCATAGAAGGTAAATGGTCTTCTGCTTATGTTCCATGTGAAGCCAAATTGCAAATATAATACTACACAAACTGAAGAAAAATATTTTTAGTGATGATATGTGTTATGATGATTACAATGTGTTCATCAGACATATGTGCCAACCATAATATTCAAACCTGGATGTCCTGATTTTTGTTAGTGCTCCTCACCTTCACAAATTAGGCTACCCAGCACACTTCCCACAACTCAAATTCTCAGTGTTCCATTTATCTGCATCCAATTTATACAAAGAAATGCTCGTAAGCTCTCCATTAAATGATAATCAGGTTAACAGAAAAAAATGGTTGGTTAGACAGCATGACTTAACACTGCCACAGCAAAATGTGCTATTCAATCCGAAGAAAGCTGTTTTTTAATTACTGATATAAATTTGGAGAAAATTTGAGACTGTGTGAAATTTTAGGGATCACATGACTGGTTTCACAGGTAGCCCTGCCTTTGATGGAATACACAAACCCTGCTCCCAACCCCTTACCTCATGGCTCATACCCCTGTAATAGACCTAGATGCAAGACCTGTCCCATACATCCTCCCACCACCACCTACTCCAGTCCAATCACAAACTCACCTATCCCATCAAAAGCAGGGCTACCTGTGAAACCAGTCATGTGACCTACAAGCTAAGCTGCAACCACTGTGCTGCATTCTATGTGGGCATGACAACCAACAAGCTGCCTGTCCACATGAATGGTCACTGACAAACTGTGGCCAAGAAACAAGTGGACCACCCAGTTGCTGAGTATGCTGCCAAACATGACATCATTCATTTCAATCACTGCTTCACAGCCTGTGCTGTATGGATCCCTCCCACCAACACCAGTTCTGAATTGTGCAGGTGGGAACTTTTCCTGCAATATATCCTACATTCCCGTAACTCTCCCGGTCTCAACCTTCGTTAGTCGTTGTCCTCACCCATCCAGCCTCCCTGTTCTCATTCCAGCACTATGCAGCCCTCATTTCATCATCACACCCAGTCTTTTTACTTTTCTGCTACCCCCTCTTCCCACTTATCCCCTGCCCACCTCCTAACCTCTCGACTACACGTAGCTGCCCTACCCTCTCCATCTCATCCCCGCACGCTCCCTAGCAGCACTGCATTATCCCCCACCCCTACCCTACTATCCCTCCCCCTCCCCTCCCCTCCCCAGCCTCCTCCTTACCCCCACCTAGTCACTACTTCCATCATGCACTGGTGCTGCTGCTTGCAGTGTGGCTACAGTTGCCTTAGACTGCAGTCATGTGTGTGTGAGTTGCATTTGCGTGAGAGAGAGAGAGAGAGAGAGAGTGTGTGTGTGTGTGTGTGTGTGTGTGTGTGTGTGTGTGTGTGTGTGTGTGTGTGTTGTCTATTTTTGATGAAGGCCTTACATGCCGAAAGCTTTCTTTGGAACAGCATCTCCACTATATAGTGAGTGTTACATTTCATCTTGGATTTTCCATTGTTTGATTATCCTAGGCATCTGAAATATGTGACTGGGGCAGCAACTGAATCAGCTAAACAAAAGTGAGGAATATTCTAAACAAAAGTGAGGAATATTCTAGGGATCTGGTTAAGTGTTTAAGTACATGACTATTGTTACAATGAGGAAAGGCATTTGATTTTGTGGTCTGATAGGTGAATTAACTCATCAACTGCTAAATTTTCTTTTTTCAGTCTATATTTATTTCTGTGTTGCCTGATTGACATAGAGATTGAGAAAGAGAATGTAAAGTAAAAACACTAAATAACCTTGAAATAAACAATGTACTTTAGTTTACCCCCAAATTGGGATCATAGCAGAGGCCATTGTCTTTTTACTTTTTTTTCGCCAAATAAAGCATTCCGTATGCTGTCCCACATTAAACACAGTCACATTTTCTTTGTGTCTCAAATTTCATACGTTCAATCACATGTCCAATTACAGAAGTCCTTAGTTCAAATGGTGCACTTGAAATGGATGCTTTTGGGCATGATGGATGTCTTGTCCTTTTTGGGTCAGAAGTAGTGGATGATCGAGCAAGATATGCCCCTGTCACCATCATTCTGACGTGGAGCAGTGGAATACTTTCATTTGTGAGGTAGTAAATATTGGGCACATAACCCACTGTTTGAATCAAAATCTCACTGGTTTCCCATGAAAGAATTGTATTAGATAATAGTGTCCGTAATATCGAATCACTTGCTAATCAGTGCTCAGGCTATCAGAAAAACTTACAAACTTTATGAAATTCTTATTCAGCAAGTCCATCATGGGACAAACTTCGAAAACTTTATCCTGTTCACCAGCTGGGATTGTGTTCAGGTGTGAGTGTAGCACTTGATTTCCAGATACCTGTTATGGTTCATACACTGCTGTACGCACCTTATATCGATGTCCTCATCTTCATTCCAAAATAATTGTTCCTTTGGGAGACCATGGTATCCAGTGAAGAGCAGTATACCTGAATTTTTTTACGCATTCATTGGATAAATGAAAGTTGTGATTATTCTTCTGTGTAGCATATCAGGCACTTTCACGAACAATCAAGTTCAGTTCTTGTTCATCAAGAAATTCTTCGAAGTAAACATTGTAGACTTTCCTTTCAATGCTGCTACCAAGCTGCAACTGCTCAGTTCATTTTCTGCTAGACTTGGGGAAGTTTTGCTGTGAGTTATATCTTCTGTTGTCCAATTAGATCTGATATTAGCTTTCATCTTCTTCTTACAATGGTCTGCATTTTCCTTGTCCTCCCTTTCTCTATTAGTACAAACATCCAAGATACCTGGCACATCAGCTGAAAGAGTATCTACCAATATATTTTTGACAACATCATCATAGTCAGACATGTCATTTACACTATCGATTATGTTAATTGTCTCATTCACTTCACCCTCATCATAGAAGAAGCCAAGATGTTGGGGTCATTTACAACTTCTCCAATTTCTCTTTTAGAAAGTGCTTTGTATTATGCCTGCAGAGAAAAGAAAAACAAAATGTTGTTTTAGGAGGAACCTGCCATGAGCCCTAAATGGGGATCGAAATTCAGAAAATAAAATAAGCCTTAGGAGTAAGTAATCAATAAACATCTTCTAACCCATTACAGAACATTCAGTACAAAGGTGATGGAAATTATTAATTTAATAATAGAACTTACACTGTTTTGAAAATGTTCAACTTTTTGTAACTTTGAAAAACTTTTGAGGCGTCGATAGTTCGTATCGACCACGAAACTTAATATCTGTGAACTCTAAGTGCTCTGTCAAGCCTCCATCTTAACTTTACTTTAGTTATTTCTTTGTCATACTTCATTCTGTATGGATGCAGTGTCAAGTGTAAACATATACGGGGAATATATATGGGAATTAAGTTTTCTATATCCCGATACCAATCTCGTTCCCGTAGTGGTGACCCCGCAGTTCGCTCGTGTTTCACGTCTTCTGTGCTGGTGTTTATGCAACAGGTTATATGCACTACGCAATTACCATGCCAAACAATGCCTTGTTCAAAGATGTGGAAGCACAACTCTGCTCACCGAGTTCCGTGATTCGTGTTCTCAACCAATGCTGTGTGCTAACCTCATTAATTTTCAACGGTCAACAACTACGCCGTTAGAGCGAACAATGGACTCAGGCTTCACGTCACCAGATTGTGCCCATCCGACAGTGAAATCTGAACTGAACAATATTTCAAATTGTGTCTCTTCTAATCGAGTGTTTCAAGAACAAAGTGATCTTCATTCAAACATGTGTTTAGCCACCCACCGGCCTGCTACATCAGTTACTTTCAGGCAGTGTGCAATGCCACCATTACTACAAACTACGCCAGATCTGTTCTGCGCACGTGGTGTTCCAGTTGTGTCTAATTTACAGGCACAATTCAGTGTTTCGTATAACATGGACCCCTTACCTCGCCTCAGTGGCCTGCCACACACACCACAGGCATGTTATGCATCAGATAGTTTCCACTCGGGTGGCGTCCTCAAACACCACCCCCCCTCCCCACCCCTCACGTGTGGGGTTCCCTGTTTCTTGTCATTCAACCACCTGCCGCTCCCACAGCACTGCCTGTGCCTGCCACGCCGGTCTCCACTCGTCACTCACAGTCCAGTTTCTGGGCCCCCCTCGTGTGCCGTTCATCTGCCCATTTCCATGGTACCATCCATGCCTGCCACACCGTGTTTTTGTGACACACAGTCAACTGTGCCAGCTGCTGCTACTATGGATTTGCTCACCTGGTTTAAATCTAGGCCTACCGTGCCAGTCTCTGACTTAACCTCAGTTCAGCCACTACCCCAGGAGACACCGAAGCTGTCATAGTCACCCCCTCCTGGCTGCCTGCCAAAGCTACAGCCCTTATATGAGGACAACCCGGCATTGTGGTTTGCGCTCGTCAAGTATCTGTTCAAGTTACATCATGTGTCTGACGACAACTCAAAGTTTCTCTGTCTCGTCACACACCTCCACAACCTCTCAGATTTGATTTGTGATCTACTCCTTTCACCACTGTCTGCACCAAAATACAAGTTTGCAAAGAAGACTATAATGGAATGACTTGCCTGCTCGCCATAAGAGTTAATAATCAAGATTCTCTACGAGGAGCACCTGGGAGAACGCACCCCCTCACAACTCTGGCGCCACCTTCCAATGCTCGTGAATGAGCATACCATGCCTGACACCATGCTATGGGCTGTGTGGCCTGCTAAACTACCTATCGATCTACAGATCCATCCGTTACCACACTCGTTCAAGTCCATCAGCTCCTGCCCATGCATCACAGACCAGTTGTATTCACTGCTGCGGCAACATCAGCTGGTTCATTCCATACCGTTTGTCGGCACAGCCAAGCCCACATACCGACCTTCGGCCAGCAGAGGCAGTGCTCGCTCCGTTGTCACCTCGTCTACTTCTGACAGCATCGGCTCACTCTCTCCTTTGTCTGAGCAATCCAGGATTGCCCACGCACCTTACATACTGGTCCCTTTAGCGGAACACCTCTTCACCCTGCTCACTCCCTCTGCTGGTACTACAAAGTGTTTGGCGATGATGCCAAGAAGTGCAGGTTGCCATGCCAACACCCAAATGCCGACTGCAGGAACTAAAAGATGCCGAGTCCCGTGGGGAGCCCAACAGGTGTCCTCTCACATTACACTCCGTTCATTTGACTGCCCAGCCGAGTGGTCGTCTCTATGTGACTGATGTTGCATCAGGTCTAGCTATTCTGGTCGACACTGGTGCTGACGTGTCGATCATACCTAGTTCGATGGCTCCACCTGCTTCTTCACAGTCAAAGTCACTTCTACGAGCTGTAAATGCGTCGACGTTTCCTACCTCAGGCTCAGTAAAGGTTGCGCTGACCCAATCTCCTTCTCCACATTTTCCATGGACATTCTACATTGCCAACATCGATGAACCAATCCTCGGTATGGATTTGGTGTCTCATTATGAACTATCTCCAAATGTCATACAGGGTTCACTGCTCCACCATCCTGCGAACACTCGCATACCGTGCACCCGCACCTATGTCCAACGCTCTGTTTCCACCGCAACATACGATATCATACACGAGTGCTCCGCTCTCGCGGACAACATTGTGACCTGCGTTACCGACCTCCTGTCAGAATACGACTTGACAATGCAACTCCGCCAGGACAACAAGAAGCTGAAACAATGCATTGCATTCACTTACAGCGAGCTCGCCGCGGCTCATACCTCGCTTCTGCAGCTGCAGTCCATGGCGCCGCCACCTAAACAAGATTGCTCGGCCAAGCCTAGCTCGAACTCTCACCAGGTTAGTCCACAAACTTTAATTGTGTGTGACGTTTCAACCAACCCCCCCCCCCCCCCCCCCCCCCCCCCCGTCGTGCTCGCCTCACGCGCGTCGCGACCATGCGGACCTCTCGGACAGCTACTGCATGTGTTGATAAACATTCCCCCTCTCTCACTCACTGGCCACATGACCCAGCAGCCAGCACTGCTCTCGCCCGCGTCGGTTGCCCAGTGCAAGGTTAACAGCAGACAGTCGCCGCCTGTTCCCCTTTGTTCGGTGCTGCGCGAGCACCCACCTCTTCCACACAAGCACACGCCGCACTCCTGTAAGAGACGTGGCGTTTGTGCTACCTTTCCCCACTCACGCTAAAGGCTACACCTCTTCGCATCCTACCCATCCGAAGACTTGGCGCCAGGACATTAATCAACATCATGTGCAGTTCTCAAATTCTTCCGTCACTGACAGAAGGACACACAAGATATTTAGCACTGCTGGCCCTCCTGTTAGGCATAAGGTCCGACGCCTCAACCCTATCAAGTTGCGCACAGCCCGGTAGCAGATTAATGAACTTTTGGCGGCAGGTGTTCTGCAATCTTCAGACAGCAACTGGTCTTCACCAATCCACCTCGTCCCCAAACACAATGGATCTTTTCGAATGTGCGGCGATTACAGATGCTTAAACACTCGTACCGCCATGAACAATTAAACAGTGCAGAACATCAATGACTTCACTCACATGTTATCGGGCGCCACAATTTTCAGTGTTATTGACTGTAAACACGCCTACCACCAGATTCCCGTGGGGCCAGAAGACATTCCTAAGACAGCTATTATCACGCCGCTCGGTTTATTCCAATACCACTTCATGCCGTTCGGCCTTAAGAATGCGGTGCAAACATGGCAATGTTTCATTGTCTCTATCTTGCGACAGTTCGAGTTTTGCTTTGATTATCTGGACGACATTCTCGTTTTCAGCAGCTCAGTGGAGGAGCATGAAAATCATATGTCTACGGTCCTCCAGACCTTGAACTCCAATGGTGTTGAGGTCAACAAAGACAAGCTTCAGATGCGCCAGGCGTCAGTCTCCTTCCCAGGCTACACCGTCTCTGCTGACAGAATACAGCCTCCCAAATCTCGTGCGCAGGCTGTCACGTCTCTGCCGGCCCCGGCTACTTACAAAGAGCTATGCCATTTCCTGGGCACCATCAATTACTGTCGTCGCCATCTGCCTTCCACCACCGCTGTTCAAGCAAACAAACTTCCGGTATCAAACCTGTCTCTTGGACTGCTGCTATGCTAGGGGAGGCCTTCAAGGCTCTTAAGACTTTTTTAGCTCACGCTGTGACATGTGCCCACCCTGACCCCTCGGCGAGTTATTCATCACTACAGATGCCAGCGACATCGCAGTGGGGGCAGTGTTGCAATATCGCAAGGCAACATGGTTTCTCCCCTTCATTTCTTCTCCAAGAAACTATCTACGGCTCAGAGAAAATATTCTGCATTCGATAGAGAGCTCCTTGCTGCTTACAGGGCAATCAAACATTTCTGCCCAAATGTTGAGGGACGTTCGTTTTTCGTCCTCACCAATCACAAACCAGTGGTAGAAGCATTCTGCAACCCACCTGAGGACCCACTGCCACTTTGACCTGGTTTTTCAATTCACAACAGACGTTCGTTACATCAAGGGTGCAGATAACGTTGCGATGAGGTATGGTGTGATTCTTCGACTGGCACCCTATGCCCTTTGCTCCAACCCGGGCTGCGCCAACCGGTTTTCGATACCCTGCATAACCTAGCCCACCTGAGCATTTGAGCCACCACGTGTCTCGTGTCAGAACGTTTTCTTTGGAAGAATATCAAACGGGACTGTCAAACCTGGGCACACAGCAGCATTGCTTGCCAGCACAACAATATCAGCCGCCACACCTCCCCACCTCTGGGCAAGTTCGACATTCCCACAGGACAATTCCATCACGTACATATTGATCTGATCGTGCCTCTCCCTCCTTTGGAGGGCCATAGATATATCTTATCAACTATAGACTGTTTGTCTCGCTGGGTTGAGGCTGTCCCGCTCCCTAACATTACTGCAAAGACGGTAGCCAAGGCTTTCATTGGTTCGTGGATCGCTCATTTCAGGAGCCCGACCACTATCACCACAGATAAGGGTCGACAATTTGAAACCTCCCTTTTCACCATCCTCTACAATATCTGCAGTATTAAAAAAGTACACACTACCGCCTATCACCCACAAAGCAATGGGTTGGTGGAGAGATGCCACCGCACCCTCAAGGCGGCCCTTCAATGTTTAATGAAATTATATGTCACATCATCTTTGTTTTTAGATATATATATATTAATTTATTAATAGTGTGTGTGCTGCCAGGGAACGTTACAAATGCCATGATCATCTCTGGTCGAAAGCTCTCCTGTGGATGCTACTTGGTCTACGCTCGACCTATAAACCTGACCTACAGGGGACTATATCCGAATTTGTTATCGGTGAGAATCTGATCCTACTGGGAGAACTTATTCTTCCCCAGGTTAGCAAGGATCTGCCCCCCCCCCCCCCCACCTCCCCACCCCCCCCGGCCAGATTTTATTAGCCAGATGCACATGCATTTTCAACAAATGCATTTGCACCCACCCATCAGTCACTCACCATCCGAGACTTATGTTCCCACCGCACTCTCCGACTGCTCCCATGTCATGCTGCATGATGTTGCGGATCTTAACCTCCTTATCTTGGCCCCTACAAGGTCCTGTGGCGGGGGGACACGACTTTTTATATCATGATTAAAGACCGCACACAGACAGTTTCTCCTGGTGGTCTCACACCACCACAGTCGGACTCTGCCGACGGTCCATCCTTGATTGAGAACGAAGACATATTCCCATCAACCTCACCGCACATCTCTTCCGCCGAAGACTGTTCACCAACGTTTGCTGGTTTCCTGACCTCATTCCCTGTTTCACCCTGTGCAGGATTCGTGCCCTCACCTCCAACATCAGAGACACACACACACCTACTATCAGTTTGTCCTGCAGCATGCTGCCGCACCGAGTAAACGATGTTTTTACAGTGACGTTTGATGACCAAGTGCTCATTCTTTTGACAGATACCGAGGTCCCACCATCGGACGGTCCTTTACATGTCAGCATTGCACACAACCTCACATTCCTGTGTGAGTGTGACCGAGCATTTCTACGTGCTTTCATTTCTGCGGACGGCTCGATCCACTTAAGGGCCACTCACACTTCCACCACATTGTCAACCGCCCTGCCTGCTTACTCCCAGGCCAGCTGCCGTCTCATCCGACCATGGTGGCTGACTGACTATGAAGTGGACCTGCCTCTAGCCGCTCTGCCTGCACAACCCTCCTCGTTCGAGATGGAAGTACCTGCTGTGTTGTGCCTGCCTATGCACACGATTTCCACCGATGTCGACGCCTGCATGCCCTCACCCTAGGACATCTGTAGTACTCCATATTGCATGGATTTGGGGGGGGGGGGGGGGAGGCACTGCGACGTTGATAGTTTGTATCGACCACGAAACTTAATATCTGTGAACTCTAAGTGCTCTCTCGAGCCTCCATCTTAACTTTACTTTAGTTAGTTCTTTGTTATACTTCATTCTGTACGTTTTCTACATCCTGATTACTGATCTCGTTCCCATACTTTGCTTCTTCATACAATAAATCCTGTAGAGTTCACTAATTAAACATTCAAGAGGTCTACATGACTATGCAAAATAGTGACAATTATTGCTGTTATAAGTACTGTTGTGTCCTCGCCAATGGACACAACTGGACCTGGCATGCTGAGACAGTTTCTGACTGGTACCACAGGCAGTGCTTTCAAAAATGATTCAAAAGGCTCTGAGCACTATGGGACTTAACTTCTGAGGTCATCAGTCCCCTATAACTTAGAACTACCTAAACCTAACCAACCTAAGGACATCATACACATCCATGCCCGAGGCAGGATTCGAACCTGTGACTGTAGTGGTCGTGCGGTTCCAGATTGTAGCGCCTAGAACTGCTTAGCCACCCCGGCTGGCGCAGTGCTTTTAAGTTTTCTACCAGCAACAAGCATGGCCCAATCAGCAACCTCTATGCTACTGCCAGTGCGATGGCCCTCCTGTGGTGTGTTAAGCTGTGGTCACAGGCAGCAACGGATAGTTCATATTCGACATTGGCTTATGACAGTTCTGGTACGGAGTTCCAGGTTTGATGTACATAGCTACAGTTCATAGTTGAGATCAGCCTGCAAGACTTAGTCTCCAAGTGGAGTTGCCGTAATCTTTGCATAGAGACAAGTGTTTACAACAGCAATTGACAGTGTGGCGCCGAGGACAGACATAGTCTTGTTGACATTGTATTAGTAATACATGCCTTGACAGGCTACTGCTTAGTTGTAACTGTCTGCAGGCGCATCCAATGAGCTTCTATTCAGCTTTAGCCAAGTATCTCAGTGCAATAAAGTGTATACTTTTGTGTCAATAATTTGTTTGCACTGCCACAGTACTTCCATCCGCCTCAGAGCACCTAAACCTGATATGATGTGTGCAAGCCATATTATCCAGATGACCCGTATACATCATCCGGTGATGAGAAATCGAAACTCACTGTGTTGCATCATTTACTGTGTCACTTTGCTGTTCTCTGCTTGTTTGTTCATTAACTTTTAGTGCTTGTGGAAATTTTCTGTTACAAACTGGTGCTCTTCACTTTTGCAGTTTAGTTGCTGTGCTACCATAGTTCATAAATTATCTCTAGGATTTCTTGTGTGTTTTTATTGGCATTTTTTGACGTGTCGAACCTAACATTCAGAACCCCTCATTTGCCCACTTCACAGTCAGCAGCACCACTGATGCAAACCCTTGTGGCACCACTACTTTATCTAAATCAATTTCTTCAGTTACTGAAACAAATACTAACAAAGAGATAGAGGGGCTGGCCAGTACTTACCTCAGCTCAGTACAGCCGATAGATACACATAAAACAGAACTGAAAATTTAAGTTCCTAGCTTTCGGAACAAATGTTCCTTCATCGGGGAGGAGAGAGGGGAAAGAAAGGGAAGAAGGGAAACGAGATTCAGTTACTCACAACCCAGGTTATGAAGCAATTGGGAAAGGAAAATAGGGAGGGTAGCAAGGATGGAGGCATGGTTGTCAGAGGGAAGCCAAAGATATTCTACTGTAAGTACTGTGCCAGCTTCAAACCAAAGAGGATGCAGACAGAAGTAAAGAGATATATAGTATAAAGATAAACACAACTATGTAGGATGAAAAGATGCGTGAATGGCTAAAGAGGAAAGGGAAAGAGGAGAAGACTGAAGAGTGAATGGGAGTGAGGTTGTTTAACGTAGGTTCAGTCCAGGGGGAGGCGGGACGAAAGGATGTGTTGGAGTGCAAGTTCCCATCTCCGCAGTTCAGAGGGACTGGTGTTGGGTGGGAGAAGCCAAGTGGCACGTACGGTGTAGCAGGTTCCTAGGTCCCTAGAATTATGCTGGAGGGCATGCTCCGCTACTGGGTATTGGGCATCTCCTAGGCGGACAGTTCGTCTGTGTCCGTTCATGCGCTCAGCCAGTTTAGTTGCTGTCATGCCGATGTAAAAGTCTGTGCAGTGCAGGCGTGTCAGTTGGTAAATGACATGTGTAGTTTCACACGTAGCCCTGCCTTGAATTGTGTATGTTTTACCAGTAGCGGGGCTGGAGCAGGTGCTGTTGGGGGATGCATGGGGCAGGTTTTGCAGCGGGGTTGGTTACAGGGGTAGGAACCGCTGGGTACAGAAGGTAGTCTGGGAATATTGTAGGGTTTAACAAGGATGTTGCGGAGGTTAGGGGGGCGACGAAAGGCAACTCTGGGTGGTGTGGGGAGAATTTTGTCAAGGGATGATCTCATTTCAGGGGTTGACTTGAGAAAGTCATACCCCTGGCGTAGAAATTTGTTGATGTTTTCGAGGCCAGGATAATATTGGGTGACAAGGGGGATGCTTCTGTGTGGTCTGGGGGTAGGAACGTTGTTGCTGGACGGGGAGGAATGTATTGCTCGGGAAATCTGTTTGTGGACAAGGTCTGCAGGATAGTTGCGGAGGGGAAAGCACTGGTCAGGTTATTGGTGTAATTGTTGAGGGATTCGTCACTGGAGCAGATACGTTTGCCACGAATACCTAGGCTGTAGGGAAGGGAGCGTTTGATGTGGAAAGGATGGCAGTTATCAAAGTGAAGGTACTGTTGTTTGTTTGTGGGTTTGATATGGACAGAGGTGTGGATGTGAGCTTCAACAAGATGAAGGTCAACATCCAGGAAGGTGGCTTGGGTTTTGGAGAAGGACCAGGTGAAATTCAGATTCGAAAAGGAGTTGAGGTTATGGAGGAAATTAAGGAGTGTTTCTTCACCATGAGTCCAGACCACAAAGATGTCATCTATAAACCTATACCAGGCCAGGGGAAGCAGCTGTTGGGTCTTCAGGAAAGCCTCCTCCATGCGGCCCATGAAGAGGTTGGCATAGGACGGAGCCATCCTGGTTCCCATGGCCGTTCCCCTGATTTGTTTGTAGATCTGGCCCTCAAAAGTGAAGTAATTATGGGTGAGGATGAAGTTGGTAAGTGTGATAAGGAATGAGGTTTTTGGAAGATCTTCGGGTGGGTGTTGGGAGAGGTAGTGCCTAAGGGCAGAGAGACCATGGGTATGTGGGATGTTTGTGTAAAGGGATGTAGCATCTATGGTGACAAGAAAGGTTTCAGGTGGGAGAGGAGTGGGAATGGATTTGAGGTGTTTAGGAAGTGGTTTGTGTCTTTGATGTAGGATGGGAGTCTGCGGGTGATAGGTTGTAGGTGCTGGTCTACCAGAGCAGAGATACATTCGGTTGGGGCTTTGAAGCCTGCTACAGTGGGACGGCCAGGATGGTTGTCTTTGTGGATTTTGGGTAATAGGTAGAAGGTAGGGGTACGTGGCTCAGGTGGAGTGAGTAAGTCTATGGAAGCCGTTGTGAGGCCTTGTGAGGGACCTTGGATTTTTAGGATTTTTTGCAGCTCTGTCTGGATGGAGGGAATGGGGTCCTGGGTAACAGCTTTGTAGGTTGAGGTGTCAGAGAGTTGACGCAGTCCTTCTGCCACATACTCCACACGGTCAAGTACGACAGTTGTGGAGCCTTTATCCGCCGGGAGGATGACCGTAGAGCGGTCTATTTTCAGCTCCTTAATGGCACGGGATTCAGCTGGGGTGATGTTGGGGGTTGTCGGTATGTTCTTCAAGAAGGACTGGGAGGCAACACTGGATGTGAGGAATTCCTGAATTGTCTGCAAGGGATGGTTTGGGGGAGGGGAGGAGGATCCCTTTGAGAAGGCAGTCGGAACTGTTCTAGACTGGGTTCAACACTGGGTCTAGTATTTGGGGGCTGTGTTTGGGTAGTGAAGTGATATTTCCAGTTGAGGTTCCGGGTGAATGAGAGGAGATCTTTAACCAGGGCAGTGTGGTTGAATTTAGGTGTGGGGCTAAAGGTTAAGCCTTTTGATAGAACAGATGTCTCTGGAGGAGAGAGGGATCTGGATGAGAGGTTTAGGACTGAATTGGGACTGGTGATATGTGGCATTTGACTGTGGTTATAGTTGAGATTTGGTCTGTGTGGGGTATGTGCTGGGATGGGGAGATTGAGTAGGGTGGCTAGGCTAGGTTTGTTGGCTATGAGGGGGGTTTGTTGAAGGTTCTGTTGTGGTTGGTGTTTGTGAGGGATAGGGAGAGGGACCCCACTTCTTAGGTGTTGCACTAGCACTGTGGATAGTTTTTTCAGGTGGTGTGTGGCATGGAACTCAAGTTTGCAGCTGGCTTCTAGGATGATGTTCCTGAGTGTGTTCTCCAAGCAAGGGTTTGAGAGGTGGAGGACTTTGAAGAGAGATAGGAGCTGTTGGGAGTGGTGGTTACATGAAGTAGTGTAGAGATTCAGGACAAGTTGGGTAAGGGCTAAGGATTGAAGGTTCTGGAAGTCCAGGAGAGACTGGTGGAAGGAGGAATTGCACCCGGAGATGGGAACTTTTAAGGTAAGCCCTTTAGGGGTAATTCCAAAGGTTAAGCAGGACCGGAGGAAAAGTATGTGGGATTGCAGTTTGGCTACGGTGAATGCATGTTTCCGGAATGAATGTAAATAATGTGGTATTGGATTACGGTACATAGTGGGTAACTGGTGGGTAGGGAAATTAAATAACTAAAGTTGAAATAGTAATCATAAGAAGGAATAAAACACGGAGGGAAGGACGAGAAGGAAAGAAATTGTGTTGGTAATGTTCAATACCAAAGGAAGACCACTAAATAAGAAAAATACGGAAAAAGTTGACCAGACCAAGCAAGTATGTCCAGATCAGGGGAAAAGAACACACGTTGCTCAAAAACAGAGATAGCGAGTGGCGAAAAAAGATCGCGCGTGCTGCAAAAGCGATCGCGGGTGCCGCAAAAGCGATCGCGCGTGCAGCAAAAAAGATCGCGCGTGCCGCAAAAAAGATCGCGCGTGCCGCAAAAAAGATCGCGGGTGGCGCAGAAATGTCCCAAAAAAATTTTCTTGTGGCAGAGAAAGATAGCCAATGGCACAAAAATATCACCAGCAACAAGAAATCGACGGAAATGGATGATACTGGTAGGTGTGGAAGAGATTGTTGGCAGTGACTGTTGGCTGGGAAACAGCGAATAACGAACGTTAAAACTATGGAATGTTGAATAAATAAATCAATAAATAAAAAAGAGAAGAGGAATATAAACGGAACAAGATAATAGGAGGAAGATGAAAATAGCACAGTTGGTGACGAAAATATTTATTTATGTATATATAAAACACTGAAGAAGAGAAAGTGTTAAGATGGCAGACGTAAGTGATAGCTAACAAAGGGACAAAACAATGAAGGATGTGGACCATGTAGGTGATCTAAATGATTAATGGAAAATCTCATATAAAGATGTGAAACAAATACTAACAAAGAGATAGAGGGGCTGGCCAGTACTTACCTCAGCTCAGTACAGCCGATAGATACACATAAAACAGAACTGAAAATTTAAGTTCCTAGCTTTCGGAACAAATGTTCCTTCATCGGGGAGGAGAGAGGGGAAAGAAAGGGAAGAAGGGAAAGGAGATTCAGTTACTCACAACCCAGGTTATGAAGCAACATGGAAAGGAAAATAGGGAGGGTAGCAAGGATGGCGGCATGGTTGTCAGAGGGAAGCCAAGGATATTCTACTGTAAGTACTGTGCCAGCTTCAAACCAAAGAGAATGCATACAGATGTAAAGAGGTATATAGTATAAAGATAAACACAACTATGTAGTATGAAAAGATGTGTGAATGGCTAAAGAGGAAAGGGAAAGAGGAGAAGACTGAAGAATGAATGGGAGTGAGGTTGTTTAACGTAGGTTCAGTCCAGGGGAATGGCGGGATGAAAGGACATGTTGGAGTGCAAGTTCCCATCTCCGCAGTTCAGAGGGACTGGTGTTGGGTGGGAGAAGCTAAATGGCACGTACGGTGTAGCAGGTTCCTAGGTCCCTAGAATTATGCTGGAGGGCATGCTCCACTACTGGGTATTGGGCATCTCCTAGGCGGACAGTTCGTCTGTGTCCGTTCATGCGCTCAGCCAGTTTAGTTGCTGTCATGCCGATGTAAAAGTCTGTGAAGTGCAGGCATGTCAGTTGATAAATGACGTGTAGTTTCACACGTAGCCCTGCCTTGAATTGTGTATGTTTTACCAGTAGCGGGGCTGGAGTAGGTGGTTGTGGGGGGATGCATGGGGCAGGGTTTGCAGCGGGGTCGGTTACAGGGGTAGGAACTGCTGGGTAGAGAAGGTAGTCTGGGAATATTGTAGGGTTTAACAAGGATGTTACGGAGGTTAGGGGGGCGACGAAAGGCAACTCTGGGTGGTGTGGGGAGAATTTTGTCAAGGGATGATCTCATTTCAGGGGTTGACTTGAGAAAGTCATACCCCTGGCGGAGTAATTTGTTGATGCTTTCGAGGCCAGGATAATATTGGGTGACAAGGGGGATGCTTCTGTGTGGTCTGGGAGTAGGGACGTTGTTGTTGGACGGGGAGGAATGTATTTCTCGGGAAATCTGTTTGTGGGCAAGGTCTGCAGGATAGTTGCGGAGGGGAAAGCAATGGTCAGGTTATTGGTGTAATTGTTGAGGGATTCGTCACTGGAGCAGATACGTTTGCCACGAATACCTAGGCTGTAGGGAAGGGAGCGTTTGATGTGGAAGGGATGGCAGCTATCAAAGTGAAGGTACTGTTGTTTGTTTGTGGGTTTGACATGGACAGAGGTGTGGATGTGAGCTTCAACAAGATGAAGGTCAACATCCAGGAAGGTGGCTTGGGTTTTGGAGAAGGACCAGGTGAAATTCAGATTCGAAAAGGAGTTGAGGTTATGGAGGAAATTAAGGAGTGTTTCTTCACCATGAGTCCAGACCACAAAGATGTCATCTATAAACCTATACCAGGCCAGGGGAAGCAGCTGTTGGGTCTTCAGGAACGCCTCCTCCATGCGGCCCATGAAGAGGTTGGCATAGGACGGAGCCATCCTGATTCTCATGGCCGTTCCCCTGATTTGTTTGTAGGTCTGGCCCTCAAAAGTGAAGTAATTATGGGTGAGGATGAAGTTGGTAAGTGTGATAAGGAACGAGGTTTTTGGAAGATCTTCGGGTGGGCGTTGGGAGAGGTAGTGCTCAAGGGCAGAGAGACCATGGGTATGTGGGATGTTTGTGTAAAGGGATGTAGCATCTATGGTGACAAGAAAGGTTTCAGGTGGGAGAGGAGTGGGAATGGATTTGAGGCGTTCTAGGAAGTGGTTTGTGTCTTTGATGTAGGATGGGAGTCTGCGGGTGATACGTTGTAGGAGCTGGTCTACCAGAGCTGAGATACATTCGGTTGGGGCTTTGAAGCCTGCTACAATGGGACGGCCAGGATGGTTGTCTTTGTGGATTTTGGGTAATAGGTAGAAGGTAGGGGTACGTGGCTCAGGTGGAGTGAGTAAGTCTATGGAAGCCGTTGTGAGGCCTTGTGAGGGACCTTGGATTTTTAGGATTTTTTGCAGCTCAGTCTGGATGGAGGGAATGGGGTCCTGGGTAACAGCTTTGTAGGTTGAGGTGTCAGAGAGTTGACGCAGTCCTTCTGCCACATACTCCACACGGTCAAGTACGACAGTTGTGGAGCCTTTATCCGCCGGGCCCCATGCGTCCCCCCACAACCACCTACTCCAGCCCCGCTACTGGTAAAACATACACAATTCAAGGCAGGGCTACGTGTGAAACTACACATGTCATTTATCAACTGACATGCCTGCACTGCACAGCCTTTTGCATCGGCATGACAACAACTAAACTGGCTGAGCGCATGAATGGACACAGACGAACTGTCCGCCTAGGAAATGCCCAATACCCAGTAGCGGAGCATGCCCTCCAGCATAATTCTAGGGACCTAGGAACCTGCTACACCGTACATGCCATTTGGCTTCTCCCACCCATCACCAGTCCCTCTGAACTGCGGAGATGGGAACTTGCACTCCAACACGTCCTTTCATCCCGCCATTCCCCTGGACTGAACCTACGTTAAACAACCTCACTCCCATTCACTCTTCAGTCTTCAGTCTTCTCCTCTTTCCCTTTCCTCTTTAGCCATTCACGCATCTTTTTATCCTACATAGTTGTGTTTATCTTTATACTATATACCTCTTTACATCTGTATGCATTCTCTTTGGTTTGAAGCTGGCACAGTACTTACAGTAGAATATCCTTGGCTTCCCTCTGACAACCATGCCTCCATCCTTGCTACCCTCCCTATTTTCCTTTCCCTGTTGCTTCATAACCTGGGTTGTGAGTAACTGAATCTCCTTTCCCTTCTTCCCTTTCTTTCCCCTCTCTCCTCCCCGATGAAGGAACATTTGTTCCGAAAGCTAGGAACTTAAATTTTCAGTTCTGTTTTATGTGTATCTATCGGCTGTACTGAGCTGAGGTAAGTACTGGCCAGCCCCTCTATCTCTTTGTTAGAATTTGTTTCACATCTTCAGTTACTGATGCTGTCAGAGAACCAGCATATGGAACTGATGAAGAGTTTCATGCATCGAAAATGACAGCAAATGAGATACAGAATCAGCCTGTCATTCACTGCACCACCACAAGCACCACAACCTTCGCTGCTGCCCATGTTTCGAAAATTTGAAGAAGCAAAGGAAGACTGGTTGGAATATTTGCCATAATTTGAAGCATGTTTGGCTGCGCACCAAATTCAAGGTACTGTGAAGCAGTATTTTTTTTTTCTGTCCATCTTTGGTGTCTCTGTTTACAACATTTGTATGGATTTATTCTCTACTGTGAGGCCAGAACTAATTAGCTATGAGAAGCTTATTCAAGCATTGAACAAGTATTTTAATGATAGGTTCAATGTGGGAGCTGCCAGATTTAAATTCTGTAAGGTCAAGAAACAACCAAGTCAAACATACAGGCAACGGGTGACAGATTTGTTGGGGCTCACAAGACAGTGCAAATTTAAGTGTGAATGTGGAAACTACTATAGTGACTTGATGATTCGTTATGCTATTACTCACAATGTGGCAAATAGTAGAATCTGTAAAAAAATCTTCAAATACCCTTGACCCCACGTTGCAACAGGTTTTGCAGATTATTGAATTTCAAGATTCTTGTGACAGTGCAATGATAGTTTTCAAGTAGGAACATTTGTGCTGTAGCCTCAAGAGACAACATAGATCTACCAGCACGATATCTTGCCTACACTGTTTCAAATCTTACAAACATGACCAGTGCCCTTTGCATTATGTGACTTGTTTAGCATGTGGTAAGAACAAGCACATTCAGATAAATGCCTACATAACTCGAACTTTCAACTGCATGTTGTTCATTCTCAGCTGAGCTGTGATGCTAGTGTAGAACATAACCATGGAACTGTGCAATAAAAATAATCAGTAGTTTCTTAAGGGCAACCCCACTGCAACATACTTTCTGTAGACCTTGTTATTGCTGGCCAAAGTGTTCAGTTCCTGTTAGACATGGGTGCTTTAGTGTCATAGCTAAATCATGATACTTACGATCTGCAGGGCAAACCCAAGCTACAGAAGTCAAAAACTACGTTGACATGTGATGCTAGTGTAGAACATAACCATGGAACTGTGCAATAAAAATAATCAGTAGTTTCTTAAGGGCAACCCCACTGCAACATACTTTCTGTAGACCTTGTTATTGCTGGCCAAAGTGTTCAGTTCCTGTTAGACATGGGTGCTTTAGTGTCATAGCTAAATCATGATACTTATGATCTGCAGGGCAAACCCAAGCTACAGAAGTCAAAAACTACACTCCTGGAAATTGAAATAAGAACACCGTGAATTCATTGTCCCAGGAAGGGGAAACTTTATTGACACATTCCTGGGGTCAGATACATCACATGATCACACTGACAGAACCACAGGCACATAGACACAGGCAACAGAGCATGCACAATGTCGGCACTAGTACAGTGTATATCCACCTTTCGCAGCAATGCAGGCTGCTATTCTCCCATGGAGACGATCGTAGAGATGCTGGATGTAGTCCTGTGGAACGGCTTGCCATGCCATTTCCACCTGGCGCCTCAGTTGGACCAGCGTTCGTGCTGGACGTGCAGACCGCGTGAGACGACGCTTCATCCAGTCCCAAACATGCTCAATGGGGGACAGATCCGGAGATCTTGCTGGCCAGGGTAGTTGACTTACACCTTCTAGAGCACGTTGGGTGGCACGGGATACATGCAGACGTGCATTGTCCTGTTGGAACAGCAAGTTCCCTTGCCGGTCTAGGAATGGTAGAACGATGGGTTCGATGATGGTTTGGATGTACCGTGCACTATTCAGTGTCCCCTCGACGATCACCAGTGGTGTACGGCCAGTGTAGGAGATCGCTCCCCACACCATGATGCCGGGTGTTGGCCCTGTGTGCCTCGGTCGTATGCAGTACTGATTGTGGCGCTCACCTGCACGGCGCCAAACACGCATACGACCATCATTGGCACCAAGGCAGAAGCGACTCTCATCGCTGAAGACGACACATCTCCATTCGTCCCTCCATTCATGCCTGTCGCGACACCACTGGAGGCGGGCTGCACGATGTTGGGGCGTGAGCGGAAGACAGCCTAACGGTGTGTGGGACCGTAGCCCAGCTTCATGGAGACGGTTGCGAATGGTCCTCGCCGATACCCCAGGAGCAACAGTGTACCTAATTTGCTGGGAAGTGGCGGTGCGGTCCCCTACGGCACTGCGTAGGATCCTACGGTCTTGGCGTGCATCCGTGCTTCGCTGCGGTCCGGTCCCAGGTCGACGGGCACGTGCACCTTCCGCCGACCACTGGCGACAACATCGATGTACTGTGGAGACCTCACGCCCCATGTGTTGAGCAATTCGGCGGTACGTCCACCCGGCCTCCTGCATGCCCACTATACGCCCTCGCTCAAAGTCCGTCAACTGCACATACGGTTCACGTCCACGCTGTCACGGCATGCTACCAGTGTTAAAGACTGCGATGGAGCTCCGTATGCCACGGCAAACTGGCTGACACTGACGGCGGCGGTGCACAAATGCTGCGCAGCTAGCGCCATTCGACGGCCAACACCGCGGTTCCTGGTGTGTCGGCTGTGCCGTGCGTGTGATCATTGCTTGTACAGCCCTCTCGCAGTGTCCGGAGCAAGTATGGTGGGTCTGACACACCGGTGTCAATGTGTTCTTTTTTCCATTTCCAGGAGTGTACGTTGACAGCGTATGATGGACATGATATTCCAGTATTACGATCTTGTAGCGTTCCTGCCATCTATCAAAACTCGCAAAAGACTGTGTAATTATAGGTTTTGCGTTCATGGGACAGTGCTAATATTTGTGGCCATGATTTGTTTGACTTGTTTGGATTGCTTATCGTGACAATGTGCTAGCAGTTACTTCATTTGACTCTAGAGATTGTGTTGTTCAGTTGTGTGACTAATTTAAAGATTTGTTTGCTGAGGGCTTAGGTAAAGCTACCTATTTTGTTCCTCATGTGATGATGAAAGATGATGCACAACCCTGCTTTTGCAGAGCTTGTGTGGTACCATACGCCCTCCGTGAACATGCTGGAAAGGAACATGCATAGTGGCAGGAAAAAGGCATCATTGCACCCATCACGACCAGTTTGTGGGCATCCCCATTAATTTTCATGACAAAACCTTCAGGGAAACTGAGAAACTGCACAGACTTTAAGGCCACAGTGAATCCTTAGACTGTAGTTTATAATTCCCACTGCGCTGACCTGATGAGGATATGGACTACTTAGGAGTGGGTCGCTATTTCTCCAAGATCAATTTGCATGATGCCTACCTACAGATTCCCTTAGGTGAACAGTCATAGGCAATGTTTGTGATTAATAGACACATGGAACTCTAAAAAATTTCTTCACTTGTCTTAGCAGAAGAGCACCTAAGTAACTTGCATGCCCTATTCAAAGTATTGTCAGAGGCAGGCCTCGAATGTAACAAAGATAAGTGGGTGTTCTTCCAGACTATAATTGAGTATGTAGGTCATGTGATCAATTCCCAAGGTGTTCATTTGATGCAGTCACACTTGCAGGATATTTGTGACCTCAGACCTCCAAGAAAGTTTTCTCAATTGCAATCAATACTAGGGAAGCTGATCTATTTCATCCACTTCACTCCTAATGAAGCTCAAACCACAGTGCCCTTACATCATCTTTTATGCAAGAATGTACCTTTTGTGTGGCTGCAGCAAATGTGAGATTGCATTTCAAAAACTGAGAGATACTTTGTTCAGCAGCTGTTGCCCGATCTGTTTCGATCCCGGTAAAACAATTGTCTTAGCCATGGATGCACCCTCGTATGGCAATGGCACAGTACTTTCGCACAGAATTGGTTCTGCAGACAGAGCAATAGCTTTTGCCCCCAAACTTCTCAACAAGGCTCAGACCAACTGTTCACAGATAGAGTAAGAGGCTCTTCAGTCACTTATGGAGTTACTAAATTTCACCAATACCTGAATGGAAGGAAATTCTAGCCACTGACCACAAACTGCTGCAGTCACTTTTCAACCCGGTCAAGCCTATTTCAAACCGCACTGCACAAAAATCTCAATGATAAGCTCTTATTCTCTTGTTATCAGTACAAGATAATTTACAAGCCCACATCTGAGTATGCCAAGGCAGACACGCTCCTGTGTCTTCCCGTGGGACCAGATGCAGACTCTGACATGTCGGACGCATCATGTTGTCACATCAATGCACAGGAGTTAGATGCTCTGGACAGGTTCCCTTTAGACTACTGGAAGATCACACAAGCAACAACAGTGGACCTGGACTTGCAGATATTGTTGTGCTATGTCCACATAGGTTGGCCTCACTCAGTGACACAAATCATTAGCCCAGTGATACCCCAGTACTTTGCAGTCAGTGCTTCAAGGTGTAATTTGGATACACACTGAATCAGAACAATCGTGTCTGGTGATCCCAAAGGCTCTTCAGAGACATGTACTCAGCTTGCTCCACCAGGGTTACTGGGATGTGGTCCACATGAAACAATTAACTTGTAAGTACTGCACTTGATTTGGCATGGATGCTCAAAGAGAACAGGTGAAAGCACAGTGCCATGCTTGTGTGGAACATCAGACAGCTCCTCCTCATTGTTTCTTTGATTGCCCAAACTGGAAGCACCTTCACGGCACGTTCATTTGGACTTTGCTGGACCCTAGTGGAACATTCGTTGGCCAATTGTCACCAGCACCTATAGCAAATTTCCTTTTGTCATGCCCATGAATTCAACATTGACACATAGCATGCTCCAGTTTCTGCATTCCATATTTTGCACTGAAGGTCTTCTAGAGTTGCTAGTGACTGACAATGGACCTCAATTTGTGTCAGCAGAATCTGAGGACTTTAGTGCAACCAATGGCATTTGTCACACATCACCCTCAACCAAAGAGAAGTGGAGCACTTTGTGTGCCCTTTCGAACAGTACATGGACAAGATACACACCCATCACATGCGGGAACAAGCTTTGCTGCTCTTCCTCTCACCTTACCCTCCCAGCCCCGCAACAGCCCTTTACCAGCAGAGGTCCTCCACGGTCGGTGCCACCACACATTGCTTCAGCTGCTGCACCACCCACAGTGTCCAACACCTTTTCAGCTCATTCAGCCAATGTATAAAGCTAATCAACAATTTTTTTTCAGATTGTGGAGCAGGCAGAATAGCTGGGAGTGCAGCAAAATCGTAAAATCATTAGGTAAATCCATGTTTCCTGGACAGGGTCCAGGAGGTTTGCAGCAGCGGCATCGGAACCAACTTCACCCTTATAATTTGTGTGATCCTGCTGCTGAGTCTTTGTTTGCAGATTTATTGCCTCCCTGGATGATGCAGCTTGCACTCATCCAGCAACCTGGGGTCCTGCATTGCCTGTACCAGGTCCTGAACCTATGGACCTTGGACCAGATGCCTCAGCCAGCACCAAGTGGACAACAGACATCTTCCGGGGATGATTCACTACACTCCATGGCCTAGCAAGAGGCCTCCATCCCTCATCATGACACCACTGCAAGTCAACACAATGAAGATTCTGCTCCATTATTGAATGCAGGAGTGTGCCCTCTGCTTTGTTGTTTGGTTGGTGTTTCAGTGCAGTTGCAAGGTGAATGCTGGGGCACAAGTGGGGGCTTGGCACCTGCTGTAGATTCGGCTCCTGTTCCCTCATCACTTGCTGCATCCACACCCCCCCCCCCCTTCCCCCACAGTCATATTAGCAGTGAGGAGGTTGGGGGGGGGGGGGAGGGGGGAGGAGTGTTGTGTCCTCACCAATGGACACTACTGGAGCTGACATGCTGAGTGTCTCTGACTGGTGCCAGGGGCACGCACACTAAAAGTTAGCCACTGACTGCAAGCACAGCCCAATCAGCAACCTCTACGCCACCGCCAATGAGATGGCCCTTCTGCAGCGTGATAAGCTGTGGCCACAGGCAGCAAAAGACGGTTCACGTTGGGTATTGGCATGTGACTGTTCTAGTATGGAGTTCCAAGGGTGCTGTACATAGCTACAGTTCATAGTGGAGATCAGCCTGTGAGACTTAAACTACAACTGGAGTTGCCTATAGCATTTCCATATGGACAAGTGTTTACCACAGTGATTGACAGTGTGGCACCCAGGATGTGTACATCTGTATGTCATTAATTTGTTTTTAACTATCACAGTTCCTCCATCCAACTTGGAGCACCTAAACGTAATACGACATGTGCAAGCCATACTTACCAGAAGACCTGTACACATCAATTACAAATACAAAATTTCCATCACAAAGACAAATCCCCACATGGGGATCATGGCAGTTAACTGGTTGTCTCTGATATTTTATACAACAAGGACACTTTTCTACTGATTAATAAATACACTTGTCAGTCGAAAGTCATGACCATCACACATGGCAAGATTAAATACTGCCTGTTGGCACTGTGGGCACATGATGAAGTAGGGAAAGTGTGTAAGTAGAGCAGAGACAAATGTAAAATCACTCTAGAGATGATGTGGGCCACAAATGGGAAATCCACTGACATAAATAACTTTCTCAAAGAACATTGTTATGGCCTGATGCATGGAACAAGCATCTCAGAAAGTGCACATGGTTGGCTGTTCATGTGCTATTATCGTGAGTGCCTATGGAAAGTGGTTGAAGGACAATGAAACCGAGAGTGTTGACTATGTGTTCAGAGTCTACGTTTCACCACAGAATGTGAAGGAAAAAGGCTTGACTGCTCCATAGAACAGGATTGACAGATCTGATGACAGACTTTTAAAGTATAAGTTGCATGGAGTAAACTGTGTGTGTTTCAACAGTTCATGAGTCATCCTCTCTTGCGGAAGATGACCCAGTGGCCTTGGTAGGCCCCCACCACTCCTCTTCACTGGAGTCTAGTATTACAACTCCAGCGATTCTGGGATACCCATTAAGTGATGTCACAGTTTGGCATTCACCAAGGTTAGCCACCTCTGCAGAAGGTCAGGACGTGCCATACAGGCTTGAATTTGTTCCAACTGCATCTCTGGACACGACAAGGTATAAAAGGGCAGTACCTCATTTCTAGTCACAGTCGATTCAGACCAACCAATTGAGGCTGTTCAGTTGTTAAGACAATGACCCCAGAGTCAAGAGGATAGAATTTAGTATTTCATCCATCTTCAGCAACTGTAGTTGTATATAATGAAACAACAAGCAATCAGTTGCATAACAGAAATTTAATTTCATTACCAGTTTCAGCCACTTAGTGGCCTTCTTCAGAAGGATATGCCTATCACATTGCCACTCGCAAATAATTCAGTGGGCATGTCTATCTGAAGAAGGGCACTAAGTGCCCGAAACCAGTAAAGAAATTAAATTTCTGTAATGCAACTGGTTGCTCATTATTTCATCATATAGAATACCTTTGTTCTGTTTGGGGATCATGATATAGGATTTTTGGTTTTCGTAAAAACAGGCAAATGTTTGGCTGGTTCCTTTATCAAGGACCTGTCCTATCCTCATAAAAGCAGACTTATACATTCTGTGAGCATGTATGTTTTGAGGTATTTATTTTGATTGTATGATGATGACAAATCCTATATCATCATGAGATGATCCCAGGGTGAAAAAATAAATCAGATGGTGCAGGCGCAAGTGTATCATAGCACACAATTCAGCATGCATTGTTCCACAAACGGCTCCGCAGCAGACAACCCTTACATGTTCTCATGTTGACCCAACAACATTATCAGCTACAGTTGCAATGGACACTGGATAATTGAGATTGGACCATGTTTCACTAGAAATATGTCACATGCTCAGATGCATCAGATTTCACATTAAACCTGGTTGTCCTGTTATGTCATCTGTCAGATGAGTGGCTGCTCGAAGCATGCACTGTGACACAGAGTCATGTTGGTGGGGTCAGTGTTATGCTATGTGGGTTCATTTACCTGAGCTTCCATGGAGCCTGTAGTAGTAATCGAAGGAACCATGACAGCTGTGGACTAGATCAGTATATTACGCATAAAACAACATCTAAAGCTGTGAAAAAAATTGCGAATGATTCCTCGTTATACATTATGACAAGGAACAGATTTGATGTGCTACAAAAAAATGAAAATTGTGAACAACAAAGCACCGAGGTAAATAAAAACTTCATAGTTCAAGAAAACAGCATAAGTAGCAAGAAACATTCGTACAACAGACACAGCAGTAACATAAAAAGCTCACCTAAACACAAAAAAAGAATAACAGTGTTTGCAGACAGCCATGGGTGATCAGTTGCAGCTAACTTAATGCATCAAAGTCATAATAATTTCGTAATCCAAGGAAATGTTATACCAGGTGCACCATTAACTTCAATACTTGAAAGCTCTAACAACTTACAGAATCTCACAATGAATGACACAGTTATAATCTGGAGTGGCACAAATGATGTAGCCAGAAATGAAGCAGACAAGGCATTAAATGCTATAACATCAGCATTAATTAAGCTTCAGCACACAAATGTAATCATAGTAGGGATACCCCATAGATATGATCTTGAAAACTGGTCTTGTGTGAACGATGAAACCAGGCGAACAAATAGGAAAATAGCCAAAATAGTGAAATCATTCCAAAACACTCAGTTTGTAACAGTCCCTGAGAACAGAGACTGGTACACTTCTCATGGACTACATCTAAATGTTAATGGCAAGGAAGAAATGGCCAGAACTTTACTTGCAGTCATCTCTCCAAAAAATCAACTAAAGCCTGCAATATCACTTGAGTGGAAGGATCCAGATGGAACTGAGCAAATAATACCACAGCAAGAAAAAATTATAGTAGCAGAAATCAACCACAATGTTGTCAAGAGGACAGTAATGAACAATGGAGTAGGAAGATCAGTTTGCAGCAACAGGATATTCAAAAGTCCAGAAACACATTGTGCTCCTAGAAGATCCTCAAGACCAATAAAACCCAGAGTTCAAAGTGACATGTTTTTGTGGGAAAGTAAAGCAACTAACAAATTCCCAGGACTGGGTAAAAACAACTTGCCAAGCCAGCTAGTCAAAACAACAGAAGCTGTGGCATCAACTGCAGACTCCTCAGCATCACTTACTCAATCAAATGTGGTGGAGTATACAACTCCAGTTACTGCAACACCAGGCAGTTCGGCAACTCCTCGGACAGTACGGACCAAGAAGGCACCTCAACAGCTACCTTGACAACTAGACAGACAGAAGCCAGGTTCGGTAGTAGATCGAGAAATGCAAGATCGCCAAAGAACAGGAACAATTTTAATACTTGGATCCAGAACTTATGTAAGTGAACCAACTCAGTGCATTTTAAAGGAAGATAATCTGAGTGACCAGTTAAAAATACCACTAAGGCTCATGCACCTAAACATACAGTACCTTAGAAATAAGCTTAATATATTACAGGTTTTTGTAAATGAACAGTCACCTCATACAGTAGTGCTAACTGAGCATGGATTAAAATCTGATGAAATTATTTACTGTAAACTAGAGGGCTACTCCTTAGCAAATAGTTATTGTAGACAGCAACATAAGGGTGGTGGTGTGGCAGTTTACATTAGTGAGAATCTTGAGTACAAGAAATTAAACTATCTAGACCAGTACAACAAAGAAGGCTTGATTGAAGTGACAGGCATCAGAGTCCACACCAAAGAGTGTAGAGAGGTTATGAGAAAACATAAAGTTATTGGGATTTATCATCCACCAAAGGCTGATGTAGTTAGCTTCATAGACATATTTAGTAGAGTAGTGGGACGTTGTGGTCCCAGTGACCTAACTATACTTGGTGATCTGAATACTGAGGCAAAATCTTCCAGTTTGTGTAATATGAGGTTAATAGATACTCTTAGCCCATATAATCTCGTAAATGTAGTAAATAGTGATACCAGGGTAACAAAGTCCACATCTAGCAGAATTGATTACGTTATACTATGTAAACATATTAAAGACAGTGTTAGGTGCTGGAATATGGATTTTCACTACTCTGACCACAAGTGCCAGCTTGTAGAGTATGTAAACACAAGCATCCCAAAAATGACAAAAGTTACCAAAAATAAAAGAATCCTAAAAGAGGGTAACATCCTTGCCCTAAGAAATAAATTAGCTATTGAGGACTGGGATCTGGTTTACCAGACTGAAGGATCTGAAAACAAATGGGGCAAATTCTATGATACTATGCTAAGACACTTTGACAGGTGCTACCCTGTTACAAAAATACAAAGAGTGTTCACCCATAACCAAAGTGCAAAAACCAACAGACTGATACTTCCAGCAAATATGATAAAACTCAGGCAAAACATCCAGGACCTGGATGTGTTACACAAGTCAACAAACCTGCAGGTTTTTAAGGCCAAGTACAACGAAGCCAAGCAAATCTTTAAGTAAGAGCTTTCAAATCTAAGAAAACAGATATACAGCACTGAAATAGCTCAATCGGACAATATAGCCAAGACCTCATGGAGAATTGTAAATCAATTTCGCAAAGCCACACCGAAGCCAGAAACTGAAATTGTAAATATAAGACATGAAGGAAACATAATTAAAGATCCTAATAAAGTCTGCAATGTTTTCAATAAATACTTTATATCTGCAGCTGTTAGTCCAGTTAATAACACAATTGTGAGTAGTGAGGTAAAGCTCTGCCCCTTTGAAGAGCCACCTTTTGAATTCAAACAAGTAAGTGAAAAAGAAATAGGCAGGATAATAAATAACCTAAAGAATAAGTACTCATCCGGATGGGATGGTTTGAGTAGTATCATGATTAAAAAATGTAATAAGGAATTAGTTAAAATAATCACCCACCTGGTAAACTGCAGTATTAGAGAACATACATTTCCAAATGTATTGAAATGGAGCACAGTTAAACCAGTGCATAAAAAAGGATCCAAGGAAGAGGTTTCAAATTTCAGGCCCATATCATTAATACCTGTCTTCAGCAAAGTATTTGAAGTTGTGCTGCTGACACAACTTAGTGACTATTTCTTGAAAAATAAGTTCCTAACAGACACACAACATGGATTCCAAAAAGATCATAGTACTATCACAGCAATTACGGAATTTCTTCACAAAACGTATGGTGCCCTTGATCAAGGAATGCAAACAGCTGGCATATTTCTAGACCTCACTAAAGCCTTTGACTCGGTAAACCATGAGTTACTTTTAAGTAAACTTGAGTCATACAATGTAAATGCTGCATCCATGCAATTGCTGGCTACATATTTATTTAACCGCAAGCAGTGTACAAAGCTGACTTACAAAATCAATAATCAGATCATTAATTTCCAGTCCAAATATGAGACAGTCACACAAGGTGTACCCCAGGGCTCAATTTTGGGCCCTTTCCTTTTCCTAGTGTACATAAATGATATAGAGCAACCTTTCAACTCCCAATTGGTAACCTATGCAGACGATACCTCACTGTTATTTCTTGGTAAACAAAATGATGAGTTAACGTTGGTAGCAACTGAGGGCCTACGTCAAATAACTACTTATTTCCAAGATCAAAGTTTGAAAGTTAATATCAGAAAATCTCAGTTATTGCCATTTAAACTTACAAACTCACACCAAACCTCTATCAGTAACATAGGTGGAATTGAAGTAGTGGACACAGAAGGCTGCAGATTTCTAGGTATTCACCTAGATGAAAATCTAAGATGGGTAAACCATATCAAATTTTTATGCAATAAAATCAGCAGTTCATTACATCTAATCAGCCAGTTATCAAAAGTAGTCCCACATCAGACATTAAAAACAATTTATTATGGAACCATTTTTGCACAGATTAATTATGGGATAGAGATATGGGGTTGTGCTGCCGACATACATATGAACAGAATATTAACCTTACAGAAAAGAGCAATCAGAATTATCCATGGATTAGGGTATAGAGATTCATGCAGGGAAATCTTTGTTCATCATAAATACCTCACAGTCTACTCACTGTAGCTTTACAAATTAATTATATTTTTTGTGACACATCAAAATAAAGCAACAAAGTGCTCTGATATGCATGCCTATAATACAAGAAATAAAAACTGCTACTACAGACAAAGAACAAAATTAAAAACAACAGACCATAGTCCATGCATTAGTGGTCAAGTATGGTACAACAGATTACCGAGCTCTATAAGGTGCCACAAAGGAAACTTATTCAAAGTGAAACTGAAATATTTCTTGATTGACAAGTGTTTATATTCTTTAAGTGAATATTAATATTAAACTAAAATAAATTATTGTGTGTGTGTGTATATATATATATATATTTGTGTAAAATCTGAATATTTGTAATAGGTACGATGTAACACCCAATATTGTGCCTTGTTATCTACAATGGTACATTTGTATCATGTATATGTAATCACATATGTATATATGACTGTACTAAACTTGTAAAAAAATGCTATGACGTTTGCAAAAGACACCAGTTGGTGTCTCCATGCAAAAAAATACAATAAATAAATAGACGAACATTATTGTGGAATTCCTGCACCCTTTATGCTTAAAGTCTTTCCCAACAGCGATTGTATCTTCCAGCAGGATAGCCGTCCATGTCATAAGGCCAGATTTGCGTTACAGTGGTTTGAGGAGTATGATACTGAACTTGCATTGTTGTCTTGACCAGCAAATGCATTGATCTGAAACCAATAGAACACATCTGGGAAGATATCAGGCCGGAGCTTCGTGCCCACAAACAAGCAACTCATAGTTTACAAGAACTTTATGATCTGTGCACAAACATCTGGTGTTACGTACCTCAGTCAGCTGGCCAAGGACTTGTCAAAACCATGCCATGCAGAATCACTGCTGTATTGCTTTCCAAAGATGGACCATTACGCTATTAAGCAGGTGGTCTTAATGGTTTGGTTCATCAGTGTGTGTCATTTGCAGTCATGAGATTCATGGGTTGTCTTTATTATTCACATTCAGTGAAGAATAAAAGGCCATAGAATGTGCATGAGGCAGATGAATGGGTGAAAATTTTAGTATGTGTAGCACAAAACAAGCCTTTCAACTATATGAGTATTCACTTAGCTCTTGAGCTATCATTCTAGACTAAGAAGTATATCAGACACAATATTATGAGTGATAATGTGTGCACTATATATTCATGAGAGTACATTCCATATTCAGCTACTAACTGTTCTACCTAATTATTCATGAACCAGGTAAGTGATTCTTTGGTATAGAAAAATCAACAATGTAGTAAAATATAGATTGCTGCTTACCGTAAAGCATACACATTAAGTTGCATACAGGTACAACTAAAAGACACATACATAAAGCTTTCGGCCACTGCCATCATCAGCAAAAGAGAAACACACCACTATTCATGCACACACGCAAGCACACTTCATGCGCACATGACTGCCCATTCCAGCAGCTCGGGCCGGAATGCAACCATTATATGGGATGCATGAAGCAATTGGGGGGTGGGGGGGAGAACGCTGTCTGGCACAGTGTGCAGGGACTAGAATGCCAACAGGCACAGTGTCAGGAGATTGTAGGGGAGGGAGGTGGGGAAATAGGAGAGGCTGAAACAGCCACAAAGGAGTGTCCCCTTCATCACCATTATGATCCCGGACTAGAACAGCTGAACCACACCCTTCGACAGGGATTTGATTACCTACTATCACGCCGTGAAATGAGGGACATCCTACCTGACATCCTACCTGATATCCTTCCCACCCTTTTTAAAGTGGTGTTCCATTGCCCACCCAACCTCCACAACATCCTGGTCTATCCCTTATGCCATTCCCCATCCCAACCAAGTGCCAAAAGGATCATATCCCTGTTGAAGACCCAAGTGCAACACCTGCCCAATCCGCCTACCCAGCACTTCTTATTCCAGTCCTGTCACGTGTCTGTCCTACCCCATTAGAGGCCGGGCCACCTGGGAAAGCAGCCATGTCATTTACCAGCTCTGCTGCAGTCATTGCACAGCTTTTTATATTGTTATGACTACCAACCAGCTGTCCAGCAGGATGCACGGTCACCAGCCAAGAGCGAAGTAGAACACCCTGTGGTGCAACATGCAACTGAACATAACATGCTTGATTTCAATGGCTGCTTCACTACCCAAGCCATCTAGATCCTCCCCTCTGCCATCAGCCTTTCTTAACTGCACAGATGGGAGTTATCCTTACAACACAATCTCCACTCCTCTAATTATTCCAGCCTCAATCTACATTAACATACAGTCCCCATACAACCCAACAGTTTCCACCCTCTCTGTCCTGTCATCTCCTCCCCATTCTTGTCCCCCATCCTCTTTGTTTGCCGTCTTCTGCCAATGCACACATCCATCTTTCCCCTCTCATCTCCTTTTTTGCTCCTTATTTCCCCACCTTGTGGCGTTCACCTGCTTTTTTTTCTTTGTTGATTGTCCTTGGTGTCGACGTACTTTGTTGTGATACTGGCTGAAAAAAATAAAGGGATGGAAGTGCAGTACTGACTACTGTAAATGATGTAGCCAACAGATGCACAGTTGCGTTTCACAGTTCTTTACTTTCACTGTTCACAACCTCCCAATATTACACAATTATATGGCCAGTGCACTATTGTTTGACTTTCAATAAGTCTTATTGATAGGTTTCAATCAACCATCAACATACTGCTACAGTAGTTTACTGTTGACCATCTTTGCGCAGTAAAAACCTAACCACACAGTTCTTGCCACATAATACGGTACGTATTGAACAGACACTGTCATTGTTTTAGCTAATGGCCTATTACACTTATTTTACAGTTAAGTGGATGCATTGTTGTTGTTCTAACCAATACAGGGTTCCTTGTCTGAAACTTGGCCATATATTATCACAACAATAGGCATTGAAACTACACATTGTTTGATGTTTGATTTACAGAAATTACAATTAAAGCTTAACTCCTTCAATTAACTGTATACATTGAAAAATTGTGTCCTTTTCACAGAGTCTTCTACTACAAGGGTTAGGCTGAATTATTTGTTTAAATGATGAAATTAAGAGATATCATTACACAAACAATACTTTTGATAAAACTTTTAATTAGTTTGGAATTAATTATGGGCTGGCTTTGCTAACATGTTTTCAAATAGAGCCAAATAGATCTTTTAAGAATTCTGTTAGTTATTCCTCCAAATGTTTATAATTAGCACAGAATGTATGTTTGTTGATACATCAACACTAGAATTTAAGTTACGAAACAATCCCTGATTTCACCCTATAATGAAAGTAAAAGCTAAGAATAGTCAAAATAAATTAGAAAATCAATTACATACATAAAACTAAGCACAACATTAGATCTGGTACCATATTCTTTAAAACTGAGGGCCAACATTTCTCTTTTATGGAAATGCAGATTATACTCACATATATTAATGATAATTAGTTAAAAGTGAAAAAATGAATTCAAGGAAGCAGATGGCGAAACAAGAGGGGAAGTAAAAATATCCTAGCTTGCTTCGTCACAACCTCCCTGCCCCACAACCTCCTGACGCTGTGCCTATTGGAATTCTAGTTCCTGCACACTCTGTCAGACATCGTTTGTCTTTCCTTCCACTCATAGGGTAATGTCCCTTCCCCTTTCCTGCCCCTGCCAGATTGCTGCTTGCATCCCACATGATACCTGCATTTCGGCCCAAGCTTCTGAAGTTGGCACTCGTGTGTATGAAGTGTGCTTGCGTGTGTATATGAATGGTCTGTGTTCCTCTTTTGCCAATGAAGGCCGTGGCCAAAAGCTTTAAGTAAGTGTCTTTTAATTGTGCTGGTCTGCAACTTAATGTTATTTATTTATTTTATTTTATTTATTTATTTATCTCTTGTTCCGGTGATCCATGTTGTGACACTATCACAGGATATGGAATGTGTCAATTTTACAAGCTTTTGGCCAGAATTTATGCTAATACATAAAACAAAACAAAAACAGTAAACAGTAACTTAGGTACCACTACAAAGAATACATTTTAGAGATAGATAGAGATTACAAAACAAAAACAGTAAACAGTAACTTAGGTCCCACTACAAAAAATACATTTTAGAGATAGATAAAGATTACAAAATAATAAGTGTTACAGAGAAATAAATATTGCAAAATATATGTTTACAATAAAAATATTCAGTATTAAAAATACAAATTTGGGCATACATTTGCAATTTACAATACAAGAAATGTTAAACACTGTAGTTCAGGAACTCTTCTATTGTATAAAATGATCCTTGCAATAGGAACTGCCTTAAGGTTTTTTTAAACAAGAGATCATTATCTACCAAACACTTAATTCTTGAAGGGAGGGCATTAAAAATCTTACAGCCACTGAAATGGACTCCTTTCTGCACCATACTTAGATTTGGCTGTTCATAGTGGATATCATGTTTCCTTCTAGTATTGTGACTGTGATATGCACTATTCAGCTTAAAGGTGGATTTTTCTTTCCTTATGAAGCACATCAAAGAGAATATATATTGCATAGTGGATGTAAGTATTTCAAGCTTCTTAAAAAGATTCCTGCATGTGGCTCTAGGATGGACTCCACACATGATACTTATGGCTCTTTTTTGTACACACAGTACTTTTTTAGCCAGTGACTGATTTCACCAAAATATAATTCCAAATGCCATAATTGCATGAAAGTAACCATAATACGCTGACTTCATGGTTTCCATATTTCTATAAGAAGAAACAATGCGTATGTTGCTGAACTTAGTCTTTTGCATAGATCCAGGATGTGGTTTGACTAATTCAGTTTGCTTTCAATATGCAAGCCTAGGTATTTTGAGGAATCTACCCTGGTTATTGTCTGCTCACCTATTATTACTACTATTTCCTCATCTTTGGATGTTGTGTGGAACTGGATGTTCTTTCTTTTACAGTAATTTAAAGAAAGACCATTAACGTTAAACCAGTTCACCATTTCATTTAAAACCTTATTTGCTGTTACCTCAAGTTCATCTGCTGAATTATCAATAAGTAGTGTAGTGTCGTCAGCGAAAATGGCGAATCTACAATATTCCGCACAGAGAAGATCATTTATAAATATAATAAAAAGTAGGGGGTCCAGAACTGAGCCCTGCAGCACTCCACATGTGATGGTACCCCATTTTGAAGATAATGGGACACCATCTTGACTATCTACTACAATTTTTTGTTTCCTGTTTGACAGATATGAGTCAAACCATTTCCCTGCTGCACCACTTATACCAAGATGTGCAGCTTTTTGTAAATGAATTTGGTGATTTACACAGTCAAATGCTTTTGTTAGGTCACGGGAACTAGGAATCTATATTTTCCTACATTGTTGATATTCCTACCTGAAGTTTCTATTGTTTGGTATAGAAAACTGATCATGATATCCATGTTGTTTAATGATACTAAGCCCATGGGAAATGCCAAAAGGAGTAATTATATTCACAACCATATAATTCAGTACTTTTATCAAAGGTGTATGAAATTGCTGATTACTAAGACTTGATGTAGATTTTGGACAGCTACTAAGGCAGGATACGTGCATTTCATTACACAGAGGTATATTCAAAAACATGTACCTTTCTTCAAAACTTCATAGGGTCTCACAACTATTCATGTATACGCTCAGGTCGATAAGTGACCAAGTCCTTCATGCAAGATTACTTACATAACCATGAATTATTCTACTGAGGAGTTACAGGCCAAAAGCAACTCTCAACTCTTTGTTGCTCTTTATCCAACACTCATATACATTGTGCCTTACGAGACAACAAAGCTCAGGAACATGTGTCCTCATTCCCTCATTTAGCCAAATATATAATTTCCAGGAGCTGCACTGTTCAGGTAAATTCTTCTGCCTTACTATCATGGAGTAAGCCTGCAAATAACAACTGCATTCTACCATTTGGAGATCATCAGACACACTGCTTAAAGTAGAAAAATACTTCTGACACAGTTCTAAATTGTTATGGCAATACAGTCCTCCTATCAGCTTTTACTCCAATTATGGTCCATGAACCACGGACCTTGCCATTGGCGGGGAGGCTTGCATGCCTCAGCAATACAGATAGCCATACCGTAGGTGCAACCACAGTGGAGGGTATCTGTTGAGGGGGCAGACAAACGTGTGGTTCCTGAAGAGGGGCAGCAGCCTTTTCTGTAGTTTCAGTGGCAACAGTCAGGATGATTGAAGGTAACATCAACTGAGATGGCCTTGCTGTGCTGGTGCTGCGAATGGCTGAAAGCAACGGAAAACTACAGCCGTAATTTTTTCCAAGGACATGCAGCTTTATTGTATGGTTAAATGCTGATGGCGTCCTCTTGGGTAAAATATTCTGGAGGTAAAATAGTCCCCCATGCGGATCTTCAGGTGGGGACTACTCAGGAGGACGTCGTTATCAGCAGAAACAAAAGTGGGGCATTCTATGGATTGTAGCATGGAATGTCAGATCCCTTAATTGGGCAGGTAGGTTAGAAAATTTAGAAAGGGAAGTGGATAGGTTAAAGTTAGATATAGTGGGAATTAGTGAATTTCGGTGGCAGGAGGAACAACACTTTTGGTCAGGTGAATACAGGGTTATAAATTCAAAATTAAATTGGGGTAATGCTGGAGTAGGTTTAACAATGAATAAAAAAATAGGAACGTGGATAATCTACAACAAACAGCATAGTGAACACATTATTGTAGCCGAGACAGACACGAAGCCCACGTCTACCACAGTAGTACAAGTTTGTATACCTACTAGCTCCACAGATGATGAAGAGGTTGAAGAAATGTATGATGTGAAAAAAGAAATTAGTCAGATAGTTAAAGGAGATGAAAATTTAATAGTCTTTGGGGACTCAGTTCAATAATACGAAAAGGAAGGGAAGGAAGAGTAGTAGGTGACTATGGACTGGGGGTAAGGAATGAAGAGGAAGCTGTCTGGTAGAATTTTGCACAAAGCATAACTTAATCATAGCTAACATTTGGTTTAAGAACCATAAAAGAAGATTGTACAAGTATATGTGGAAGAGGCCTAGAGACACTGGAAGGTTTCAGATAGATTATATAATGGTAAGACAGAGATTTAAGAAACTGGTTTTGAACTGTAAGACATTTCCAGGGGCAGATGTGGATTCTGACCACAATTTATTGGTTATGATATGTAGACTAAAACTGAAGAAAATGCAAAAAGGTAGGAATTTTAAGGAGAGGGGACCTGGATAAACTGAAAGAACCAGAGGCTGTAGAGATTTTCAGAGAGAGCATTAGGGAATGATTGCCAAGAACAGGGGAAATAGATACAGTAGAAGAAGAATGGGTAGCTTTGAGAGATGGAAATAGTGAAGGCCACAGAGGATCAAGTAGGTAAAAAGATGAGAGTTAGTAGAAATCCATGGGTAACAGAAGAGATATTGAATTTAACTGATGAAAGGAGAAAATATAAAAAAGCAGTAAATGAAGCAGGTGATAAGGAATACAAACTCCTCAATAATGAGATTGACAGGAAATGCAAAATGGCTAAGCAGGGATGGCTAGAGGACAAATGTAAGGATGTAGAAGCATGTATCACTAGGGGTAAGATAGGTACTGCCTACAGGAAAATTAATGAGACCTTTGGAGAAAAGAGAACCACCTGTATGAATATCAAGAGCTCAGATGGAAAACCTGTCACAAGCAAAGAAAGGAAAGCAGAATGGTGGAAGAAGTATATAGAGGCTCTATACAAGGGCTATGTACTTGAGGGTAATATTATGGAAATGGAAGAGGACGTAATGAAGATGACATGGGAGATATGATACTGTGCGAAGAATTTCACAGAGCACTGAAAGCCGTAAGTCGAAAGAAGGCCTCAGGAATAGACAACATTCCATTAGAACTACTGATAGCCTTGGGAGAGCCAGTCATGACAAAACTCTTTTGGGTGGTGAGCAAGATGTATGAACATGCGAAATACCCTCAGACATCAAGAAGAATATAATAATTCCAATCCTGAAGAAAGCAGGTGCAGACAGGTGTGGAAATTAGCGAACTGTCAGTTTAATAAGTCACGGTTGTAAAATATTAATACAAATTCTTTACAGATGAATGGAAAAATGGGTACAAGTCGACCTTGGGGAAGATCAGTTTCAATTCCGCAGAGATGTTGGAACACGTGAGGCAGTACTGACCTTATGACTTATCTTAGTATATAGGTTAAGGAAAGGTAAACCTACATTTCTGGCATTGGTAGACTTAGAGAAAGCTTTTGACTGGAACACTCTCTTTCAAATTCTGAAGGTGGCATGGGTAAAATACAGGGAGCGAAAGGTTATTTACAATTTGTACAGAAACCAGGTGGCAGCTGAGGAGCATGGAAGGGGAGCAGTGGTTGAGAAGGAAGTGAGACAGGACTGTAGCCTATCTCCAATGTCATTCAATCTCTATATTGAGCAAGAACTAAAGGAAACAAAAGAAGAATTTGGAGTAGGAATTATAATCCACAGAGAAGAAATAAAAACGTTGAGGTTTGCCAACAACATTGTAATTCTGTCAGAGACAGCAAAGAATCTGGAAGAGCAGCTGAAAGGCATGGGCAGTGTCTTGAAAGGAGGCTATAAGATGAACATCAACAAAAGCAAAACGAGGATAATGGAATGTAGTCAAATCAGGTGATGCTGAGGGAATTAGATTAGGAAATGAGACACTTAAAATAGTAGATGAGTTTTGCTATTTGGGGAGCAAAATAACTTATGGCTGTTGAAGTATGGAGGATATAAAATGTAGACTGGCTATGGCAAGGAAAGCGTTTCTGAAGAAGAGAAAGTTGTTAACATCAAGTATAGATTTTAGTATCAGGATGTCCTTTCTGAAAGTATTTGTGTGGAGTGTAGCCTTGTATGGATGTGAAACATGGACAAGAACAAGTTTACACAAGAAGAGAATAGAAGCTTTTGAAATGCAGTGCTACAGAAGAATGCTGAAGATTAGATGGGTAGATCATGTAATTAATGAGGAGTCACTGAATAGAATTGGAGACAATGGGAATTTGTGGCACAACTTGACCAGAAGAAGAGATTGGTTGGGATGACACGTTCAGAGGAATCAAGGGATCACCAGTTTAGTATTGGAGGGAAACACGGAAGGTAAAAATCATAGAGGGAGACCAAGAGATGAATACACTAAGCAGATTCAGAAGGATGTAGGTTGCAGTAGTTATTCAGATATGAAGAGGCTTGCACAGGATTGAGCAGCATGGAGAGCTGCATCAAACCAGTCTCTGGACTGAAGACCACAACAACAACAACAACAACAACAACATGGTATAGGCCCTCCATCAATGGGGTCAATCTAACCAGTTCATATTGAAGTGCATTACCCCATACAACATGAAGTGTCTCTCTATCCTATGACCACATTTCTATTCTTAAGATACCTTACTCCCTTTTATAGACAGAACTTACTTTTGCACTGTCTAACTTAACCGTTTGCTCTGATTTCGTGTTATTAAATACTTATACATTATCCTTGTGCTGTGCTAATGTGCGTACCTAGATGTTAACTTGTCACTTACTTCTGAAGGTGGATATTTACTCTCTCTTTCTCCCCCCCCCCCCCCCCCCCCCCCAGGGAACATGACAGTCCTAATATCTAGCACCTGTAACAGCACCTGAATGGTTATTTTAATATACTGTTTATTATTTTATTTTATAATACGTGTTGGCTGTTATACAGATCTTTTACTTTCTTCACATCTTTTCTTACTGGTGGGTTGCATCTAAAGAGGTGTATGATATATTTACATGATTCTCAATACTCACAAGTTTTCTGCATTCATTTTCTCTCCTCGGTGAAGTATCAAATGGCCATGTAATTATTGCACAGTGATCAACAAACTTAGTTATCTCTGAATAGATATTAACTGACGTCCTCCATTTATACATATTGTCATTAAAATTCGTTTGCTATAAAGAGACAGTGAGGCACAAGATTGTTGCTAAGTTGTCACATGTGATATCTACCCTCTTGTCAATTTTTCTAATAAGATACATACACAGTTATGCTAAGATAGTCTGTGGAAGCTTGTTTTGTTTAACTAAAATTAGATGAGATAGCTACTGTTAGTTATTCAGTCTGCTGTGTTCTCTCTTTATCAGATCTGCATTACGCAAACCTTTTTTTCCGCCCTGTGGACGGATCTACTAGAAATACAGTTTGGGATGGGGAATATGTACTATCTAGTAAGGACTATCTTATTGCTGGAAGAACTTACTAGTTTTTTCTTTTAAGTTAGCCTGAACAGTGAGTTACTGTTCACTGCTCCACTTCTCCACCTCTTAAGTAACTAAGTATAAATTTGATCTTTTTTGAATCCTCCCTGCATTTAGGGAGTGACTTAGAGAATATCCTTAGGAAGTCAGTGGAGTGCATCTCCCCATCTAGTTTAAATTTTGGGATTCATTTGGATAAATTTGTTCTGTTTCCTACTTGTAATTCCTCAAGCCATTCTGCTGACAGACTATTACCAGCTCTAGCTTTCTTTCTGTTTCATTCCTTTTTCATCTTTTCAAGTTCGTCTCAAATTTTCTGAAATTCCTCTTCATGCTTACCCAAATTGTCTGCAGAAAGAGATTTGCTAACAGTTGAATCTAGTTTCTCTTGTACTTTTTTGTCAATTATCTCACTCACTCTCTCCTCCAAGTTAGCAAAAATAGATCTGTGATAGCTGTCACCTCTAAGCCCTTATTCTGTTCTAACATATTCAGTATCCCACACGTGACTGAGATTTGTTCATGAACTGCTTTAAATTCCCATTTGTTAATGTCCCTCAATTGCTTTGCATTATTATTAACCTCTTTCTTTGAAATTATTTCTTAATTTCCTTTCTCACAAGTTCTCATTGTTTAGTTACTTCGGACTGCAGCTCCTTATTTAACTGAGTTATTGTTGTTTGTAACTTGGAAGTCATACTATGCGTTTAATTTTTCTGTTGTCTAGATTCCTTTACATATTTTTTTCTAGATTCACATTCATTGTATCTAACTGGTAACTGCCTTGTTGAATTTCACAGTCATCTGCTCAGTAAACACTCTCAATACTTCTTCTACAGGTTGCAACATACTTTGGGTGACTACAGGCACTCACCAAACAGTAAGAAAATAGCTATTAAACCTTCATTCTGTCAACTGTCTCCACATAGATCTTATTCCAGACCAAACTAATGAACTTTATCTGACAGTTGCACTCCAGATTACCTCACCACTACTCCACAACAATGTAATTGAACAAAAAAATCAGTTTGAGCCAAACACAGCTAATCAAAGGTTCGTGACGATCTCACATGTGAAGCTGATGAAGACGCTTTGTGAAAACTGACCAGACCGTAACAAGCTAACGTATTTCAATATTGAGCTGCTGAGTCGAAATTGGTTGTCTTTCTAACTGTAGACTTAATATTCTCTTCTGGTTTTTGAGTATTGTTTCAGGATTTAATATTTGCTCCCCAACCATTTGACTGCTTGTTAATTTTATGTCTCAATTGCAAAGCTTGTAATAATTCACACACCGAGTAATCAAAGTTGTTGATCGGTTGCTGAGGATAACAACTGTAAATTTTGGAAATTGCTGAAACAAATGTTAGTTCTTGCTGACACAGACACATCAGACCATCTCTGATTGGGTGCCAGACATGCTGTGTGACATACATCTTTATGGTCTGTTTTGGTGTACAGTTTACAGTCACAGTAGGTTATTAATTTTACCTTCTTGCTCTTGAAACCAGTTAAAGACAGAGCCGTTGCCTGGATATCTCTGCTTCAGACTTCTTTTCCACCGTTGCAATGCCTGTGTAAGCCTGGAAAGTTGCTTAGAAAACCAGCTATTACTCAATGATCTCGAACTCTTCTTCTTTGCAGTATGTGTATTAAAAACCCATTGCAACATGTACATTGCCTTTAGCAGTTGCTTACAACTTAAACTATTCAGAAATAGCCATTACAACATCTCTTGTACATCAGAGCCACAAAGCACTGACTCACACATCACGTCATAGAGTCATCAATCGCAATGTCCCCAGTTCCTGGAGATTCCATGGACAAGAGCGTATCTCCTAGGCAGGACTTCAGGGGCATGGAGCAATTGCTTGCTGTAGTAGGTACCACAACGTACCGTAATATCACTGTCCACTGCCCTGTTATGGAGATAAGCTGCATTCACTACAGCACACAGTACACACAAAGAGAATACCAACAATTTTGCACACGAAATACAGGTCCTAAACGTTCACTAAACTAACAAGAAAACTCCTTTTTAAAAAAAAAAAAAAAAAAAAAAAAAAAAAAAAAAAAAAAAAAAAAAAAAGGCCAATATCATTCATCAGATTGGAACATCAAGGTATAATACATCGCTTTAAACCAAAGGAATCTGTTATACCTCAGTGGTCTTGTTGATCATCTGAATTTTTTACTTTCAGGAGGTTGTTAAATTCTTCATAAGGATGTTTTAAATTGTGTCAGTCATGTCTTAATGATTCACTTTCCATCTTATCAACATTCTTATTCCAATTTTACCATGTTGTGTTGTTGTGTTCTTCAACCCAGAGACTGGTTTGATGTAGCTCTCCATGCTACTCTACCCTGTGCAAGCCTCTTCAACTCTGAATAACTACTGCAACCTTCTGAATCTGCTTAGTGTATTCATCTCTTGGTCTCCCTCTACAATTTTTACCCTCCAAGAGTCCCTCCAGTACTAAATTGGTGATCCCTTGATCCCTCAGAATATGTCCTACCAACCGATCCCTTCTTCAAGTCATGTCATGCCACAAATTCCTCTTCTCCCCAATTCTATTCAGTACCTCCTCATTAGTTACACGATCCACTCATTTAACCTTCAGCATTCTTCTGTAGCACTGCATTCCGAAAGCTTCTATCCTCTTCTCGTCTAAACCATTTATTGTCCACGTTTCACTTCCATACATGACTACACATCTTACAAATACTTTCAGGAAAGACTGCCTGACACTTAAATCTATACTCGATGTCAACAAATTTCTCTTCTTCAGAAACACTTACCTTGCCACAGGCAGACTACATTTTATATCCTCCCTACTTCGACAGTCATCAGTTATTTTGCTCCCCAAATACAAAAACTCATTTACGACTTTAAGTGTCCCATTTCCTAATCTAATACCCTCAGCATCACCTGATTTAATTCGACTACATTCATTATCCTTATTTTGCTATTGTTGATGTTCATCTTACATTGTCCTTCCAAGACACTGTCCATTCCATTCAGCTGTTCTTCCAGGTCTGTTGCTGTTTCTGACAGAATTACAATGTCATCAGCAAACATCAAAGTTTTTATTGCTTCTCCATGGATTTTAATTCCAACTCTAAATTTTTCTTTTGTTTCCTTTATTAGTTGCTCAATATACAGATTGAGTAACATCGGAGATAGGCTACCACCCTGTACCACTCCCTTCTTAACCACTGCTTCCCTTTTATGCCCCTTGACTCTTATAACTGCAATCTGTTTTCTGTACAAATTATAAATAACTGTTTGCTTCCTGTATTTTAGCCTTGTCACTATCAGAATTTGAAAAAAAAAAAAAGTATTCCAATCAACACTGTCAAAAGCTTTCTCTGAAATGAGATTTTCACTCTGCAGCGGAGTGTGCGCTGATATGAAACTTCTGGCAGATTAAAACTGTGTGCCGGACCAAGTACTCGAACTTGGGACCTTTGCCTTTTGTGGGCAAGTGCTCTACCATCTGAGCTACCCAAGCATGACTCTCGCCCCGTCCTCACAGCATCACTTCTCCCAGTAGCTCTCTAAGTCTACAAATGCAAGAAATGTAGGTTTGCCTTTCCTTAACCAATCTTCTATGATAAGTCGTAGGGTCAGTATTGCCTTGCATGTTCCAACATTTCTATGGAATCCAGATTGATCTTACCCAAGGTTGGATTCTACCAGTTTTTCCATCCTTCTGTAAAGAATTCATGTTAGTATTTTGCAACCGCGACTTAATGAACTGATAGTTCACTAATTTCAACACCTGTCAACACCTGCTTTCTTCAGGATGGGAATTATTGCCGGCCGCAGTGGTCTAGCGGTTCTAGGCGCGCAGTCTGGAACCGCACGACTGCTACGGTCGCATGTTCGAATCCTGCCTCGGGCATGGATGTGTGTGATGTCCTTAGGTTAGTTAGGTTTAAGTAGTTCTATGTTCTAGGGGACTGATGACCACAGTAGTTAAGTCCCATAGTGCTCAGAGCCATTTGAACAATTTTTTTTGGAATTATTATATTCTTCTTGATGTCTGAGGGTTTTTCGCCTGTCTCATACATCTTGCTCACCACACGAAAGAGTTTTGTCATGACTGGCTCTCCCAAGGCTATCAGTAGTTCTAATGGAATGTTGTCTATTCCTGAGGCCTTCTTTCGACTTACGGTTTTCAGTGCTCTGTGAAATTCTTCGCACAGTATCATATCTCCCATGTCATCTTCATTACGTCCTCTTCCATTTCCATAATATTACCCTCAAGTACATAGCCCTTGTATAGAGTCTCTATATACTTCTTCCAGCATTCTGCTTTCCCTTCTTTGCTTGTGACAGGTTTTCCATCTGAGATCTTGATATTCATATAGCTGGTTCTCTTTTCTTCAAAGGTCTCATTAATTTTCCTGTAGGCAGTATCTATCTTACCCCTAGTGATACATGCTTCTACATCCTTACATTTGTCCTCTAGCCATCCCTGCTTAGCCATTTTGCACTTCCTGTCAATCTCATTATTGAGGAGTTTGTATTCCTTACCACCTGCTTCATTTACTGCATTTTTATATTTTCTCCTTTCATCAATTAAATTCAATATCTCTTCTGTTACCCATGGATTTCTGCTTGCCCTCATCTTTTTACCTACTTGATCCTCTGTTGCTTTCACTATTTTCATCTCTCAGGCTACCCATTCTGCTTCTACTGTATCTCTTTCCCCTGTTCTTGGCAATCATTCCCTAATGCTCTCTCTGAAAATCTCTACAGCCTCTGGTTCTTTCAGTTTATCCAGGTCCCCTCTCCTTAAAATTCCCACCTTTTTGCATTTTCTTCAGTTTTAGTCTACATATAATAACCAATAAATTGTGGTCAGAATCCACATCTGCCCCTGGAAATGTCTTACAGTTTAAAACCTGGTTCCCAAATCTCTGTCTTATCATTATGTAATCTATCTGAAACCTTCCAGTGTCTCCAGGCCTCTTCCATGTATACAACCTTCTTTCACCAATGTTAAACCATGTGTTAGCTATGCATAATTCTACCTGGCAGCTTCCCCTTTCATTCCTTATCCCCAGTCCATATTCACCTACTACTTTTCCTTCTCTTTCTTTTCCTACAGCCGAATAATTTCTTTAATTGTCTCATACATTTCTACAATTATACCATAGAAGCTTTTAATCTAAATTCCATTATTTTACTATCCTTCTTGCATCTTATTACCTTCTCTAGTATTTCATACTAGTAATTTTCATTGTTGCTCTAGTTCCTGGCTGCCATAACTTTTACTGTGATCATATAAAGTCTGTCAGAGGTAGAGTTTTCCTGTCAGTGATGATTTGGACAGCCTTCAAAGCCTCTGTTGTTACTGTGCTCTCAGCCATGTACATAGAAGACTCAAGGAGGTTGGAATTGTTTCCCTTCTTTTGTTATTATTTCAGTGCACTGTTTGGTATTTCATCCAGGCATGATGATTTTTTATTTTTAGGTTTTGTACAGTTTTACTGGCTTCATGCTCTGGATTTCCTAATTAGATTATTTTACTGAGTTCATAATTATTTGTAGGTACTGCATATGTTTTTGGAAATTATTGTTGTAATTTCTGCACGGTTTTTGAAAATTCTCATTCACAAAGTTTGCCTGCCAGTGAGGATCATTTGGTACTTTTGTTTACTGCATGTTATTATGCTTTTGTTTGTCTTGCTCTGTTTCTTAATTTTCTTGGTTGATTGATGCGTCTTTAGCCTGGAGTCTCATTGACTGGAGTACAATTGTCTTCAGTGAGTCGTGCATCAGATTGAGCCCCTATAACCAGTGAAGACATGTCTGGGGACATCCTGGACAGCGGTGAGATACCAACATGACTGTTGCCTGCCATACAGCCAGACAATTAGGAGTGATGGTCTGGGGTGCCATTTCTTTTCATAGCAGGACCCCTTTGGCTGTCATCCGCAGCATCCTTACAGCACACAGTATATTATCGAAATTCTATGCCTTGATTTGTTGTTCTTTGTGGCAAGATATCCTGGGGTTACATATCAGCATGATAATGCCAACTGCTCACAACAAGAGTTTCTACTGCTTGCCTTTGTGCTTGCCAAACTCTACCTTGGTTAGCAAGGTCACAGGATCTCTCCCCAATAGAGAGCATTTGGATCATTATGGCAGGGCCTCAAAGTAGTGTGGGATTCTCACGATCTAACACATCAATTGGGCAGAATTTGGCACACTTTCCCTCAGAAGGCCGTCCAACAACCCATCAGTCAATGACAACCCAAATAACTGCTTGGATAAGGGCCAGAGGTAGACCAACACATAATTGACTTGGTCAATTTGTGAAGCTCTTTCTTTTGGAAAGATCATGCAATTTTTCTGAAACTGTAATTACTTGTTTGTCTGTACATGTACATCACCTCTACCAATTTCTAAATCAAGACCATAAGCTGTCAACAGGCGTTGATATACATCAACAGGGACAGTTGAAAATGTGTGCCCCGACCCGGACTCGAACCCAGGATCTCCTGCTTACATGGCAGACGCTCTATCCATCTGAGCCACAGAGGGCACAGAAGATAGTGTGACTGCAGGGATTTATCCCTTGCACCCTCCCTGTGAGACCCACATTCCCAACTTAATGTCCACACTCTACATTCGTAGTGCCCCTGCCCATTACACTCATTACTCGCGGCAGACAATCTTTCCGAGTCCCATAAGAGTTCGGGCAATGCGTGTGCATGCAGCACAGAAGACAAAGATCAATGGTTGGTTAGCCTTAACTATATATATGAAGATGGTATCTGTTCTTTCTGACATGTCTAAAAGAACAGATACCATCTTCATATCTACAGATTTCTCTCCCACTCGGATAATTTCTTTGTGGTGTGTCACTCTTTTTGGCTTAAAGTGTATGTTATTTTATTCATAACTGCTATTTTATCAGTAACTGCAGACAATATTTTAGAATAAAATTCAGTCGAAAGTTATACAGATATTTTTACTTTGCTTTACCACTTTCAAGAAATTAATATGTCGTCTTCAGAAGCCTCCAAAATTTATAAATCATTATACCTTGGCCATATATTTATATAAAGTATAAGATGTATATTAGAGAAACTTACTCAGTACTGGTTTAGCAGAGGTCAGTATGTTCTTCAAAGAAATATAATGCCATGACATGTCAAAAACTGTACATATTGCATATGATCATTGTAAATAAAGATTGACAGATTGATAATTTACAATATGCTTGCTGCTGATGCAACAGTTTGACGTGTTCATAGATCTGATTCATTTACTGTAAATTATCAGTCTTTCAATCTGTGTCTACAGTAACCACATAGAATATGTACAGTTTTGGACATGTCATGGCATTATACTTCTGTGAAGAAGATATTGGCATCTGCAAAATTAGTGTAACACATGTATTATACTTCACATAAACATATGGGAAGGTCTAATGATTCATAATATCACTAATATTGCAGGCTTCTGAAGATGACAAAATTAATTTGTTGCAACCAGTAAAGTGAAACAAAAATATCTGTGCAGCTGACAATTGAATTTCATTCTGAAATAGTAAAGTAAGGCAAGATAAGTAATCAGATCAGTATGTGGGTGCGTGGCAAAGCAGCTGGATTCTTTCCATCTGTTACGTTTTTCTACTCCCATAAATATACAATTTTTTTGTTGTCTTATTTTATTTTCAAATTATTTATTGAATGACATGTAGCACTTGCTTAAAAATCTCAAGTTCAGATTATTATTTTGGCTGTTCTGATGCTATTTGTGTAATTACACTGATCAGCCAGAACATTATGACCACCTATCTGATAGCCAGTATGTGCACCTTTGGCACTGATAACAGTGAGACATGTCATGTCATGGAAGCAATGAGGCCTTGGTAGGTTGTCGCTGGGCGTTGGTACCACATTTTGTAATGCACCTCTTTCTCCGGGGGACAAATATTAATGATTATCAGTAATAGTATATTAAGCTATTATCAATTATAGTATATTAAGCTATTATCATTTTAAACCCGTGTGGTCTCCCTGGTGTGCCTAGTCGACCACAAGTCCCCGTCTCGCTGTTCACTCTAACAACAGAGTACATACAGGGTTGAAGACATGGAGAAAGAAAGGTATCATCACAATTTGAATTTAGAGTAATATAGCTTTCTTACCTTTATTGGTCGTTGTTGCACGCTCGTGGTCCAGTGATAAATCTTGCCATCCGCTGTTTGTTAAATCAATTTGAGGTCCAGGGTGTGTATTCTGCTGTGTAAGAACTGACACATATTTAAACTGCCAACTTTTATTTTATAAATGATGATCATGACGATATTCAATAATTTTCAATGTAACAGCTTTTCCGATACATCATTTCGTTCCCTCTATCCTTGACCTTCTCTAAGCAAGTGTATTACAAGACATCTCAACACCAACTGCCCATTGTCTCTACACCCGCCAACCACCGGCTCCGCTTCAAAGAGCTTACAAACTGTGCAGTACTCCCCGTCTTGGTTGTATATCGATATTTTACACATCGCACGTATACATATATGAAAAACATATTATGAAAAATGAAAAGTTTTTATAATATAGTTCTGTGGCAATATACCTCATGATTGTCCTCATATTAACAGCTTTGTAACAAAATAATAATATGTTTATCTAAAAACAAAGATGATGTGACTTACCAAATGAAAGTGCTGGCAGGTCGACAGACACACAAACAAACACAAACATACACACAAAATTCAAGCTTTCGCAACAAACTGTTGCCTCATCAGGAAAGAGGGAAGGAGAGGGAAAGACGAAAGGATGTGCGTTTTAAGGGAGAGGGTAAGGAGTCATTCCAATCCCGGGAGCGGAAAGACTTACCTTAGGGGGAAAAAAGGACGGGTATACACTCACACACACACACATATCCATCCACACATATACAGACACAAGCAGACATATTTAAAGACCAATATGTCTGCTTGTGTCTGTATATGTGTGGATGGATATGTGTGTGTGCGAGTGTATACCCGTCCTTTTTTCCCCCTAAGGTAAGTCTTTCCGCTCCCGGGTTTGGAATGACTCCTTACCCTCTCCCTTAAAACCCACATCCTTTCGTCTTTCCCTCTCCTTCCCTCTTTCCTGATGAGGGAACAGTTTGTTGCGAAAGCTTGAATTTTGTGTGTATGTTTGTGTTTGTTTGTGTGTCTGTTGACCTGCCAGCACTTTCATTTGGTAAGTCACATCATCTTTTTTTTAGATATTTTTTTCCTAAGTGGAATGTCTTCCTCTATTATAACCATATTAATAATATGTTTATGTTTACGTAGTTAAAGTTCGCTTGCTCCTTCAAGTTGATTGATGGCATGGCACACCTCGTCAGCCGGTGGTATCGGTAGTTTCAGCAGTCCGTTACATTACAATTTCCACACACAAGTCATACAATTCCCCCAAAGTTCCTGGTAATGGGGTGATGAGCTCTGACGCCACATTCAATCACATCCCAGATGTGTTCGATCGGGTTCAGATCTGGTGAGTGGGGGAGCCAGCACGTCAATTGAAACTGAGCGCTGTGTTCCTCAAACAACTCCATCACATTTCTGGGCTTGTGATGTGGCACATTATCTTGTTGAAGAATGCCACTGGCAATGGAAAACATGATTGTTATAAAAGGTTGTAAATAGTCTGCAACCAGTGTACAATACTTCTTGGCCATCATGGTGTCTTGCATGAGCTCTACTGGACCCATAAATTCCCAAATGTATGTTCTGCAGAGCATAATGGAGTCGCCACCAGCTTGTCTCTGTCCCACAGCACAGCTGTCAAGGGCTGTTCCCCTGGAAGACAGATTCCCACCCTCCCATCAGCATGATGAAGAAGGTATTGGGGTTCATCAGACCATGCAATGCTCTGCCACTGTGCTAATGTCCAGTGCCAATGATCATGTGCCCATTTCAGTCTTAGTTCCCAATGTCATGCCGTTGACATTGGTACATGCACGGGTTGTTGGCTGTGGAGGCCCATTGATAGGAGTGCTTGGTACGCTGTGTGTTCACACACACTTGTACTTGGCCCAGGATTAAAGTCTGATGTTAGTTCCACCATAGTTTACCGCTTGTCCTGTTTTACCAGTCTGCCCAGCTTATAGCATCCAACATCTGTGAAGAAGGGTGGCTGCCCAACCCCATGACACATCTGGTCATGGTTTCCCCTTGCTTTTGTCATGTGTTGAAGACACTCACCACAGTATTCCTCAAATGCCTTACAAGTTGTGCAGTTCCATTAGAATCTGCCCTCAGTCAAATTAGATACATTGTGCACATTCCCCATTCTACACATGGACAGCATGCTCACTGATACTACATGCACCGTGCGTATGTCTGACTAGCAGTCATTCCTAACGAGGTGATACTGCTGTCACCTGGAGGGGTTTATATCAATAGTAGGTCAGTGATGATAATGTTCTAGCTGATCAGTTTATTTTTCATTAGGGCATTGTTAATTAAAAGTCACAGTCAGTTAAAGTTAGCACAATAGTTCGTTGTATGTAAAACCCAAGAGCTAATGTGCATAATTACATCAAGGTACCTACATCATCTGAAAGTTAACTGTTCTGACTTTCCTGTAAAGTATTCTAAATCACTTAAAACTAATTATCTTCTGCAGTAATTAAACTTCAAGTTCAGGACTACTGCAAATTTCCATCGCAGATTTCATCATAACCACTGTTAGATTCCAATCTTTGACTAGTGACCTTTGTTACCTTAATTTTTCTGTATCTTCTGACATGCAGTTCTGATTAATTAATTCATTAATTAATAATTTCATGTAATTCAATGTGATTTGCAATATGGAATCCATTCATGTAAACAAGGGGATTCACATTGCAGAAGAAAAATAGTGTCAATGTATTTGCATAATTTTGTACTCACCAACATTTTTGTTTTTCCATTCATCTGACGAATTGAAAAACTAGTAGAAGCCGACCTTGGGGAAGATCAGTTTGGATTCCATAGAAATATTGGAACACGTGATGCAATACTGAGCTTACGACTTATCTTAGAAGAAAGATTAAGGTAAGGCAAACCTACATTTCTAGCATTCGTAGACTTAGAGAAAGCTTTTGACGATGTTGACTGGAATACTCTCTTTCAAATTCTAAAGGTGGCAGGGGTAAAATACAGGGAGCAAAAGGCTATTTACAATTTGTACAGAAAGCAGATGGCAGTTATAAGAGTCGAGTGACATGAGAGGGAAGCAGCGGTTGGGAAGGGAGTGAAACAGGGTTGTAGCCTCTCCCCAATGTTATTCAATCTGTATATTGAGCATCAGTAAAGGAAACAAAAGAAAAATTCGGAGTAGGTATTAAAATCCATGGAGAAGAAATAAAAAAATGTTTGAGGTTTGCTGATGACATTGTAATTCTGTCAGAGACAGCAAAGGACTTGGAAGAGCAGTTGAACGGAATGGACAGTGTCTTGAAAGGAGGACATAAGATGAACATCAACAAAAGCAAAACAAGGATAATGGAATGTAGTCGAATTAAGTCGGGTGATGCTGAGGGAATTAGATTAGGAAATGAGACACTTAAAGTAGTAAAGGAGTTTTGCTATTTGGGGAGCAAAATAACAAATGATGGTCGAAGTAGAAGGATATAAAATGTAAACTGGCAATGGCAAGGAAAGCGTTTCTGAAGAAGAGAAATTTGTTAACATCGAGTATAGATTTAAGTGTCAGGAAGTCGTTTCTGAAAGTATTTGTATGGAGTGTAGTCATGTATGGAAGTGAAACATGGACGATAGATAGTTTGGACAAGAAGAGAATACAAGCTTTGGAAATGTGGTGCTACAGAAGAATGCTGAAGATTAGATGGGTAGATCACATAACTAATGAGGAGGTATTGAATAGAATTGGGGAGAAGAGGAGTTTGTTGCACAACTTGACAAGAAGAAGGGACTGATTGGTAGAACATGTTCTGAGGCATCAAGGGATCACAAATTTAGTGTTGGAGGGCAGCATGGAGGGTAAAAATCGTAGGGGGAGACCAAGAGATGAATACACTAAGCAGATTCAGAAGGATGTAGGTTGCAGTAAGTACTGGGAGATGAAGAAGCTTGCACAGGATAGAGTAGCATGGAGAGCTGCATCAAACCAGTCTCAGGACTGAAGACCACAACAACAACAACATTGTAGATAGAAAACAACTTCCGTAATTGTTCTAAATGCTTTTTTTAAAAAATTATTTTGAACAATTAGTTCATGAGGCCATTCAAATTGTAAATGGTTTCGAAAACAAACTTGACCTCTTAGCCACAAATAGAAGTTAGGAGACTAGATACTGGCAGAAGTAAAGCTGTGAGTACCGGGCGTGAGTCGTGCTTCGGTAGCTCAGTTGGTAGAGCACTTGCCCGCGAAAGGCAAAGGTCCCGAGTTCGAGTCTCGGTCGGGCACACAGTTTTAATCGGCCAGGAAGTTTCATATCAGCGCACACTCCGCTGCAGAGTGAAAATCTCATTCTGGAAACTGTTTGTGGTTTGCCACAGTTTGGCAAGGGCCATTCATGCTAGTAGACAGTTGGTTACCTGTCATGTCCACATAGAATGCTGCACTGTAATTCTGGCATAGCTGATATATAACATAGCTCCTTCCACATATGGCCCTGCCTTTTCTTGGGTAGGAAATGCTTGTGATTAGACTGTGGTAAGAGGTGGCAAGCTGATGTATCTGACAGATCTTCCACCTGGGTCGACCACAAGGGAATGACCCATGGGGTGCAGGATTGGAACAGGGACAAACAGGGATATTCTGTAGGTTGGGTGGACACTAGGATACAAGTCTGGGTGCTGTGGTTGAAGCCCTGGTCATGGATTTGGTTGAGTTTTCCAAGGCCAGGGTGATACTGCACGATCAGAGGAGTGCTGCTTGATAACTGGTTAACAGATTTACTGGTGTCAGAGGATGAGATAGCATGGGAGATCTGATCATGAATAAAAAGGGAGATGACAAAACTTTGAAGTAAGTTTGTGAGGAGAATTCTCAATTCATAAGTGATATTTTTGTTTACATTTATTTCTTCACACAAAGTTATGTTGTCTTTTGTGTTCAAGGATTTATCTGGAAATCCTGTTAATTTTTTTTTAAGTATTCACTTTGTCACTAGGTAACTGATATATACACAAATTGATGAATTTGTTGTTGATGTGAAGTCCTGTTAATTCAGTATAACACTTGCATGATCCTCCATCCTTTCAATAAACCTACAATGAGAGTCTGTCTTCTCACAAATCATTTAACTTTTTGGACCAAAAAAAATCCTTCTTCCAAAATAGGACCCTCAGTCTCTCTGAAGTATCAGTCCTTTTCAAAGACCTTACCTTTTGCCCCACTCCCAAATTCAATCAATCTGGGCTTGTTATGGACCTCTCCTTCTCCCAGTCCCTACAGTGAAAACACTTTTTCACCACCAACCCCACCAACCAGACTCAGTTCAAAATCAATACTGAACCCTGCCTCGCTCAATTCACTCTTCCATCCAATCATGATCCACTCCGCTGCCCCCAAATCACCCTCTGTTAACTTTCCAGAATTTTCTAACCTTGAACTCTTCCCACCATCATTCCCCAAATTCCTCAACAGTGAAAAGAACTTTAAATCTGCAGAAAGAACCACAATCCACCACCTAGAAACTGGTCTCAACCATATAATCCCACCTGCCAACGAAAGCTCCACCATTGTAGTTATGAATCCAGAGATTACCTGGCAGAGGTATTCTACCAGCTGTCAGATATATCCACCTACAAACTCTGCCATAGTGACCCCATTCCTGATATCCAGCAGGCTCTCCAGTGCCTCCTCAAATCCTTAGGCCCATTCCAGAACCTCTCCCTTGAGTCTCTCTTTATCCTCAGCCCTACAACTCCCATCATCTGAATGCTTTCTAAACTCCACCCAGAACAGCCCATTATGGCCAGTTACTGTGCCCCCAAAGAAAGAATCTCTGCACTCATGGACCAACACCTTCAGCCTATTACCCATAACCTACACTCCTATACAAAAGACACCAACCACTTCCTCCACCGTTCCTTTTTCTTTACCACTGGGTACCCTGCTTGTCACTGTCAGTGTTGCTCAAGGTTTTGCCATTTTTGAACAGTACCTTTCCCAATGCCTGACTGACTGCAAACCTACAACCCCATTCCTGGTCACCATGACCAACCAGATCCTCACCCACAAGTACTTCTCCTTTAAAAGCATCACCTACAAACAAATCTGTGGAACAGCAATGTGCACTTGCATGGCACCATCCTATGCCAACTATTCATGGTCCTTCATAATAATACAGAATCCCATTCCCTATGTGGTTCAGGTTCACTGATGACATCTTCATGATCTGGACTGAGGACACCATATCCAAATTCTTCCAGAACCTCAACACTTTCTCACCCATTGGCTTCACGTCATCCTCAACCCAACAAGTGACTTTGCTTGATGTAGGCCTCCATGTCCAACCACACAACACCTACCAACTACCAAAATACCACCACTTCAATGGCTGCCACCCATTCCATACAAAGAAGGTTCCTTCCATAGAGCACTGCCACCTGAGGTCATTGCAAATGCAGTGGTGAGCAGTCCCTCCTCAAATATGCCAAAGGTCTCACTGACACCTTCATACCCCGAAATTACTCTCTCGACCTTGTTCAGACAAAGATCTCTGTTGCCTTGTCTCTCTAGTCACCTATCACCTCCCATATATCCACTGTCCGACCACAAAGGGACATTTCTCTTGTGACTCTGTACCGCATAGGATTGGAGGAACTGAATCACATTCCCTGCCAGGGTTTCAACTACCCCTCATCGTTCCCTGAAATGAGGACTATCCTCCCCACTCCTCACACAGTGGTATTCTGCCACCCACCGAATGTATGCAATATCCTTGCTCCCAACCCCTTGCCTTGTGGCTCATACCTCTGCAGTAGACCTATACTTCTGACCTGTCACAAGCACCTCTTACATGACCAAAGACAGGGCCACCTGTGAAAGCAGCCCTGTGATCTACAAACTAAGCTGCAAGCACTGTGCCATTTTCTACACGAGTATGATAATTAACAAGCTGTCTTTCCGCATGAATGGAAACTGCCAAACAGGGGCCAAGAGAGACGTGGACCTTCTAGTTGCTGAACATGCTGCCCAGCACAATGTGCTTCACTTAAATGACTGCTTCACAATCTGTACCAGCTGGATTTTTCCGACCAGTTGCAGTAAACTTTTTCTTTCTAGGTAACCCCATAAGAAGTAGTCACAAATGGACAAATCTGGTGAGCATGCTGGCCAGTGGACATTGCCGAAAGATGAGATCATGTGTTAGGGAAACATTTCTCGAACAACTGCCATGGAATCGTTTACTGTGTGGGCTGTGGTTCCATCTTGTTGGAACCACATGTCTGCCATGTTCCTCTGTACAGTGTGCAGTTGTGGCTGCATGAAATTGCGTAGCATTGCTACATAATGTGCAGCATTCATTACTACACTACACTAAAAAATAAGGCCCAATGATTCCCACTTTGGACACTCCACTTTTGCACTGTTGCACTGTGCAGCGATTTTTGATGCACTTCTCGTGGGTTGCCTGCTGCCCAACAGCAAGATTTTTGTTTGTTTACATAACCGTCTAAGAGAAAATGCACTTCATCACTCATCATTAACACAACATCTCAGCAGCAAGAACATCAAGTATTCTCTCACAACACTTGTCTTCGTTCATCCTAATCATGACTGTGAATCTTTTGCATGATCATAATTTTGTAAGGCTGAAAACGTAACTCATCCCTCAGGATGTACTGCAGCCTAATGGAGTGGCGAGGACTTTGAGAACTCCAAATACCCACCAGGCGGGAACAACCAGGTGACGTCTGCTTCATGACTAATCCAGCTGTGTGAAAAGTGACAACCCAATGCAATATTGTGTTGTGATCAGGTACTGAACCATTTTGTGGAACATTCAACTGTGTGTGGAAAAGCCGTTGAACTGTGATCACAGAGTCATTACTTTTGAAGAAATGTTCAGCAGTGAAAATGTGATGATGCACAGTCCACTGCACCATTGCTACCGAAACTGGATGCTCTAACCTAAAAAACAATAGGTCCCCCACCCTGTCATTCCATTCCGACCACTGATACTACACAAGTCAAATCCACGTGTTCTTCTTGCACCGCACTGTATATGCCACAACATATATTATTATTGTATCTTACGTGTTGTAAACTTTTCTTCCACATTCCAACAACATACCAAGTGCAACTGTCTATAAAGGAAACTTCACTGGGACTTTTGTTAAATTTAAAGACAGAATGACTGGCAATTATGTACTTTCAGCAGGTTTTCAAGTACTGTTAATAGAAGCTGTTGCATATATGCACAGTTCAAAGCAGCTACCGCATAAATCTCTGCCCTGATAGACCAGCATCTCCAACCCATCATGCAGAGCGTGCCATCCCACTGCAAAGACATCAACCATTTTCTGAAACATTTCACATTGAACCACACTGGTCACTATTGAGTGGACCTTGTCTGTACCAATATACAGCGTTTTAAGCCCTAGAAGCCATCTCTCTCAGCATTCACCTGAAAGACTCGCACACATTCTATATACTGCCACACTATGCAACTTCATTCTTACCCACTACTTTTCTTGGCCAGACCCAGAATCGAATTAGGAGGATTGCCATGGGAACCAGGATGGCCCTGGCATATGCCAATCTTTCCTTGAGCAGCATGGAAGAGGTGAGGTGTAGGCCAGAAATGACACCCATGAATATGTCACAACATTTATTCTTCTAGGCCACAATCAGAAATAAAAATTCTAAATCAGCAAAGAAAGCCAGGAAAAAAACAATGCCCTTCGCTGCTTGGTTTCTCATTACCACACAGCACCTCACCCACCCACCCCCTTCCCTTCCTTAAAGTGCAGAGCACCTGGAATGTAGGGGTACTTGAATTTGACCTGTTGCCTGGCTCTTGTATGGATGACTGGTTGTGTCAGTGTGTGAACCTCGGCCATCCTCAACCAAAGGAGTGCCATCGAGCATCAGTGATGGCGAGATCCATTCTCGTTTCACTCTTTCAATGGACACCCAAAGCGTTTTCCATTTTGCAAGAAGTTTATGACAAAGGCATCACATTGTAGTACTTTGTATGGCCCACTATAAGGACAGCCTCTGTGCACAGCATGATATGCACACGATCTGCCAAAACTCTGTGTATGACGACCAAATGTTCGCCTTGATGGAACACAGGTGGCTGTCTCACCCTGCCACATAGTCAAGAATCTGCTGCACCAGCAGTGATAGCTGTTTGTGATGGTAGTGATGCAGTTGTGGATTAGTCTGTCAGAATTCTCAACAACTCCCTATAAACCATCTCTGCCACTGATGTGCCTGTATCTGCCATACACAGGGTGCGGCAGCGTTCATAGTAGGATATTAAAAACACACCATCAGGCAGTAACTGTAATTTATTTATTACCTCTTATGTCAATTAATAGTTAAAGGTATGCCATTTACTAATGTGTAAGTCAATGTCCATTGCGTGGATTACTTTTTCAATATGACTCCTGTCAAATGCTGCCCCCTCTGCACAACACATTCATCTAGGTGGCATTGGAAGCTTTCCATACCTCAGGATAATGTATTCCCTGGGACATTGGCAACAGCAGTTCTGATGTGATCCTTCAACTCAGGAATGGTGGCACAATGTGTTCGGAACACTTCTTGCTTCATTTAGCCTCAAAGGAAACAGTTTGCACATGAAAGGTCAGGTGAGCGAGACAGCCAGGAAATTTCACCAAAACAGGAAATTACTCTACCGGGAAATGTCTGTCACAAGAAATCCATGCAAATTCTGGCTGTATGCGAGGTCGCTCCACCTTGTTGAAACCATAATTTGTTCCACATCCACATCGACCATACCTAACTGGGGAAGAACAAAGTCTTGCAGCATCTTTAGGTAGCGTTCACTGGTGACAGTTACAGCCACACCGCTGTCATCCTCAAAGAAGCAAGGGCCAATAATCCCAAAGGAAGCAATTCCACACCACACTGCGACACGAGAACTGTGCAAGGGCTTGATGTGCAGTTCATCTGGGTTTACGTCACTCCAATAACGCATATTCTGTTTATTCACTGAACCACATAGCTCAAAATGAACTTCATCTGACATCAGGATGGTGTACAACATTTGCGGATTTTGGCGAAGAAGATCACACATGGTTAAGCAGAATGTTTTGCCTGAAAACCAATCACGGGGCCTAATTTCCTGAAAATCTGCAGTTTATATGGGTGAAAATGGAGATGTCCGTGCAATATTCTCCTGGATGAGTGATTTGACATATGCACAGTTTGCGCATAACGACAAGCAGGTCTTTTTGGGCTACACAATAGTGCAGTACGAACATTTTCCATGGCTTCTGGTGTCCGCACAGTTCTTTCACTTCTCCCCGGTTTGCCACTGCAAACAGAATCAATTGTCTGAAATGCACGTACCCACCTCACAATGGTCCGTCTATCTGGAACTTTCCCATGACGTCCCAAGTTGAAACGTTGCCGAAATAAATGCTGGTTAGCAATAACAGAGTCGTTATTCTTGAAATAACTTTCAACAGCAAAGGCACGATGCTGTGCACTCCACCGCTCCATATCACTGCCACACTCAAAATGGCAGCTCATTAGTACATGAATGCGGCACGAGCTGGCACGCATTACTGCAGTACATCATTGTACTATGCAATTAAAATTACGCTATGAACGCTGCCGTACCCTGTACTAGTGGTGGCACCTCTGTCCAACTGTCTTGGGGACACGTGATGGATGCCTTCAGTGTTCTGTGCCACCTTTCCACTATTCTCTTGCTTGCTGGATGATACCTGGTTGTGTGATGGCCCTGGTCTATCATAATATACAGTGGGTATCCGAAATGTGCTATGGAAACCTTTGCTACTGTCTTGGTTGCTACATCTGTGACTGGTATGGCCTCTGCCCATCTACTGTAATGAGCAAATATCTATAACCCTCTGAGGGTGGAAACAAAACCACTACGTCAAGGTGTTCATGACCAAACCTTACTGGTGGCCTTGCAAAACTTCCGACATCTTTATACTGTCCTAATGTACAACACTGACAGTGAAGGGATGAGTGAGTCCAATTCCTGGCACCCTTTTTAACTGATGGACGCCTGAACTGCTTGGTTAGCAACTTGATAGGTGCATTTGCAGCTGGTTGCACTAGGCTGGTATGCTGTCAAATGCCACTTTGCAGCAGCAATGTGATGTACGGCCATGGCCTCTGCCATGAGAGGTCGCACCATATCTTGTCCTTGCTTCCCAGCACCTCTGCTTGCTTCAGTCACAATCCTGTGGACTAATCCGTCAGTGGATTCTGCAGCTTTTGATCTGTCTCTTGTGCTATGATGTCATTAAGATACTGACTAAACTGTATACTTGCAAAAATAGTCAGCAACTGCATTCTCTACTCCTCTAATAACTACATACTCGCAAAAAATAGACAGTGACTGTATTTTTTGCATCTTGCATCTTTGTATGCTGTACATCCATGGTGAACTGGCTGATGAACTCTATGTGCAGGAACTGCACTGCTGAACATTTATCACTGATGTTGTAGAAGGTTGATACAATAGGTTTGTGGTCCATGGAAATTGTCACTGGTTGGGCTTCAATGTAAGGGCGAAAATATCTCATATTCTTGCATACTGCTAACAACTCTCTAACACAGGCACTCGATTCTGTAGTGATGCTCCACTTGCGATGTGGCTGACATCTACCACAGTATTCAATGGTACGGACGGGAAAGAGTGGGCAAACAGCACTGCCTCTTCAAGGCTGGTTTGTAATTGGCTGAAAGCATTGCTCATTTCCAGCATCCACTATAATATTCATTTGCTCTTTGTGTTCTTACTGGCAAGCACGTGTGTTAGTGGTGCCCTGGGTGGCAGGTGTTACTGGCAAATGACTGTGGTAAAAATTTACCCTGCCTAAAAACCATTGCTTATTATCCATTGGCTTTGATAAATTAAGTAACGTGACTATCTTGTCTGGCAAAGGTGAGATCCCATCGGCCGAGACATTAGAGCCTAGAAAAGTTACCTCACTTTTGCACATGATGCACTTTTCTTTATTTGAAACCACCCCATAGTTACACAACTTCTGCCGTACTTAGTTTATGTGCCTGTCATGAACATGTGCATCAGCTGAGAATATTAATAAGTTATCGACGTGTGTAAAGCAAAATGGCAAGCCTTGCAGCACTTTGTCAGTGAATATCTGCCATGTCTGGACTACCTTTTTAAGACCGAATGGCATAAACAAAAACACAAATAGGTCAAAAGGCCTAATCACTGCTGTCCTTACCATGTTGGTACGTGCCACTGGGATTTGGTTGTGATATTTCCAACACTGAGACAACTTTTGTGCCTGCCAGAGCATAGGTAAAGTCTTGGATATTAGGTGTCAGGTACTTACCTGGGACTGTTCTTGCATTCAATCTACGGTAATCACCTCAGGGGTGCCATGTGCCATCCTTCTTGCACACAAGGTGTAATGGGGACCTCAGGGGCTGTGACTTTTGTATAACACCAGCGTGATGCATTTCTTTGAATATCACCTTAGTCCCAGCCATCTGCTCTGAAGATGCCTATTGAAGCATTATGAAACCGGAGGCCCTGGATGTGTGTGTATATAATGCATGGTATTGTGCTTAATGCTGTTTGGCTGCACTGTCCCTTGTGGCATGGACTATTTACTCACATCATTGATCACTCTTATTACATTGTCCACACAACCTCTTTTAATTCCCTTTGTTCCGTCATTTGTATTTACCAAATCTACAGCCAGTGGAAAGTGTGACGGGAAATCGGCACCTAATATGGGTTGCATAATGTCTGCCACCAAACTCCACTTGTATTGAATAGAAAAGCCAACGTTTATCATCAGTTCTTTGCACCCATACGTGCTGATGCTAGAGTTGCTCACAGCTAGCAGCTGTAAGGGCTCATGCTTCGTCGTTTTAACTGTGCCCATGACTGGAAGGACGCTGGCCTCTGAGCCAAGGTCTATTAAAAAACTTAAGCCAGAAATATTATTGACCATGTGCAACTGATGCGATGCCATGCTGTGACTCATCAGAATACAAATGAGAATGCCACCAGGGGTCTTACCTTTACCGTGTGTCAGTCTGCGTTCAGCTACAGTATAACTCTTCTTGCATCGACGGCCCTGATTGTAAATGTTGCCGTCCATGGCACCTAATTTAGACTGCCCTTGACATTTGGGTACCCACACATTATTGTACACTTTGTAGCTTGGGGCCCGCATTGTCTGTGATAATAGCAGATATCAGTGCAAGCTTGACCTTGACTGGGATCTAACGGCTGTAAGTTGGATGTACACCACAACTGCATCCTCTTATCGGACCCTGTCCATAACTCAGAGTTCTGTAACTGTCTGTCAATCTTTCCAGCTCTAGGAGTTCTTCAGCAGTGTGTGGTGATTGTCAACAAGATGCGACAGCACAATTTGTCATTGGCTCCTCCAAGAACTCAAGTGCATATTTGTTGTCTTCAGCTGTCATGCAGGTTGTTATCACTGCTATGGATGCCACAGCAGTTGACTCCATTGTGGCATATGCTATATCACTTACTTGACGTAGCTCATCCTACAGTTACCCCTCATATGCTATTAATGTCAACTGCACTCCAGGTGGGAGTTGTTGTCGTCAGATAGGTAGCAGCAACTGATCAGATACTATACTAACATCCACTATTGCACACAAATGCCTCCAAAATTCCAAGGCGTTTCTGCCCCCACATTCCTGCTGGTGAAGCATTTGTGATAGCCTCTGCTTAGGTAACTTCATGCAGCATGTGATTAGCGAAATCTTTAGCACAAGGTATGCTTGTTGGTGAGCCAGATGTAGAATTACACTGTTATCATTTTCGCTCTCTGGTACAAATTGCCAATTGTCAGCATAAATTGTTCACATTCTTCTGTGATCTGCTGTGCAAAAATGTTCTCCAAGACTGCAAACCATACGTATGGTTGTGGACATAAAATGTTCTCTACAGTCGCAAACCATTTGTCTTGTTGTGGGTGTAAATAGTTGTGCCTGCAACTGCAGATACTATGCGATAGGCACAAACAAATCGGGAAGCAAAAAATCTTCGGTGAGGCTCGACGACTACAGCTCATGATTTCCTCGTGCCCATCTTGCTTAGACAGCTGCCCTGTCTTCCACATCAAATGTTCTCTCAATGTCAAGAGTTCTGAAAGTCCCATCTCTTGAAGCTACTGTATCTCATTACCAACTGTTTGTCAAAAGCCATTTGTACCTTCCATGTTTAACAAATGTAATGCAAAAAATGTCTTTGTGACTTAAAACTGCTTGTTACCAATTATGTAGACCAGAAATGAAACCCATACATATTTCAATTTCATAACTCCCCCCCATCACAATCAGAAGTGAAAAGTTCTTTTTCAGCTACATCAGCATAGAATAAAACTCTTACTTTTTATGCTTCACTGGTCGGTTTTTTGTTCCCACAGCAGCATTCCTCAACATCCAGATCCTGAGTACCCTGGCTTGTACAAAATTATTGGTGACACTTTTGTGGCCTGGATTCAGCATGAAGAAAAACTACTCCACGTCCCACAGTGCCGCAACTCTCGTTCTGAACTCAAATTCTTTTCCCAATACCTTCAGTGACATTGACCCCCAGCTCACTGAATCTTTCAGTACATATAAACCAAATAATAATGTCACCCCCACCTCGACAGCTGTCACGTCTTCCACATCAAATGTTCTCTCCCTTACAACACTTGGCATTGATGGCAAACAGATTATCTGCTCCGACAATAAATCCTCAACATCTATCTCAAAAACCTCTCCAAAGCATTCCTCTATCACAGCTAAACCCAAGTTCATGCCCATACAAAAATCTCTTGGGCTGAAAAAAGTAGATAAAAATTCACTTGATGCTTTCCTGAGAGACAATCTCCATGCCTTTTAAGTTAACAATGTAAGTATAGACCAGACGTGGCTTGAATTCAAAGAAATAGTATCAGCAGCAACTGTGAGATTTATACCAAATAAATTAACAAACAACGGAGCTGGTCCTCCTTGGTACACAAAACGGGCCACAACACTGTTGGAGAAACAACGAAAAAAACATACCAAATTTAAATGGACACAAAATCTCTACATTGTTGGAGAAACAACGAAAAAAACATACCAAATTTAAATGGACACAAAATCTCTAAGATTGGTGATCCTTTACAGAAGCTCGAAATTTAGCATAACTTCAATGCACGATGCTTATAATACCACAGCAAATTTTTTGTTTCAAGACCTGGCACAAAATCCAAAGAGACTCTGGTCATGTGTGAAGTATGCTAGTGGCAAGACACAATCAATGCCTTCTCTGCATGATAGCATTGGAAATACTATTGATGATAGTACTGCCAAAGCAGAGTTACTAAACACAGCCTTCTAAAATTCCTTCACCAAACAAGACAAAGTAAATATTCTAGAATTCAAAACAAGAACAGCTGCCATCATTAGTAACTTGGAAATAGATATCCTTGGAGTAGTGAAGCAACTTAAATCACTTACCAAAAGCAAGTCTTTTGGTACAGACTGTATGTGAGTTAGGTTCCTTTTAGAGTAAGCTGATACAATAATTCCATACTTAACAATCATAAACAACCGTTTACTCTATGAAAGATCTGTACCCAAAGATTGGAAAGTTGCACAGGTCACACCAATATTCAAGAAAGGTAGTAGGAGTAATCCATTAAATTACAGGACCATATCAATATGCAGCAGGATTTTGGAACATACATTGTGTTTGAACATTATGAATTACCTGAAAGAAAATGGCCTATTGACACACAGTCAACTGGATTTGGAAAACATCGGTGTTGTGAAATGCAACTAGCTCTTTACTCACATAAGTTGAGTGCTATTGACAAGATATTTCAAATTGATTCCACATTTATAGATTTCCATAAGGCTTTTGACACTGTACCACACAAGTGGCTTGTACTGAAATTGTGTGCTTATGGAATATCATCTCAGTTATGTGAATGGTTTTGTGATTTTTTTGTCCTTTTCTAAATAAATGATTTAGAAGACAATCTGAGGAGCCGTCTAAGGTTGTTTGCAGATGATGCTGTCGTTTATTGACTGGCAAAGTCATCAGAAGATAAAAAAAAAAAAAATAGCAAAACGATTTAGAAAAGATAGCTGTATGTTGCAAAAATTGGCAATTGACCCTAAATAACAAAAAGTGAGAGATCATCCACATGATGGTAAAAGAAATCCATTAAACTTCAATTACATGACAAATCAGTCAAATCTAAAGGCTGCAAATGCAAATAAATATCTAGGAATTATAACTACGAACAACTTAAGTTGGAAGGAACACACACAAAATATTGTGGGGGAGGCTAACCAAAGATGGCGTTTTATTGATAGGACACTTAGAAAATGTAACAGATCTATTAAAGAGACGGCTTACACTACACTTGTCCATCCTCTTTTAGAATACTGCTGCACAGTGTGGAATCATTATCACATCAGATTGACGGAGTACATTGAGAAAGTTCAAAGAAGGGCAGCACGTTTTTGTATTACTGCAAAATAGGGGAGAGAGTGTCACTGAAATGATACAGGATTTGGGGTGGACATAATTTTAACAAAGGCGTTTTTGCTGTGGTGGAATCTTCTCATGAAATTTCAATCAACAACTTTCTCCTCTGAATGCGAAAATATTTTGTTGACACTGATCTACATAGGGAGAAATGATCATCATAGTAAAGTAAGGGAAATTGGAGCTCACATGGAAAGATATAGGTGGTCGTTTTTCCCGGGCTCTGTACAAGGTTGGTATAATAGAGAATTATTGTGAAAGGGGTTCAATGAACCCTCTGCCAGCACTTAAATGTGATTTCCAGAGTATCCATGTAGACATAGATGTACCATTCACTTCAACACTGGTAAATCTTAAATTTTAGTGAAAGAGCAATGCGTGATGAAATGCACATTGTTTACTAATTAATGTGCTCAATACATGGCTTTTTATATAAGAATGACCACCACTAAACTGGTTGAGCTCATGAATGTGCCCATACTGACTGTCCACATTGATGAAACTCAGTACCTAATTGCAGTGCATGCTTCACAGCAAGACTCAAGAGACCACTGCCCACTATACTAGCTACATGTGCCGTCTGCATCCTCCCATCCAGTAGTAGCTCTCCTAAACATCTGTGATATGAACTTTGTCTCCAACACATCCTGGCCCCAACACTTGAATTTCATTACTTACCAGATTATTTTTTTAACCTTTTTATCTTCTCACTCTGTCTCCTATTATCTCTAACTGAAGCTGCCACAGTTTTTACCAACGTACTGCACTTGACCTTCCACACTCTGACACCTTCTCCTTCACCTTTGTCTCCATTCACCTTCAGGATCTGTGAGCTTAGTGACATGCCCCTCCTTTTTAATCATCCCACACAAATTCCTCTTTCTTCTCTGAGAAAGAAAGATAGAGGTCCCAAAAGCAATGCTATGTTTTTTCTGCTTTACATTTTTACTGGCAATTACTAAGAATTTCATCTACTGCATGTGAATATTGGCCAACGATCCTGTCTGAGAGTAATTTAAGAAATATAATTGTAAGGCACTGTTAATATTCTGAGATACGTTTTAGAACACATACGGCTGAACTAGCATCAGAGATTTTTCTTACAGTATCACTGATAACACGTTACTCTTATACTAACAATACTTCACGACCAAATGAGTTGATTATCTTCTTTATACCATTTGCTAATATTCCAAACAGAAACGCAAATATTTTCTGTCTATCTTTTGTTCATTTCCCAGTGGCTTATATTTGCTCACTTACAAAAATTGTTGGTAACTGCTTCATTTTACTTATCTATGAATAATTGCACTTTACTGACTTAATTAAATTTACATATAATTTGTGAGTCACAGAAATAACCACAATAATTATAAAGTAGTTCATAAAAAATAAATTCAAAGTAGCAGACTTTCCTATATTGCAGATGTGTCCTGATCTATATTTTGGTGTGGCTTCCTCCTTCCTTCTGCATCTGTATCTATAGTTCCCTTTCCTTATTTCTTATTTGTCATTTTCTTTTGATGAAGAAACTGTCTTAATTGCCATAAAGCTGGAAATCAGTGCCTGTTTTTATTATTATTATTATTATTATTATTATTATTATTTCATGTGTGTGTTAGCTCCATGCTTTTTTTGTTCCAGTATTAGTAGTTGTCAAGCTGACACAACTTTCTTTCATTCAAAACATATTACATATGCAATATTACTAAGTGAACATATTTTATATAAGTGAAACATAAATGCTAAAAATAAAGTACAAAATTTCAGAATGTAAACAATTTGCACGTACAGTCTGGTTTCTTTATTTTATAAAAAAATCACGTGTTCATCAGATTCCACATGAGTGAAGAAATGAGACTAAAGAAAATGACAAAAAATAAAATCATCATTTGGAGCAATTTATATCATTATTTATAAATAGGCCTGTATGTTAATGATAGAGACAACAAGAATTATCACAACATGAAAAGAGACAGGAAGCCAATAAACAGCACTTACACAACGAAAGCATGCACACAATGTTGTCAAACATCCTTAAAAAAGACACAAGAAACTCTTTCTTTCCAAATTACATTCCCTGTATCTTTCCAGCATGACAATAGAAAAGTCAGGCTTATAGGTCAAATTTATTATACAAAAATAATATGCTGTCCAACAGTAAAATAAGTAAGGTGTTCCATGGTAGATGCTCAACATTATGATTCCATGCCTACATGAAGATAGCTTCTACCATAGTGCACCGAGACCAAGGAAAGTACATCAGAGATTCATCAGTCAACAGCATCTTATACTTGAGTGCAGCTCATGGCACTATTTTCATTTGCTGCACTGTAACCCAATACTTAATTTGTGATTGTACAATGTACAAATAGCTGCCTTATTAAATGTTGTCAACCCTAACGTACTGCTGAAGGCCACTAAACAATATCTGTTTATCTCTCTTAACTTCACAACAACATTCACATGCCCCTCCTCAGTCACTTCTCATTATTCATTAACTGAACTTTGCAATAAAATTAGTTTTTTCATATAAAAAGCTATAAATGGCACAAAATTATATTGACAAATCTGTTGATTTATTGCTTATTGTTTTGTGCTATGAATGTAGTGATTTAGTCAGAAAGGAAACAAGATCAGAAAATGAATAATGCAAATACACTGACATCAGATGTGGGTTTCCTCCAGCATAAGCCAGCTCCAGATCATAGGCACTCACCAGTGAAAGACAAAGTATTTCCCTGTTATTTCTACTCTTGTACATTTTTAATCAAAGCTGCCACACGAATCTGTTCATAGTGTTTATCTGTATATTATTTACTACTTGAGGACTATTGTAATAATAGAAATAATACTGGGCTTCTATTTTAAAGATAACAACAACATGAAATGAGAATTATCAATCAGTTCAACATTATGAACAGGGATTAATTTCCATAGAAAATGAGATTCTACATAACATTCTCCCACATGTATACAGCATTTTTCTTTATACTACAGTTAAATAACATAAGGAAATAAGGAATGTATCTGGCACAAAACCTGCAAGCACAGGACTGATTTTCTTTCCAAATCAATACTGCAAAATTATGACAGCCACAAGTGTGACATATAAGAAACAAATCTTAAAATACCTTTTTGCAGAAACTTTTCCTTACAATAAGGCCACTAAAATATAAAATACAGCATGAAACTATTATATTAAAAAGTCATCTGTCAAAATATATAATATCACCTACATGGAAGTTATTCTGTAGCAAACTGTTGCTGAGAGTATTTTTGACACACACATGGAGACATTAAGTTCAGTTCCTCTAACACACTGCAGATTCTTATTGACTCTTTATAGCACCAATGAATATGCTGACACTGTGGTCACCAAAAACTCTGCTTCATTAAAAGTCTTATAAAATATAAAAATCCATATGTTTCATTCACTAAAACACGTTTTAACTGTAAAAGGTTGTAAGAAGCTCCACCATATTTCATGGAAATGAATCACAGCAGCCCACAATAACTTTTTCAACCACCATTATTGTCTTTCCAGAACTTGTACTGGTCACATCCCAGATTCAGCAATGCCCTCATCATCTGCAACAAAAAAATTATATTATATACAACCAGTTGTGCAATTTTTTTAGTTAGTGAAATAATAGGTAACATTCCGCAGCATCTGATTTGCACTGAATCTATATAATAAAGCAACATTCCTTCCATGCTGAAACTCATTACATGCAAAAGCGAAGTTTTATTTAATTTATTCCAGTTTTGGGAAAGAGCTTCCTTTCAAAGTGTCACTTTTTTTTCTCTTTATATATAGTCATTGTGCACTGTTCTGTACACCTTCTGAAAATGAGTTCATATTAACTTTTTTTTACAGTTGTTAGTAAGTGGTGGTACACATTACATGAAAGTGAGAGAATGGACTCAGAAAAAGGTGACCATATAGCAACTTCATGAAAAATTCAAGTCACACTTCAAAAATACATACATCAAACAGATTGTTAGGAAACAGATATTGCTGCACAGGAACACTTTGAATTATATGGTTACTTGTATTGTCAATCTAGAATGGTGCAGATTATTTAGACATTAAGCCATTTTTGCTACATTTATTTGCGAGTGAGACAAAACTAGCGGGTAATACACTGACATTTAGGATAACAGCAATTCTTAACATCACCTTCTTAAGAGAAAACTGATGGCAAAGTAGCTGTGCTCATTAGACTGACATGACATTGGTAATAAAATTGGTGTACTCTTGCTGTTGCATATGGACAGCTTACAGGTGAGAATTTCTACATCATTATCATCATTATGGGTTCGCAGCACCATGATGCAAGATATGCCATGTAATCTTGGTAATCTGGATATACTGATGACAGAGCATCTATGAGAAATGACAGACTTTTCTGAGAGAGTAACAAATACTAGTGACAAAGTATGCTCGAGATGAAGTGGGGAGAGAATCACTTCTAGGTGACAAAAGACCAGGGCTTCCTTAAGAGTTGATATGAAAAGAACTTTAACAGGGAGAGAGTGAAATGTATTCTGGAGAAGAAAAATGATGTGTAAATTGTGTATGTAATAAAATAATAACTATTTCTTCTTAGCGGTGTAATGCAAGTTTTTATCATTCTGAAAAGTGAGAGAGTATTTTTTTTAACTGATCCCTGCATCAGGTGAAGAAGAATGGGATCAGTGAATTAGTCTTTACAGAAGGAAACCATTCAGAGAGTTTATGTCACAAATCAACTGTCATAAGTATGCCAGCTGCAGTAAGTCAGTACTGTTACTGGTTGTTGGAACGTTGGATAAAACACAATGTTTGTTGTATGTTTTCAAAGGTTGGCCACCAACATGAACAGCAGAATGGTCTGTAAGCACAAAGATGATGACAAAAGTCGTATCGCTCAATCGGTGTGTTTTATAATATTCAAATAAAGTGAATACAGCAGAAAAAAATGTGACAGATTATGGCTCCAGAGCTGCCTTAAAAATAGATAAAATATAAAATAATCAGTGTCCTGAATAATTAAAAATTTCTTGAAATCAACAAAGAAACATCATAAGGAAAAACAAAAAACATTGAAAAGAAGGCAAAGAGCAAAGCACTTAAAAAGTCTCGGGAAAATGAAGAATTTCACTATATTCCAGTGCTCAAGAACAGCAGTAATTTCGCCTGGTAGGACACCAAAATCGGAATGTTGTTTACTACGCAAGATGTGTGTGGTGTTGGGGATGAAACTGAATCACTTGAAAAACATGACACAAGAAAAGCAGAAAAGAAAAACAGAATGGCAGCAAGACAAAATATTATATAATGAGGGCAACTGATACAAACTGAAAGTCACATGTGTTTTGTTTTGAAGCTTACAAGGCTATATATGATAAAATAATATAGAAAAGGAATGCTTCTCAAAGAACATAGCAGATGCTTCAAGAACTTTAGAATTTCAAAAATGATAAAACTAGAGACAAGACTGCAAATAGAAGAGCTCTATAGAATATAGCATTTGAATCGTATCGTCTCTAGTCAGAAAAGTTATCAGATACTATTCTCATACCCAAGATACTGTCCATTTCAACAGACCAATTAAAAAAAAAATTCTCTGCTATAGGATTCATCCTTAGTGATGAGAAGACTATGGAAATTCTAATTGCTAAGCTGCTCTTAAAAGAGGAGGAATGATTGAAGAGTAATAGCCAAGAAGATAGTATTGCCTCTGATGTTCATTTTAACAAAAATAAAAGGAGAATTTAATCTGTAACAAATTTGGTGGACATGGAGGTATTTACAAAAAGTCTAATGAGAAAGAACACTGTTCTATATACAACAAAAATAATCACAGAAAAGGGGAGCACTACTTTAAAAACAAAAGTACAATTCAAGAACCAAAAACAAGACCTTTCAAGCTGCATCCTCACTGCAAAAGCACAAACCATAAAAAAAGACACAAATGAAAATCCAGCCACAGAAGAAAACAAGAAAGAAGACATCACTCAAAACATCAAGAAAGAAGATATCACCGAACAGAACATGAAAGCAGATACTTCATTTATTATGTGTAACTGCAACACAAGAGGTTTTCAGAAGAAGCTGATGAGAAAGAAAAAATGGTCATCATTGTTGGCAGTGTATGTACAGAACATTTGCATAATGAAACAGACAAGTTAACAAACGTAAAAGGTGTTGTGGAAGTTGCCAAAAAAGGTGGATCTTCGAAGCTAGGTGCAACAGGAAACTTTATTGATTGAAACTGCATTTTCAAGGATGTCGTATACGTTCCTGAACCGAGTAGAAATGCGATGCCTGTGAATGATATCACTGAAAAAAGATTGTAAAGTTGTGTTTAGTACACAGTCTGTTCAAATTTATACAGATAAAATACTTTTTGAAGGACCAAAAGCAAGAAATAGATAGCATGAAGCAACAATTAACAATTAAATCACAAATGCAATCGCTGCTAGCAGAAGGAGAAAAACAAGAATGGCATAAGAAGCTAGGTCACCAAGTATAAGTTGTACTTCAAAGCTCAAAAAATGTGTGATGGAATTCCTAATAATTTACACTCAGCGGAAAAATGGTGTGAAGCTGATGTGAGAGCTAAACTAACAAGAAAGCAATTTTCTACTGTGAGAGAAAGAGCAATGTGACAACTTGAAATAAAATATACTGATATCTGTAGAGAAAGAGACACTCTAATACTTAATACAGGCTGTATTAGATGATTTCACTCATTTCTATGGAACAGCTCCCAGTGTAAAGCAGTCACTGATATCTGGCATATTGTGCTCAGCAATGTGTTCCTCCACTGTGTGATCCTCTGCTCTTTGCCACAGTATGGCAGTTGTCCTCATGGACAAATGGTTTGTGGTCATGGCCACATAAAATACTGAGCAGAAATTGCAGCAGGCAACATGATTACATTCACAGGTAGCTCTGCCTGTGAGTTCTCCATGTCATCGGCAATGTGTGCTGCACGAACTCACCATGCCAATGACTGTGTCGCATTCCTACCCCGTGCACCTGCTGCCTCTTCCTCCCGTTTCTCTAACCCTCCCGCCAGCTCCCGACCACCTTTCTCCCTTCAAGCACTCCACCCCACACAAGTCCAGCTGCAGGACTACAGCCCTGGCACAGTTAGCCCTACCTGTGTGTGTGTGTGTGTGTGTGTGTGTGTGTGTGTGTGTGTGTGTGTGTCACACACATAGACATTTTTACTCCTAAATTATTTACATTCCACCAGCACATTCCATTAGCATACTTACCTCTTATAACTACATATTTGCACAAATTGTGAAACACAGGTTGAGTGGAAAGATATATGTACAATTCTGATATCACAAAGTAGATGGATGAATTACCCAAGAACAAGATGGTGAGCTCTTTTGGCTCTTGACTGTTATTGTCACTGAATTAGTTAAAATAAGTTTTAGTTCATTACAGTGGTTAGTAGAGAGTCATACAATCCCAGCAGTTGAGATCGGGTTGCAGAGCTTGATGTGTTGCAGACTATCTCACATAGCAGCCTACAAAATGTGTGCATTGATTCATCTCCATTGACAGCTTAATGGTCATCACAGTTCACATGCACATCCCCAGATGTATAATATATGAATCTTATGTTATTAAAGAAAAATTAATTTCAAACTTATGTGATTAATTAAGTTCCCCCTTTTTGTTGATAATAATCCCACTAATGGAAAGATGAGAAATGACAGAAGAATGTATAGTTGGAAACTTTTTTCTGGCCTGTATGACAGGAAATGTAATTTCACAGAATGTTGTTTAATTGTGAAGAATTTTTGTTAAACAGTGAATATGAACATGAATAAATAGTAGCTGGATTGACATACACAACATGGAGAAGTTAATGGATGGATTTTGAACCTGACTGCCTAGATCATTTAGCACCAAAATACTGGACTCTAGTGATCTGTATACAGAATTTCAAAAGTTGAAACCACTGCAAGTGGGACTTTGTGTCAGTTTACTTAACCACATAAAAAGAATTTTTAAAAAGTTATGTACTGAATATATAAGTAGTGTTTGTTGATTTGTGCAGTTTTAATGTCAGTGATAAAACTGTCATTTCTAGTAAATATACATAAAATTGTTTTTTCTATGTTTCTGAAAAGTGGCTTTAGCAACATTTCTTGAAAGTTTGTTTACTATATGAATTTATTACATAATTACTTGACAACATTTCAAATGGCCACCACCAGACCATGACTCATATGCATGAAAATGCATGAAATAAAGCACAAAAGGGTAACAGTGAAAACACATATCACACTGCAATTCAAGTACTACGAACTATCTGCACTGAAATTCGTAAGAATATAATAATGTTTCCAAGATAGTTATTTGTAAATGAAAGAACAAAAATTACAACACACTACTTGTTTTCTGTAGAAATCACATTCCAAATACAATACACCCCCCCACCCCCCGCTCTCTCTCTCTCTCTCTCTCTCTCTCTCTCTCTCTCTCTCATTTTCTCTTTTCTTCTAGCTGTTAATCACACTATTACACACTATTAATTTCATTTTTAAATTATTTTCCTCTTTAATCATCCTTTCCTTTCTGTTATGCCCTCCTATCAGCTCTGTTCTGAAGCTGTCAGTGGCTACCAACATACTATTTTTGGTTTCCTACTCTCTCTGACACCTTTATTTTCAGCTTTGTCTCCTTGTGCCTCACAAATGTGGGTCTCTTTAAACCTGGGGGCTAAGTGACTTCCACATCCTTTCCAACAGTCCTTAACCTGTTTTTCTTTTCTCCTTGAGGAACAAAGATACATGTTATGAAAGCTAGATACAGCTTTTTCTAATAACAAGAGCTCAGAATTTCACCCTCCTGAAGGTACACACCAACCAACCATTTTGTCTTCTTATAAGTTAACAGGCTTCTCAACTGAATTTTCCATTTGATTCAGATAAATTAGTAAATTATAGTATTTGTGGAGGGTCATACTATCACGTTAATTTCTGTTTTTCTGAACTACATAGACATGTTCCAACACATCCTGCACTCTTGAAATCCCCACGGCCTAAATCTCCATTAACCTGTTCCCACTGCCTCACTTTAACTCTTCCCTTCTCTCTTCCATTCACACCACTCCTGCTCTATCTACATCATTATGCTCTACCTTCTCCCACCTGTCTTCCTCCCCCCCCCCCTCATCACACCATGCAGGCACTCTCTCTCTCTCTCTCTCTCTCTCTCTCTCTCTCTCTGTTTTGCATCTCTCCTTTCTCTCTCCCACCTTTTTCTCCCTCTTTATCTCTACATTTCTCTTCCTCCACCCTCCCTTCCCCAATAGGCTCAGTATTCCCATCATCTACCTCTTCCTATATCTATTTTTGATTTTTTCATCTTGTTCTTTGGCCACAGTGTCATCTGTGCAAAATATCTGCCTCTTTCCTTGAGTCCTTACTTATTCCCTGTCCTCCCCCCCCCCCCCTCCCGCCCCTCCTACTACCATTAGCTCAGGCAATTGCTTCTGACGACCAGGTATCAATAATGAGTCCTGCAGTGGCCAAGTGTGTGTGTGTGTGTGTGTGTGTGTGTGGGGGGGGGGGGGGGGGGGGGGGGGGGGCGCTTGCACATGAGCTTTTGCTTGGAAAAAGAGTTACTGCTTGAAAGCCAGTGTGAATGCTATTTCCTCCATGCGTTGACCTGCTATAGGCGAATGGCTGCCTTTCCGTTATTTTATGTATTGTCCCATCCAGTAACATCTATTGTGTGTGTTTTCTAGTTTTGAAAAAGGTTTTTGTCTGAAAGCTTTATATTTTAGCAGTCTTCTTTGTTGTGCCTGTCTGCAACTTAACGCCACCTGTATGCGGTGAGTAGCAATCTGCCCGTTCCACATTGTTGGTATTCCATCCAGGTCTTTGCACTGTTCGGTTTCACCATAACTTTCAAGATTTCTGTCTACAGGGCTGCTCTGTCAAAGGTAAATTGTCCTCCTATCTGGTCATTCCAGCACCATACTGGCTTGTACTACAGCAGTCTTTGGAATTCTGTTAGTGTCTTTTCACTCAATATATACTTTCCATTTTAACGTGTTTTACTGATTTTCTGGATTTATATTGATGATTTCCAGCACCTTCCATAAAACATTACTTGACAGCCTGCCACAGATCTTAGAAATCTCTTCTCAGCATTGTTCAAAATTTCCTCTTGTGTTACTGTTTACTGCCCAGTTCTTGCTGCCACATGTTAACATGGAGAGGGCCATCACCTTGTAGAACTTTCTTTGTGTTCACTTCTGGGTTTTCTTCCTTACTTTCCTGTTAATTGTAACACATATTCTTAGACATTTATTTTTGATTCAGGTAATCTCCAATGTCTCACAGTAAGATATATTATACCAAAATAACTGCAACCCAGTACTAGTTCTACAATTTTATCATTTAACCATTTAAATTACTTCAGCTCACAAATACTGTTTCCCTTGGAAACCTATTGGCTTGGTTTCTGTAACAGCTATCACATGATTAAAATCTTTTGCTATATTCTGCGCAAGATGACACATGTAAGATATGGACAGAATGGAAGTCAGATTGTCAAAGGTAACTGACAGACATAAATATAACACAAAAATTTTTGCATTTATTGCAGCTTAGGGCTTACATTGAGACCCTCCAGGGTGGATGTACTTAGTATCATTTGCCAGTCACACAGGCATCTGGGATGAATGGTCAAAAGTTCAAACATTTTACAGCAGGACAGATTTTACAAGGGCAAATGCTGAAGAACAGAAAGAGACTGAGGTGAAAGCACAATAGAAGAGTGACAGAGGCAAACAGCTTAAAGCTTTCTGCTTTGTATGAGATCTAAAACACAAGACAGCAGTGGCAGCTGGTCTCAGTGATTTGCCCAGGAAGAATTCTAAGTACACGAGAGAGAGATTCAGATGCATCTCTCTAGAGGGGGATATGAGAGGCAGTCACATGGCTTCTTTCCCACGCCTCCTGATTGGGTACTGTAAGAATGCTGTGCTAAGCTGTGTCTTACAAGGAAACATCACCAGTTGACCTCATCTTTTAAAGGAGAAAAAGCACACTTGCAAGATATCGGCCCCAGCGATCTATCACATATGAAAATTTAGGCCATAATTCTGAAAGTACACACTTATGGCCTTCTGAATGCTTAGCTTTTATATTTTGTGTGCACTGACTGTTGGCATTCACTGCACTCTACTGCAGCCACTTTGTGTCTGACTGTGAAGTACTGTACAATGCAGTGAGCAGGTGGTGTGAGAAACACTTTGGTAATATGCTTTGTTCATTATGTCAAAGTGAGTGGTTTCTATCCTGTAGCTTATCCCAGACACTTTTATGTTGCCATTTGCAAATGCAGTGTAAATGAATGAAACAAATGAGTGTGTCAGTAAAGAAGCAGTGAAGCACTCTTTCTTTATTAATACCACTGCTGTGTGTTATTTTCTTTGGATTTTAAAGCTGACAGTATTACAGCTAAAATACATTTGACCTACTTTTTGCACAGAATAACGTGCTTTCTCGAACAAGGTTCATAACACATTTGGTGGATGTGTCCATCTCGCCCATCCTCTTTCCTTGTCTTCAACACCGTGTGAATAGGAGGACTCCAGTCGTCACGTCATGTACTGCATTTCATGCTCTGGCATTAAGCAGCTGCAGTGGAGTGGAGCCAACGAAAAACCACCGGTGTGCTTGAAAGTTTAAAATCTGTACTTTCATAAGGTTATACCTACATACTATCAGAGTTATGGCTCAAATTTCCATGCGGGATAAACTCCTATGGCTGATATCTTGCACTTGTGCATTTTCCTCCTCAAAATATGAGGTCGATCAGTAATGTATCCTTGTTGGCATGAGCTGTGTACTGCCCTTTGACTTTGGTCCATCGACAAAACACCCGCATAGTAGCATACGTAGCTGGCTACAACGAAATGGTACTGGACATGAAGGCCTTGCGAGGTGAAACAAAAATAAAAATAATTGTATTTTGGAGTCCACAATGCAACTGACAACTGAAGTTTTTAGTTTATTCAATGCTTATTGCAGATACCACACAATCAGCTAATAATTACGTGGTCCTCTGCAAATCTAGAGGTATTTAAAATCATATTGTCCACTTTCAAGTTATTTGTCGGAGTATTTTGTGCTCCTGTGCAACATTGTATATGTGCACTCAAAACAAAACTTCATACATTAGGTAGACATGCACTTTATGTTCCGCTGCTTTTTCCTTTTTCAATCAAATGTTTGAGAGGAGTGAAAACAAGACACCCTATAAATTACATAAAGGGTTTTTGTATGAAATGTCACAGCCAAACAAAGTGTGGGAAATGGACAAATGGAGTAGGATACTGACCAACAGGAAAGAGATTATTTGCTTAAAATAATCACAGGAATTTAAAAAAATTAATCAGCTATTTGAGGGAAAATTTTGTCTGTGGTAAAAAAAAACAGCAATTAACAAAAACTTAATTAGTGATCTGAGGAATAATCAAAATATTTCATGAACAGCTGCTGCTAACTAGGCAAATTAAATACCAAAACGTTCACTACTTCTATTTTGCACATAAAATGTTACATTTGTGTGGTTTCTAACTCTCACAATTGTTTCCTTTGAATCAAGTACTAGATTCAGGACATTTTGAGAACAGAAGACGCTAGGGAAACAAATGAGTTGTCAAAATATCTTGCTTTCTGAACAAAATTTGAAAATAAAATAGATACTTTGTAAGAGAGAGAGAGAGAGAGAGAGAGAGAGAGAGAGAGAGAGGGGGGGGGGGGGTTGTGACATGAGATGTCTAAAAGGAAAAAATAAAACAGATTAAAGAAACATGTGACACACCTCTGAATGATGCTAGATATCATATACAACAAATGAGAAGCATCACATGTTTCTCTAATCTATTTCATTTCTTACTTTTGACAAACCATTTCACAAAATATTTGACTGAACTTTTTTTCTTATATCTGGTTGGTACTGTTCAATGCAAATCTTACATAATGTTGCAAGCTCATTTGGCTATTTTCTTTTGTTTTCATTGACCACAAGTTGAATGTCTACTTCCACACCTGTAACATGAGAACACCAGAACCAATATTTCTTGTGATAAAAAGAAATGTTGTTGGTCACAGGCATTTCAATGAAACTGTGCCAGTTCTGTTGTATCCATATCTCTTTTTAGTATGTTTTCTTCCCAGATTAAAAAAAAATTGTTTTTTGACTTAAGTCTGACAATCTGAAAATATTCTCTCATTCAATAATTGTTCTTCTGTCAGGCATTTATTTGCTGACATTTCAAATGAGGATAATAGTTGCTGTCAGATGTTGTTCTTGATCAAAAACAGTGACTACCACTATTGGTAGGACAGCAAAAGAAACTATCAGAAGTGTGTAAATACGGCCAGAGTGCAGTTAGTAACCTAAGCATGGTTTCAAAATATTGCTTACATCATGTCTGAAATGGAAAGTATGCAGTCAACGTGTATTAGCAACTTTGGCTTATGGTAGCGAGATACTGCCTTTTAACATCAAAACATTAAAAAATGAAGATGTTTAACAACCAATTTGGCTTGGGAAATACTAGAAGAGACTGCAAAGTAAACAAATAGATCAGGAAACAGACAGGAGCGGAAGGAGTAATAATGACCGTAACAAAAATGTAATGGAGCTGAGAATGACACATACCCAGGCAGATGGATGGTAGATGACTAAAGGCAGTTCTTTGTTATGTTCTGAGAAATATAAAAAAACCGAAATGGTGACAGACTGGACAATTTGCATAACACGTTAAAGAATGTGCAGGAGCAGCAAGGGTGTGTACTGCCAACAACTGCAGTAAAATGACAAGTCTAAAGGAGACCTTTATCCAGCAGTAGATATTAAATGGCTTTAATATGATGGTGGTGGCGATTTATTAAACAAAACCACACTCATGGCCTTTTTGTTGTTCTCCCTCAGAAAGTTGCAATTTACCACCAGGCTGGAATATGCTGACCTACATACACACTTCTAGCACGGATGTCTAAGATGTATGGAAAGAAATGTTTTATGTAGAAACAGTCTGCATGACTCCTTCAAAGGCTTTGGTGAAGATGAATGACACAGACGAATGGTCTATATTGGCAATATACAATATCCTGTTTCAGAGCACACTTTGCAACAACACACTGGGACAAGAAATAATTGTTTTATTTTATGATCAGTTTTGGTATTACATTTTTTCAAATTTGTTGTTATTTGTTGACAGATTACTTTTCCATTTGTTCTTGATCTATGTCTTATTTTATTGTTCTTAATGTAAAATATATGTACCATATACATTATTTTCTTTAGACAGTTCTGCATTACATGTATTGACATAATACAGAGTAGGCGAAAACTCCATATTAAAAAAAATATACAGTTCTCCTCAAACAAAAGCCTGGTTTGAACATCAAAGTGCTTTACTAGGAAATGTCCTACACCCTTGCCTTCCCTCTGACCTTTGTACTGACCTGTTCGACCAACTCTAAGGGCCTCACAGTTTGACATGGATTTCGAACCAAAGTGCAATGCGCATTTTTCACATTAAAAAAAATCATTGTCGGGGTTAAAGAGGTGATACACGATAGACAAAAAATTCTAGGCATTGAACCCCCAGACCTTTGCATTTGTAATGTGACAGATACACATTTTAAACGTATTAAAAGTGCTGCCGGACCACGACTCGAACCTGGGACCTTTACCTTTTGTGTGCAAGTGCTCTACAGGCTGAGCCATCCAAGCATAACCCATGACCTATTCTCACAGCTTTACTTCCACCAGTACCTCATCACTGACTTTCCACGAAGTTTCAAATCAGTGCACACTACACTACAGAGTGAAACTTCATACTGGAAAATAAGCCCCGGGCTGTGGCCAAGCCACATATCTGCAATATCCTTTCTTTCAGGAATGCTAATACCACAATTACAGGAGTTAAGTTTGAAATGTAGGAAATGAGGTACTGGTGGAAGTAAAGCTGTGAGTCTGGGTTAGGGGTAGTGCTTGGATAGCTCAGGCAGTAGGACACTTGCCTGTGAAAGGCAAAGGTCCAAGGTTTGAGTTCCGGTTCTAGCAGACAGTTTTAATCTGCCACTAATTTTCAAATCAGTGCACACTATGCTGCTGCAGAGGAAAAATTTATTTTCAACATAACCATTTGGCCACCAAAACCCCTAAATAATTGGAAGGAAAATTACCTACCATTTGCTTAAATATAGAATTATTTTCTGTTTTCCGAATAGTGTTAATATAGTGCTAAGCATATCTATTTATTGTTCACTGTCAATAAAGAATGCTCACAGAAAATGCTTCTCACCTCCAGTGGCTATCATTATTTTTCTGACAAGAAAGTGAATGACAAAAGATAATACTGAATGAAGTAACGAAACACAACAACACAAGTACATGCAGTGCTGTTTAATGCATACCAAATTTTGACAGAGCAACTATGAAAAAAGAAGGCAATAATGTGCCAGAGAATAAGTTCAATCTACGTGAATCATATGACCACCCCATCATCAAAATACTTTGACAGTTTCATTTTTAGTGGTTAACACATCTGCAGTTGGCCTTCCATTCCAATGATAGTGTATGTGAAATGGAGAATATTTTACACCGACATTCTGCTGAATTTGAACTGATTTAACACTTATTTAACTGCTATGATTAGTGACTGACATTTGATTGCAGTTGACTCTCACACAAACCCAATATTAATCAACTGCTGCTGTCACATTCATAATTATTTTACTCAAGAACATGGAAAATTATAAATTTTGTCATAATTTATTGCACTATAATCTTCACGTCCCTCACAATCCCACACCAGGAACCTTAGTTTATGTGTCACTATATGGTCTATCTGATTTCTTACAATAGAGAAATTAACAGATGGACACTTGCTGCAGAACACTTAAGTAGTGCTTCGCATTTGTATAGCCTGAAACACTAACCCTTTCTCACATCCCCACAATGTGTTTACAATATCCTCTCAGTCTTGCCTTTCGTTTTCTATTTATCATTCACCGGCACCTCTCTATTCTTCAAGTCACTATACACTATGCAGTGGAGAGACTATAATGTTTAATTTTCTCTCTTAATTACAGAAGGGACAGAATGAATGACTAAGTACACCTCCATAAAAGCCTGGAGTTGGTTGAGCATTTATTCCCTGCAGCTGTTTAAAACCTGTTGTCTTCCAGTATTGTTCTTCCAACATGTTGTTTGAATTTTCTCGTTTATGTTCCTATCTCTGCCATTGATGTAACATCAGAAATTAGTTTTTATCTGCATGTGCAAACTAATATGCCTTCAAAAAATAAATAAATAAATAAATAAATAAAATAAAAAGTTCAGACGTAATAACATATGTTTATTCCTCCAGGTAAAAATTGTTCCATTTTTGCTGTTCTTTATTGTGCACATAGCAAACACATTTTCTGCACTTTTGTAGACACAATTCTAGTTTCATACCAGTGAGCTTTCTTGGGTTTTCAGCCTAATGATCGAATCTGACTAGCACGCCGGTGATGTACTTTCATGAAGTACAGTGCTCAGTAGATGTGAACATCTGGCTGAAAACGCAGGAAGACTCAAATCATCAACAGTGATAAAGAACATGAGGAATTACTAATTATAAGCACTTAAATTTTGTTCTACAAATCTTTGTAACTTTAAATGCACTATTTATGGACTGATTTCTGAGCGGATTAAAAAATGTGGTTTTTTTCAAGATGAGTGATATAATTTGGAGCATGGTTTATGTGTAGCCTAGCAAGAACATGGGCTGAAGAGAGGAAAGCCTTTTTTTAGGCTAGACGGTAGTATGAGGTGCTCTGATGAACACCCGGCAGTCGATAAGCAGCAAGAGAAGTCTGCTAGCATTCAGAATGAAGACACTTTGACGGCAAATTTTTTTTCAGAAAACAGTTGAAGTATTCATGATAAAGTTCTCGAACTTACTGCCCTCCACAAAAGTTCTCGCACTCAAATAATTCTTGGGACTGAGAGCTGGCTGAAACCCGAAGTAGAAAGCTCTGAGATATTTAGCGAGTCATGGAATGTATATGAGAAAGACAGATTAGAGGCCATAGGAAATATTGTCTCTATTGTGGTCAAAGTTGGGTATGACAGTGAAGTTACCTGGTCGCTTACAACAGGTGTAGGTGAAACCAAGTTAATTACAGGACATTTTTACCAGTCACCTGATTCCTCTGTGACAGATCTACAGTCATCAAAGAAAGTCTCCAGTCAATAGCGCATAAAAACCCAGATTATGCTAGGTGGATGTGACTTTCACCTGCTAGATGGATGTGACTTTCACCTACTGAGTATAGACTGGGATGTATATGGATTCACTGCAGGAGCTGCAGATAGATAGTCCCACAAAGTACTTTTGAACACGTTTTCTGAAAACTGTCTTGAGCAGCTAGCTCGGCAGCCCACACACAATGGAAATACCTCACACCCTTCAGCTACAAATATGCCGAACCTTATCAACAATGTCAGTATAAGAATGGGGATTGGTGATCATGATGTCATTACAAAAGTTAATAAATCAATCAAGAAGACTAGGAGAGTGTTTCTGCTAGATAGAGCAGATAAGCATTTGTTAGCATCTCACTTAGATAGTGAATTGGCATCACTTAAGTCTCAGTAAGATGGATGTAGAAGAATTGTGGGCAAAATTTAAGTACATCCCAAATCGTGGTCTGGAGAGTTACCTGGCTAATATGTGGATAAAGAATGGAAAAGATTCATCATGGTTTAATAATGATGATGCTGAGGCAGCACGTTTTGTATTATCGCGAAATATGGGAGACAGTGTCACAGAAATGATACAGGATTTGGGCTGGACATCATTAAAAGAAAGTCATTTTTCCTTGCGATGGACTCTTCTCACGAAATTCCAACCGCCAACTTTCTCCTCCGAGTGTGAAAATATTTTGTTGACACCGACCTACATAGGGAGGAACGATCACCACAATAAAATAAGGGAAATCAGAGCTCATACGGAAAGATATAAGTGTTCATTCTTTCCGTGCGCTATACGAGATTGGAATAATAGAGAATTGTGAATAAGGTTCGATGACCCCTCTGCCAGGCACTTAAATGCGATTTGCAGAGGCTTCACACTCTGTTCAAAAGAGAACGCACAAATTATGACAAGCTAAGGTTAGTACAGATTCATGCATCTGTGAAAAGATCTGTGTGTGAAGCATACAACTATCACCGTCACACCTTAGCCAAAGATATGCAAGAAAACCGGAGAAAATTCTTATCCTATGTAAAATAGCTAAGTGGATCTAAGACTTCCATTCAGTCCCTTGTTGACCAGTCTAGTGTGGCAGTTGAAGATAGCGAGATGACGGCCAAAATTTTAAATTTCGCATTAAACAAATAATTCACACAGGAGAATCATGCAAACACACCATTGTGACCCTCAGACAGGCTCCCGTATGGACGACATAGTAATAAGCATCCCGGGCATAGAGAAACATGAATTTCTTGTCCAGCACTAAGTCCTAAGTGATGAAAAAAGTGCACTTGACTCCTGTATATAATAAGGGTAACAGAATAGACCAGCAAAATTAAAGACCAATACAGACCTGCAAAATTAAAGACCAATATCACTAACTTAAGTTTGCTACAGAATCCTTGAACATAGTTCAAACATATTACACTTCCTTCAAACTGAGAAGCTTATGTCCGCAAATCATCATGGTTTTAGGAAGCATCACTCTTGCGAAACTCAGTTTGCTCTTTTCTCACGTGATATACTGCAAACTATGGATGAAGGGCAACGGGCAGAGTCCATATCTCTAGATTTCCAGAAAGCATTTGACACAGTGCCCCACTACAGGCTGTTAATTAGAGTACAAGCATATGGAATAAGTTCACAGATATGTGAATGGCTTCAAGCCTTATTAAGTAATAGAACCCAGTGTCCTTGACGGCGAGTGTTTATCAGAGGAAAGGGTATCATCAGGAGTGCCCCAGGCAAGTGCAATAAGACCACTGTTGTTCTCCTTATACATAAATAATCTGCCAGAGGGGGTGGGCAGTAATCTGCAGTTCTTTGCTGATGATACTGTGGTGTATGGTAAGATGTTGATGGTGAGTGACTGTAGGAAGATACAAGGTGACTTAGGCGCAATTTCTAACTGGTGTAATGAATGGCAGGTATCTATCTATAAATTAGGAAAAAATTAAGTTAATGTGGATGAGTAGGAAGAACAAACATTTAATGTTCAGATATAGTATTACTGGCATCCTGTTTGACGCAATCAAGTCATTTAAATATCTGGGCATAATGTAGCAAAGTGATATGAAATGGAACGAGCATGTGAGAGCTGTGGTAGGGAAGGCGAATGGTTGACTTTGGTTTATTGGGAGACTTTTAGGAAAGAGTGGTTCACCTGTAAAAGGAACTGCACGTATGACAATGGTGTGACTTATTTATGAGTAGTGATCAAGTGTTTGGGATCTGTACCAGGTCGGATTGAATGAAGACATCAAAGTAACTCAGAGGTAGGCTGTTAGATTTGTTACTGGTAGGTTTGAACAACACATAACTGTTATGGAGATGCTTTGGAAACTGAGATGGAAATCCCTGGAGGGAAGGTGATGTTCTTTTCTACTGATAAACTTTAGAGAACCGCCATCTGAAGCTGACTGCCAAACGATTCTATTGCCGCTAACATACATTACGCATAAGGAGCACGAACATAAGTTATGAGAAATTAGGGCTCATACAAAGGCATATAAACAGTCACTTTTCCGTGTGTGTGTGTGTGTGTGTGTGTGTGTGTGTGTGTGTGCGTGTGTGTGTGTGTGTGTGTGTGTGTGTGTGTGTGTGGAATAAGAAAGGAAATGACTAGAACTGGTACAGGGTACCCTCCACGACGCACGTACATAGGCTTGCAGAGTATCGATGTAGATGTAGACAAATCTGTGACCCATCTTCAGGTTGCTACATTTCACTGACATTTTATTCTGATTATCCTACTATCATCATTATTTACCTATTTTTTTTATTATTGAGATGTGTGTACTTGCATCAATGGTTTGAAACTATGAAATCAGACAGTGTAGAAACTTTCATACAAAATGCAAGTTAGGTGCCAATTCAGCCACCTTATTAAGATTTTAGATAATTTCCAACACACAGTAAGAGATACTTTCAATGAATGGGCATTTTATAAGGGGCGTTGAATAAGTAATGCAAAACTTTTTTTCCCCTGGCCAAATATGGTTGCAAAAATGTGAAATTTGCTGTAGGAAATGGTGGAGTATTCTCGTTTCAGCCCTTGTAGTTTCGTGCAGCTCCGATAGGTGACAGTGCTACAAGCAGCCTTCAGAAAGGCTGAGGTACTCCAGGGAGAGAGCTGCCACTCAGTTTCTTTTGGTAGAAAACGAGAGCATTGAAGATATTCATAAGTGCTTGCAGAAGCTCTACAGAGACCTGGCAGTGAACAAAAGCACAGCAAGTCATTGTGCTTGGAGTCTGTCACCATCATGACAAGGTCACACACATCTGTCCTATCTCCCACGTGCCAGCTGACCCCACACAGTTACGAATCCTGCAATGTTGGAATGTGTGGACACTCTCATTTAAGTAACTGACAGATCACAATCAAACATCTCACCACAAATTTGGACATTTCTGTTGGTATTGCTGACACACTTGTCCACAAGTTGGGGTACTCAAAGGTGTGAGCGAGCCAGCTGGGTTCCTCACACCTAACAGGAGTCCATAATCAGCAACACAGGACCATCTGTGCAGCATTGATTGTGCATTATTACTAGGCTGATTGTTACAATTTTTTGTCAAACATTGTCACAGGCAATGAAACAAGAGTTCATCATTTTGAATTGGAAACAAAACAGCAATCAGTGGAGTGGCACCATATCACTTCTCCTCTGAAGAAATGGTTCAGAGTTGCAACCTCAGCTGATAAACTCATAGCAACTGTCTTCTGGGACTGTGAAGCGGTTATTCTGTTTTTGATGTCCTCCCTCATGGTGCATCAATCAACTAGGGAGTATACTGTGTTACCCTCAGGAAACTGAAGAAACAACAGCAGCATTTTCATTGCCAACAAAAGGCAAACGAACTTCTTCTCCATGACCACACATGGCCTCCCACAAGTCTGTGCACCAGAGAGGAGCTCACAAAACTTCATTGGTCTGTTATTCCTCATCCATCCCACAGCCTGGGTCGCACACCTTCGAACTTCCATCTTTCTAACACAGTAAAGGATCCACTCGGCAGGTGTAGTATGTGGAGGACGGGAAGGTTATTGACGAAGCAAGACATTGGCTCCAATATTGACCAGTAGAGTGGTACCACGGGACATACAGAACTCTCCACAATGGTGGCATAAGACTGTTGCCCTGAGTAGAGATTATGATAAAAACAAGGTTTTGTAGCTAAAAGAGTGGGGAATAATATAGTTACTGTAATCTTGAATAAAACCAATCTGCTTTTAGAAAAAAAAGTGTTGCATTATTTGCTGAACTTCCCTTGTATATGTTTCCAGAATATATTTTAATCTGTAGGGCATTCACCTGCATACAATCACGTTTCAAATGGCTCATGTTTCAGTTGTCAAAATTAGCTATTGTAAATTCTAGATTTTTATGTGCCTGGTTTAATCAATATACATAAAAATGCATTTTTACAGCAGGTAGGCATGAAGCACTTTCAGCTATAGATGCCAGGAAAATGGTCTCCCTTCAGTGTGTCAATAAGTAGTGAATATTATTTTTGAATCAAAGCCTTAAAGCCTTTCTGATGGTACTTCCAATACTGACTTTTGGAAATGTGTATTGTTAGTTTGAATGTTAGTAAGCGAGCAAGAGCTGCAGGGTCTTCATGAGTAACTCATAAATGGAGAAAGAGATTTTATTCTTAATGATGAGTGCCTCAGTGGTACTACCCACTTAATCTACAAATTTGTGTACTGTCCATGGATTAACAAATTGCTTGTTAAACATAACATGTTAACATTACACTAAACACATTCAGGTATCAATATAAAAGGAAAGCAGCTGTGTGAATGATATAAAGAAAGTAATGTGCAGCATTTAATGTCAGGTGACAAAAAAAAAATATTTTTGTAATGAAATCTGTATCAGAGAGGTCTCCATGAGATAAAATAACAGAGCCAGTTTACATTACATGCTAGGCATAGCATGAAGAAATTAAATAGGTACTCCATTTAGGGTGCCAAATTAGATTAGTACTATTACATTGGTGTGTTGAGATCAAGGTCCTACACTAATCTGTTTCTAAATTCCTGAAGTACAAAGAAAAGTTAAACATCAACATGCTTTGAAAGGAGACCTATATGTAAATTCAGAGACAGAGATTGGAGAAAAAAAGGGTATATTAAATCTAACATTCAATCCCTTGAAAGTTATTTGAGACAGAGGCACTAACTTCACTTAGCCAAACATGGGAAAAGAATCAGCTGTGGATTACTTTATGGAATCTCCAAGAAATTTTCCTCAGTGATTCATGGAAATCGTGGAAAAAGCTGAACCAGGATGACTGGACAGAGATTTCATATTTGTTCCTAAGTCAAATGTCTCAATCATTGTACAAAATTGACCTGTGGAGGTTAAAAAGTATCACAAAATACTAAGTTTTCCCCGTGTGAGTAGAGCAACTGGTCGCACATCTATTCATCTTCGAGATGAAGAATTAAGGACTACTGAAGCTAAAACCAATCACTAATTACTTGCATTTAGTTATGTATGCTCTACACGAGATAGATCTGAACACTGATACACTTCCTTAAACCAAAAGTAAGTAATATTATGAAGCTGTCTGAAACATGCTACATATGAATAGAGCCACAGTCAAGCAAAGACAAGAATTGGGTGGAAATTATACGCATTTGTTCAACAGTGATAATGCTTAATTTCAAGGGGTGAGGGTGGGGGGTTATTTTACACTGTAGTACTGGAGTCACAACTTATAAGGCAGGTATGGCACTAATGCCACATATTTATCTTGAATTGGAGAAAAAATAAATGGTCATTCATAAACAAAGTGGCAGACGAAGTCTGCAATTAGGATTTCATAACAACCTACGTTTAACAATACAATAAATTTGTAGTGAACTAGTATAGTGGACAATATGCCATACATTAGCAGAAATTTAAATCCACAACCACGCATGTTAATGAAGCACAATTAAATCAAGGTATATGCTCATAAACAGTTTTTATGCATTAATTCAAAATACTGACAAGCATTTGCTGCTCCTGTTGTGGACTTCAGAGTGACGTATGGTTTGCTGCAGTTCTCCACATTAGTACTAGTCTGCCCCGTGTAAGCACCTACATATCTGCACAGCTACTGCAACCTACACCCATTCGAACATTCTTCTACAATTTTTATCCCCCCCACCCACACACACATACACACACCTCCATTATCAAACTGGGCAGTCCTTGATGCCTCAGAATGTGTCCAATCAAAGAATTAATCAATCCCTTCTTTTAGTCTAGTTGTGACGTAAGTTTTCTTTATCCCTCGTTACATTATTCTCTAGCACCATGTTTCAAATACCTCCATTCTTCCATTATCCTCTAGCTCAACCTGCTAATCATGTTTCACTTCCATACAAGGCTACACTCTAGACACACATCTTCAGGAAAAGACCTCCAAACATATAAATTTACATTTACTGTTAACTATTTTCTTTTTCGGAAACATCATTATTGCTGATCTGCATTTTATATTCTCTCCATTTCAACCACTACCCATCATTTTACCACCCAAATAGTAAAACACATCTACCACCTTTAGTATCTCATTTCTTGGCCTAATTTCTCAAGTATATAAATGGTATTTTATAATGCTATCCTTTATTAACAACTTTATCACCACCCTCAAATTGTGAACACTTCCACAACACAGTTTGTATGAACCCCCAGTAATCCTCACTATGCTATTTGATTTAGTAGTATTTTCATTTTTTTGCTTCTGCCTGTGCCATCTTCCCATTCCTTTTCTGTTCCTATCCCTTGCTTCTACCCGTATCTTAGTTCCTGCTCCATTTCCTCTGTCCACGATTTGCCTACAGTATCATCCTTGATTTTCAAATCTTTCCTGACCTTTCCAACATGTGGACTTACTATCGCCCTTTCTTCCACATGATAGCCTTTCCTGGTCCACCCCCAAAAACTCACTTACCTCTTACTATGACCACCAGATTTACAACATTCAACACAAGTTCTGCAACCTCTTAGACACGTTCTACAATACACGAACATAAATATGCATGTATTTAAAATGAAATGCTTTCTAAAAAAAAGTTCTGGACCAGCATTATGTTCAATCTTTGAGCTCCTCAGAAGCATGTCCTTTGATGACTGGATAAAAAAGTGGAGTACCGTATTTACTCGAATCTAAGCCGCACTTTTTTTCCGGTTTTTGTAATCCAAAAAACCGCCTGCGGCTTAGAATCGAGTGCAAAGCAAGCGGAAGTTCTGAAAAATGTTGGTAGGTGCCACCACAGCTAACTTCTGCCATCGAATATATGTAGCGCTACACAGGCATGCTTTGTAGGTGCCAAAACCTCTGCGTCAGTAAATAAATTTAAAAAAAAAAGGTGGAAGATGAGCTTTTTTCTCCGCCCCGAGTTTCGACCACTGCATTTTCATACATTATTCAATGAAGTAAATACAAATTCCGTATTGTTCATCTTCGAATGTAGCAGAATTTCAATGTAATACAAAAATCCGACTGGCAAGACTGTTCGGGACGTTTGTCAATATGGCCAACTCTACGTTCTGTATTTTTTCCTACCTGTGAGAAGGGATGGTTGCTAATAGGAACCTGATGAAATGTGAATCACATGCAGTATTCTCTTCACTATAAGAATAATACGAATATAAACATTTTGCCATGTATTCTTTCGTGTTTGCTGCTATCTCATTTAAATCCTGTCTGCCTAATAAACTACGAAACTAGAGTGAGACAACAGCAAAAGCGGAAGAATATACGTATCGTTTCATGTTTATATTCGTATTATTCTTATGCCTAATAGTGACACAGTCAGAAATGAAGTACGGCAACTGACTAGATTTTTAAATCTAAGGTGACTCTAATTTCTGTGCAGAATTTGATGTACTAAAGAAGCGGCCGCAAAGATTTTCAAACGGAGAAAAATTTTCGACTAACTCTCGTTCAGAACTATGTTCTATCATACGCAGTCTATTATTTGGTTCTTGTTGATCATTATCAAAGAAAGTAGCAGTGTAAGTAACAACAAATAGCAGTCTCTTGCCGTTGTTTCGGTTATGAGACAATTCCTCTCTTTTTTATTATTGTAAGCGGCGGTAGCGCGCACAAAAGCAAGCCATGCCGCGAGCGGCGACAGGCCGTAAACACGAACTATCAGAATGCGACAAACATGCATGACGCAGTACAGTAATGCATTTTCAGCTTAGAGTGACGTAAACACCTATAACAAAGAAAACGGCACTTATCAGATCAAAGCAAAATAAGCAATCGATTCAAACCAGACAAAGCGCATGAAAAAGGAAGGGTACCCGTATAAATACGGATGGAGCGCCTGACGCATAGCAATGGCTACCTGGTAAAGCTTAACTGCTAAGCTTACGACTCGAATCAAACTACTGTAGCTGCATCGTCATTCATTCGACCTAAATTGTGTATCATATTACAATGGACCAACTTTGTTTCGATTTGGAGGTGCGGCCTAAAACTTTTTTCTCCCCTTGAATTTCAAGTCTCAGATTTCAAGTGCGGCTTAGATTCGAGATTTTTTTTTCCCTTTATTTCGAGTCTCATTTTTCAGGTGCGGCTTAGATTCGAGTGCGGCTTAGATTCGAGTAAATACGGTAACTAACTGGGCAAAGAAAATAAATGTGACTGGTGCAAAATACCTCAGATTTAGAAAATGGGAAGTGACACAATGGCAAACCCAATCAGTTTGCAGATTCTAAATTGTGCTCTTATTTTGACTGACAAACGAAGTGTGATTTGAACCTCAATAGCGGTTCCATTTTTATTGGGGTAGGGGGCTTTAATGCACATGTTATTAATGTAACATATAGTTCCTTCAGCTTTCTGCCCACCTGCAATGATGATCCTGCCTTGTAACAGACATTAAGAAGAGATCTTTAATATGAGAAACCGAAACCTGATGGTGAACTGCAATAGAGTACACTGAAAAAATAAGTGTGTGTTATTAATTTTTGACAAATACCAGTCACATTGGAAGTCTGTCAAATGAAGTGTAAGAAAACGATACTGTTTGTCCATCTCAATATCAATGTTTATCACAGTAAACATTGTGAGTGAAAGGAAAACAAGGAAGACCTCAAATCCGCAGCATATTCACTTGACAGTAATTATTATGAGCAAACAATATTTTTGTAGCCATTACAAAGCAAATCATGCAATAGAAATCTGAAGCAGTTATACCAACACCACAACCACAACCACAACCACAACCACCACCATCGGAAGACCAGAAGGAAGAACGTAATCACCTTGTCACAACATCCCTATATTACAACTTTCTGAAGAGACCGAAGGAACATTACATATGTGCAAACTCAGATTTTAGCAGCTGCATGCAAAAATTGTATCATGCAGCAAGCCAAGAGAGTGAAGCAGTTATTACCCCACCACCATGAGGGCACAACCACCACCGTCATCTCTCCTTCTCACCCACGGAAGTGTCAAGTGATGCATCCAGGCTCTGGTTCTTACCTATAAGGAACATACAACATATTTTACTAGATATGGGTGTCTCCTATAAAACATGAAGAGACATGATTACAGCAGTAGAGGATAAAATAATGATAATGAAATTAAGATAAAAGTTTTCTGGCAGAAGGAAGATAGTTGACTATAAAACCATTAATATTTGCGGCACATAAGCACAAATGACTCAGTAATTCAAGTTTCTTTCTCCCTATTTACACAGAAATCTGCTATAAAAAGATGGTTGGATTATAATACAGAGGTCTAGAACGAAGCAATTTTTTTTTTTTTTTTTTAAACTTCAACAATTCCTACATTCAGTACTGAGCACGTGTAACCTCTGCACTAAACAAGTCTTCTAAAAATTAATGAAAACTTTATAATTATTTGTCTTAGTAAGTTCCATAATGGCTTCATTTCTGCTAATTTTAGGTAAATCCACATCATTGGAGCCAGTAACCCATGCTATCTCGAATAACTTACTCTACCACTGGTACATTCTCATTCTTTTCTGCCTCCTCTTTCATCTTTACCCAATTATGTCCCAAAGCTCAAGAAGCTCAACCTCTAATGATGAGATAATAGTGTAGTTACGAAGTGATCATCACTGCAACATTAAGTAAAATCAGTCATTGGCTGTAACTTTGTACAATGAGTGCAATGTAATACCAGGTGGAACACAAAATATATTGATTTAAGATAAGCGGAACTGTCACTGAAAGTGTTATTTTGAAACAAGCAGAATAAGACATGACAATAAAAACACTGTTACCTTCAAAACCCTGATTATCATGTATTTCTCTGAGTGGTCCCTGATTTTCTTTCCCTTCTAAAACTGCCAATAGGCACTGATGAATGCATATATACTGTTGTTCAGTCTGTACCATCCAGACACGCTCCTTTCGCATCTGCCATACGATACCAAATATGTCAACATGATCTGAGACATTAATCTGCTGTAACAGTCGATCAAGAGCAATGAAGGTACCGGAACGTCCAACACCAGCACTGAAACATCAAACAGTAAAACAAAAATTACAACATGTTAATACATTTCATACACTTTGCCCCACCCCCCTCTCTCTCTCTCTCTCTCTCTCTCTCTCTCTCTCTCTCTCTCTCTCTCACACACACACACACACACACACACACACACACACACACACAAAACTATATTGTAATTTTTATATATCTACAATGACAGACAAGAAAAGAGAAGCACAAAGAAGGGTAGGAGAAAACCAAATGAAACTTAATGGGTTGAGAGGGTATATGATGTTACTGCAGTAATTACAAAGTCAAGTCAAATTTATAAAGAACTTGGCAATATGAGCCCGTGTATCAGTATGACGCTGTGCACCCTCTAGCCTGGATTCACTCACTGGTTTGCTGGGGAAGGGCGAACATAGGAGGTGTATCCTCTTCAGAGACAATCTGGCCCACAACTGCTGTAACTGGGCCTTGATATCCTGGATACTAGTACTGTAATGGAGCTGACGTTCACGCTGGTCCCTCACACTGTATCGGCGACAGATCTGCGGATTTTGCTGACCAGAGGAGTTTCTCAGCATCACGCAGGAGTCCACAGAGACACACACAACTTGTCACTGAGCATTTTCCTGATGAAAATTGGCACCATGATACCACCACACGAGAGGTAATATATAAGCACACTGGATACCTGAGATGTGCAACTGTGCCATCAGAGTTTCCTCAGTCATGACCAGCCATGATCTGAAGTCTTATCCAATGGCTTCTCACATCGTAACACCATGTGTAACATTGCTGTACTTCTCCAAAACACTGGACGAATGAGACCTCTTCAAAGCTCACTGTCATTGATGATGGTAATCTGGGGCACTGCAGAACTGCACTTTGTTGGTGAACAAAATGTGATACCACTCATCAGCAGTCCATCCTTCTCAATTGCAGCACCACTCCAAACACAGCCATCTGCGTAGCAGTGTTAACAGCAGCCTACGCATGGCACGGTAACTCCCTAGCCCGGCAGCTGCTAGTCTCTGACTAATCATGTGGGATGACACAAAAAGTTGCTGGGAGTCCATTACTTGTTCTCGGATGGCAGACACTGGTGTGAAGGGATTAGAATGTCCTTAGTGCACAGTAGAGCAATCCTCCCTTGTGGTGGTCAGATGATGTTCACCGGAACATTGACGAGTATGGTTGACCTTACGTTTCCATGCAGCCCAATATTGGCCACTCACATCTGAATGATTCACAATTATGGATATTGCATGATTCGACCAACTGGCCAAATGGAAATGCACAATGGGAGCCTTTCCAATCTGTCAGGTGCTAATAATGCTACCACACATTACACATGTGGCATCTCTGCAACATTCACAGTGATCACTCAACATCTCACATTTTTCTGCCACTTACATACTCTATTAGGCCTGGTAACACCACTAAATGTGAACAGTACTAATATGTTCTGGAGGACACTGTCAGACAATTACAAATCCACCAGTGATGCGTATGTGTACTAAGTTCACTGACATCTGACTATGACTTCTGAGTGGGGAAAGGGGGGGGAGGGGGGGGGGGAGGTTGATTTGGTGAGGAGACCAAACTTCGAGGTCATCGGCCTCACTGGATTAGGGAAGGAAGTCAGCCGTGCCCTTTGAAAGGAATCATCCCGGCATTTGCCTGAAGCAATTTAGGGAAATCACGGAAAACCTAAATCAGGATGGCCGGATGCAGGATTGAACTGTCATCCTCCTGAATGCGAGTCCAGTGTGCTAGCCATTGCACTGCCTCGCTCGGTGACTTCTGAGTGCATAACTTTTTTCCAGACTTTTAAAAGAAGTGAATAAATTAACTTATTTTGTAACTTTGAAATTTATGTATAATCTTTGATTTTTATGTCAACTTTGGCAAGCACACATCTTTGTACAAGGCATAGTTCTAATGCAAAAGTTATATTGAAGAGTCATAGGTTATAGCTCACTGAAATAAATATCCAACCAGTTTAAAGTACTTGCATTTAAATACTGTATAACAATTAATTATAAAAAGTATTATTCGATTAGGCCAAGAAAACAGGTAAGTCGAAACAAATTATTGTTCTTGAATATTTTATACTAATGAACAAAATGCACAGAAGAATTTTAACTTTCATGATTAGATAAGAACAAGTAAGTTGCAATATGTGATTAATTTTTTAAAGTCCAAAGGACTGCATGTAACCCCTTTGTGGTGGTAAACAATAATTCTGGCTGGAGATACTATTACATTTTAATTACTACGTACATTCTCACCAAAGAAATTATTCCTCGTGATTTATCCAATGAACGGATTACGTAGCAGTGTATATAATGGTTTCATGTATATAGTGTATTTATTTCAAATGTGTGACTGTTTTGGAGTTAGGTTGCTTATAAAGGAAAAAAAAAGAATAATTAAATGTATGCGAGAATAGTCTTACTTCTCACCAGTAAACTTGGCAACTTATTATAGAGAAGACTCCTAAATTTCGTTCTTCTCACAAGAAAGTGAGAAGAGGTCCATCGAAATATTACAGTGTGATGCACATACAACAAACATAGTAACTGACTATACATACCTGCAATGGACAACAATTGGTCTCTGATCAGGGCCAACACGCTCTCTGAAGGCCCTTACAAAACGCACCAGTGTCTGAGGAGGGCTTGGAACACCAAAATCAGGCCAAGTTGTGAAATGAAAATGCCTTATTACTCTTGATACGTCACCCTGTAATCAAGACATGAAAATTTAGTGGAAAAATAAAATACTGAGACCGAAGAGGACATATGATAAGTAGAACAAGTAGAAACACCTCTAGGCCACGAGCTATGATCACATACAGCTGGCGAAAAGTCTTCCAATAACATAATAACCAAAAGGAACACACACACACACACACACACACACACACACACAGTGAGATGGAGGGATAGAGGGAGAGACAGCACACTAAGACCCGATTGCAGCTGCTTCTGAGGTGAGCAGCTATTCAGCTGATTCAGCTGGTGCAGATGGGCAGATGGTGGGGGTATGGAAGAGGTGTCAGGTGAAGATGAGGACGGATGGCAGGGTGGAGGTGGACGAAGATGCTAGCATTGCCTGTGGGAACATGATGGGGACTCAATAGGGCTACTAGGTGCAGCATCAGCATTTGTGGATATGATACACTGGTTCTTTCTGTCCTTGTTCAAAACTCTGAATGGTGACTGATTATAAGTTTAATGGCAGGAAATATTCAAACTTTGTCACTGTGATTTGACCAATCCTTATTCTGCCAGTTGGTCTATTTTTATTTCTACATGTAACCAGCACCTCACATTTGTTTACATTAAAGAGGAAAACTGAGGAATAGATGGCTGAAAGGTGAGGAGGAGTCCACTGAAAAAAGAGATGAGGACTAGACAAGAGTGAACAAAGAAAGATGGTGGGAAAACAAGACTAGATGGGGAGCCTTATATTCCAAACAGACCTAGCATGGGGCTGGAAACTGTTCAAGATGATGATGATGATGATGATGATGATGATGATGATGGACTGTGAAGTGGAAACCACAGCTACACCAGGACCAGGAAGACTCCGTGCATTGATGGACAGGAGCCATCAAGCAGTGCAGAGAGCGGTTGTAAAAAGTCACATGGGATCGGTGGAAGGAATCACTTATGAGTTCCAGATTGCTACTGACAGTACAGCCAGAAGAATGACTGTGCATAGGGAGTTAAAAAGAATGGGGACAATAGTTGAGCAACTCCTCATGAGATACATATTCCTGTAATCTAAGCTAAGTGGTGATTGAGGTGGCGTTAAGAGTGATGCCCCTGACAGTAGATGACTGGAAACGAGTGATTTGGAGTGATGAATCATGCTGTATCCTCTGGTGATCCAATGGAAGAATTCAGGTTTGGCAAACACCTGGAGAATGAAACCTGGCATCATGTGTAGTGCCAACAGTGAAGTACAGATAAAGTAATGTTAAAGTATGGGCCAGTGGCAGCCAGTTATCATGTGGTGATGTGCCAGCAAATATTGTACTAAAATTATGCCATTTTGCTTCAAATCCAAGGCAGAATTCACAATATAATTATGCCATTTCTTTTCGAATGTGTGCTGGTATGCAAATAAAATGGATTACAATAAGTTTTATAGAACTATCTCTGCGATAACTAGGAACCTGTGTCGAGTGCCGAAATTATGTTCATCCACACTACAGTCGACTCAGAGAAGGGACACAGCTGTCTGTTTCCAACTGTGCATTCTGTTGCTCACAGTACCAGGTCAGTATTTTCCTTTGTAATTGCAAATAACATATTGTGAAAGTGTAGTGTAAGATGGGTTCTTGAGAAGCAGTTGCAAAAATGGATCCATGAGGGAGTGGTTACTTGCACTGGCTATTAATTTGTAGGCGAGGGATTGACTGACTCTACCACAATTTTTTTTCCTTCAATGTAAAGCAATTAATTATAAAATTTTAAATATATTTAAACAGTTAACTATGCATACATAAAATTAATATATTCAATTTGGTTATGATTACTATCCTTATAAGCCAAGAGGTGACAGATGGCCTTTAAAATGCAAGTATATGAGAAAATTTAGTATGAAAGTTCTTCCTCCCTTGATGTTGGGTACTAGTCTTGCAAAGATCCATATTTACACAATTATGATTGTATTTTGTTTGATGGAAGGTGCTGGAGCAAATAACTGCTATAAGTTGTGAAAACCAACACATAATTACAATGACCATTAAACTATTTCTGATTTCATTTAAATAAAAAATAACTATATCTTTGTGTAGAACTGACAAAATACCTAAATTATACCTTTATATACAGTTTGTTGTTTAAAAACTTGCTCATCATATTCTCAAAACACTTTTTCTTTTAAGGAACAGAAGACTAGATTTAATACTTGAAAAGAAACAATGTACAGATCAGTTATCAGATGTACCATGTCGGTAATTGAAAACCAATCAGCAATTAGTACACACAGACTTACACGGCACATCATAAACTCAGTCACACTCCAATCAGGATAATGACTGTCATTCAGAATCTGGACAGAGATGTCTCCATAGTAGACTGGCATCGTGTCATATGGCCAATAATGGTCACACTTTTCCCTCCCCTTCTCAATGCAACGAGTCAGCATAACTATTGCCCGTGAATTACTCTCCCAACACATACGCCAGAAATCATCACGTGTGGAATGCAATGGTCCTTGTGTTACCAAGAATTCTCTTGGCGAATTATGACCCTGAGGAAAGAAAATAAACAAATATAATTATTTCCTCATAAACAGTGAAAAATGAAATGCACATTTTAAAGAAAAAGAAAACAAAAATCAATTTCTTGTTGTTGTACTTACAGGCACATAGTTGGCATTTATGTAATCAGAACCTTCTTCATCATCCACAGGTTGTAGTTTAAAACGAGAATGATCATAAGGCAAGATATTGGTGAAGCGATTCTTCGGGCGATTGCATGGCAAGTCAGCTGCACTGCATGGCTGGTCACGGCCAATGTGTTTAAGTTCCTCAAACTCTTCAGAGAATCGGAAATCAGAATCAGCAGACATGATGCGATAGTGTTCTGCAAAGTTTTCCAGTCTGATAGGCCTGCTGATGAAAGACAAATAGAAGATCTGACGTAGTTGTGAAAAGGTACATTTTGATCAATTATTTTTCACAAACACAGATTCCTATAATCTTAAGACAGTGAGTTGTTTTTCTCAGTGCCTACAAAAAGTTACTCATGGACACAGTTCCTATGCATCATATTTGTATTTCTGTTATCCTAATTTTTTGTTTCCAAGATTATTTTCTCAAAGTTCTCATAATTTGCAAGAATGATAGCATTAAAACCTCATTTTGCAGACTACACATAAACACAACGCATTATGATCTAAGAGGTAAGAATATGTCATAGCTATCCAACCATAAATTTATAGACAATCTTCACCAATTTCAGAAATTTTGAATGCCTGAAGCCACATGAAAAGTGTAAGATTACTGTTCTTTGATTTCTAAACAACTAACTAATATTTTCAAGAAATTCATTAATAAAGCACTTCAACAGCTGGAATAGAATCCAACTAAAATACAAGGAGTGACACAAGAACAGCAGCAAATCCTTTCCTTCAGGCTGTGAAGCAATAGCGACTGGCATCCTTCTAAGTTCCTCTACTACATTCCGCATTACATCAGTTAACCATGGAAGTGTCAGAATGGACAGAGTATTTTGTTTTCAAGAATGCTGTTTTGCACTTTCAGCAACCACAAGTAATGAGATGTGTTGTTATGGGTATGACCATCGAATATTATTGTGATTATTTCATCCTGGATCTTCAATTGTTCAGCATTACAAGTAATGATATATGGTGTTACAAGTATGACCATGCAATAATTGAGCCAGTGGGAGATTAGCAACAGTGCACTACAAATGTTTCCCTAGTTACCATGTTAGCAAACATTACTACCTTCAAGTACTAAATAACAATGCAGGGCATTGCAGAATAGAAATAGCATATATTGTGGCAAACAAAGGGTTGATCCTCCAATGAAATAATGCACTCAGTTACACATCAATCAATATAAGACACTTTCTTGCTAAAAACAGAATGTCAGTGGTCTTGCAATCCTCCTACACACTGCTGTTAGCTTCCTGTGATTTTTTCTGTTCCCTGCACTGAAAATACAAATCACTAACATGTATAAGACCATTAAAAATGAGTACTTGAACCTAACTGATACTTCCATATTTTTTATGTGAAAACTCTTTAAAACTTTTAAAATAAAGTAAACCTTATTAACATTTAACATACTTATTCTTCATGTCCACATATTTATACCTCAACAGTCACCCTGGTGATGAACACATTTCTTCCAACGAGAGAACAGTTTGTTGATACTGTCATTGTAGAATGTTTGATGTTGCCGATGGAGGTACATCACCTCTGCATGCACTGCTTTATAACTATCAAAGTGAAGTCCTCAAAGGTGTTCTTTAAGTTTTGAAAACATTAAAGTTGGATGGGGACAAGCTGTGGCTGTAAGGAGGAGGATCAATAACAATGAAACCTAAGGCATTGGTCTGTTATAGAGCTCATATGCTGACTGGCATTGCCTTGCTGAAGGAGAGTTAGCTCCATGTGTGGAGGCACATTTTCTGCAGCTATAGACTCAACTACAGCACACTGTTTCTCACACACTGACGTAGTTACATTACACACCACCATGTTACATAGGATAATTCAGAGCCCTCTAGCGGCAGTTTTAGCTAAGCGAGAAAGTTGACCGAGTACTATGCACAATATGTAATACCTCAACTGATATTGAGAACAGAATAAACAATTTGAAAGCATTACTTTTCGGCATGAAATCATATGTCAGGTGCCTTGAAACAGTGTAGCAGACACATTTTGTAGAACTACACATCTACTGCCTCTCCACCCACATGAAAGAAATTCTAGTTACTTTTGAATGCCCTCTCATATGCTACTCATTCCTAGAGCTTGTCTTTAATACTTCCAAACTGCATCCAAGTGCTATTCCATAACGTTTACACATTTAAAAATGATTTAACATGCTTATAGTTAATACGAGCTTGCTCTTTCTATTTCATTCTTTGGTTTCTGGTGCCCAGAACTTTACACATGCCCAACATACATTACTGTGCACACGATGCATTTGTATAAACACAATGCTTCATATGTTCTACATCTTTGACAATATCTACCTCTGCCCCCCCACATGACATGAAGAACATATTGGAAGGTCCAGAGTCAGAGAGTAGCAATAGAGAAAGAGTTTGTGAAAGTTTTTGTTTTTGGATGTGCACAGCTAAGCAAGAGAGACCTTGTGTCTCAACTATGATGGCATGACAGGCATATTAATCTCTGATACAAGGTACTAGGGTGCATGTGTACTGAATAGCTGATGAAGCAGATATAGCATAGAGTAGTGACACAAATCATCTCACTGCAAACAGTCAACTGGGCATATGACGCACTAACAAGGTCCAGTAGACAGATGTTGCAGATGTAGTGCACACAAGCACTCACAGTTAGTTCTAATCATATAGTGTTGTCAGTACTTGTGCAGCACTGGACTACACTGCGATAGTGGTGGTTCAGCAGAAAGAGCGATTGAACAAGTTTACATTTCACATCCTGTGGAAATGTGTTCCAAAACTAGGACGTAGTGGCAATTGGAACTCTTCTTGCAGATAGCAACATTATTTTCTGTTCAGATAACATGTTTGTCTAACGTTATACCCAACTTCTTCATAGTTTTTCATAAGGTACTGGAACACCGTTAGGAAGAATAGGGGTTAATGGCTTAGAATAAAGCACAAAGCATAGTACAAGAGAAGTGAAACTTACATGCTCCGTCAACAATAGCATTTAAACAGCACACACTTAAGAGAATGAAACTTAAACCATTTTTTATATTGTTTCATTTGTAGTTAATAGTGCAGACATAAAACAATATAGGAAATATTTTTAAAAAATGGTATACTGGCTGTATCTGCATGAATTAAAACTACTTAGTTACCTTGTTTCAATTATACTGTCAGGTATAGACAAGTTATCATTTCCTCTGCTTTCTGCAGTTTTTCGCTTCGATCTTTTCTGACGACGAAGTGTCCACACTGTTATTGCAAGCAGTAACAATAATATTAAAGGCACAACAGTTCCCACAACAACTGGTGTGTTATCTTGATCTGGAATTTTTAACAAAGCAAAAAGAAAATTTAACACAACTTCTCTTTCAGTGGTACCTTATAAATTAAGGCTTAACAAAATTGTTTCAGAAAATATTAGAAAAGCTCAGTAACGTTATTTGGCTATTTTTATTAATACAGAATCTTTTTTATGTTATGAAACTAATGCCTTCTTATAAGGCTTGAGATTGTAATGAAGTGAATACAAAAACAATGCTAACTTATAACAAACATTCTAATATAAAACTTGCTGCCTCAATAACTACACTAAAAAACAATTATTATGCTATACCTGTCTGTATTGGAAATGAATAGTAAGTATCAGTAAATTTGTCCACATCAGTGAAGGCACGAATCTTCACTTTATACGTGGATCCAGACTTCAATGCACCATTGCAATAGCCCAACTTTCGCATATCACAGCTCTCTGTTCCAATAGTGAAATCTTCAACAGTAGAGTTCTTGAAGGGGTTGTATGGATCTAGAACCTTCAACAAATACCCACTTATTAGTTTACCACTATGACTCTTAACAGGACAAAAAACAACACAAGTTCACACAACACATTATAATTTTAAATGGCGTACAAATAATGCCACACTCCCACAGAGATATTTGTCACATTTAACTTCATTTATGCACATAACTCACATTTCTTGTTTACTAACTACAGCCAGCAAGATTATAAGTATTTAACCTGACACAACAATCATGTTTCTTTCTGACTAATATAATATGAAAATCTCCGCCTGAACAGGCCACGAAGGCCCAACGGTACCAATACACATACATATCAATATATAATACAATATATAAAACAAAAATTCTTATTGGGTCCAGAGTTTGTGTTTTCCAAAGGAAAAACACACCAATGTGAACTTTGCTGGAAGTCAAAACTGGGTAACTTTGTGAAGCACCAGGGTGTAAGACATGTGTTGTCTACCTTAGAAGGCATTTTGGCCAACGCCTCAGATGTTAGGAGTCGTGCCTGTCTGCCACTCAATATCTCCTCTATGTGCTGTGATCCATCCCTTTCATAATAGTGTCTGGATGTAGAGCCAGAATTATGTCTTTTGTAAGCAATGCTCCAAAACATACATACACCAAAGAGGGGGGAGGGGGGGGGGGGGAGAGAGAGAGAGAGAGAGAGAGAGAGAGGGGGGGGGGGGAGAGGGGGGAGAGAGAGAGATTGAGATTTTGGGGAGGGGGGGGGGGTGTTACTGCTGCATGTTCAGACTGAATGAGTCCATGGTGTGTATCTGGAATTTTACATTTAAGGGAAAGAACTGTGATAAAAATATGTTCATTTATTTCAACAATTTTGCAGAACTTTCTGTTTCATCCTTAAAATAAAACACACAAAAAAAATTCTGATATAATTACAGAAGCCCCCCAATAGCCTAGAAGATTGGTTAACTATATCAGTTATTTTTTTTTCAGAAAACAGTGTTCGTAATGCAACTAGTTCGATAATAAGCTCAAGCATTAAATATAAGGTGTACTTTAAGAAATTGTCAAATGGTTAATTAACTCATTACTATAACCGGACTGCAGATGCTGAGGACATTTAATGGCACCAACTACTGTTTGCCACACACTGCTTTATGTGTTACTGGTTGATTTACAAGACACTTAAGTAAGTAGGTGCATTAACTGTGTGACAATGTACACATTTGAAGAGAACACACAAAAGTGAAGTTTTTTTTTTGCAAAATTGTGGAAAGTTTTCAATTTGCATAACCCACAAACTATATCAGTAAGGTTAAGCGCTATTAATGAGTAGTGTTTTTCAAAGGGATCACAATTTTGTTTATGAAAATACACGGCCTACACAACATTATGTGAAGAGTTAGTGCAGTTTGAAAGACTGTTGATGAGATAGACATCACTATAAGATTGTCGCTTGAAATTTTAACTGAAAAATTTATAACGAGTTGCAACAATGCAAATACCATTGACCGAGCCCAGTGAAAATTGGACAGTAAATGCTTGGTTATGTGTAAGAGACAGTTATAACTGTGGACAAAATAATCCTCAATCTTGTATCCCAACAATATACTTGTGCAGGGGGCCATTCCTCATCTGTCGTTTTCTGGAAAAAAAAATATCACACACAATTTGCATCTTAAGTATCCCACTGACTTGGCACCAGAAGCCATTTTGCCTGTCTCCTAAACTCAAAATCACATCAAATTAATGTTGCTTCTTAAGCACAGAAGAGATCTGAAAACTTTAAAAGAAGGGCATTACATGGAACATTCCAACTGTGGAAGATGCACAATGACTGGTATCTAAACAACTAAAAGAATTATTCTGGAAGGATCAGCACCTGAAATGACATTGTGCAACAAAGAAATGTTTATATCATAATACAAAAACTTACATTAGCAGCTGTTGCAAAAATACTGCCAGTATCTACTTTATTAGGTCTTATTCATCACTCTTTATTCAAGCTGTCACTAGATTAATCAATTTTTCTTATTTCAAATTACTGTTGTGATATAACTATGATGTGTAAAATGCTGCATGTGTGGAACATTGATCCGATGTACAACTAAATATTTTTTCTTGCCACTGGTACTGCCCCTATGCTACCTGTTTGCAATGACAGAAGTCAGTTGCTTTATAAGCTACTGGAAGGAATGCTCACTGACTTGAAAGGAAACATCATAATATTAACAGGTCCTGGCATTAGAAATGAATATCTACTTTTCCTTTCTTGTTCAAATATTGTATTGCAATAATGTGACACGGTCTACTTTAACTTTCTGAGTGTTCACTGTTTCAATTAAGAAAAAATAGGGCAACTTACAGAAGTTATGTTCATAACTAGAATTATGAATCCCTTTAGCACAGAAGCTACACTAGTAAACGGATTTACCTGATATGGAGGCCAAACACTGTACGCTTGAACGTCTCTCCAGCTGGGCATCTCCAACCCCGAAGCATTTTTACTGTCATCTTCAGCTACAATAATTGTGTAAGATGTGATCTGAAAGAGAGGAAGATAATATAGATGCTAGAGAAATGGAAATATCAATCCAAACATATAATTATTATACCAACACTTTGCAAGAAATGAGCCAGCTGACATCCAACAATAATCATAAAAGATTGAAATAAAACTGTTACGTATTAATTGGTGGCACTTATTCCCATCAAAGGTGACAAATACTAGCTTACAGCATGAATGGATCATCACTTAATAACCAAAAAAGCTTTTCAAATTCCATGTGATTTCCCCCTTAACCTGTCCTATTTCCAGCCTGGTCCTATAGATAACACAATTTCATACACCCATTTCCCCCTCTTTTGGTAAATTAAGTAATCTACAGTTCTGAATGTTCACATTACTTCTATAGCTGTGTCTGTGTCTGCTACCACTTGAGATATACAACCTTTTTTCGTATCTTTATTTGATTGTAATTTCATTTTTTAGATTATTCTCACTTTAGAAGAATACTAATGGGTTACAGTTAATCTGAAGACACTTTGGTATCCCGGCCCAGCAAATGTGAAAGCCCACCAGACAGCATGGACCTCAATGACTGCCACTAGATGGCACTGTCCTAATCTGCGAGCACTGCTGTCACCGTTGCAGTGTTGATTATGCAGACGTGCCCATCCTGCCACCCCATCATCATTCGAGTGCAGCCACTCAGTCTGTCAGTTGTGATTCCATTGTGTTATTGTATTTGATCTTGCTACTTTGTTCTGGTCCTGGATCTCTAAATCTTAGATTTTCAATCTCAGTTTATTTACTGGACTTGTTATTTCACCCTCCTATGTCCATTGTCTGTCTTTCTCTCATTGTCATCCACTGTTTGTTTACTCTCTGGTGACTCGCTGCTGATGTCCTTGGCCTAGCCTGTCTCCACAGATTCTCGAGTTGTTCCTGATCACTATCATTAGCAATGAACAAAAAGGTTAGCAGTGCCCCATGGACACAAAGTTCATGCAACTTCTGAAACAGCAACAGCTGTTCCCACAGCAGCAGTCACAACAGCAGTTGCAACAACAGATTGAATTGCTCTGTCAGGAAATTCAGCTTTTGCCAGACCACTTGCAGGTTAAAGATGTGGTCACTTCACAGGCGGAGAGCCTCACACCCGTACCCCCGTTTCCACTGTTTAATGACACCAAAGGGTATTGAGACACACATCTGCAGCAGCTGAAACAACACTTGCCACTTTTCAGGTTTGAGATGATGCACTCCAACAGCCACTCTTCCTTTCTTGGGCTTCCCTGGTGATGTTTTTCCTACTAAAGAATTGGTTCCACTCTTAAATATGGTTGTGATCACATTTGAAGAGGTGCGTTTGCTGTGGTCAAATTATTATTTGGACCGATTTCATGTGGCCGCATCACACCACAAGCTCCATTGATACCACAAGCAACCTGGTCGGCTATACCACTCATGGTCACTGATATGAAAGGATTGTCACTGCTGCAATTTCACTTGTATGAACCCATCCTTACAATGTAGACTTTTTGATCTCAGGCATAGTGGTCCAATCGGATCTGGATCTGGAGGTGTGCACTGCAGCCCTCAAACTGGACAATCCTTACTAGGACAGTATTTTGAAAATTACACACTCTTTTTGAGATTTTGCAGGCAACCCCACCTCGAGGTTAGAATTCTCACAAGTCTTTTTCCCAATGGCAGCTTCATGAGTCACTGATTTTGAACACGTCAATGGTCTCTGAAGAGCCTGACATGCCCCACTGGTGTAAGCAGCAGGGTCTTTCATCGTTTCCTGACTGCTGCACTGCACACACACATGTACACTGTCCACATAGCTGGGTGCACTCCACTCATTAGGAGAAAAATGGGCATCTCTGAGCCATCTGTCATCAATCATCAGGACAATTGGTTGCCATTCCCCATATGCATCAAGGGATCGTGCATGAACTTCAGACAGCCGTTTCTCAGGGTGATCTTTCTGCCACTAAACTGTTTATCAATCTCGTGATTTCCACGTGGATACAGGAGCTACCCTTTTCTTGATTAGCCTCCAAACATATGCCAGTCTTAATTCTCCTAACCTGGCCCCACCATCCCCCACATTGGCCATGCACAGTGACAGTTCAATGCCACACTGGTATCAATTCACAATCAACGCTGCATGTGAAATGGTCAAACGGCTGATGACTCTTTTTATTGTCAATAGTCACTCAGCTGGCAACACATTTAGTCTGGATGCCTTCTTGCTGTTTGGATTCTTCATCAATCATGAGGTTCAGGCCATCTCTGGCACAATTCCCTTCCAGGTGCTTGAAGATATCAGTACTGCCTTTGCACCTCTATTCGAACCTGGCCTGGGGTGCATCACAGATTTCCAGGCTCATATCTCCTTGAGCCCAGATGCAGTACCCCATTTCTGCTGGAAACATCCTTTTTCTGTCTCCTTATGAGTGACCATTAAGCAAGAACTCAATCACCTCCACGAAGCCAAGGTTACTGAAGCTGTTACAACCAATGCTTGGGCCACACCCCTAGTGGTGGTCGAGAAACCCAGTGGGTCCCTCCCGCAACGTGGAGATTTCAAATCAACAACCAATGCCCAGGCACAAGTAGAAACCTACCCCATACCACACAGAGAGGACCTTCTTACAAAGCTCGGCAGAGGTGAATATTTTTCTAAGATAGATCTTGGCAATGCATATTTGCAGATCCCACAGGATGAGGAATCACAACATTTTGTGGTCATTAACACTCCCTTTGGCTTATATAAATACAAGAGCTTGCCCTTTGGTAACTCTTCCACTCTGGAAATTTTCCAGAGATATCTGGAACAGTTAACCATGTCCATCCCTGTGTCTACCAATTATCTTGATGATGTGATTATCACGGGCATGACACATCAGGGCCAACTGCACAACCTCTGGACTCTTGTTACTACATTGTGTGATGCGGTACTCGAGCACCGCTTACACAGATGCCAGTTTTTTAAGGAGCAAGTGGGATAACTCAAATACTTGCTCAACAGAGACAGGATGTGCCCCACTGACAGCAATGTTTCTGTTATTGATTCTTTACACTGCCCCCAAAATTTACAGGAGCTTAGGTGGGTTTTTTTTTTTTTTTTTTTTTTTCCCCCCCCCCTCGGAAAAGTGAATTATTACTATAAATTCCTCCCACAAGTGCCCCACATCTGTATCTACTCAACCGGTTGTAAAAGAAGGACGTCCAGTACAGATGGTGAGAAGACCCTGAGCATGCTTTCACACAGCTGAAGTGTCTGCTGTGCTTGGCACTCTGCCCTACTCCCTTTAATCCATCACATTCACTGGTTTTGGGGCAGTTCTGGCACATATGAACGATGACAGTAGTGAGCATGCGATTACCTATGCTTCAAAGACACTGACACCCACTCAAAAGAACTACTCACAAATTGAAAAAGAAGCTTTAGCAATCGTCTTTGCCATTAAGAATTCACATGTTCACCTATTTAGGGCCAAGTTAACCCCCATTATGGACCGTAAAGCTTTGATTGCACTCTTTGGTCCCTGCTCTTGGCTTCCGGAGCAGACGACCCAACAGCTCCAGCACTGGGTGCTTTTACTGAGCTCCTACAATTGTACCATTAAATACTAACCCATGGCAAAATGCCCAAATGTGGATACCCTCTAGTCTTCCCTTGGGGCTCAACCTGGCTGTAGACCAACAGGGGCTTTAAACCAACAGGCTATATCCTTTTTCCACACTGATGTGGAATGACAGCATGCTTTGATAGGGTTTCCCATCACAGCTACTCCTATCACTGCAGACATGTACCACAACCCTGTTTTATGGCACATCATGCACTATTTTCTCCACGGATGGCCAACATTTCGAAGTCCACTGATCCAGAACTCTGGGCCTGGGCTTGCCTGTACCACCATTTGTTGGTCATTTCCATATGTTCTCCTGCTTCATCATCCCATCCACTCGAGGTCTCATGTTTTGCAACTTCTCCACTACGGGCAGTGGGTATGTCACGGCTGAAAGCCCTTGCACGGTGACATGTCTACTGGCCGGGACTTAACAAGGACGTGAAGGCCACGGTGCACACCTGCTCTGGTTGTGCCCGCAACCAGGCTATTCCACCACAGTCTTTCAACCACTGCCCCATCCCACATCACCTCTGGAACTGCATTTAACTGGACTTCGCTGGCCCTATTCTGAGCTCTATGTGGCTCATTGTTGTGTACGTTTATTCTAATTACCCACATGTGGCCAGCATCGTGTACAGCACCACTGACATCACCCTCAATGCCTTCCCCCAGATACTAGCTACTGGAGGGTCTCCCCATACCATCATGCTGGACGATGAGCTCCATTTCACGGTGACAGCTTTCAAACAGTTCTGCACCTCCAATGACATTGAGAACCTGTTTAGTCCACCATTTCACCGTCCTCCAATGGAGAAGTGGAGGGTATGGTGTGAACGTTTAAGCAGCAAATGGTAAAGGTGGCAGGAACTTGTGCAACCACCAATGTGCTCACCTTGTTTCTGATGAGCTGCAGGACCACAGGTGCGAATGACCACAGTCCGGTAGAGCTCCTCCCTCACTCATACAGGGGAAAATCCTCATGCATACTGGCTACAGTGGTTGCTACCCGTGTGCAATGCCTTATGAAGGTGGGCACAATGAGGGGCTTCGAGTATCATCACAAAAATCAACTCCATCTGCACCTACTGACCGCACCACTGTCAGTGGTTCAGTCGGACCCAGAACACCCACCCTTGTCGAACCCCCACTCCTGCACTGGTACAACTTGCACTTCAGGGCACCAGCGGCGACTACCATGAACATGGGTATGGAGGTGGCCATCTCAGTGCTACCTCCACTCCACAGCCATTGTCATCCCTGCTGTTAAGCCCTAGCGCATTGCTAGATGTCCCGGATTTTGGAAGGTGTGGATCTCGATGATGTTGGCTAGATGGCACTGCTCTAATCTGCAAATGCTGCAGGGCCAGTTACACAGATATGCCCATTGTGTCGGCCAATCGACGATCGCGGCTGACCTTTACAGCCAGCAGCACAGCTGCTAAGTAAGTCAGTTGTGTTCCCACTGTACTACCATATTCAACTAGCTACACATTGTTCTTTCGTCCTGAATGCACTATGTCTTAGATATTTGATCTAGGTTTACTTGTTGATTTGTTATTCTACCGTGCCTCTCTGTTGTCTGCTCTTTTCTTTTGTTGTTCATCCCTCTGTTTGCTCTCTGATGGTTCACTGTTGAAGTCTTTGCACAGTCTCTGCAGGTTTTTGGGTCGTTCCTGGTCTTGTTCAATTCTATTCACTATAGAAATGAAAAGGTATAAAAGATGGAAAATATGATAAGAAGATAGATGGAGATGGGAGGATATATAGGCAAAAAGAACAAATCAAAATCAAAAGAGACACGATGCTGTTACAGAGATCAATGAGAGACAACCCATCTGAAAATAAAAAAAGGGAGAAAGGGAGGTTGAGCAATCAAATGCAAAAGAATCATGGGGAAGGCAACAGGCAAGGTGGATGGTAACAGTCAAGTGAGGGCTGATCAACCAATTCTCTTCTCTGTAACATTCAGAAGGGCTGTTTTTAATTTGGGGAAGGGGAGGGGGAGGAAAGGAATGGGGAAAAAGGTAATCCAAACAACCACAATGGTGAAACGTACTTTGTAGCTGCTGTGTCACATGGAATATTCGGCAACAGGATGTTGAGTGTTGTTAATGTACGCATTGGTCTGTTGCCATTCGAAGACACCTTCTCGTCTTCCTCTTCAACATCAACATTAACCACCATCAACACCAACCAAAACAGCAACAATGACAAAAGGTTATTTTTTTAAGTCTATTTTAAATTAATTTTGGGTCTTCTACCTCTAAATATCATGGAAATATTTCTTAAAAGTAAGTAATGCTGTCAGCAACCTGAATGATGTAATGAACAATGCAGTGCTTTGCTAGGAATGGTCCTTTTGGAGATGATATGTTCTTGCCTTCTTCTGACCTTTGAACTGGCATACCTGGCCAGTTATTTGGGTGCTTACAATTTAATGAGGATCCCAAACCAGGTGCCAACTTGGCATTTTTCACACACGGAAATCATTGCAAGATATGAAAGAACTGTTAGAGGCACAGAAAAAAACTTACGTTTGTTTGAGGACTGAACTCACTGAGCTTTCAATTTGTAGCTTGGCACTTACTCACTAGCCACAAAGCCTTACACTTCTTAAATCTACAGCAATACATTCAATATAACAGTAGTTCTAAATCAGAAATTGCCACATTCACTGAAAATTTTTACAAGTGCAGCTCACAAATATGTCCACTATTGTGCTCTTGTATTTCATACAAAATTCAACACATCTACTTACAGCTCCATTTTGTTCCGAAAAATAATTCTTGCGGAAGCGTATCTTGATCGTGGTAGAACTGCGGGACACTTCAGTTGGAAATACCTGAGTGTTTGGCTTGGGTGGAGCTGTAATACAGGAAAGAATAAAAGCAAGATTTACATTTCGACCATCAAAATTTAAAAAAATATAAATGCCATCATACAACAAGAAATCCAGGATGGAATGTAAAAATATTATGAAAAGGATTGTTGCTGCTTTCCATATAACAGAGATGCTGAGTCACAGAAAGGCACAACAAAAAGACTGTCTGAAAGTACTTTCTGACAGTCTTTTTTTTTTTTTTTTTTTTTTTTAGCCTTTCTGTGACTCAGCATCTTTGCTATATGGTGATAGCAACTATCCTTTTCATAATATTGTTACAAATGCAATCATAAACAGTCAAGTCCGACATTAAGACTATGTCTACTATACACCAAGGCAGAAACAGAGTAAAATTCTGTGTAATAAGAGGGAATACAAGTGCTTATATACTAATCCAAAAATTTAAACATTGTAACAAGACACGCTGATACAAATTATAAAAACAAAAGATAACTGTTGTTGAGCTTTGAGTTAAAAAACCAGATTTTTTCAGTCAAAAATGAATGAGAATGGAAATAATGTGACTGACTGATACAAGTAGTAGATAAAAGTAACCTACTTAAGACCCATGAAAAAAGTTTTCTGTCACAAATGCATACAATTTTTATTGGATATAATAGTTCATGTCATGTAGGAAGGTGGCCCAATTTTCAGCCCTCCTGTGCGTCCCCCACCATTAACTGCTTGCGGCCAATAAGATTCATTCTCTCTCTGAGCGGCTATCCGTGAGTTACAAACTCCACTGTGAGACTCTCTCTCCTGCATGCTGCACTCTTGCCATACTTCGCAATAATGCAGTTTAATTCACAGAGCGACCAAACTATTCATTCAGATGCTGATATTGCCTTCTTGTAGCAGTACAGCTGTGAAAGCATATCTGTAAACGTTTTAGTGTGATTTCCAAATGCATGTGTCAGGCGAAGGAAATAAATGTGAAGTTCCACACAAGCAACTTTCATTAAATTGCGTGCTTATGGATTATCGTCTTAATTGTGCGACTGGGTTTATGATTTGCTGTCAGAAAGGTCACAGTATATAGTAATTGATGGAAAATCATCGCGTATAACAGAAGTGATATCTGGCATTTGCAAGGAAGTGTTGTAGGCCTTCTGCTGTTCCCGATCTAATAAACAATTTAGGAGACAATTTGAGCAGCCCTCTTAGACTGTTTACAGATGATGCTGTGATTTACTGTCCTATAAAGTCATCAGATGATTACAACAAATTACAAAATGATTTATACAAGATAGTTGTATGGGGAGAAAAGTGGCAGTTGACTTAAAATAATGAAAAGTCTGAAGCCATCCACATGAGTACTAAAAGGAATCGGCTAAATTTTGATTTAGAGGATGACACGCGCAAATTGAAAGGCTGTTGAATTCAACAAAACACTTGGATTACAATTATGAATAACTTTTAATTGCAACTATCACATAGATAATGTTGTGTGGAAAGCAAACCAAAGACTGAAATTTATTTGTAGCACATTTATAAAATGCAACAGGTCTACTAAAGAGAATACTTACAATATGTTTTTCTGCCCTCTTCTGGAGTATTGCTGTCTGTTGTGGGATCCACAGCACTTAGGATTGATTAAAAAAGTTCACAGAAGGACAGCTTGTTTTGTATTATCATGAAATGGGGAGAGACTATTACGATATGATACGCAAATTTGGGTGGCAATCATCATAAAGGCATTTCTCGTTGTGACAGGACCTTCTCATGAAACTTCAGTCATCAACTTTCTCCTCAGAGTTTGAGAATACTTTGTTGGCACCCACTTACATAAGAAGGAATTATCATTATAATAAAATAAAAGAAATTACAGCTTGCACAGAAAAATTAAAGTGTTCACATTTCCCGCACTGTTCGGGAGTGGAATGGTAGAGAAATAGTTTGAAGGTTGTTCAATGAATCTTCTGCCAGGCACTTAATTGTGAATTGCAGAGTAATCATGTAGATGTAGGCACTTCACAAGCAGATGTGGAGATTTATTCCCTGCATTTATAACTTTTTCAAATCCAAAAGCGAGACTTCTATTTTTGTCATTTTGAAGACTCAAGAAAGAACTGCAGAAGCATGAGTCGACAAGAGAACCGTACAGAGAATAGTAAACAAAAGTGTAGTAGCTGTAGAAATCTTAGGAAAACTTGTTTTTGTGTCATCTGGAAAGTATCGAAATCACAAGATACCTGTAACACAAACAGATGGTTTTGCTGACTATATTTAAAGGTGCTCCGTGTTTAAAACGTATATTAGAAAGAAATACCCGACATCACAAAAGCTTGTTACAATTGTGCCTGAGCAAACTGGCTTCAAAGGCAGTGCTTCGTCAATGCATACAATTTCAAAAGATATTGGTTTCAAAAATGTTAAGAGAGAGTTCTTAATTGAAAGAAGTGACATAAAAGCAGCACAAACCACGTCCCTTAAAAAGATGCATGACACAAGAGGAAGAGGTAGTTCTACAGTGTATTACCTTGTGAAAAATGAGTGAATCAGAATCAGTCTATGAGTACCTGCTGGAGAATAAGTGACGATACTGGGTGTTTTAAAGTTCCAATAGGAAAAGGTTCTTGGGTATTTATTCTGCATGCTGGCTCTTCCTCCAATTTGGTTCCTTAGAGTAAACTCATATGTAGGTGTAAGAAAAAAATAGTAGCGACTACCTTTCAGAAATGAATGCTGTCACTTTCAAGAAGTGGTTCACTTTCAAGAAGTGGTTCTTGCCATACTTCGCTTCAAAGTCAGTCACTGTAATTACCATGCCAGTTATCATTCAGCAGTTACAGAAAAAAGACCACGTATGAGGACCAGTAAAGGGAATATTGAGCTCTGGCTGAAAAATAAAAATATCATGGACAATTAAAAACCAGATTCATGCTGAACTCCTGCATCTTGTTAATCTATAAAAATCACATGACAGAATGTACAAATTCGACTTTCTTGTATGTGAATGCTGTCACGCAGTTTTGTGTTTATCCACACATCACTGTCAGTATAAACTGACATAATTAATTTGCACACAGGTCTCAAGCTACGGGGAGGGGGGCAAACATTCAAGATAACAAACACTGGAATGCCTGTGCATGAAGCAATAGAAAGCATCTCTTTCATCGTGGCCACACTATGTGCCGGCATGCTAAAAGTGTCACAAATATGACTTCGGCAGGGAGGTAAAGATGTATAAAAGCCATGAACTTATCATCCTAAATTTACAATCGGAGGGTTCAGACATGGACTCGGATAGTAGATGGTATTACGATGTAGACTTTGAACCAAAGTAAAGTAACAATCTTTCTTGGTTTTAAAGACTCATGGTTTAAAAATGTTTTTGTCACATAAAAATTGCACACACAGTAAATGACAACTTCCTAGATTTTATTGATTAGGGATATATATCCTATGAAGTATTAAGACTATAGTGTTCAACACATTGCCCAAGGAGAAGTGAGCTTTTTCCAGAGTGTTGTACGCTCTAATTACTCATGAAAAAAACCCGAATGTTTTGACAAGTAAACCCCCATCATTTTCAAGGCACGAACTGGAAAATGCCTTACAATAACTGGGAGAGTTACCTGTCGTGATATCAGTGGTTTTTGATATTATCAGTCAGCACTCCATTGAGTTATTCACAGAAGATGGTTAATTGTTAGCTTGTACAATGGATCATAAACGCGTTCTCACACTGTAACATCGAATGAATTACTTGCAACTCATAATGCCTGTTGACACTGAAAAATATAATAACATACTGACAATTTTTACAATAGTCTTATGCACTAATCTTTGCTATCAGTAATTCTTTTTTACGTATAGTGATTTACATTGAGCTGCAGTGAAACACAGTGCTTTATAAACACTTTAAAAAAATTATACTGGGTACAAGCAGCTGTCAAACAAATATAACGATTTCTGTTTGAGTTTGAAGTTTATTTTGTTCTGTATTACATTTTTACTTATGATGTAGTCCAAATCGCAATAAATGGCAATCACAGTGACCCTTTTCAATGATGTTGTCATTAGACAATTGTCATTTTGATACCTGACATCTTCATATAGCTACATCAGCTGCTCTGATGTCACACAAACAATTGCTATGGAGCAGTGGATACAACCTCAAGAAGGGAAGTAAGATTTCTCTCATGCAGTCGACTGATGGAAATTGGTTTTAAAATGTATTACTCCCTCGTAGATTTGAACTTGTAATATGATGTGCTGATGCCAAAATAACTTGATTGTTGTCCGCAGCAACACAGTTTGGCAACACGGACTTTGTTTGACCACACACTGCCACCACGCAAGTGCAGACCTCATCCCCTCCATGCTTCCCTATCACTCCGCCACTATGAGCGGAAGTGCCGTCCTACGTGTCCAGGCTGTAATAGCGATCACTTCTATTCATTTTTATCAATGTACTTCATTTTAACTTTATAATCTCTTGAGAGACAATACACATTATTACATAACAAACAACTGAAGGTACATGTTGAGTGCTGTCTTTATAAACAACTAAAGATGCCTGTTGAATTTTGATTGTGCCTTTCCAATTCAAATCACATTTGTTATTCTGACCTGATGTATGAACCAATCTTTTGACTATTCAATCTGTTGAATTTTGATTGTGCCTTTCCAATTCACATCACATTTGTTATGTTGACCTGATGTACGAACCAATCTTTTGACAATTCAACCTGTTGAATTTTGATTGTGCCTTTCCAATTCAAATCACATTTGTTATGCTGACCTGATGTATGAATCAATCTTTTGACTATTCAACTGGAATTACATACAATGAAACATTAGAGATACAGGTATGTCATAACCGATGTACTAAATTGCCATAACCTGTGCATACAGAATGTTGGAAAACTTACGGTATTTTAACACAGTATATTTTTATTAACCCTTTGGCTGCTATGGACAAGCTAACCCATCGTGCTCTGCCGCTCCTCAGGTGCTGCAGACATGTGTAAAAGCAGCCTCTGGGTTTTCCTTATGTGCTATTTAAGTGTTTACACATCCTGTTCTGCCATCCGTCTCCCTACTGCAGACAAGTTATTTCCATGCCTCGGTTAACAAGGAAGTTATGCAATCTTTATCATACAACATATGTGCCTCATTGTGCACTGTCATTCGTAAAAGAACTCATTTTGATATCAGGGACTGTTTATGAAATACAATGATTGTTGTGACCATGATTCCCAATGTATATGGACAGAACTGGATGAGCGGCAAGCAAACTTCCACTAGGTAAAAAAACCAGTATCTTGAGGATGAAATGAGATATGTCCTGCTCTCAATTGTAAATAAAATTTCCATATTGTATGTACTTTTCACACACAGCAATGTATGAGATAAAAGCAACAATATGCGAAGTCTACACAATGCTTTTCTACCTCTGCAAACTGTTTAAAATTTTGTGCAATGCTTTACTTAATTTAATACAGCACAGTAACTGTGATTAATAATGAAAAAAGATAGTTTACTAAAAAGTATCTGCCGCAAAAAGTTAACATTATTATACCTATTCTAAACTTAATCTATTTACTGATTTTCTAGAATTTAATAACATAAGCAGAAATAAAAAAGAAATGGTTTAGATTAATTTTTATCTTCACTGGCTACTTTGCTTACTGTCTAAGCCTGTTGTACGATCCTTATCATCACTGGTATCACCACCTTCTTGCTATAAACCTACTAGTATGTTTTTCTTCCTGACACTCCTCCATACTATGTCATCATCTGAACCATCCTTAGCATTGAACGTAAACATTTTTTAAAATCATTTTGTAATAGATCCACATGAGAGTCTTTCTTTGGCAATAAGAATCCACTGGCCCAGAATTGATATTGAGAGTTTCTTTAACTACCCCCCATCCCCCCCCCCCCCCACCCCTCGGAAGGGTCTGCTTGAAGAAGTCACTTATTTAAAGCTGCCGCAACTATACTGAGGAAATGCTGCCAGGAATTATTACCACGCTTGTGTTATTTTCTACTATCAGATCTTTAACCAATCTAACATCATGTCGTTTGTCATTCATCCCTTTTCTTGACATCTAAAGACAAGTTCTGCAGGTAATTTCTTTTTTGTTTCGGTATTGTTTTCCTGCAAAGAATCACATATGGCAGAAGCTTCTTTCCATCTGCTAGAGTATCCAGCAATTCTTGTTACTCTCACATTTCCATCGTCAGAACTACTTACGGTAAGACTTTTAATGCCCTTCATATGCATGGTAACACCTGACAGTACATAAAGAAAAATAAAATAGGGGTTTATTCTTGTCCACATTGGCTAGTAAACAGACAAGCATTTCCATACACTGATTATACAACACCAATATATACGTAGTTTTTAATCAAACACCACGAGAAGTCGCTCAGCTAGTGCTGTTCCGCATTTGTAATGTAAGCCCCACCCTCTTCATCATACTCATGCACCAGCCAGCAGACACTCTGAATTCTGCGATACAAGTAGTTGGAAAATTCCTCTTCTTCTCCAGCACCTTCATTCAGATAATTTCTCAAGTATTTGGCAGGCCTACACTGCACTTTCTTGCACATACTGAACAACCTGTTGCACCAATTCATGAAACCTTCCCTGCTTCAGTCCACTAAAAGTTTTGTGCGTAGAACTGGTGTCCTTTAATTTATGCCACCTACCAACATTCGCATCTGTGACACCAAATTTTCTACCTGCTAAACAGTTGTTTGTATCCTCTGCTTCATGAATTACCATTAACTACAAATTGGCATCATATTGTCTGCATGAACCAGTTGTGAACTTGTACAAGCGCATATCTCAACAGGGTTATAACTGTATCCATTATCGACTGTTACAGTTCTTACAGCACTGATCATACAAGCAAACTAAATGGCAATGATACATTGTTTTCTCAGTACATATAGCAAAATAGGTAGAAACTGTACCATTTTGGGTTAACACTGCAGCCAACCTTGAAAACCATCAGTGATGTTCATCTTTAGCAGTTTATGTTTAATTTGTTGTGCCTTATTTCAAATATTCTTTGTGAACATCTGCAAATAGATTCAGTTTCACTGCATTTTAAACATGGTAACCGATGTACATGGTATACATTCTCATGGTTGGCAGCACAATGGAATTTGCTTCCCACTCATCACTCCCCTCCCCACATTTGTCCGAATGTTTTGCTAAGCTGGTGTCACTGTTCCTCCTCGTACCCTTCCGAATACTTCAAATTAAATTTGTGCATGACCTCAATTGCCAAAGCGTCATCTGTAAATGTGCGATGAACCCTGCATTAAACTGTAACACAAAATAAAAAATTTGACCTCAACAGCAACAGTTTAATCTATGAATGTAAGACACCCCTGTCTTATAATTGGCTAAATATGGTAATTCAGTTGCTTGATTCCTACTTTGTCCCTGGCAGGAAGTGTAAGTGTGGGCTATAAACACAGAAGACAAAATTCTTGTGATTATAGAAGTCAAAGGAGAGAGAGTTCTCAGGTTATAATCAAGTTAGAGATAGGCAATATTAAAAGAAATTGGAGTAAAATTGGTCCACAAAAATCTAAAGCTTTTCAAAAAGATCAGTTTGTTAATTTCATTAGGGGTTAGATGCTTGGAAAAAGAAAAGGTAGATAAGCTTGTTTTCTGATTGAAATATTTAAATAGTTGCATAATTCTGTGGAGTGAGGGAAGGATGTACAGGTTGTTTTTTGATTATACAGGGTGTTCAAAAAAAGGTGTTTAATATAATGAGATGTGGTAGTACTCATCAAAACAAGAAAAATAGTCCAATAAAAATGGGTCCAGAAATGCAAACTTTCTAAGATAAGTCCAATAAACACGGGTCCAAAAATGCATACTTTCTGTGATAAATACATGCTTACAGGAGGTGTTCAGCGTGGGGTCCATTCATGACAATGCACCGCTCTGTCATGTAAGGAATGATGCACCCTTTGAAGTATACCTGGTTGTTGTTTGTACCTGCTGGCACACATCAAAGACATGAGCCTGTAGTACCCGCACACCACTGATTGGCGTGGTGTAGACCAATTCCTTCAAGTGTCCCCATAACCGGAAGTCTAGGGGCCCAGCAGTCCTGAAATGTCTTCTTCAGATGTTCGCAGATATTGTGATGAACATGTGGTGGTGTGCCATCAAAGTGTGTTGGGGCCCCATCATGCATGAACCTCACTTGTATCCATTACTGCAATGGCACAGCCTCCAGCAAGCTATGCAATACATTAATGTGAAAGTCCAGATAGCGCACACCAGTTAACCTTTGTGATAGCATGTATGGGCCTATTAATCTATCGCCATGTGTGCCTGTCCGTATGCTGACTGAGAATTGGTGTTGATGGCCTCTTTCCTGAATGCTTGAGGATTTACATCAGCCCATACATGCTGGTTGTGGAAATTCACACCACCAGCTCTTGTGAATGCTGCCTCATCAGTAAATAAAAACTTGGATGTGAACAGTGGATCTGCAGCACACTTCCGCAACAGCCATCGACAGAACTGCCAACTGCCATGACAATACTGTGGCCTTGGGCCTAAACGTGCTGTAGATGATATGGCTACAGTAACTGTTCAAGAAGTACCCTCCCAGACACTACAGTGAGGCACATCTTCTCCTGCTGCTAATTGTCGCATACTGGTCCCAGGGGTTTCTTCCACTGCAACTAACATATGCTCCTCTATGCCAGGTGTGCAGACTGTGTGGGGCCTTCCACTGCCAGTCTTCCAAGGTGCAATGGTACCTACGTCCCTCAGACACTGGAAAATCTGTCAAACAGCTTATCAGCAGGCACTCTGCACTGAAGATATTTTTCAGCATAGTGGGCATGGGCTCGCAAGCTATGTCCATTTGCTAAACTTAAGCAAAATATCATACCCACCATTTCACTTGTCAAGTAGTAGGCTTTCATTTCCAAGTGGTGGATGAGAGAAGATGTAAATGTATTGTACCATTGGTACAGACAAACACCACAATAACAGTAAACACAAAATTGAACTTGTGTTTGGGAGAAGATAAAACACCACGATACATACCCAGGGTTGACAGTACTGTACAACAGGGCACACGAATACAATGAAAACTAATGTAACCTACAACACGACTTGAACCATGCAACTGACTGCAGAGCACCTAATGGTACATAGAGCACTGTGAGCAAGTCATCATGATACCATGCTGACACATTTGGTGAAGCACCAAAGCAATGACTGTACTAATATCCACAACCAAGCATCACACAGCCCTTCCTATAAACAAGTGCTGATCTTGGAAAGTGTGCATTTCTGCACCAATGCTTATTGGTCTTATTTTTCTTGTTTCAATGAGTTCAGTCACCTCTCAAAGTATTCAACACTTTGTTATATAACAACTCACCAAATATAGGCATTTTAGCTTTCCACTTCGCTTCAGGTCCATAACCGACTTTGGTTTCTGCCTGTATTTTGAAGATGTATGTCTTTCCAGGTATCAGAGTCCTTATAGTACCACTAAACTCAGTTGGTAAGAAATCTCGGCTTTGTGTATGTGTAGAAAGCTGGAAAAAAAACAGAAAGAAGATGAATTGTCATATCTTAAAACAATAAAGTTTGAGTTTTTTAACAATACTCTAAAGCAAATTCCAATGCATTGCCATTTCACATGTTACTGACGCTCCAGGAAAATAACTACTGTGTTCTTCTATAGCTACCGTAAAATAATATCTGCAGTCAATATACATATGAAAAAAATTAACACATTCGTGGAAAATTAATAACTTCTTGGACTTAATCATCAGGATCTCTAAAAAATCAAATACATCCAATTATTTAGAAATAAGAGGATATTTAAAGGTACTTATTGCTATGTTAATTCATGTTTGAATTACAAATTCTACTCCATCAAAGATTAACGTCTTGATGATATTTAGGGGCACCTGTTAAACTGTGATGTTATAGTATTAATAAATAAAAGAACCAAATTCGCAGTTTTTGTGTACATGACAACTAGTGTGTTGCACTTTTAAATGATAGCATTATTGCATCCTTCATAAAAGTAAAGCCAAAGCCTGCTAATAATTTATTTTGGATTCATATTTCTTACTCACATTAAATGCAAGTTTCTGCCTATCACTCTACCAACTATTCTCATGTGAACTGGACATTAAAAAGGAAAATCAAAAAGAACTGAAAAATCAAAAATTAAAAAGAACTGAAAAATCAAAATGGGGTTTTCACCCTTGAGTGGGCACGCCATTTTTCATAACACAAGGAAAATAATAAAGGAATAGGTATGGGCACACAATTGTGGAACAACAAAGAAATGGTTCAAAACAATATTATTTGTGGCTAACCAAACAACAGAAATTCCAGGATGGAATGTAACTCCTAACACTCATAATGTAATTCTATAATATTATTATTATTTGTGGTTGGCGCACATTATACATAGGCTTGCTCAATCGAGGGTTAAGTTTACAATAAACAGAGAAATCCATTGCGAGATGCTAATGAACATTTCAAAAAGAAACTGAAAGAGAAAGAATGTGTTACTTTTTTTCCAAAGGAACAATTGTTTTGCAAAAGAAGAAGGCCATTTGACACAACATGTTATGGTGTTACTTAATTTACAATTTTTCTCATGTATTGCAAAATTAAAATGAGTAATAGAAAATATAGAAAGTAGACTAAGACAGTGAGATATATAAACATGTTTGAAAGTAACAATGTGCAGATTATGACTAAATAAAATTGTAGGCAGTAGTAGATTTGATTTTAAAAGCTGCTAACATAACTTGAACTTCAAACACATGGAATAACCAGAACTAGCTTGATGTAGAAAGAAATCGACATAAAAGCTAACCTAAATAGTTACTCATCTACATCTAAATGATGCAATTCACTGGTAAGTGCATGGCAGAGGGTTCACTGAACCACTTTTGCACTATCTCTCTACTGTTCCAGTCTCGAACAGTGAGCGAGGAAAACAAACACTTAAGTCTTTCTGAGTGAGTTCTGATTTCTCTTATTTTTTTATGATGATCATTTCTCCCTATGTTGATGGGCATCAACAGAATATTTACACATTCAAATGAGAAAATTGGTGGTTGAAATTTTATAATAAGATATTGCCACAACAAAAAAATTTTGTTTTAATGATTGCCATTCCGACTCGAATATAACATCCATGACACACTCTCTCCTATTTCACGATAGTACAAAATGAGCTATTATTCTTTGAACTTTTTTTATGTCATCCATCAAACCTATGTGGTAAAGACCCTGTAGCACAGGATGGTCAGGTCTCTTTAGTGGATCTGTTGCATCTTCTAAGTCTTCTGCCAATAAAACAAAGTCTTGGGTTTGGTTCCCCACAACATTATCTATCTGATTGTTCCAACTTAAGTAGTTTGTGATTATAATCCCTAGGTATTTATTTGAATTGACACCCTTTCATTTGTGTAATTTATTGCGTAACAAAAATTTAACAGATTCCTTTTAGTACTCACATGAATGCTCTGACACTTTTCATTACTTGGGCCAATTCTTGCTTTTTGCTCTATACAGATATTTTGTCTAAATCATGTTGAAATTGGTTCTGATCTAACTACAAAGGGTTTCATTGGCATACTTTTATGTAACTAGAGCATATCCCCATATGAATGATGAACACATATTTAAAGACCACAGATAAAAGTGTTTTGGAGTTAATGGATAGTGTGTCACATGAAAATTTTCACGCCTAACATCCCTCAGGTTAATATTTTGTTTACACTGTAATGGAGGCAATGTCGTAGTTAGCTGTTAAGGAGCCATATATGGAGTGACATTTTGGGTGCACCATGTACTGGGAAAACAATAAAGTGCTTTGCGGAGGGTGGAAGTAAGTTCTGACAGTGTCTTAATAGTATTTCTAGGGACAAATATGAGCCTGAAATTAGGAAACACGTGTATTAATAATGTAATGGAATGAATGCGAACTTCAAACTTCCCAGAAGATGTAAACTAGTTGAAGCAAGTGGCTGAGTTTCACAGGATGCTTAACTTTACTGCAGCATATGGTGGAATGTGAAGAGATCAGTAATGTATAAAAATCTGATTGATGTAACAGCCTGGTAATGTGAGGAAAGAGCGAAGAGAGGGTCCCAAGAAATGCATAAAAATGAAATGGGACGTAGGTAAGTAGATATTAAGAGGATGGAAAATAAAACTGGCTGTGGCCTTTTCCAAGTAATCAGCCAAGCCCTGATTGCTTTAGTGAAAACAAGGGAACCCTAAATCTAGATCACCAGATGAAGAGTTGAACATCACTCCTGCTTTAATGATTGTGTCCTAAGTCCTTCTGCAGGTCATCAAGAAATTTATCCTATATTCACAATTTAAATACATTGCTTAACTGCAAAACATTTTTCAGAGTTACATGCCATCAAACACTGCTAATCTAAGATCTAGACTTTTTTGTATAGGAAAAAACAGTACTTTGAATTTTCAACATACCTCAAGTCCATACGTTATTGTAAACTTTTTTATAACTCCATTCTGTGCATCACCTGGAAGCATCCAAGTGAAGGTAATGTAGCTTGGTTGAACTTCTGTGGGATGAAAATTTTCAACCTGAAACATTCATGTTTCTATATAGCAATGACGACTCCCTTAAGAATGTGGATACATTTATGTTTATAAAAAGCTCTAAGAGAAAGTAACTGCCAAAACACAGATGTATTTAATACTCATACTGAGGTGTACAAATGTACTAATTTAGTTTGAATTACATCAACATAAGGTAAGGTGAATTACATCATCATTACACCTACAACCAATGGTTTATTCACAAACAATACCAAAATCTTGTGCAGATGCACTACGCACAGTCTTGAGTCACATTCATAATCAGTTTTCCAATGTATTTTCTGACAAAGCAAAACATGCATGTGAATTAAATTTCCTCACGAGCAGAGAGAAGTTGTATGTTCCATGTTTCACTCATTATTTTATTAGCATTGTGTTAATTATCTTCTGCACTGTACTGTACTGTTATTGGGTAACATTTCTTTATTTTGTATTCCTTATATTCTATATACTTTGTAATTATATTTGAATTTATATTTGTAAAATGTATTTTTTTTACTTCTCCTACATCCTAGTGAATCATGCTGTAACTGGATATATCTCCAGTTACAGACCTGTATCACTGTCCAATTGGTTTTCAACATTTTTAAAAAGATGGTTTAAGAAACAATGTACACCAATCACACAGATAAATGTGACCTTTCAAGTTATACTCAGTCTTACTGATTGGCTTTTACAAACTGGATAGAAAAAACAATACCCTGTGTAATGAATTATGGTTTTAAAAAGTCCCAGTAGGTTCTCGTGTTAACCTGCTAAGTATTAAATCTTAATCTTTATCATATTGAGCACTACATCTGAAATTAATTTTAATGATTAATGAAAATCACTTCAGCTGTATTATTACACATTTATTATGCTACAAGTGGTTTCATTCTGAGAACACCTGCAAGTTGTCTGCAGTCAAACAAGACAAGAAATTAGGCTAAAGTTGCAGTATCTTAACAAATAAGGTACAAACAACTCATATTGACAACTGTTATATGCCAAATCCTCACTGAGTTGTGCTAAAGTCATGATATAAATGGTTTGGTTGTCATACGTAATTTTAAAGACCAAATCTAGGAACAACTGTTACAAATTTTCTGTTGTATGGTGGCAGGCATGGCATGCTGCATACAGCAAACTGTCCAGACAGGGCCACTCCATAACAGAAGTAAACATGTATATTACAAAGGTAAACATGTAAACGTAATACTTGGCCTCTGCCAAGTGCCATGAACAGTTGTATGATCATAGCTGTTACAAACAATGCCAAAACTATATGTACAAAACCGATATTAAAGAGTAAAAAATGACTACATTATTAATCACAGCAATTGAAAAATAATTGCTTTATTATAATTACAGTCTTGGGTCACAGTGTTTATTTGTAATCAGGTAATTAATTTTGGTTAGTAATCATTATCTTGAAAAAATAGATACGAACAAAGGTTAGCAAGGCAATTATGAACAATAAAAAGGAAACAGGTGTCAGTGTTTGCATAAAACTGCATCATCATTACAGAGGTATGGCAGTAAGTGAATAGGGCAAAATACACTTGCAAAGTAACTATGTGAAATATACCAGGAAAAGTAATTGCGATTTCACAGAATGATCAAAAGTTATGAATAATATAGTTACAAAACAAGCATTGTCATTGAACACATAGAAGAGTTAAAGCAACCAAACCATCAGTTTTCATCATATGTAGTTAGTAAAATTACAACTGAGCTGTGTTTACTACGCTGTAGTTATTTACAATGGAAGAGAACAAACCTGAAGATGTTCTTAGTAAGATACCAGTCATAGCACAATACATGTGTAATAAGAAAGGTGAGGTGGTTTTTATCAATCATCTCTATTACTTTTTGACTCTTAACTGTAGCATAACTCATCCAATGCAGTACCAAATGATTGTATATTTGCAGTTACCAAGTGTTGATATTTATGAACAAATAACTAAGTGAATAGAGACACTCATAATTTATTGATATAAAGTCAACGAAACAGAACTATTCACATGTCTTGATATGCTTGGACACCTTTGGTTGTGTACAGCTCACACTAGTGAGAATGAAACACACACTGGGAACGGTGGCAGCACCACATCTAACACACTTTTAGCACCGTTTCTGTTCCCTTCTTATTGTGATGATTTTACTTATAGAACTTTTTGATTTTCTGTGATTGTATATGATTACTGTATACTGTTTTGCATATAAATTATAACATTTAATTTTATCTGTTAGAAATGCTGAGATATAAATGATTAATGGAAAATCTCATATAAGATGTGAAACAAATACTAACAAAGAGATAGAGGGGCTGGCCAGTACTTACCTCAGCTCAGTACAGCCGATAGATACACATAAAACAGAACTGAAAATTTACATTCCTAGCTTTCGGAACTTTGTTCCTTCATCAGGGAGGAGAGAGGGGAAAAAAAAGGGAAGAAGGGAAAGTGGATTCAGTTACTCACAACCCAGGTTATGAAGCAACAGGGAAAGGTAAACAGGGAGGGTAGCAAGGATGGAGGCATGGTTGTCAGAGGGAAGCCAAAGATATTCTACTGTAAGTACTGTGCCAGCTTCAAACCAAAGAGGATGCATACAGAAGTAAAGTATAAAGATAAACACAACTATGTAGGATGAAAAGATGCGTGAATGGCTAAAGAGGAAAGGGAAAGAGGAGAAGACTGAAGAGTGAATGGGAGTGTGGTTCTTTAACGTAGGTTCAGTCCAGGGGGATGGCGGGATGAAAGGATGTGTTGGAGTGCAAGTTCCCATCTCCGCAGTTCAGAGGAACTGGTGTTGGGTGGGAGAAGCCAAATGGCACATACGGTGTAGCAGGTTCCTAGGTCCCTAGAATTATGCTGGAGGGCATGCTCCGCTACTGGGTATTGGGCATCTCCTAGGCGGACAGTTCGTCTGTGTCCGTTCATTCGCTCAGCCAGTTTGGTTGTTGTCATGCCGATGTAAAAGGCTGTGCAGTGCAGGCACGTCAGTTGATAAATGACATGTGTAGTTTCACACGTAGCCCTGCCTTGAATTGTGTATGTTTTACCAGTAGCGGGGCTGGAGTAGGTGGTTGTGGGCGGATGCATGGGGCAGGTTTTGCAGCGGGGTCGGTTACAGGGGTAGGAACCGCTGGGTAGAGAAGGTAGTCTGGGAATATTGTAGGGTTTAACAAGGATGTTACGGAGGTTAGGGGGGCGACGAAAGGCAACTCTGGGTGGTGTGGGGAGAATTTTGTCAAGGGATGATCTCATTTCAGGGGTTGACTTGAGAAAGTCATATCCCTGGCGGAGTAATTTGTTGATGTTTTCGAGGCCAGGATAATACTGGGTGACAAGGGGGATGCTTCTGTGTGGTCTGGGGGTAGGAACATTGTTGTTGGATGGGGAGGAATGTATTGCTCGGGAAATCTGTTTGTGGACAAGGTCTGCAGGATAGTTGCGGGAGAGGAAAGCACTGGTCAGGTTATTGGTGTAGTTGTTGAGGGATTCGTCACTGGAGCAGATACGTTTGCCACGAATACCTAGGCTGTAGGGAAGGGAGCGTTTGATGTGGAAAGGATGGCAGCTATCAAAGTGAAGGTACTGTTGTTTGTTTGTGGGTTTGATATGGACTGAGGTGTGGATGTGAGCTTCAACAAGATGAAGGTCAACATCCAGGAAGGTGGCTTGGGTTTTGGAGAAGGACCAGGTGAAATTCAGATTCGAAAAGGAGTTGAGGTTATGGAGGAAATTAAGGAGTGTTTCTTCACCATGAGTCCAGACCACAAAGATGTCATCTATAAACCTATACCAGGCCAGGGGAAGCAGCTGTTGGGTCTTCAGGAAAGCCTCCTCCATGCGGCCCATGAAGAGGTTGGCATAGGAGGGAGCCATCCTGGTTCCCATGGCCGTTCCCCTGATTTGTTTGTAGGTCTGGCCTTCAAAAGTGAAGTAATTATGGGTGAGGATGAAGTTGGTAAGTGTGATAAGGAACGAGGTTTTTGGAAGATCTTCGGGTGGGCGTTGGGAGAGGTAGTGCTCAAGGGCAGAGAGACCATGGGTATGTGGGATGTTTGTGTAAAGGGATGTAGCATCTATGGTGACAAGAAAGGTTTCAGGTGGGAGAGGAGTGGGAATGGATTTGAGGCGTTCTAGGAAGTGGTTTGTGTCTTTGATGTAGGATGGGAGTCTGCGGGTGATAGGTTGTAGGTGCTGGTCTACCAGAGCTGAGATACGTTCGGTTGGGGATTTGAAGCCTGCTACAATGGGACGGCCAGGATGGTTCTCTTTGTGGATTTTGGGTAATAGGTAGAAGGTAGGGGTACGTGGCTCAGGTGGAGTGAGTAAGTCTATGGAAGCCGTTGTGAGGCCTTGTGAGGGACCTTGGATTTTTAGGATTTTTTGCAGCTCAGTCTGGATGGAGGGAATGGGATCCTGGGTAACAGCTTTGTAGGTTGAGGTGTCAGAGAGTTGACGCAGTCCTTCTGCCACATACTCCACACGGTCAAGTACGACAGTTGTGGAGCCTTTATCCGCCGGGAGGATGACAATAGAGTGGTCTATTTTCAGCTCTTTAATGGCACGGGATTCAGCTGGGGTGATGTTGGGGGTTGTCGGGATGTTCTTCAAGAAGGACTGGGAGGCCACCCGAAGATCTTCCAAAAACCTCGTTCCTTATCACACTTACCAACTTCATCCTCACCCATAATTACTTCACTTTTGAAGGCCAGACCTACAAACAAATCAGGGGAACGGCCATGGGAACCAGGATGGCTCCCTCCTATGCCAACCTCTTCATGGGCCGCATGGAGGAGGCTTTCCTGAAGACCCAACAGCTGCTTCCCCTGGCCTGGTATAGGTTTATAGATGACATCTTTGTGGTCTGGACTCATGGTGAAGAAACACTCCTTAATTTCCTCCATAACCTCAACTCCTTTTCGAATCTGAATTTCACCTGGTCCTTCTCCAAAACCCAAGCCACCTTCCTGGATGTTGACCTTCATCTTGTTGAAGCTCACATCCACACCTCAGTCCATATCAAACCCACAAACAAACAACAGTACCTTCACTTTGATAGCTGCCATCCTTTCCACATCAAACGCTCCCTTCCCTACAGCCTAGGTATTCGTGGCAAACGTATCTGCTCCAGTGACGAATCCCTCAACAACTACACCAATAACCTGACCAGTGCTTTCCTCTCCCGCAACTATCCTGCAGACCTTGTCCACAAACAGATTTCCCGAGCAATACATTCCTCCCCATCCAACAACAATGTTCCTACCCCCAGACCACACAGAAGCATCCCCCTTGTCACCCAGTATTATCCTGGCCTCGAAAACATCAACAAATTACTCCGCCAGGGATATGACTTTCTCAAGTCAACCCCTGAAATGAGATCATCCCTTGACAAAATTCTCCCCACACCACCCAGAGTTGCCTTTCGTCGCCCCCCTAACCTCCGTAACATCCTTGTTAAACCCTACAATATTCCCAGACTACCTTCTCTACCCAGCGGTTCCTACCCCTGTAACCGACCCCGCTGCAAAACCTGCCCCATGCATCCGCCCACAACCACCTACTCCAGCCCCGCTACTGGTAAAACATACACAATTCAAGGCAGGGCTACGTGTGAAACTACACATGTCATTTATCAACTGACGTGCCTGCACTGCACAGCCTTTTACATCGGCATGACAACAACCAAACTGGCTGAGCGAATGAACGGACACAGACGAACTGTCCGCCTAGGAGATGCCCAATACCCAGTAGCGGAGCATGCCCTCCAGCATAATTCTAGGGACCTAGGAACCTGCTACACCGTATGTGCCATTTGGCTTCTCCCACCCAACACCAGTTCCTCTGAACTGCGGAGATGGGAACTTGCACTCCAACACATCCTTTCATCCCGCCATCCCCCTGGACTGAACCTACGTTAAAGAACCACACTCCCATTCACTCTTCAGTCTTCTCCTCTTTCCCTTTCCTCTTTAGCCATTCACGCATCTTTTCATCCTACATAGTTGTGTTTATCTTTATACTTTACTTCTGTATGCATCCTCTTTGGTTTGAAGCTGGCACAGTACTTACAGTAGAATATCTTTGGCTTCCCTCTGACAACCATGCCTCCATCCTTGCTACCCTCCCTGTTTACCTTTCCCTGTTGCTTCATAACCTGGGTTGTGAGTAACTGAATCCACTTTCCCTTCTTCCCTTTTTTTTCCCCTCTCTCCTCCCTGATGAAGGAACAAAGTTCCGAAAGCTAGGAATGTAAATTTTCAGTTCTGTTTTATGTGTATCTATCGGCTGTACTGAGCTGAGGTAAGTACTGGCCAGCCCCTCTATCTCTTTGTTAGTATTTGTTTCACATCTTATATGAGATTTTCCATTAATCATTTAGATCACCTATATGGTCCACATCCTTCATTGTTTTGTCCCTTTTGTTAGCTATCACTTACGTCTGTCATCTTAACACTTTCTCTTCTTCAGTGTTTTATATATACATAAATAAATATTTTCGTCACCAACTGTGCTAGTTTCATCTTCCTCCTATTATCTTGTTCCGTTTATAGTCCTCTTCTCTTTTTTATTTATTGATTTATTTATTCAACATTCCATAGTTTTAACGTTCGTTATTCGCTGTTTCCCAGCCAACAATCACTGCCAACAATCTCTTCCACACCTACCAGTATCATCCATTTCCGTCGATTTCTTGTTGCTGGCGATATTTTTGTGCCATTGGCTATCTTTCTCTGCCACTAGAAAATTTTTTTGGGACATTTCTGCCCCACCCGCGATCTTTTTTGCGGCACGCGCGATCTTTTTTGCGGCACGCGCGATCTTTTTTGCGGCACGCGCGATCGCTTTTGCGGCACGCGCGATCTTTTTTCGCCACTCGCTATCTCTGTTTTTGAGCTACGTGTGTTCTTTTTCCCCTGATCTGGACATACTTGCTTGGTCTGGTTAACTTTTTCCGTATTTTTCTTATTTACTGGTCTTCCTTTGGTATTGAACATTACCAACACAATTTCTTTCCTTCTCGTCCTTCCCTCCGTGTTTTACTCCTTCTTATGATTACTATCTCAACTTTAGTTATCTAATTTCCCTATCCACCAGTTACCCACTATGTACCCTAATCCTATACCACATTATTTACATTCATTCCGGAAACATGCATTCACTGTAGCCAAACTGCAATCCCACATACTTTTCCTCCAGTCCTGCTTAACCTTTGGAATTACCCCTAAAGGGCTTACCTTAAAAGTTCCCATCTCTGGGTGCAATTCCTCCTTCCACCAGTCTCTCCTGGACTTCCAGAACCTTCAATCCTTAGCCCTTACCCAACTTGTCCTGAATCTCTACACTACTTCATGTAACCACCACTCCCAACAGCTCCTATCTCTCTTCAAAGTCCTCCACCTCTCAAACCCTTGCTTGGAGAACACACTGAGGAACATCATCCTAGAAGCCAGCTGCAAACTTGAGTTCCATGCCACACAACACCTGAAAAAACTATCCACAGTGCTAGTGCAACACCTAAGAAGTGGGGTCCCTCTCCCTATCCCTCACAAACACCAACCACAACAGAACCTTCAACAAACCCCCCTCATAGCCAACAAACCTAGCCTAGCCACCCTACTCAATCTCCCCATCCCAGCACATACCCCACACAGACCAAATCTCAACTATAACCACAGTCAAATGCCACATATCACCAGTCCCAATTCAGTCCTAAACCTCTCATCCAGATCCCTCTCTCCTCCAGAGACATCTGTTCTATCAAAAGGCTTAACCTTTAGCCCCACACCTAAATTCAACCACACTGCCCTGGTTAAAGATCTCCTCTCATTCACCCGGAACCTCAACTGGAAATATCACTTCACTACCCAAACACAGCCCCCAAGCACTAGACCCAGTGTTGAACCCTGTCTAGAACAGTTTCGACTGCCTTCTCAAAGGGATCCTCCTCCCCTCCCCCAAAACCATCCCTTGCAGACATTTCAGGAATTCCTCACATCCAGTGTTGCCTCCCAGTCCTTCTTGAAGAACATCCCGACAACCCCCAACATCACCCCAGCTGAATCCCGTGCCATTAAAGAGCTGAAAATAGACCACTCTATTGTCATCCTCCCGGCGGATAAAGGCTCCACAACTGTCGTACTTGACCGTGTGGAGTATGTGGCAGAAGGACTGCGTCAACTCTCTGACACCTCAACCTACAAAGCTGTTACCCAGGATCCCATTCCCTCCATCCAGACTGAGCTGCAAAAAATCCTAAAAATCCAAGGTCCCTCACAAGGCCTCACAACGGCTTCCATAGACTTACTCACTCCACCTGAGCCACGTACCCCTACCTTCTACCTATTACCCAAAATCCACAAAGAGAACCATCCTGGCCGTCCCATTGTAGCAGGCTTCAAATCCCCAACCGAACGTATCTCAGCTCTGGTAGACCAGCACCTACAACCTATCACCCGCAGACTCCCATCCTACATCAAAGACACAAACCACTTCCTAGAACGCCTCAAATCCATTCCCACTCCTCTCCCACCTGAAACCTTTCTTGTCACCATAGATGCTACATCCCTTTACACAAACATCCCACATACCCATGGTCTCTCTGCCCTTGAGCACTACCTCTCCCAACGCCCACCCGAAGATCTTCCAAAAACCTCGTTCCTTATCACACTTACCAACTTCATCCTCACCCATAATTACTTCACTTTTGAAGGCCAGACCTACAAACAAATCAGGGGAACGGCCATGGGAACCAGGATGGCTCCCTCCTATGCCAACCTCTTCATGGGCCGCATGGAGGAGGCTTTCCTGAAGACCCAACAGCTGCTTCCCCTGGCCTGGTATAGGTTTATAGATGACATCTTTGTGGTCTGGACTCATGGTGAAGAAACACTCCTTAATTTCCTCCATAACCTCAACTCCTTTTCGAATCTGAATTTCACCTGGTCCTTCTCCAAAACCCAAGCCACCTTCCTGGATGTTGACCTTCATCTTGTTGAAGCTCACATCCACACCTCAGTCCATATCAAACCCACAAACAAACAACAGTACCTTCACTTTGATAGCTGCCATCCTTTCCACATCAAACGCTCCCTTCCCTACAGCCTAGGTATTCGTGGCAAACGTATCTGCTCCAGTGACGAATCCCTCAACAACTACACCAATAACCTGACCAGTGCTTTCCTCTCCCGCAACTATCCTGCAGACCTTGTCCACAAACAGATTTCCCGAGCAATACATTCCTCCCCATCCAACAACAATGTTCCTACCCCCAGACCACACAGAAGCATCCCCCTTGTCACCCAGTATTATCCTGGCCTCGAAAACATCAACAAATTACTCCGCCAGGGATATGACTTTCTCAAGTCAACCCCTGAAATGAGATCATCCCTTGACAAAATTCTCCCCACACCACCCAGAGTTGCCTTTCGTCGCCCCCCTAACCTCCGTAACATCCTTGTTAAACCCTACAATATTCCCAGACTACCTTCTCTACCCAGCGGTTCCTACCCCTGTAACCGACCCCGCTGCAAAACCTGCCCCATGCATCCGCCCACAACCACCTACTCCAGCCCCGCTACTGGTAAAACATACACAATTCAAGGCAGGGCTACGTGTGAAACTACACATGTCATTTATCAACTGACGTGCCTGCACTGCACAGCCTTTTACATCGGCATGACAACAACCAAACTGGCTGAGCGAATGAACGGACACAGACGAACTGTCCGCCTAGGAGATGCCCAATACCCAGTAGCGGAGCATGCCCTCCAGCATAATTCTAGGGACCTAGGAACCTGCTACACCGTATGTGCCATTTGGCTTCTCCCACCCAACACCAGTTCCTCTGAACTGCGGAGATGGGAACTTGCACTCCAACACATCCTTTCATCCCGCCATCCCCCTGGACTGAACCTACGTTAAAGAACCACACTCCCATTCACTCTTCAGTCTTCTCCTCTTTCCCTTTCCTCTTTAGCCATTCACGCATCTTTTCATCCTACATAGTTGTGTTTATCTTTATACTTTACTTCTGTATGCATCCTCTTTGGTTTGAAGCTGGCACAGTACTTACAGTAGAATATCTTTGGCTTCCCTCTGACAACCATGCCTCCATCCTTGCTACCCTCCCTGTTTACCTTTCCCTGTTGCTTCATAACCTGGGTTGTGAGTAACTGAATCCACTTTCCCTTCTTCCCTTTTTTTTCCCCTCTCTCCTCCCTGATGAAGGAACAAAGTTCCGAAAGCTAGGAATGTAAATTTTCAGTTCTGTTTTATGTGTATCTATCGGCTGTACTGAGCTGAGGTAAGTACTGGCCAGCCCCTCTATCTCTTTGTTAGTATTTGTTTCACATCTTATATGAGATTTTCCATTAATCATTTAGATCACCTATATGGTCCACATCCTTCATTGTTTTGTCCCTTTTGTTAGCTATCACTTACGTCTGTCATCTTAACACTTTCTCTTCTTCAGTGTTTTATATATACATAAATAAATATTTTCGTCACCAACTGTGCTAGTTTCATCTTCCTCCTATTATCTTGTTCCGTTTATAGTCCTCTTCTCTTTTTTATTTATTGATTTATTTATTCAACATTCCATAGTTTTAACGTTCGTTATTCGCTGTTTCCCAGCCAACAATCACTGCCAACAATCTCTTCCACACCTACCAGTATCATCCATTTCCGTCGATTTCTTGTTGCTGGCGATATTTTTGTGCCATTGGCTATCTTTCTCTGCCACTAGAAAATTTTTTTGGGACATTTCTGCCCCACCCGCGATCTTTTTTGCGGCACGCGCGATCTTTTTTGCGGCACGCGCGATCTTTTTTGCGGCACGCGCGATCGCTTTTGCGGCACGCGCGATCTTTTTTCGCCACTCGCTATCTCTGTTTTTGAGCTACGTGTGTTCTTTTTCCCCTGATCTGGACATACTTGCTTGGTCTGGTTAACTTTTTCCGTATTTTTCTTATTTACTGGTCTTCCTTTGGTATTGAACATTACCAACACAATTTCTTTCCTTCTCGTCCTTCCCTCCGTGTTTTACTCCTTCTTATGATTACTATCTCAACTTTAGTTATCTAATTTCCCTATCCACCAGTTACCCACTATGTACCCTAATCCTATACCACATTATTTACATTCATTCCGGAAACATGCATTCACTGTAGCCAAACTGCAATCCCACATACTTTTCCTCCAGTCCTGCTTAACCTTTGGAATTACCCCTAAAGGGCTTACCTTAAAAGTTCCCATCTCTGGGTGCAATTCCTCCTTCCACCAGTCTCTCCTGGACTTCCAGAACCTTCAATCCTTAGCCCTTACCCAACTTGTCCTGAATCTCTACACTACTTCATGTAACCACCACTCCCAACAGCTCCTATCTCTCTTCAAAGTCCTCCACCTCTCAAACCCTTGCTTGGAGAACACACTGAGGAACATCATCCTAGAAGCCAGCTGCAAACTTGAGTTCCATGCCACACAACACCTGAAAAAACTATCCACAGTGCTAGTGCAACACCTAAGAAGTGGGGTCCCTCTCCCTATCCCTCACAAACACCAACCACAACAGAACCTTCAACAAACCCCCCTCATAGCCAACAAACCTAGCCTAGCCACCCTACTCAATCTCCCCATCCCAGCACATACCCCACACAGACCAAATCTCAACTATAACCACAGTCAAATGCCACATATCACCAGTCCCAATTCAGTCCTAAACCTCTCATCCAGATCCCTCTCTCCTCCAGAGACATCTGTTCTATCAAAAGGCTTAACCTTTAGCCCCACACCTAAATTCAACCACACTGCCCTGGTTAAAGATCTCCTCTCATTCACCCGGAACCTCAACTGGAAATATCACTTCACTACCCAAACACAGCCCCCAAGCACTAGACCCAGTGTTGAACCCTGTCTAGAACAGTTTCGACTGCCTTCTCAAAGGGATCCTCCTCCCCTCCCCCAAAACCATCCCTTGCAGACATTTCAGGAATTCCTCACATCCAGTGTTGCCTCCCAGTCCTTCTTGAAGAACATCCCGACAACCCCCAACATCACCCCAGCTGAATCCCGTGCCATTAAAGAGCTGAAAATAGACCACTCTATTGTCATCCTCCCGGCGGATAAAGGCTCCACAACTGTCGTACTTGACCGTGTGGAGTATGTGGCAGAAGGACTGCGTCAACTCTCTGACACCTCAACCTACAAAGCTGTTACCCAGGATCCCATTCCCTCCATCCAGACTGAGCTGCAAAAAATCCTAAAAATCCAAGGTCCCTCACAAGGCCTCACAACGGCTTCCATAGACTTACTCACTCCACCTGAGCCACGTACCCCTACCTTCTACCTATTACCCAAAATCCACAAAGAGAACCATCCTGGCCGTCCCATTGTAGCAGGCTTCAAATCCCCAACCGAACGTATCTCAGCTCTGGTAGACCAGCACCTACAACCTATCACCCGCAGACTCCCATCCTACATCAAAGACACAAACCACTTCCTAGAACGCCTCAAATCCATTCCCACTCCTCTCCCACCTGAAACCTTTCTTGTCACCATAGATGCTACATCCCTTTACACAAACATCCCACATACCCATGGTCTCTCTGCCCTTGAGCACTACCTCTCCCAACGCCCACCCGAAGATCTTCCAAAAACCTCGTTCCTTATCACACTTACCAACTTCATCCTCACCCATAATTACTTCACTTTTGAAGGCCAGACCTACAAACAAATCAGGGGAACGGCCATGGGAACCAGGATGGCTCCCTCCTATGCCAACCTCTTCATGGGCCGCATGGAGGAGGCTTTCCTGAAGACCCAACAGCTGCTTCCCCTGGCCTGGTATAGGTTTATAGATGACATCTTTGTGGTCTGGACTCATGGTGAAGAAACACTCCTTAATTTCCTCCATAACCTCAACTCCTTTTCGAATCTGAATTTCACCTGGTCCTTCTCCAAAACCCAAGCCACCTTCCTGGATGTTGACCTTCATCTTGTTGAAGCTCACATCCACACCTCAGTCCATATCAAACCCACAAACAAACAACAGTACCTTCACTTTGATAGCTGCCATCCTTTCCACATCAAACGCTCCCTTCCCTACAGCCTAGGTATTCGTGGCAAACGTATCTGCTCCAGTGACGAATCCCTCAACAACTACACCAATAACCTGACCAGTGCTTTCCTCTCCCGCAACTATCCTGCAGACCTTGTCCACAAACAGATTTCCCGAGCAATACATTCCTCCCCATCCAACAACAATGTTCCTACCCCCAGACCACACAGAAGCATCCCCCTTGTCACCCAGTATTATCCTGGCCTCGAAAACATCAACAAATTACTCCGCCAGGGATATGACTTTCTCAAGTCAACCCCTGAAATGAGATCATCCCTTGACAAAATTCTCCCCACACCACCCAGAGTTGCCTTTCGTCGCCCCCCTAACCTCCGTAACATCCTTGTTAAACCCTACAATATTCCCAGACTACCTTCTCTACCCAGCGGTTCCTACCCCTGTAACCGACCCCGCTGCAAAACCTGCCCCATGCATCCGCCCACAACCACCTACTCCAGCCCCGCTACTGGTAAAACATACACAATTCAAGGCAGGGCTACGTGTGAAACTACACATGTCATTTATCAACTGACGTGCCTGCACTGCACAGCCTTTTACATCGGCATGACAACAACCAAACTGGCTGAGCGAATGAACGGACACAGACGAACTGTCCGCCTAGGAGATGCCCAATACCCAGTAGCGGAGCATGCCCTCCAGCATAATTCTAGGGACCTAGGAACCTGCTACACCGTATGTGCCATTTGGCTTCTCCCACCCAACACCAGTTCCTCTGAACTGCGGAGATGGGAACTTGCACTCCAACACATCCTTTCATCCCGCCATCCCCCTGGACTGAACCTACGTTAAAGAACCACACTCCCATTCACTCTTCAGTCTTCTCCTCTTTCCCTTTCCTCTTTAGCCATTCACGCATCTTTTCATCCTACATAGTTGTGTTTATCTTTATACTTTACTTCTGTATGCATCCTCTTTGGTTTGAAGCTGGCACAGTACTTACAGTAGAATATCTTTGGCTTCCCTCTGACAACCATGCCTCCATCCTTGCTACCCTCCCTGTTTACCTTTCCCTGTTGCTTCATAACCTGGGTTGTGAGTAACTGAATCCACTTTCCCTTCTTCCCTTTTTTTTTCCCCTCTCTCCTCCCTGATGAAGGAACAAAGTTCCGAAAGCTAGGAATGTAAATTTTCAGTTCTGTTTTATGTGTATCTATCGGCTGTACTGAGCTGAGGTAAGTACTGGCCAGCCCCTCTATCTCTTTGTTAGTATTTGTTTCAAATGCTGAGATATTTCTGCCTTGAACAAACAAATAAGAGCACAACTGAACACTTACATGGAGTCACTTGGCAGCAAATGAGGATCTGTATTTTCACGAAATAAGTTAAAGTTTCTGTCATTTTCATCCATTTTTTTCTTTTTACTTTGCATTGTTTGTTGATGTGTTGAGGGCATAACATGAATATAGCCGAGGTACGCCGAACATAATACACTGCGCCACAGACGAGTATGTGACGAACAGTCATTTAGTGCTAGGGCACCTCAGCATATCAGGCCATGAGAGATAGCATCCTCGTACTTGTCCAGTATGATTGTTTCACCCAATGAGGAGATCTAGTTCCAGCAGGACCACTCACAGGTTCATTCGAGTCGAACCATTCTGCAATGGTTTTTGCAACAGGCTGATGTCGACCAGATTGACTGGCCCGTTTGAGTGCTGGACTTAAATCCCACTGAAAAGTTTGGGGCAAAATGAAGTGTCACATGAACTTATACCGGCCCACATTGGCCCCAGAACTAGTATTGGATACATGGGGGAGTCCCATGGACGATCAGATATATTTCCAGAAGCTGATCCCCTCCATGCCTTGTCGGATGAGGCAGGTAATTGTGGCCATTAGTGACTGGACCTCATATTAGACTCATCTCTGATGAGGAGAGCTTTCCTTATCTCACATGATATTGCAACATTTCTATTAAATAGAAATCTACATGAGATTACTGTTCTCTACATTTTGTTTATTGAATTTGTGCTAACTAACACTTAACACGTGTAAATTTGAAGAAAGCTCAAACAAGTCAATTTGGATAGAAATAGAAATGGCATCCTAATATGAGACAAACAGAGAAAACATGTAATATTGACCAATGTAAGCACAAGCAACCCAAAAACAATAATATTCTCTTCCATACTGTCACTTTGTGTTTATTGTGCAAAAGAAGTGCAGTCAGAGAATACAAATGCTCTTTTTAACATTAACATTCTTCGGAAGCCCAAGGATGGTATTCCATGCTCCACGCCCATTTACCTACATTTACATTCATCGAGTGTCTTCGTCTTCAGACAGCATATCTGAATCATTGCCATCAACGAATGAATGGAAAGTTGTTTACTGTGCTTTTGTCATTTTCTTTTTCAAGAACAAAACTTTTGCTTATGTCCCATTGATTCCACCACAGCTTTCATCCCTCTAAATTGTTTGAAACATTCCCTGTATGGAGATGATGTTAAGTAATTAAGACATTCAGAAAATTCTGATGTTTCTAGATCAGGTGGCTCATGGTGTGGCTTGCTGATTTTGGGAGCTAGCCAGATACCAACTGGACTCATCGTGTATGTCAAAATCCTGGTGTAGTGTGAAGCAGTTGCCTGTTACAGGGGAAGAGCCAATTTTCCAGAGGCTTTTTAAAGCATTTTACATTGTTATTGCCCTCATGTAGGCTGCTCCCAATAACGATGTAATCAATAATGAGGTTGCTATTTTACCTGTGTTATGTGCCCACCAGGTTTCTATTTTTTGGGGACAATACATTTTAGACAGTGCCATAAATTCTACAAAAGAGACAGTATTTCATGCACAGAATGTGGCAATAAACAGATGATCTGGACACTGTTTCCTCTTGCTCTGTCTATCACAGAAATGTGATGCAATGCATGTCACGTATTATCACAACAGGACCACCACCAAATGTCTTCATGAAGTTCACAAAATTGTCAAACCACTTAATAAAACTAAGTCGAAATCCAGTGACTAGGATGGCAAGCTGAAGTTACTCCTAATACGAGATACGGTGTCCTAATATGCAATATTGTTCCGTATTAGGATACCTGTGTTATCGCACATTAGGAATAAGCCCTCTCGCACTTCAAAACTAGCCTCACAGTTACGCTGCTCCATTTGGAGGACACTTCATTATATCAAACGAATGAGAACTTTATGAAAAATATAATCTTATGAATATTGCTGTAACCGCTACTCAACTTCAGATATTAAAGCCCTACAAGCACATACACTCTATAAACTTGAAATTCAACACTTTTAAAACCAAGGATTATCGACAATATCCAGCTCTCTAATGGTCTTATTGTCACTGCTCTAAGTCTCAGATGCTGTTAGAACAAAATTCTGATACTTCGTAATAGAGCTGAGCACTTACTTTTGTCAGAATCTAGCTTTCTCATAGTAGCAAATTCTCCCGCAATAGGCACCTTTCCTCTACACTCAGAATCATTTTCAGTAATTATAGTATTTTTGAGTAAATTCAAAAAATGCTAATCAGAACATGTATAGTCATTTTCTCAAATTAAATTCTAACTGCAGTAAGGCACCTGGTGTGTGTAGTTTCATACCCACAGATCACTGACATTATCAAGGTCCATTTTCCTTTAAATTATGGAAAAAACTAATTATACTTTACTTTGGAAAACCATATTCTGCACTTGTCCCGTCAATTGGAAGATCGTGAAAATCGTATCTGCTTATCCTTTACAGATCGTTACACACATCCAATAGCATTTTATTAGATATTGTCTCACAGAATTTAAACATCTTATTCAGACCCATTACAATGAACAGCTGAACTTATTTTTCCCTCCATATTTGTAAATTTACTTTGAGATCAAAATCTGAGCTCCTCTTTAAACATTTGTTCTCTCTTACTCAGTTTCATCTTAATGATTTTTTCTGCTGCATCTGCTTTCCCAATCTATCTGCCACTTCTTTATATGCATACTCTCTTTTGTAACCTAAATTGGACCTGGCTGTTTTCTAAATTGAGAGTGATAACGAATTTTGGTTTCTGAATAAAAGAGTTGAGCATGTAATTTGATAAAAAGTGTATCATTACCAGTTTCAATCATGCCAAACAATTGAATAATTATCCGAGTAGTTGTTGAGACTACTTGAAATACAAGCTTCATAAAAGATATAATTTTGCTAGATTGATCTAAATTCACTCGCTCCTCAACATTATTATATTCTCTTACTCCTATAAAACGAAGCCCTTAAAATAGCTTTAATGAATTTTGTTTAAAATTTGAGGTATCTCTTTGATGCAGTTTTTTCAGCTCGTTATTGCAATAGCTCATTTAAAAACTACAAATAATATGCACCAGCATTGTACTCATCAATACAAGAGAAATTAACACAGAAAGGCCATTGGCACCTATCACAATAGGACATAAAAAAGTATTGGCCAGATGGTGTAACTGAACTCTGGTTCAATGAGTAATGATCACGGACTCTGCCTATGAACTGCTCACACAATGAAATGAACACCCCATTCAGACTGCATTTAGTGTGGCTCAAATTACTACATATTTCATGGTCACTGTTGATATCCTTTACTTCCATGTATAATATTTAATGGGTATTAATTTCCAGTGTTGTGTACAGTACATCTCGCTGGTACGATAATATGTTGCTGCCATAATGCAACACAGGCATTAATGGGGCAAAAGTGTTGCCAAAAGCTGTGACATGATTGTATGGACTGAGAATGACTGATGTGCAATTTAGCCATTTTCCATGTCAACAGTTCCGTTTTGTTGACTGTACATAGGTACACCTCCCCCCATGAACCATGGACCTTGCCGTTGGTGGGGAGGCTTGCGTGCCTCAACGATACAGATGGCCGTACCGTAGGTGCAACCACAACGGAGGGGTATCTGTTGAGAGGCCAGACAAACATGTGGTTCCTGAAGAGGGGCAGCAGCCTTTTCAGTAGTTGCAGGGGCAACAGTCTGGATGATTGACTGATCTGGCCTTGTAACATTAACCAAAACGGCCTTGCTGTGCTGGTACTGCGAACGGCTGAAAGCAGGGGGAAACTACAGCCGTAATTTTTCCCGAGGACATGCAGCTTTACTGTATGATTAAATGATGATAGCGTCCTCTTGGGTAAAATATTCCGGAGGTAAAATAGTCCCCCATTCGGATCTCCGGGCGGGGACTACTCAAGAGGACGTCGTTATCAGGAGAAAGAAAACTGGCGTTCTACGGATCGGAGCGTGGAATGTCAGATCCCTTAATCGGGCAGGTAGGTTAGAAAATTTAAAAAGGGAAATGGATAGGTTAAAGTTAGATATAGTGGGAATTAGTGAAGTTCGGTGGCAGGAGGAACAAGACTTTTGGTCAGGTGATTACAGGGTTATAAATACAAAATCAAATAGGGGTAATGCAGGAGTAGGTTTAATAATGAATAAAAAAATAGGAGTGCGGGTTAGCTACTACAAACAGCATAGTGAACGCATTATTGTGGCCAAGATAGACACAAAGCCCATGCCTACTACAGTAGTACAAGTTTATATGCCAACTAGCTCTGCAGATGATGAAGAAATAGATGAAATGTATGACGAGATAAAAGAAATTATTCAGGTAGTGAAGGGAGACGAAAATTTAATAGTCATGGGTGACTGGAATTCATCAGTAGGAAAAGGGAGAGAAGGAAACATAGTAGGTGAATACAGATTGGGGGGAAGAAATGAAAGAGGAAGCTGCCTGGTAGAATTTTGCACAGAGCATAACTTAATCATAGCTAACACTTGGTTCAAGAATCATAAAAGAAGGTTGTATACCTGGAAGAATCCTGGAGATACTAAAAGGTATCAGATAGATTATATAATGGTAAGACAGAGATTTAGGAACCAGGTTTTAAATTGTAAGACATTTCCAGGGGCAGATGTGGACTCTGACCACAATCTATTGGTTATCACCTGTAGATTAAAACTGAAGAAACTGCAAAAAGGTGGGAATTTAAGGAGATGGGACCTGGATAAACTGAAAGAACCAGAGATTGCACAGAGTTTCAGGGAGAGCATAAGGGAACAATTGACAGGAATGGGGGAAAGAAATACAGTAGAAGAAGAATGGGTAGCTTTGAGGGATAAGTAGTGAAGGCAGCAGAGGATCAAGTAGGTAAAAAGGCGAGGGCTAATAGAAATCCTTGGGTAACAGAAGAAATATTGAATTTAATTGATGAAAGGAGAAAATTGTAAGACATTTCCAGGGGCAGATGTGGACTCTGACCACAATCTATTGGTTATGACCTGTAGATTAAAACTGAAGAAACTGCAAAAAGGTGGGAATTTAAGGAGATGGGACCTGGATAAACTGAAAGAACCAGAGATTGTACAGAGTTTCAGGGAGAGCATAAGGGAACAATTGACAGGAATGGGGGAAAGAAATACAGTAGAAGAAGAATGGGTAGCTTTGAGGGATGAAGTAGTGAAGGCAGCAGAGGATCAAGTAGGTAAAAAGATGAGGGCTAGTAGAAATCCTTGGGTAACAGAAGAAATATTGAATTTAATTGATGAAAGGAGAAAATATAAAAATGCAGTAAATGAAGCAGGCAAAAAGGAATACAAACGTCTCAAAAATTAGATCGGCAGGACGTGCAAAATGGCTAAGCAGGGATGGCTAGAGGACAAATGTAAGGATGTAGAGGCTTGTCTCACTAGGGGTAAGATAGATACTGCCTACAGGAAAATTAAAGAGACCTTTGGAGAGAAGAGAACCACTTGTATGAATATCAAGAGCTCAGATGGAAACCCAGTTCTAAGCAAAGAAGGGAAGGCAGAAAGGTGGAAGGAGTATATAGAGGGTTTATACAAGGGCGATGTACTTGAGGACAATATTATGGAAATGAAAGAGGATGTAGATGAAGATGAAATGGGAGATAAGATACTGCGTGAAGAGTGACAGAGCACTGAAAGACCTGAGTCGAAACAAGGCCCCGGGTGTAGACAACATTCCATTATAACTACTGACGGCCTTGGGAGAGCCAGTCATGACAAAACTCTACCATCTGGTGAGCAAGATGTATGAGACAGGTGAAATACCCTCAGACTTCAAGAAGAATATAATAATTCCAATCCCAAAGAAAGCAGGTGTTGACAGATGTGAAAATTACCGAACTATCAGTTTAATAAGTCACAGCTGCAAAATACTAATGCGAATTCTTTACAGACGAATGGAAAAACTGGTAGAAACGGACCTCGGGGAAGATCAGTTTGGATTCCGTAGAAATGTTGGAACACGTGAGGCAATACTAACCTTACGACTTGTCTTAGAAGAAAGATTAAGAAAAGGCAAACCTACGTTTCTAGCATTTGTAGACTTAGAGAAAGCTTTTGACAATGTTAACTGGAATACTCTCTTTCAAATTCTGAAGGTGGCAGGTATAAAATACAGGGAGCGAAAGGCTATTTACAATTTGTACAGAAATCAGATGGCAGTTATAAGAGTCGAGGGGCATGAAAGGGAAGCAGTGGTTGGGAAAGGAGTGAGACAGGGTTGCAGCCTCTCCCCGATGTTATTCAATCTGTATATTGAGCAAGCAGTAAAGGAAACAAAAGAAAAATTTGGAGTAGGTATTAAAATCCATGGAGAAGAAATAAAAACTTTGAGGTTCGCCGATGACATTGTAATTCTGTCAGAGACAGCAAAGGACTTGGAAGAGCAGTTGAACGGAATGGACAGTGTCTTGAAAGGAGGATATAAGATGAACATCAACAAAAGCAAAACGAGGATAATGGAATGTAGTCAAATTAAATCAGGTGATGCTGAGGGAATTAGATTAGGAAATGAGACACTTAAAGTAGTAAAGGAGTTTTGCTATTTGGGGAGTAAAATAACTGATGATGGTCGAAGTAGAGAGGATATAAAATGTAGACTGGCAATGGCAAGGAAATCGTTTCTGAAGAAGAGAAATTTGTTAACATCGAATACAGATTTAAGTGTCAGGAAGTCATTTCTGAAAGTATTTGTATGGAGTGTAGCCATGTATGGAAGTGAAACATGGACGATAACTAGTTTGGACAAGAAGAGAATAGAAGCTTTCGAAATGTGGTGCTACAGAAGAATGCTGAAGATAAGGTGGGTAGATCATGTAACTAATGAGGAGGTATTGAATAGGATTGGGGAGAAGAGAAGTTTGTGGCACAGTTTGACTAGAAGAAGGGATCGGTTGGTAGGACATGTTTTGAGGCATCAAGGTCTCACAAATTTAGCATTGGAGGGCAGCATGGAGGGTAAAAATCGTAGAGGGAGACCAAGAGATGAATACACTAAGCAGATTCAGAAGGATGTAGGTTGCAGTAGGTACTGGGAGATGAAGAAGCTTGCACAGGATAGAGTAGCATGGAGAGCTGCATCAAACCAGTCTCAGGACTGAAGACCACAACAACAACAACATAGGTACAGTAACTGATATGGATTCTGCGTACTGATGTTCTGCTCAAAGTCGTTTTCCCCATAAACATGCTGAAATTGTGACATCAAAATGACAAAGTTTTGGGAGCAATAGCAACACCTATCCTTCTGAAACATGTCTTTACACCTTCACAAAGTAGTATCCCTCAAATTGTTCGTACACATGCACCCTCTCAAACTGCACAGTTAAGGCGCCATAATACATCTTTCTGGATAAGTTGTTTCTGAAAGTTAAGAATACAGATGCTATTTCACACTTTTGAGAAAAAAATGAACAAACCACATATAGCCAGATCAGAACTGAAACTGTCAAGTAGACAGTGAAGTGTCTGGATTCTGCGTTCCTAAAAATTGTGCATTTTGTGCTACACACACTGGCAAATATATGTTATGTAAAGCATCTCATTCGAGCAAGCCTTGTGCTTTGAAGTCTAGGTTCATCTGAAAAACCTTGGGAGAGAAAGTCTAGCACATTGATCTGCAATTTCTCTCCTCCCTTCTTCCAGTGAGATTGTGATGTTGGATCATTTGGTATTCTTCTGTCCACACTGCATTCCCTCTTCACTTTTAATGAAAAATCAACATCAAAGCACGTCGTGACACATAATGACCATCTAGTCTCTTGGTGAAACTGTTACAGTAAAGTTTTGCAACCAGTTTCAATGCTGAATATCACTTTTGACATTACAGAACTAAACGTCTCAAAAAACTGTTCACACAACACCAAATTCCAAACTACTCAGTGTAGTATCTACAAATCACAAAAATAGCTGCAATAAAGACTAAAGTTAGAGTAACTGCTTTGTGACCACAGACAGTTTCTCAGAGGACTTATTTACACTCAAATGCATTCTGAAATCCATACAAATAATTATTCAAAACTGCTCCTCTTCAAGGGCACATCAACTGAATACCATGTCAAGAACACCAATGGAGACGCCTCTTCAGATTTCAACATGCTCATATTGTCAAATTTGCAACAACATATTAAGTTAAATCTGCTAGCACACATTTCTTTGAAGTTTAACCTTGGATCAGATACTTCCGAGTTAAATTTCGGCATTTTGTCTCATAATTATAACAAAATAGCTTATACTCTCTGATAAAAAGCAACCTCAGTAGTAGCCAGAAAAATATTTTTCAATCTAAAGGCTTTTCTTGGTAATGGGTATGATTAACTTTATCAGCCATTCTTTTCACATGTTGCCTTCCTCTAATCTAGAGCCAATTCATGTACCAGATTACACAAAACCTACCATTTGACTTTGAATATGAACCACAGCACATTGTCTGAGGTAACAAAAATGTTAAGTGTAGAAAAAAAAAAAGCCAGGACCAAATTGGATTGAGCCATGAACCAACTTTTCTGTATAGTATTCACCTGCATAGGAATGAAGGTGCAAGAGAACATGATGCCTCTTTACTAACCCATACCGCTGTGCCAAAACATTGTGGTCATTAATTACGCATCTGGAAATAAACAAGTTTTACACATTAGGTTTTATTTATCTACAGCCTCTAATATCTATTTCTGAAACCGACAACTTATAATTAACTCATCTGCTTACAGTGATAGTTCCAGTCATCATGGCAGTTCCATTTACTGTATTATAATGATGTGTACACAGCCACGATAGTATAAAAGGCACATCATGCTTTTCTTCTATAGTTTGCTGCTTTCTGTTAAAATTCTGCAGCCACAATGGTAAATAGCACTAGTTGTACACTTGTGAAATAGAGCACACAGTCCAAGTTTACCCACAATTAGCCTGCATTCCATGATCTCAGTGTGTGACAGCACACCTAACCAGTACAAAGATTAAGCTATGAGAATTAGGCATTTCTGGAAGAAAGTGATTTTTGTGAATCATGCAATGATGAAGACTATGACAATGCAAGTAATACAACAGAAAGTGATGTAATGTTTTGGATGATGGTGAAATCGAATGTATACAACAAAATGTGCTGAAGACTGTTCAGAGGTGAAAGACAGGAACTGGGGCCATGTAGCACGGCAACTGAACAATGGTACTTGCACTCCAAAACTTTAAATAGATGCCACAGTCCTATAACAGCTGGAACAAAATCCCACAGAATTACTAGCCTTACATGACATTTTGACAGTACTGTTTTCCATCTCCATAGTAAGAGAAAGAAACTCTTAAGAAGTCAAAAAATCAACTAATGATTCAAACAGTGGTAACATTTCTTTGTTTTCTGTAATAATGGACGGACTGAAGGAGTACTTCTCTCCCAGCACACCCTTTTGTTACAGAAAGTTAACCTTCCATTCAAGATAAGGAATCAAGAAGAAAATAACTGCCACTCCAGCTTTTGCTGGAACAAAACCTTTAAGACAATCCACAGAAATCTCCAATCTTTAGGCACTAACCACGTGACAGTATTTTAGTTCATCTAGTAAAATGTTATAATTCATGCAATCAAAAACCTTGGGAAGGTCACAGAATATACAAAAAGGGTAGTTTATGTTCAGTAGTGAGATAAAAGTCCACAGCTCATGGTCTTGCAGTAGTGTTCTCGCTTCCCATGCACGGGGTTCTGGGTTCGATTCCCGGTGGGGTCATGGATTTTCACCTGCCCCGAGATGACTTGGTGTTGTTGTGTCATCTTCATCATCATCATCATCATCATCATCATCATCATCATCATCCATCCCCATCATGGTTGGAAGAAGACAACGGCAAACTACATCCATTAGGAACTTGGCTAGTACAGCAGTGTGGGTCTCCCGCATCGCTCCCCTACGCTCTGTCAAGAAGCATGGGACTTCATTTCCATTCCATTGAGATAAAATATGACTTATGCTACAGAAATGTTGTAAGGGAAAGCAAAATGAGAGGCTATCACCATATTATTCTTTGTAAAGTAACTTCATATAGATATTTATGTATTTTTCTCAATAACTTTAGTAAGGACAGTGGTGAATGAGATGGATCTGTAACTGATAATAAATTACTTTTTTCTGCCTTTAAATGTGGTTAACATTGAAAAATATTTCAGTATTTCACAAAATGCGCCTTGAGTAACTGATCAACTGCAAAGCTAACTCAAGAACAAAAGTGAATGTGACAATCAAAAATCATGTACAGCATTTCATTATACACCTAGACGACTGGAGATTTTTGAGCAACCATCATTTCAAAAACAAAATTATAGAACAGTATGGAATATATATAAATAACTGCAGTTTTAATGGAAGTTGCGACTTGGACACAAATTTCTCCCTGTGAAATTTCAATGCAATTTTTTTCCTACAAATAAGATTTTTTTTTTTATTATAAAATGCATACCATTCCAGGTACAGACTCTTCAGTTGTGAAGATTCCCGAAGCGGGGACAGATGGTTTTAAAAATGATGACTCTGTTCCTGACCGGACGACCACTGTGAATGTATAGTTCCAGTGGGGTTTAAGGTTTGAGATAGTAATACTGTTCAGTTTTGTTAAGTTATGAATAAGCAAGCCATCAGCATTCTGGTAGGTAACCTGCACAAGACAAAGCAAAATGAAAGTGAGTAATGAACATGTTGTCACAAAAATTGTATTAGGAAGTATAACACTAACAACAAGACACGCAAACAATTCTGATACACATTGTAAACCCAAGTGCACAAAGTTCCCATGTTTAGACTAATACATATAGATTACCTCAAAATCACTCAGTTCACCACGTGGAGGAATCCAAGTCAGAGTAATCTGCGTGTCAGTAATTTTTGTGGCATTTATTGAGGAAACAGGTTCTGGATCTGAAATGTGCATGCAATCATCAGACTATGGTTAATGACGCAAGAATGGCTGTCACATTTTTATAGCAGAATAACACACCATCAAACCACAACTAATATGACAGGGGTTCACATTCATATTCAAAACTGAACAAGTATATGAAATTAAATACAAAATTACTTTTATTTTAAAATCCAAATTGGAGAACCACAGTTCCTTCAGTTCCAGAACTTTCAATGCACCTCCAGATATTACATACACTAAAACAGTTCTTGAATATAAATTTAAACTGAAGATGAAGGTGCACACATTATTAAAACATCATATGCTTCTTAAAGATATCACACTCACTGCACACCTACAGCACAGATGAGGTGCACAACTACACTTGGATCAGAATAAGAAAGTGATCAACAGCTACTTTCATAGCAACAACCAGTCTACATCTAAATCTACATACCTACTTCACAGCCGCAATACGGTGCATGGCGGAGGGAACCCTGTACCACTACCAGTCATTTCCTTTCCTGTTCCACTTGCAGACAGAGCAATGGAAAAATGACTGTCTATGACACTAGGATCATTCCGCAGTCAGTTTCAAATGCTGGTGCTCTAATTTTCTCAACAGTGTTCCTCAAAAAGAACATCGCCTTCCGTCCAGTTATTCCCATTCGAGTTCTCAAAGAAACTGCATAATACTTTTGTGTTGTTCAAACCTACCGGTAACAAATCCAGCAGCCTGCCGCTTAACTGTTTTGATTTCTTCTTTTAATCCAACCTGATGCTGATTCTAAACACTTGAGCAGTACTCAAAAACAGGTTGCTCTAGAGTTCTATATGAGGCCTTGTTTACAGATAAACCACACCTTCCAAGAATTCTCACAATAAACCGATGTCAACCATTCGGCTTCCCTACCATAATCTTCACATGCTCGTTCCATTTCCTATCACCCTGCAATGTTATGCCCAAATATTTAAATGATATGGCTGTGTCAGGCGTTCAGAGCATCAGTTTGATCACACCTCCTGTCCTGTGCACAGCTGCAAGCTGTCATTTGCCAAGTAGCTATGGATGAAAATTACTGACTGTATTGTGGTTTGTTCTGACATGCTTTGTTTCTCACTGCAATATTTTTCTTTTACATAATGTGAAATCGCTTAGGAAAGTGAAGTGACTATTATGATTCTCTGTGAACTCAATTCTGCTCATTAACGAGGAGTGTGTTAACATATTCAGTACAGAGGTGCACAGCCACTTCTACCGGAGCAATATTGTGCTTGACCACAACGGCAAATCAACAACATCCCCCTCCCCTTACATGCTCAACAAACCACTTGGTTATTGTGATCAAGATATAGGGCTTGCTACTGCAATGTTTCCCCATCATTGTTCCCACCATGCTTGACCCACCCAAGTTCGTAAGCTCTCCTGACTGCAAATGCAAAGCTAGGTACTAGGTGAGATACAACTACATTTTGAATTGTTTCATAGAATACAATACTTTTATTGGTGGATCATGGCATGCTCCAATATTAAAGTCATAATATCAGAATTGTATTATACAGCAATGAGATGTGGCATTATATGGGAGATAATGTGCATGCGTGTATTACAAAGACAAAGCTGCCACTGTACCAAATGCCAAAGTGATTCCAAAATAAACTTTAGTTCCTTATCTTCATTCCCTGTTTAGGTTTCAAATGCAGAAATCTGCTCTAAAGGTGTTGGCGGTTATTTTTACTTTCACACAATAACAAACATAACAATACTACTTGTAACTGCTATGGCTTTTCTAAGTAACATTTGGGCAAGATCCCAGCATCAGCTGCTAATTATTTACTCCTATCATCCCTTCTGAAGAGCTCACCAACTTACCAATTATCAAATGACTCAAATATCTAACACTTCCTACAATGATCACAGAAAAGTATTAGACAGTCAGTGTGTTACAGTAATACAGCATTCTTCTCAATAGTGAACAATACTATTACACTTTCTCTGATTCATGTCACAATCTCCAAACTGAAGTAATCTTTTTTTATCTTCAACAACACAATAACAGCTACTGCTTGAGGACATACTCAATATCTTTGTCATGGTGGGCAGTTACTTAAGTCAATTTTTCTTCTTCTTTTTCTTCATTTTAATCATATGAGGACCACATTGATTTGGGTCAGCTTCTTTTCTTCTGGCCTTTATCCTCACTAAATATTACTAAATTCTCATACTTTGCAACATTCTTCACTATTCTGTCCATGATGCTTTTTCCCTGGGCCTAATTCTATCCTGGGTCCTGGAAACCTGTGACCGCCAGAACATTTTTATTGGAAAGTCACCCTGCTGTAAATTTGTGTTTGCTATATTCCCTTTCTTTCCGGGTATTTGTGTACCTCTTGGATTCAGTGTGCTTTGGTTCTCTTGTTCACAACAAACTCTATTATCTGACGTGTCAACCTCCCTTGATCCATTCTTCAGATGCAGTCGAAGAACATGTCCTCCTTTTTCTGACGATGTCAGAGATTCTCTCTATCTCAGCCGAGAGTTCTTGCTTTGTTCATCTTCTATATTCAACACCTCCTGCTTTTGATGCCGCAATATGGACCCAAAAATCCTCTGTTCCACAAGTTCTTGCCTCTTAAGTACTCCTGAACTTACTAGTTCAGACTTTCTACTGATTTTTTTAGAAGACTTAAAGGGTGAATCACTGTCTGGTAATGTCGCAGTTTTGCACTGATCAAAAGATTCTTCTTACTGTAAATGTTTAACATTAATTTGTTTGCTAAATTCATTTTGTTTATTTGTATTACCATGATTTATTTTTGTCATTCCAGTGTAAAATCACTCCCCTAGATATTTCAATCTTTCCACCTTCTGAATTTTTCCTCCTTTTGTTGTCATCCATTTAGGAGCTGCCTTGATGTCTGTCATATATTACAATGGTGGTTTGAAAAGTTATCAGCACGAATTAGAAAAAAAGTACTTACATCACTGAAACTTTTATTATTTTTCAATGTAGTCTTCTTGTAGATTAATGTACTTGGTCCAACGATGTTCCAGTGCCTTGATCCCATCTCGAAAATGAGTTTCCTACAGGCCAGCAAAACAGATGTCAACTCCGGCTATCAATTCTTCATTTGAAGTGAATCATTGTCCACCGAGAAAAATTTTCAGTTTTGGGAAGAGACAGAAGGCTGACGGAGCCATATCGTGTGAATAAGATGCGTGTGGCAACAATTCATACCTTAGTTCGTGTAATTTTGCCATCGTGATGGCACATGTGTGCTGGCACTCAAATAATTTTTTCATTTCTAATTCTTCAGTTAAAATGTGATATACCCTTTCAGGTGACACATGACAAGCATGAGCAATTTCACGCACTTTGAATCAGTGATCCTCCATGACCATTTTGTGCACTTTTGCAATGATTTCTGGGGTAGTAACACAAGTTGGCCGACCATTGCGTGGATCATCGTCTAAGCTCTCCCAACCAAATTTAAATTCATTTGTCTTCTTGGCAGCAGTTGAATATGAAGGAGCAGAGTCCCCCCAGGGTATTCTGGAAATCGTCATTTGCTTTTACACCTTTCTTTACAAAGTACTTAATCAGTGCTCGAACCTTGATTTTTTTCCATCTTCGCAAATCACTACACACGAACAACAACAGAGCCATGTCACTGCCACAGCTCTCTTCCAAGAGCACTGACGTGGCACATGTTTGCAGGCAACAGTCCAATGACCTCTCATGGTGATTCCAATAACTTTTCAAACCACCCTTGTAGGTCCTCTCCATTGAGATATGTTGACCTGCTTTATTTGCTTGTCTCCGTAGTTGCAAGATTTTATTAGCTGCTCATATAATGATTTCAACAAAATCGCAATATTGTCTGCAAATGTCAGACAATCTACCTGTATTCATATTTTCTTGCACCTCAGTCATATTCCTAACACTCCTTTTATTTCTTGTCACCATTCCTTAATCACCTAATCAGGTACACAGTTAAAGTATAAAAGGGAGAGTCTATATCCCTGTGTGACTTTGTTTTTGATATTTAAGGACTCTGAAACCTTTCCTCTGAGCTTGACCTGAGGTGTCATATTACTTAGGGTTTGTTTAATCAGATCATTGGATTTTATATGCAAACTCATATCCTTCAAAATATGTAACAATATCTGTCTCTCCATTGAACCATAATCTTCCTTGAAGTCTGCACATGTGAGCACAAAATTCTTGCTCCACTGTTTTTGATATGCAACTACCAGTTTCAGATTCAAGATCTGTCTTGCAAATGATCTTCTCTACTCAAGCCTCCTTGAGTACTTGCAAAATTACCGTATTTACTCGAATCTAAGCCGCACTTTTTTTACAGTTTTTGTAATCCAAAAAACCGCCTGCGGCTTAGAATTGAGTGCAAAGTAAGTGGGAGTTCTGAAAAATGTTGGTAGGTGCCACCAGAACTAACTTCTGCCGTTGAATATATGTAGCGCTATACAGGCATGCTTTGCAGGCACAAAGATAAATACTGGCGCCAAAACCTCTGCGTCAGTAAAAAAAAAAAAGGGACGAGCTTTTTCTCCGCCCCAAGTTTCGACCACTGCATTTTCATACATTATCCATCGAAGGAAATACAGAATGATTCCAGAATACAAATTCTGTACTGTTCATCTTCGAATGTAGTAGCATTTCAATGTACTACGAAAATCCGACTGGCAAGACTGTTTGGGATGTTTGTCAATATGGGAAACTCTACAATCTGATTTTTTTCCTACCTGTGAGAAGAGATGGTTGCTAATAGGAACTTTTATGAATTATGAATCACATGCAGTATTCTCTTCACCATAAGAATAATACGAATAAAAACATTTTGTCATGTATTCTTTTGTGTTTGCAGCTATCTCATTTAAATCCTGTCAGCCTAATAAACTACAAAACTAGAGTGAGACAACAGCAAATGGGGAAGAATACACATATTATGTCATGTTTATATTCGTATTATTCTTATGCCTAATAGTGATACGGTCAGAAATGAAGCACGGCAATTGACTAGATTTTTAAATCTAAGATTACTATAATTTCAGTGCAGAATGTAACGTACTGAAAGAGGCGTCTGCAAAGATTTTCAAACGGAGAAAAATTTTTGCTAAACTCTCGTTCAGAACATCTTCTATCATACGCAGTCTATTATTTGGTTCTTGTTGATCATTATCAAAGAAAGCAGGTGTAAGTAACAACAAATAGCAGTCTCTTGCCATTGTTCCGCTATTGAGACGATTCCTCTTTTTTATGTTTTTTATTTATTTATTTATTTTTTTAATTGTAAGTGGCGGTAGCGTGCACAAAAGCAAGCCATGCGGCGAGCGGCGACGGGCCGGCATAAACATTCTTTATCAGAAAGCGACAAACAATTCATGGAAAAAGGAAGGGTACCCATATAAATACGGACGGAGCGCCTGACGCATAGCAATGGCTACCTGGTAAAGCTCAACTGCTAAGCTTATGACTCGAACCAAACTACTGTAGCTGTATCGTCACTCATTCAACCTAAATTATGTCTCTTATTATAATGGACCAACTTTGTTTCGATTTGGAGGTGCAGCCTAAAACTTTTCTCCCAACTTGAAATTCGAGTCTCAAATTTCTGGTGCGGCTTAGATTCGGGAAATTTTTTTTTCCTTGATTTAGAGTCTCATTTATCAGGTGCGGCTTAGATTCGAGTAAATACGATATGGATTTAGTCACTTTTCACTCTGTTCTGCAAGCTTTTGAGAATATATTATAGGTCATTGGTATTAATGATATTCCACTGTATTTCCTAGACTCCACTACATCTCCCTTTTTGTGTACAGTGCTGTCGTCCATTCTTCTGGAAGTCACTCTTCCTTCCAAATTTTACTTATAACATGTGTCATGTTTAATGGAAACTACATTGCCTATTTATTAAACATACTGTAGAAGCTAGACACACTAAGAGTAACAGATGAATCAAAGTAACAGATGAATCAACAGCAAAGCCATACAGATCTGCTTTCATTCACCATGCTGTAGTCAAGAATTATTCAAACACATCTTTTGACCCTAAAATTTGTCTAAATGAAATATTTAGTTCCTCTTATCTATCCACTCTAAGCTCTCGATAATAAATAGCAATTTCTTATCCACATAACATCCTATTATGAATAGATGAACTTCTTAGTTTTATCACCATGGGAAGTACCAATTAAATCATTATGACATAAAAGCTACATTTTACATTCATTACCAACAACACTTACTTCGTATGTAGGTTTCTGTCACTTGTATCGCATTACAACATGTCCATTATTTTCAGATATATTTAATCCCCCTTGCTACAGTCATATTTCCTTGAACACAGAACGAAAGTGTTAATGCCTACCTTTCTATTTCAAGGATCTACTCTGGCCAATTTTTAGCTCCAGAAGATGTTTCCCCTACTGATCAATTAATAATAAGGTGACTCTTATGGTAAACAGAAAGACAGAGCTTCCATCCCTGTCTGGGCGTTCACCTTGTAAGTATACCTATGAATCATGCTGAAGTTTGCTCCCAGTTTGTCCTTTGTCCCTGTTCTTTGTTGACAGAGCAAGGCTTATACCTATTATCAAACTGAATAAATGGATGCAGAAAGTCAACTAAACAGAAAAAAAACTGAATGCATACTTCATTGTTAAATTTTTGTTCTTTCATGAAAAATTCTAATGATAGTTGTCTGATGCTGATCAATAATACTTTGTGAGGTATCTTTACTAAAGTCACCATTGGCGTCACCTCCCTATTCAGCTCCCTTGCACTATTATCCCTACTCACAACTCCAACCTTGGCCTCCCCTCTTCCTTCCTTTTCTCATCCAGCCCACCTAACACAACCAACAACCACAGTCAAACTGCAGCACCAGGATAATGTAATTATCTGTGCATGTATAGATTCGTTTCTTAGTTCTGAGGAAGGACATTCTCTGCAATTTTAATAAGAAGTTCAAAATTTGTTATGTGCTTATGAAATGCTTAACCTCTGAATTAAACACTGAGTAGTTATGTTTAGTGTTTATTAGACATTATAAGAAACAAAGTTTAAATATATCATTAGTTTCAATCTAAGAAATTCATGAAACTTACATAGGCGGTCCTGTCGAAGTTGTGGTTGACTGAAGATACCATCTGACACAGTCCAAACAGTAATGTTGTACAGCTTTCCTGGTACAAGGCCTGTGAAGGTGACCTTTGTTTCTGTGTCATTGGCTGCCTTTTCAATAGGTGGAATGCTTGGATCCGAAAGCTCAAAACGGTAGTGATCAAAATGTGAAACAGACTGAGGTGTAGGAGTGTAGCGAAGTGTCATCGAATCTGTTGCTGTGGCCTCCAGTACTGGCACAACTTCTGATTGTATTAAGGGCACTGTAAAAATAATATTGTTATTAAATTCTACAACAAAAGACAGAAGCAAGAGTTGTTACAACTTCTGCATGATTGATTCAAATTTACTTAATGAACCTAACAGTAGAAGATATTCCCTAGCTGAAATCTTGAATTTCACATTGCATGTCCTGTGGATTTTAATTGCTTTTGTACTTTTCACCCTCCACAGCATCTCTCTCCTAACATTATGAAACGGTTGTTTCTTCTTCTTGTTCATTTCTTTTTACAGTACTCACTTACCACTGAGTGTACTTACAACTGTACATTGGCCGAAGCCAGAGATTTTTTTTTTTTTTGGGCTGGGGGGGGGGGGGGGGGGGGGGACATTGCCACCTACAGTATGGTTACCTTAATGTCTAGTTTACGCTCCTTCAAAAGCAGAAGTCGTGCATGAAGGTAAAGGTCACTTAAATATCATTTGAAATCCTAACTGAAATTGTCTTATGTATAGACATGTCCAATAAAGGTCCTAAGTGCACCATGAAAGAAAATATATGAAATAAAATGAAGTACAGCACAGTTGTCTACAATGACTGCCTCATACAGTACTGGCAGTTAGCTAAAATTGGCTGCAGCCAAAAACAAGTGACTAATGGCCAAAGCCTTACGACATCTGCTAACTTTTACCGATTTCGGACTAAGAAGCTGATCCGCAAATGAAGTTAACACACTATACATACAGTTTTTATTGAAAGTAACTCCAGAATCAGATCATAAAACTGGGCATATAAATGTAGTAATACAGTGGTTTCAAAAAAACATACAGATAGTATAAGTAATAAAAACTGTGTGGAAAGAAATTGGGTGGAGAGAGAAGCCAGCTATTTGAGCACACAAAGCTGACAGCTCAAAGTAGTAGGGAAGTAATTTAGTGAAGTGAAAGTTGAGAATGAGAAATGGAAATCTAAAGACGTGAAAAATAATGAATGGATGTCATGAACGTACATCTACAATCAATTTGAGAAAGAGAAGGAGCAAAAGAAGCAGATGGTGTAGATTGCAGGATAAATATAAGAAATGCAAGCAAATAATAAAATATATATAACAATGTAATGGATAAAGAAAGGGAGAAGAGACAGAATTTATGTGAAAGATGTAAGGAACAAGAGGGACAGAGTACCCCAAGACTTCAGAGGAAATAAATTCTATAGTGATTATGTTCTAGAAAACTGCACAAATGTAAAGCATGTTGAACTATTTACTGTAAAAAAGTTTGAGAAATATGTGACTACCTGAACATAATATCCGGTTCTTTTTATTATGTAGAACAACTGACATAAAGGTCTGGTTACCTGAGACAAATCTATGATTAATTACCTCTACCTTCCCTTGTTTTGTACTTTGTATTTTTTCTCTTTTTCTGAATACTTTGCTTTTTCTCCTACACATTTACTTTTGTTGCATCTTTTACAAAATATGGTGAACAATTGTATTATTTATATCATATGTTATTGGTCTTCATCTGGGTGTAGTGCATATTAACTTCATAATCAAATATCTTGTCCTTTGACTTTTTATTGGTCCTATAAAGAAGTTTTATGTATAATTTTCAATTATTTCTCAATCCAACCAACTTCAGATAAGGCTGCTTCATCATGTGACAACAGACAGCTTCAAATGAAATTTTGGCCTCTGAAGATGGAGCATTTTCTCCGAAATATGTACAGACTCAATAAAATGTGAGAGTGACTTTTTACCAATAAAATACATAAAACTGAAAGAAAAATGACCAAAATATTTCCAAAAAGAAAAAGTTCAGACTTAGAAAAAATGTAATGGATATCCTCCTCATCACCACCACCACTGCCGTCACCACCACCACAATCACCGTCTGCTTCATGGGGTGGTCTTGTAGGACCAATTCCAGTCCGTTCATCCATCTATCCACTCACACACCCTTTCCTTGGACTTCTCATACATCTTTTGTCCTTGGTCAGTATGCAAAACTTTGTTTTAGTAGCTGCTTAATACCCATACAAAGGCAATAACGGATTTTTTAAATTCCATGACTGGGAAAATGATAGAACAGTTTTGACAGATATATTTTTTATCCACATTCAAACCTCTCCTCCCACTGTTATTTTGAGCCAGTTCTGTAAGATATATTAAACAGTCTTTCTTGCAACACATAACAAATGTGTATATGAAAATTGTTTTAGAACAGAAAATAGGGAAAAAATAAGCTATTCATTAATAAAAATAAGGTTGTTTCCCTGTAGTTGTGGTCACTAAGAGTTGCGGCCTTTCAATGCGGGCACAATATACAAGCATACACATAGAACAAAGGAAACTCACTAATTTAATTCCAAAAATTTTAAACAATAATAGTATTAAATAAGTAGCTATTAAAATCAAAATTTCTGATAAACACAAAACTTACTGGTTCGCTTGGAAAGAGTTGTATTATCACTCTTCATTCCATGTGAAACTGTATGAATCTGGAAGAAGTACTTCAGGCCTGGCATGAGATCACCTATGAGCATCCTCACAAGTGGTGGTTTGGAACCAAGTGACAAGCCATGAACATTCTGTTCTGTCAAATTACGTGTCTGTTCAGCAGTGTCTGGGTCATCTTCTGCACGCCATTTGATAACATAATACTCAATACGGCCCTCTGGTCGAGGCCATTCGAGAGTCACATTAGATGAGTCAACTAGGACTGCTATGGCTGTTACAGGGTTGGGTCCTAATGCAAAAGAAAATAGTTGCTACAGGTTATCAAATGTATTCAAATTCCTCTTTTAATGTGATATTTTGCAAATTTTGAATACTCACGGACTGTGTTGTTGACTTCTTGTGGTTTATTACTTTCTACACCGTAGCTGACAGTTGTTACCTGAATTATATACTTCTCACCAGGTGTCATATCAGCAATTTCAGCTTCAGGTACTTGTAAAAGTGGCAGTTTAACCCAAGATGTTTCATCCTCTGTGCGATACCTGTTTACAATGTACAAACAATATTCAAGATGCATTTCAACACAAACAGTTATTATATTCTCATTTTTGTATGGAAAGCATCTTCGTACACTTGTGCACTTCATGCAAAATCAGAAAATATGTTTTCGTGTTAATCATACACATTCAGTGACAGAGAAAAAACTGTAAGTAATTTAGGAGTAAATGAGACAGCACACTGAATAGCAAAAGTGGTGAGTCATCATCAGGCAGAGATGAAAGAGAGAGAAAACTTGCTAGCTTTCAGAATCAATCCTTTCTTGAGTTAAAGGATGGACGGACACACACACACACACACACACACACACACACACACACACACACACAAAACAACCCTATGTGCCCCTACATGTACACTAGCTCGAGAAAGGATTGATCCTGAAAGCCAGCAAGTTTTACCCTGGAGTTTTTTAGGAAAGTAAACTAGGATGACAAGGTCAGCTGAGATACAAAAGGAAACATGAAAGATAGATCAAAAATGAAATGCAAGCAAGCAATAGACACCACATGAAAACCGAAGAAGGTGCAGAAAGTGCAAATAGGGTAGTCAATGAATCAGCAGTATCCTCAGTTTGTCCTTCCCATATAGACTGACGAGCTAAAACATTATGATCAGAGCCCATCTCGATACTGAGTGCCATCTGATGGTGGTGTAGCCGTGTTACTCTGTAAGGAATGTATATAAGTGGAACAGAGATGAATGGGGTGTCATTCTAACAACAATACTGGCCTCAAATGGGGAAATACATTGACACGACTTTGACAAAGGGCAGACTGTTTTGCCCTGATGTCTGCAAACAACCATCTCAGAAACTGTGAACCTGATCAACTGTTCGTGTGCTACTGTCATGAGCATTTATGGAAAGTAGTTGTAGGACGTGAGTCCACAAGTAGATGAGAAGTTGTTAGATGCCTACTACTCATCAAAGAACGTGGGTGTCGAAGGCTAGCTCCATAAAGCAAAAGCAGCACAGACAGTGATTTGTGGCAGACCTGATAACAGAGTAAATGCTGTTGCAGCCATAAGTGTTTCAGCACACACACTGCTGAATGTGATTTCTGCAGCAGATGACCCCAGTGTGTTCCCATGCTGAACCAACATCATCATCAATTACAATGGCAGCGGGCATGGGGTCAATGAAATTTGACTGTGGATCAACAGAAATGTGTCACCTAATCAGATTAACAATGTTTCTTGTTACACCAAGTCAATGATTCCTGTCCACACACATAACCATCCAGGTGAATGACTGCTCAAAAGATACACCACACCATGGAAGCAGACCAGTGGGGGAGAGGTGTGGGGCAGTATTTTGCTATGAGAGACATTTGCCTGGACTTCGATGAAACATGTGGTAGTAATCGAAGGCACTATGACAGCTGTGAAATAGGTGAACTTTATTGTGGACCACCAGCATCCCTTCATGCTTGATGTCTTCCCTGAAGGCAACGGCATCTTCCAGAAGAATAACTGTCCAAGTCACAAGATCACAATCATGTGTCAGTGGATTGAGGAGTACAACAGTGAACTCACTGATGTCTTGGCCACCAAATTCACCAAATTTGCCTATTCCGAACTCAATGGAACACATCTGAGACACTATTGGGCACCAGCTCTGTGCCCACAAAGCACCAACCTGTAATTTAAGGGAATTGCATAGCATGTGAGGAGGCTTCGGGTGCCACTTACATGTATAAATCTACCAAGGCCTTATTAAGTCCGTCTCAGGCACAGTCATTGTTGTAATGCACCTAAAGGTGGACCAATACAATATCAAGCATGTGGTCATAACGTTTCGGGCAACTGAGGATATACAGAGTTCAAAAAGAGAAAGAGTTCAAAAGAAGAAAAATAACAACAGAATCAATTAGTGTAAACAGAGACCAAGTGGGCAATCCAAATTGAGCACATGCTGTATAGTGAGTGCCACCTGAAAAGACAATGGAGAATCTAAATGTTACACAAGAAACCATGCAACAGTAGCACAGCTATTAGGTAGCATAGAATAGTTTAGTAGCCATCATGCTAGCAAAAAATCTAAATTGTGATTGTTAGTCAGCTAGTATATAGCACAAGTTATCCACAAAGTGGCTCTTCCTCCGATGAATTAGATATTACTACTGCATGTGACAGGGCTGGGACAAGTAGTAAAATAGACTGTATACAGCAAGTTATACAGTGGCACAATCATACTGATATGAGCCATATGTAAGTCAAAGGGATTGAGATGCCATTGTAATTTCGGCAAGGATTTTGCAAAAGTTAGTAGTACAACAGAAACCTACTCTAGTTGGACTTGGGAGATTAGTTGGCTCAATGGAAATCTGTAAACATGGCAGGGAAGTTTATGGATTCCAGTCCAGGATAGCACTATGGCATAAGACGTGCATTCCATCTCAAAATATGGTCAAGTGGGTCAGAGGCTGTCTGCAACAGCACAGGAAATTTAAAATAGAGTGTGAAGTTGGTTTAAGAATAAGGACTTGAACACACAAATACTGATAGTTTTCAGCTGTTTAACTAGAGCAGAAGTACTGAGCAGCCTATTACTGGAATGGAGACTAACACTGATGAAGGTCACAGATTTGGGAAAGTATCAGGATACTTAGCAACAAAAATGAATTTCCTAGAGGTTCAACAATGCAACTTCATTCAAGCTACATATTGTGAAAATACTGTCATAACATAAGAATCAAACAAGGTGCTGGCAGTGTCTCAACTCCAGGGAAGCTTTCTGTAAGCAAGAAGTGAATTGGTGGTTGCAGAGGAATATATCATGGTTCCCACAGTTGTGGTTCACACCTTTTTGTGTCATCTGCTCAACTGTGTTTTGGTTTTTGGTGAGTATGGAACTGGTTTAGGTTACGAGGAATGAGTCAATAGATTTATTTTTCAGGTGGGCACTAGATCAGAAAGTCTTCAGAAAAAACAGCAGCAGATAGTCTATTTGCAGGGTGAGCAGTAAGTATCTAGGTTTCATTAAATGGCTATCAAGTTTCTATGTTTGATGGAATAATACTGGAAACAGCACAAACATGCAGAACATTAAAAAAGATAATGATTTTTCGTGCCGCATAGTACCCACAGTGGGTGTGAGAGGTGGTAAACTCATCAACAACAAAGATGGCCGATCACTTTACAGTCAGAGAATAAGCACAGACTGCTTTGTGTTATGAGATATGGAATTCAATCATCCTTGTGCACAGATGGTGGAATTTGGTGAAGAGAAGGAATGCCACAATTCATTCAGAGACAATAAAGAACTGTCACATGAAGCTAATGACCACAGGTTCAGTAAAGGATGCAGCAAAAACAGGTCATCCATCCATGTCTCGGTGATCTGAGAATAAGGCAACTGGGCATAAGATGTTCAGTAATAGCCCATGGAAATCAACATGCCAGGTAGCTCGTGAAAGCAGACTCACAAGGCACACTGTGCGTCAGGTGTTGCATAGAGAATTAAACTTGCGAGTGTGGAAACCACATTATGTGCAGCAGTTAACACCAGAAGACCGTGATAGCATAATAGAGTATGGGGAATTGATGCTGGGTTTGCACGAAGATTGGCCTCAACTGTTTCACATCATCCTCTGGAGTGACGAGATTCTATTCCATGTGGGAGGTTTCGACAATCGGCACAACTGTCACAGTCCTGGAATTAAAATGGAAAAGATGCATTCTCGTCCAAAAGTGACCGCGTGGTGTGGAGTAACGTCTACAAATGTCATTGGCCCATGTCTCCTGCGTAACACAATTAATGGAGAACATTACCTTCAAATGTGTCAATATCACATTTGGCCCAAGGTATCAGAATGGGAAAATACTGACAATATTATCTTCATGCAAGATGTCACACTGCCTTACTTTGCAAATGTTGTGTGGAACTGGTTGGATGATAAGTTTCCAAGATGTTAGCTGAGGAGATGTGGACCTCATGATCGCCCTGCAAGAAGTCCACACCCGACACCCTGTGACTTTTTTTTATGGGTCCCGACAAAAGAGGAAGTGTACCAGATGAAACCTCGCACATTGGACAAATTGGAAGCACAGATTCAGGAAGTTCTTACCAACATCCCACACAACTTCCTCCGGAAAGTTGTGAATTCCATTCCAGGTCATTTGAGGAGACTGGTTGACACCACAGGTGCCTACAGGGTAATTTAATGGAAAATATGCAATCATATTTTCATATAACAGTGTACATATAGTACACTACTGGCCATTAAAATTGCTACACCACGAAGATGACGTGCTACAGACACGAAATTTAACCGACAGGAAGATGATGCTGTGATATGCAAATGATTAGCTTTTCAGAGCATTCACACAAGGTTGGCGCCATTGGCGACAGCTACAACATGCTGACATGAGGAAAGTTTCCAACCGATTTATCATACACAAACAGCAGCTGACCAGCGTTGCCTGGTGAAACGTTGTTGTGATGCCTCATGTAAGGAGGAGAAATGCGTACCATCACGTTTCTGACTTTGATAAAGGTCGGATTGTAGCCTATTGCGATTGCGGTTTATCGTATCGCGACACTGCTGCTCACGTTGCTCGATATCCAATGACTGTTAGCAGAATATCCAATCGGTGGGTTCAGGAGGGTAATACGGAACGCCGCGCTGGATCCCAATGGCCACGTATCACTAGCAGTCAAGATGACAGACATCTTATCTGCATGGCTGTAACGGATCGTGCAGCAACATCTCGATCCATGAGTCAACAGATGGGGACGTTAGGAAGACAATAACCATCTGCACGAACAGTTCGATGACGTTTGCAGCAGCATGGACTATCAGCTCGGAGACCATGGCTGCGGTTACCCTTGACGCTGAATCACAGACAGGAGTGCCTGTGACGGTGTACTCAACGACGAACCTGGGTGCACAAATGGCAAAACGTCATTTTTTCGAATGAATCCAGGTTCTAGAATGAGATTTTCACTCTGTAGCAGAGTGTGTGAGGATATGAAACTTCCTGGCAGATTAAAACTGTGTGCCGGACCGAGACTCGAGCTCGAGACCTTTGCCTTTCGTGGGCAAGTGCTCTACCAACTGAGCTACACAAGCATGACTCATGCCTCGTCCTCACAGCTTTACTTCTGGCAGTACCTCGTCTCCTACCTGCCAAACTTTACAGAAGCTCTCCTGCAAACCTCGTAGAACTAGCGCTCCTGAAAGAAAGGATATTGCGGAGACATGGCTTAGCCACAGCCTGGGGGATGTTTCCAGAATGAGGTTTTCACTCTGCAGCATAGTGTGTGCTGATATGAAACTTCCTGGCAGATTAAAACTGTGTGCCGGACCGAGACTCGAACTCGGTACCTTTGCCTTTTGCGGGCAAGTGCTCTAGCAACTGAGCTACCCAAGCACGACTCACACCCCATCCTCCTGTAAAGTTTGGAAGGTAGGAGACGAGGTACTGGCAGAAGTAAAGCTGTGAGGACGGGGCGTGAGTCGTGCTTGGGTAGCTCAGCTGGTAGAGCACTTGCCCGCGAAAGGCAAAGGTCCCTAGTTCGAATCTCGGTCCAGCAAACAGTTTTAATCTGCCAGGAAGTTTCAATCCAGGTTCCGTTTACAGCATCATGATGGTTGCATCTGTGTTTGGCGACATCGCAATGAACGCACATTGGAAGCGTCTATTCGTTATCGCCATACTGGCATATCACCCGGCGTTATGGTATGGGTTGCCATTGGTTACAACGTCTTGGCCACCTCTTGTTCGCATTGACGGCACTTTTAACAGTGGACATTACATTTCAGATGTGTTACGACCTGTGGCTCTACCCTTCATTCGATCCCTGCGAAACCCTATATTTCAGCAGGATAATGCACGACCGCATGTTGCAGGTCCTGTACGGGCCTTTCTGGATACAGAAAATGTTTGACTGCTGCCCTGGCCAGCACATTCTTCAGATCTCTCACCAACTGAAAACATCTGGTCAATGGTGGCTGAGCAACTGGCTCGTCACAATACGCCCGGCACTACTCTTGATGAACTGTGGTATAGTGTTGAAGCTGCATAGGCAGCTGTACCTGTACACACAATCCAAGCTCTGTTTGACTCAATGCCCAGGCGTATCAAGGCCACTATTACGGCCAGAAGTGGTTGTTCTGGGTACTGATTTCCCAGGATCTATGCACCCAAATTGCATGAAAATGTAATCACATGTCAGTTCAAGTATAATATATTTGTCCAATGAATACCCATTTATCATCTGCATTTCTTCTTGGTGTAGCAATTTTAATGGCCAGTAGTGTATTAATTTCAAATAAATAGCTCTGCAAAGATAAAAGTTGTAAAGTTGTACATCAATTTCAATACCTAGTTACTTCCCACCTGCCCTGCACACAAGGGGGACATTTAAGAAGAGGTATGGCATCAGTGGTGACTTGCAAATTGCATAGTGGATAGTGTAGATCTCAACCCCTAGTTTAGTAACTTTAATGTAAGAAGGACCTGGGTAATAGTATACAGACGTTTAATGACAATATGGCTGCTCTGCTACCTGTAACTATATTTCAGTCAATATTGTTAGGTTTGTGTATTTTCAGAAGAAATCAAGTGAGATTACACTGTTTAGATGGAGTAGCAAGCTCTTTCAAAACAGGTTCAAGGTCCATGAAAATAGTGTGATGTTTTCTCAAGTTCTTGCACATCTAATTGCATGGTGAGGACAGGCAAACAACAGCACAACATGCCCTTTTGCACATACAGCCATTATTTCAGTAGCACTCCAATGCAGCCATTGTGTGATATTAGGATGACAGTGAAGTTGAAAGATTTGATAGAATTCGAAGCCTGTGACTCTGCAGTGACTGGATGGGATCAAAGGCACACAGAATGAGTGCTATAGCATACTTCACAAACTCATGCAAAGATTATATGGTACGTTTATGTTAGAGTTGTGGCAGATCAAATTGGGAAAGAAGCAGAACAGATCCATGCAGTTTCAAGATACTTTTCTCACAGCTAAAAGTAAGCAAGTTTTAATAATTAATTTACATGACTGCTACAGAAGGCAGTGTGGTTTCAGTTCTCTGAGACTGCAGACGTGTGTGCAAGTTGTGTGTGTGTGTGTGTGTGTGTGTGTGTGTGTGTGTGTGTGTACTGCTGACACAGGCCTTAATGGCCGAAAGCTATAATTGTCTGAATCTTTTTGTTGTGCCTATCGCAGGCATTTATTTATTATTTACTGGTCATGTGAATCTAGGGCTATATAGTGTATAAAGGATATCTGGGCCATTTATTAATAACTATACAAATTATTTGAAAAAAATTTTATGCACATCAGTTTAGCAAAAAGATAATATTACACAATATTTTATTATTCTATACACTTTTCAAAAACAATCTTAGTTGTTGCTGCAGTTTTGCCTTTCTAGATACTCCCTTAATGTACAGAAACAGTGCTTCATCAAGTAATCCTTCACTGCTGATTTGAAACTGCTGCTATCCGTTATTATTTTTGTGGATTTTGGTAACTCATCATACAGTTTGATGCCAGGATGCAGTATGTCTTTCTCTATAATGCTGTATTAGTCTATTGTACATGCACATAATTTGTCTTGTCTGGTAGCTGTGTATGGATTCATTAATAGGTGATTCATGGACTGCAAACTGCTTAATTTTTCTATTATAATAAATACATTTTCTATCATGTAAAGACATGGAAGAGGTAGCATTTTGTTTTTCTTAAATAGTGGCTTTCACGATATCTTTGGACAACTCTTCCATTACTCTAGTAAAAATTTTCTGGAATCTAAATGATCTCAAACTTACTCCACAATATCCCCAAAATACTATACCACATTTCAGTATTGAGCAATATTAAGCAGAACATATGGTCCTGGCATTATCATATTATATATTGTTCCTCAGAACTCTTATTGCAAAAGATATTTTGCTCCGTTTTCTGTTTATGTCTGCATGTGTATCCCATTTCATATTCTATATAATAGAAGGAAACATTCCACGTGGGAAAAATTATATATAAAAACAAAGATGAGGTGACTTACCGAACGAAAGCGCTGGCAGGTCGATAGACACACAAACAAACACAAACATACACACAAAATTCAAGCTTTCGCAACAAACTGTTGCCTCATCAGGAAAGAGGGAAGGAGGGGGGAAGACGAAAGGAAGTGGGTTTTAAGGGAGAGGGTAAGGAGTCATTCCAATCCCGGGAGCGGAAAGACTTACCTTAGGGGGAAAAAAGGACAGGTATTCACTCGCACACACGCACATATCCATCCACACATACAGACACAAGAAGACATATTTAAATATGTCTGCTTGTGTCTGTATGTGTGGATGGATATGTGCGTGTGTGCGAGTGAATACCTGTCCTTTTTTCCCCGTAAGGTAAGTCTTTCCGCTCCCGGGATTGGAATGACTCCTTACCCTCTCCCTTAAAACCCACTTCCTTTCGTCTTCCCCTCTCCTTCCCTCTTTCCTGATGAGGCAACAGTTTGTTGCGAAAGCTTGAATTTTGTGTGTATGTTTGTGTTTGTTTGTGTGTCTATCGACCTGCCAGCGCTTTCGTTCGGTAAGTCACCTCATCTTTGTTTTTATATACCATTTCATATTCTGTTGTATCCATATACCCAGAAATTGTGTACACACTGTTTTTCTGATTGTTTATCCATTTATTTCAGTATGTGGATTAGCTGGTGTCATATTCTGGGTGGTGAGTATGTACATTGCAACAGATTTTTCCAGATCTATAATAAAGCTGTTATTATTGAAGTACACTGCTATATTCTTTGTAATGGCCTTCCTTAAGCAAGTTTTCAATGGTTTCTTTGGCATGTTCTGTAATTAAGATGCTGGTGTCATCTGTAAATTGTTATATTTTATTGTTACTACTGTTATAAATCATTTACATGTAGTAAGAATAGGATTGGACTGAAAATGAAACCAAGGGGAACTCCATGTTTGATCACTTTTAAATCTGACTAAAGGGTACTGACTTTCTCATTTACCTCATGTGTTATTTTCATGATCTGTTGTCTTTCATGGTGGTACATTTCATACAATTATATGATGCTCCCCTAATACCTTAATTCTGAACCTTACCAAGTAATTCATCATGACTGATTGTATAAAATACTTTGGTAAGTCTAGGAACACGCTCAGGGTATTTTCCTTCCTACCTAGCCTCTGTAGCATTTCATACAGAAAAGAAAAGGTTGCTGCTTTGGTTGAGTGATTTTTCCTAAATCCATGTTTGATTCTACTGTTATAAATATCTGTTTATTCAATTAGACAGTCTTTTACTTAAAAAAGTTTCTCTAGAATTTTTAAAAATACAGACATTAGAGAAACATGTCTACAGTTTGTCACCTCTTCCAGTCTTCCTTTTTGTACCGTGATTGCACTTTAGCAACTTTATAAAGCATGTTGGAAAGTTACAAGTTGAGAAGGACAGGTATACAAGGTAAGTCAGTGGTTCAAAGATTAAGTCTACACTTTTTTTCCCCAACACAATCTGGTATTTTATCTACTCCTGGTGAGTGTTTTGATTTTAGATGCTTGATTTCTTGCTGTAATTCTTGAATATTAGTTATGAGAAATGTTGTGTTATCTGCCAAATCAGTTTTTGATGTCATTTGAGTGGGTGACATTTTTCTCATTAAGCTTTCTGCTATATTCAGAAAATAGCTGTTAAAACACATTAGCTACATCCTTCAGGTTGCTAATTGACTGTAAATTCTGACTGTACATTTTCATTCAACTGTTTTTTTACTTCCTGTTTCTTTCTTTACAATATTTCAAACAGCTTCTATTTTGAAACTACCTGGCAGGTTAAAACTGTGTGCTGGAGTGAGACTCTAACTTGGAACCTTTCCCGTTCGCTGGCAAGTGCTCTACTTGTCTGCAAAGATCCCACAACTTTGCCATAATAAAATGCAAATTTCCTGGTATCATCGAAGACCACAATGCTACCTCTGTGTGCAGTTTTACTCAATACTATATTTGTGTTGTTTCAACATGTCACAAACATTAAATTAGGTTGCAAGCATTAGGCCATTTATACTATTCTTACAGTGTATTTATTTTGCATTAATGTAGTTATACAGGTTACACTTTGTTTCAACTCTGCATGACTCTTGTCCTCATTATGTTTGTTATAATGTTGATAAAAGTTTGTATTCACTAATGTCCAGACAACTTCACATGTATTGTGACCCCTCTAAGGTTTTCTCAGTGTGACTGATTAATGATGTGCCCCCAGTTGTTCAGCCAAGTTGCTTCCATTTAATGCACAATATTTTGACGACATATTTCGCGATTTCCTTCAGCTGCTGCTAGTTACGCTATTACTAGTACTCGTTGTCTCGAGTCCAAACAGGCTGTGCACTGAAGTCCAGGCAGAGAGAACACATAACAGCACAATTCTCAGAACTAAAGGATATGACTAAGTGTCATCAAAATATTGTGAATAAAATATACACAACTATACTGAACACCATTATTAAAAAGTACTGTTGCCTCTGAGTTGATAATTATTTAGAATTACAAGTACACCATCGCAGACAAAATACTCATTTGCATATATGTTACATAGAATAACAATAATAATCATCATTATTTGAGAATTATTGCATACATGCAAATATTATGTACAGCAGTAATCTGTTAATTATAAAAAAATTGTTACCTACTTGATCAAAAAATCAGAAAATAAAGTATTCTTCGGGGCATCCCAACGAACTAAAATTGAATTACTTGTTGTCCGCTCAATGGTTAAGTTCTGAGGTGGGTAGGGATCTGTAAGTTACGAAATACATTCTCAATTAAAAGTTCCAGATTGTTGCAATATACTGAATACACTAAAATGATTATATGTAGAACCATGTTGTTTATTGTTTATCCTTCTTAGACATAGGTTTCATTCTTTAGCAGGCAGAGGAAAAATTATTTTATTTTATTGTCAATTTTGGTTTTATTTCCACAAATTTCAGTACATTTTTCCCAATTTCCATGTTACATTTTGACAACAATATTTAAAAGATAACAAAATTACTAAATTTCTCAACATAAAGACATGTTATGAGCTATGACATGCATCAAATCATAGCAAACTAAACAGTGAAGATGGCACATCTGAGAACAAATCCAGAATGACAGAATGGACTCTTAAACTTTAATAAATGGTCACATGACTATCACGCAAACATCAAAGTATCCTCACTGGGAACATCCAACATGCTTGACACTGAAGCTCTGTTAATAATCACAGTGAGTGTGAAAGCCAACTTTTAATCACAGGGGAGGATTCTGAAACAATGGACATTCAGCAGAATGTGAACCAACACTTTCTTACTGATTATGACTAGTAACTAAAACTACGTCTATCACAGTTGACTTCCACCACTGGGTGATGGGTATTATGGCCTGCACAAAGTGTAACTCAGAATTTTAAACATTGACAAGTTATCTACCAGCATCAACTGTTTAGTTGCACACACAATGTGGTTGGGTTTAACAATTCCTATCAGTAAAAATTGTTGGTTATCCCAATATCAGACACTAAGCAATTTCAACAGTTTTAGCAGCAAATCATATGAAGTAATCATTATCAGATAGTACACAGATAATGCCGATATTAGTCAACTGATGCCTTCCTTCAGAATTATGACTTTTTACTAGACATTTTTACTAGAAAAAACAAGAAAAGACAAATTTTACCATATTTCTTCAAAACCACCACTCATAATTATGTTGTCAAGAGCTGCCTGTTTTGGCCAAATTATGTTACTACCTGAACAAAATTTTCACGTCCTAAATCATCAGGAATGCTAAAAAGTTGAGCATTACACATGTTACAAAGTAAATAAAACATCTCTAATTCTTATAAAATTATTGTTGACAAAACTGTATTAATGGGCATAATTACATACTACTAAAATCTCTATAATCTACCTTACTATAGGTCAATGTCTGAAAACATTTGGTGGCATCATAGAATAATAAAATATAGGGCTACACTTCTGTATTATCTTATGTCTGCATATTACCTAGCACCTTATGATTCTTCTAGCTGAAAACAAATACTAATCTAATTGTGAACCATGAACTGATGTGATTTCTATTCGAATAGATTCATTACACTCTTAACATTTTACATAAAGGGCTATTAAGGTACGCGTCACAGGCATTGGTTAACACCATGAAGTGCTGGAAAATAAAAAAGTAAACTACTATAACTCTGCTGACTTGGATATCCCAAGGGACAGATTCTGCCTTTTAGCTCTTAAGCTTTCTCTTATCCACGTCTATTCGTAACATTTCTTTGTAAACCATCTGAGAGTAGTGCAGTCAGTGATGACAGGAAAGGGGAAAAAATATTCTGACACACAGCACAGTAAGAGTGGCCCTTGCTAATGTTTCCATTCAAGCAGTGTGCTACTTCCTTGTTTCAAAGTTTTCATAAAGCGAGGGCATGAAGCATTACGAGAAGTTTGGAAAGTAATTCATGCCACAGATGGAGAGTCTAATGATCACGAAATGTTTCTACTGTGACTTCTCTGTTTGCCAGTCAACTCTTGGTGACTTCCTCCTCTTCCAGGTTTTGAATCAGCTATCTATGTGCTCCCACAGAAGACTGTATTAGTGACTTTGTCTGCAGGGATTGGTACTGGAAAGTAAGTACTTGCATATATCAAATTATGATGTATCTCCAACAGCAAAATTCATCTCTAATATTGTGACACTTTAACCATGTGTGTATGTCCAGCATCCCCTCCTAAACAAATGGATCAATTTCAACCAAATTTGGCACATACTACTTGGGGAATCAGCAATGTGATGGTTAGAATCTCCTAGCTCCCAAGGGAATGGAGATATGGGTGAAAAGGGTTTTTCAACCCCTGACAGCAGATAAACCACTGACATCAGATGGGCACAGCTAAGTGATGAGAGAGGGGTGTAATGGGACACCCTTCTTTAGCATTGCCATTTTTTTCCATAGAAGTAGCTGATACCAGGAATAATTTCGAATCTTGTACAGGTTAAAATTATCTCAGCTGTTTCACTAAAAGAATTTAATATGGTTTTGTATATGATGTATTATATTTCAGGCTAAAATGTATAAAAAGAAATTAATTTCTTACAATCCATATGTACAGCTAAAATTACTCTTCTTTAAGAAATATTTGAAATTATGAAATATCTGGAATACTTAAAATTCCAATTATTATTCACTCAATCTGATGCTTATTATTAAATTTATTTCTGGATTCATTTACAAAATAATGACATAACTTGCTGAAGATTTTTCTTTTGTTAACAAAGTTTGTAAACTCGTTTGTTTTGAGAACTCTTTGGAATATGGTTAGTACCACGGAAAGTAGTAGTAGTAGTACTAGTAGTAGTAGTAGTAGTGGGCATGCTTCTGATGGAAATGGATGCTTTTTTATATCTGGCACTAGCAATGTAATTTGTGGTGTTATAGAAGTGGAAATTGTAAAGATGGTGTGACAAAAAATAAAATTCAAGAATAAGACAGGCAAATCTCCAAACATTATTATGTCAACTAGAACCCACAATGTTAAAGATATTTCAGCCTTAAGAACCTACCCGTGGAGGGAGAAGCGGTCAGAGGTCAAAAAGGGGGGGGGGACATAGAGAGAGAGAGGGGGGGGACATGGTCAGAGAGACAAAGAGGAGGACATGGTCAGAACGAGGGAAGCAAGGGCAATAGACAGGAGGGAGGGGAATGGGTAAGAGGCAGGTGGAAGATGGACAGGGGTAGTGGACAGACGAAACAGGAAGGGGGGGGGGGGAGGGTACAGAGATGATCAGGGAGATGGAGGAGAGGAGGAAGAAATGGGCAGAGACATGAGGAGGAAGAGAGAGACAAAAACATAAGGGGAGGCTGAGATGGATAGAGAAATGGAGAGGAGAAGATGGACAGAGAGGGGGAGAGGAGGAAATGTGGGCGATATATGTGCTATACGTGTGCACAGGGGAAGCTGCAGCTAAAAGGCTATATTTCAATAAATACTTACACACAGCCTGAAAGTATTCATGTGGCTCGCTTCGTAGACCATGACTGATAGCAAATACTTTCACTTCATAGCCTGCTCCAGGGTACAGGTCCTCCAGCAGAACATATGACAGAGTTGTTACTTTTGTCACACTTTGTCCTGTTAAAAAACAAAACAAATACAATTCATCAATAAAAGTTGCAGGCCACTGTGTGTGAAATGCTTTACAACTACAAGAATGCTGCTTTTTATAGAATTCTCCGTTCATTGCCATCCAAACATTTCACCTGATTCTGATCAATACTGAAATATGAATCAAGGGAACGTGGTCATCATGGACTGTATTTTTTTCAAGTATTTTGGCTTGTAATAACACAAAAACTTTAATAAACACTTGAATGAGACCTTCATCAAGTAATTAATACAAAAATTATATGTTGCTTTTATCTACAGAGGTAACTGTCACAACTCCATTCACAGATGTATGGTCTTCCCTCTGCCAGGAACCGTTCAATCGGCAACAATATCAGTACAATGACAAATATCTACAGTTTCTTTTGCTGCCATCAGCATAGATGCTTCATTGACTTCTGTTAGGGCATTATGTGAGCATTGATAATACCTCTCCAATTTAACAGGTTCAGGTGGGACACCCATTATAGCACAGAATATCTGGGCTGCTTTTCTACCCTCTCAAATACACCCCATGGCATAGCAAGGGGAATATACCATTTCATAAAATTTTTACATGTTACAGGAGATGTCATTGTACTCTTAGTAGTTTTGCATACTTGGCATTCCACTACAATTTTGCTAGATTGGCTTCTTCTTTTACTTGTGTCCTCACTAAACATAAACATTTTTTCACTGTTACAGGATTTACATATAGCAGTAGACAAAAGCAATCGTGAAAGATAGCACTAGTTTAATTAAAATACAACCATTATTTTTATTATTTACAATGCCAACATTCTTGTTCATCTTTGCTAAGACATTTTAACTTGCATTTTGAAGCACTGCCTGGTCGACTTTTAGGCCTAACCTCTCTTTGCTGTGGTGTACTAATTTATTCATTTTTAATACCATTTCCAACATAGTTTTTGCATATTGCAATGGAAATTGCTGAAATATGCCTAAAACAATCATAACAATAAGGTTACAATGCAAATGCATTGTGAAAACAAGCAAATTAAAGTAAAATACTTATATCGACAAAAAGATCAACTGCAATATATCCCTCCTTGCTGTAGAGTCTATATGTTCTTCAAAGATATTAAGAAAAAGAGTTGCTATGGAAATATCAGCACCAAAATTGAATAGTGGGACTTTTAGGCAAGGCTTTGTGTTTGACAGTAGCATAACACCTAGGCCTTTAAAAAACATGTACTGCATCTGCTTTGAAAAGGCATCTAAACACAAAAATGGTGAGGTAATACAAATGAAGTATATATCTCTACAATCAGGATTGATCACAGAATTTTATTTGTTTATTTTAAGCAAAATTTTCATTTTTGAGTCCTCATGATGTCCAGCTTCCTTTAAATGAGAATACAGAGTGCTGTGATATTTGGGGAGATTAGACAAAAGATAATGACAACTTTGAATTGGAATCCCCCTGCCCTAAAGCCAGACAGACTGGGCTCAAAAGGATTATGCTAAGTTCCACAAGGTCACACTCTCCTTTTCAGGAAGGAATCAAACATAAGATTTAAAAATAAATAAATTAAATTAAAAAGAGTTACAAAAACAAATGGTGAAGGATGGGCTGCCATCAGATCAAATGCGCCTCGGATGTGGCCTGTGGTATGTGCATCCCCGACTTCAATTGTGAGAGTCTTTTTGTTGTGCCTATCTGTGATTCAGCATCTCTGCTACATGGTGAGCAGCAACTTTCCTTCTCATAATTGTTACATTCCATCCCTGGCTTCAAGGGTTGTTATTCTGTCATGTGTCCTCCTTTGTCAGTACTACTTTTCTTTGTATTTGTTTTCTACTGTCTACATAATAGTAATTATCTTAAGTCTTCATTCATAGCCTCCCTTTGATTTGTTTAAGGTCTCTAAAATCCATCCACTAACAGTTTTTACATGCTTCCCTAGTGATACTTGGTACAACAGTATTTTAACAGTGTGGGCCTAATAGACTGCAGTCCAATATTTCAACTGATAGGCATGCAAAAACAATCTAAATTTGAGTTCTCCAAACCCAAAAATAATTAACATATATCTTTAGTTAAAGACTTAAAACAAAGTTTGTGACTGGTTGCTGGTTTTAAGTTAAATTTCCTCTGTATTGTAAATGGCCGTCTAGCTGAACATATCTGTGTTTAGATGCCTTTTCAAAGCAAATGCAGTGCATGTTTTTAAAGGCCTAGCTGTCATACTACTGTCAAATGATTGACAATATATACTCGCAGGAACTTTGTACAGCAATTATATATTTTCTATCAAAATATTCTATCATTAAATATTCCTGCTGCCATCAAGACAAGTAAAAACTAGATTAATCAAACAGTAATAAGACAAAACGTATATTTAGACATTTTTGTATTGCAATAATAAAAATTTAGTTTTATTGAGGCTGCAAACAGAATCAGGAGACATATTCTACCAGAAATAGGTTCCAGTTTTGCAAAAGCATTTCTTTTAACTTCTAAGGCATACCTGTGTCATTCCTCTTGTATATCACTTCAAACTTGTCCTGGCGAGTCTGAACATCACATTTCCAAGTAATGTTCAAACCTTTCTCCATGGGCAGCAGGTCTTTAATGATGGGTGCGGAGGGTCCTGTCAATTTTTATTGTAAACATTGTAAATAAATGCAGCTAAATCCACAACACATTTTCAATACAAAGATCAGATCAACTTGCTATATATTTACTTAGCTATCTGTTACTGATTGCGAGTATAGAAGTAAGGTCCTGGGAATATTCTATATTTTTAAATTTCAGGTAAAACTGGCCGTTTCTCTCATTTCTAACATTTAATTAGTGTCATACAATGGCCTTGGAATGGGATATTTAACTACTGCCTTACACATAAAATTACTAATGCAAACTGTCATGAATCGCTTGTTCCAACTCTAAAAATGGGTGTTGTGTATAAAATAAAAATTGGTTTCTTATATGATACAAGTCAAAAACCATGGACATGCAACCATAAGTTTGAAGGTAAGTTACTGTTACACATCAGCTTCATGAAAAATATTTTCACTCAAAAGAGTTGTAGCTCAGTAAACCATAGCAAATTCTTGTACATACTTACTAGTGGCAGCATAGATGCTGGTTCCATTGCTTTCTAACTGATTAGAGACTGCTTGCACTGTGATGGAATAGTTTCGACCGGGAAGTAGAGACTCCACCACTACATGAGGTTTGTCAACATACAGCCAGTTAGTGTCCCCCTGAACAGTCTCCACCTCGTGATAACTTATCTGTGGTCACATCAAAAGGGAAAAATAGTATGTTAGCCACAGACCAATAGTTCACAATTTTAATTTCACATGTAAAAAAAATCTGTTTACACATATTTTGAATTGGCAGTTGGAAAAACAATATCAGATGTTGCTTTAAAACATTGTAATGCAGTTATAAACTGTTTATTCATTTCCAAAGGTCTATATCTGCCAATATGTTATATGTACAAATATGACTGATGTATGAACAGAAGCATAAACTCCCCTGAGTTTGCATTGTGCTCACCATTTGGCGTACGGGTGCAGTGCCTGGACACAATGGCAACAAAGCAAGAAAAGAGTTATTCTGTGTTGGAATACGCAAAATATTTATCTATTAAAACAGCGCAGCATGCATTCAGAAGGAATTATGGAAAGGAACTGCCATACACAGAGAGCATGTGCATTGTTATTGACAAATCATGGACATGGGTTGTCTCGGTAAACAAAAAGGTGCAAATCATGGACATGGGTTGTCTCGGTAAACAAAAAGGTACCAGTTGACCAAGTGTGCCAGACGGAACCATGTAGAGGGAGAGCACACTCAAGTAGCAGTTGTTTGTAGTCCATCTCATGACCAACATTCCCATTCTCCATGCTTAGATTATATTAAACACTTTTTGGTTCATGAATGTATGAAACACGATGTCAAGGTTATTTTTACTGTGAAATGGTACGTACTGGTTCTGACACTTAGTTCAATTTTGCACTTTCTTGTAGATTTTTAGTATTTAAAAAATGCTTAATTTAATATTTTTATACTGTTTACATCAGGAAATATGACGATGGGCAAAACCCAAAACATGCATTTGCAATAAATGCACCAAGAAACAACTAGTACCCGTTTGTTTGTGACTACTCAGCTTTTCCAAAATCCAATCAATTATATCACAGGCTTTTATTACTGAATAACTCAACCCTTTACTTACTACACTAAGGCTAAGTGAAGGATATTATAGGTCATTTTCTTCTCTCTCTCTCTCTCTCTCTCTCTCTCTCTCTCTCTCTCTCTCTCTAGTTGTTAGCAGAACTCTTCATAACTGAGTAAATCCGTAAATCCGCTAAGAGACTATTGCCAGTATGCCCAATGGCTTAAAGGTATTACATATTATCCTTATAACACCTTTCTGTGACATGAATGTTTTCTTCCTCAACGACGTGGTGCCCTGAAATATGATACCAGAAGACACTGGTGAACCTAGAATATCAAGTGTCATTTATAGATTTCTCCTTGTACATTATTTCTAGCACTGTGGTCAGGCCCCATGGAGTATGGAATTTGTTGTACTGTGCTTTGAAAGAAGCAGGTGAAAAGTACACACTATGAACATAATGCTTTACATGCCAATATACTGAACATAAGTGATGTTACAACCAGTAGCATCACTACAAAATGATAGTACCATCAACCATATATAACTGACAATAGCCAATAATCACTTGACATAACTGGAAGCCAAAGAAAATTTTGTTAAATAACCTTACTCAGCAAACACGATTTCGTATTTAGAAACATGTATACATCAACATTTTCTGGCAACACTGTCAGCAAGTTATGTTGAGGACAGGGATCTATGAGACCTTACTGAACATGTCGTCATGTGTGAACACATCAAAGCCACACTTGCCAAATAACCGTGGCAATGGTAAGGCGTCATATTGAGGACAGGACTGTTAGCCTTGAAAGCACTGTATATTTAGCGTATGAAGATGCAGATATGCAAATACAGTACCTTAAACAGAAGACAGATGAATTTAACAGCTGCAGGAAATGGAACGATTGGATATGTCTTAAAAAAACTCTCCTAGAGAATGGAATGTTGGTATATCACTTTACAAGAACAGTGCTACATAGGAGCCAACTGCACTACAAGAGTTTCCTAAGGAAGACTGAATGTAAGAGCAAACCATTGCACTTTCCCATTATTCCAGCTCATGTGCTTTTCATTTAATAAAAAATGCTACTCTTTACTATCATCTCAAAAATAAAGAAAAAATGCCAATTTCACTGCAGCTTATATTATTCCAATAAATTTACTTGTAATTTTTAAATGTTAAAGCAACAGCATACCTATAAAAAGTTGTAACAAGTAATGAAAAAAAAAAGAGTTATTTTTTCAAAAATAATCTCAGACAGGTAATCCACAAGTTGAGTAGGGGCGGTGGGGGGGGTGGGAGGTTGAAGGGGAGGGGGTGGTAATGATGGTCAATAAGAAAGTTAACTGTAATAGTCAACTGCATCGTTGTTCTCCAAAATAAGTCATCATATCATAATTCTACATAATGAGACCACTCACGGAAAAGCACAAGCATTGAGTAGTCCGATAGACACACACAAAAGACAGAAGCTTTCAGAGTTACTCTATCCCTCCACGGATAACACCTAAGGCCAGCAAGTTTCTTTCTATTGTGTGAATGTATCGACAGCTCAACATTTCTGCTTTTCGGTGAGTGCTCTACTTTAATGCAAAAGTATTTACATTCTACAAAAATTTGCCTACAACATAATTCTTTATAGATTTTGGCACGGTAAAGTTTTCACACATTTTTTGGACAGGCTTTACTTACTCTATTTGCTGATGATCAAACACTTGTAAATTAAACCTGTCTTTTCCTCTAAAAAGGTCTTAAGAACATGGTAATCTCATGTGAGAAAGTACTAAGTTTCCAATACAACTTAAAAACACTATGTGAAAGGAAGCCAACTGTCCAACTGAGTGTATTATGCATTGGTTTCATATGACAAACATGAACAAGTAGGTTACAACATGACGTTGATTATTCTTGCGCTGGACATCTGCTCACACATAATATACAACTGCATGAGCATTCGTCACAACTGCTTTACTTCCTTGAGGAGATATAATAATTGGCATTAAATGGGAAACTGTTTTTATACAAGACCTTAAATTGAAAAATGTTGGCAGCGATTAAAACAGAATTCCATTTTCCATGGCAGGTTGACATTGCTCTAAGAATTACCTTGTAATTATCCTGAAACTTGAGTTATCTGGTGTCCACGTAATTGACACAAGACCAGTACTCTCATCAGTAACTGCTTGTACATCCAGGACTGGCAGAGGCTCTGCAAAAAAATTATTTAAGAAAATAAATAACTACACAAATCACACACCTCAGTAACCTAATTTTAACTCTTCTTCAGCATTAGCTTCAACCCTCTGGTATTAAGAACTATGTGTTATTGTATGTGCACTTGACCTGCAAGCCTGTACTCATAATTGGTTACCTTTAAATTTAGCATGCTAGCAACATAATCCACAACAGCACTTCAGAACATTTTGAACTTTGTTATCAACATCAATATAATGAAAGATTGTTAAAACTTCCATTAGCAATTATTGAAGAGCTTCCTCAACATTGTGAACTTTTCATGAAGGAATTATTTTAAGACTGCTTCTTTTGTCTAAAATCAATACTGTTCAACATTAGATAGTCCAATCCACAAGTTACTGGCAGCATAGTCTTCTGCCGACAGCATTCTCTTGTGTAACCAGAAACCATAAAAATGGAATATAGCCAATTTTTTCGTGAGTAATGGAAGCCGGAACCGAAATACTGTCATATTACGAGCCATCAAAATCTGAAAGCAGGGTCATCAGTGTAATACAAGACTTACCACTGAAACCACGTTTATTGCAAACAGCAACATACACCCATAACAGAACAGAACTCTGGATGGATAGTGCAGCTATTATACAAACATAGAATATTCCTGAATATAGATAAACTAAAATATAAGAAATTTGGAGGACCTTCCAGTAATGGTAAATACTTATAACAAATAACTGCTCATAGTTATGTTTGGACTGGTGGCCAGCCAGTGGCCCTAACTGCTACACCACATTGTATGCAGCACAGCTTGCCGCATAACTCCCTCTCCTTGAATAAAAGCAACTTGTTCTCTCAGAAGTTCTTATTGGGGCCAACTACAGCACCCTTGACCGAGATCTTGTTAATGGTCCTATGCATGACAACTCTGGTGGATCCTTGTGTCCTTGTCATGTTGTCGCCTTCAGTTTCCTTGAACAAGAATCTCCCATCATCAATCTGCATCTCAAGACCGTAGTAGCATTTTATATGGATGACACAAATGGTGCCCCTGCACTTTTACCTTCTTAATAAAGGGTCATAATCCTCAACTTTGTATGTGACATTAAAAAAAAGTGACAAAGAATATGATTTGGCCCGAAGTAGCATTTTAGCAACTTTTCTAAAGGACCCACCTTCCAAACAGGTTTAACATCCACATAGTCCTTGGGCTGTACCTCACTGGGCCAGAGCTTGGTGTTACAGTGCTCTCGGTCTTTTGGCTCGGTGTCCATGGCCCATAACAGAACCAGCTGTTTTGCTTCTTCGGTCCTTGTGATGAAGTGTTTCACTTACTCACCTTGAGTATTGTCCAGACAAAATGGGAATAGTGTATCCACTGTTCTTTCGGCCTCAAGAGCGTGGAGCAGGAAGAATTGTGTGAAGACCACAGTGTCTTGCTCGACTCTGCTGCAATACAAGTGACACAAGGGGCAGTACTGTATCCCAATCACACTGTTTGACGTCAGCATACACCGACAGCACATCAGTCAATGTCTCACTGAAGTATTTTGTGAAGCTAATTGTCTGCGAGTGGTAGGCAGTTGTTATTCTGTGGTTGATTCTGCAATTTACACTAAACTGCTATGAGATGAAGCAGACATCTGGATGGACTTTAATAACTTTCAGATGTCCTAACCACACTTTTTATTATTTCCAAACTTGCCTTACGCATTTTGACATTCCACCATTTTCAAAGGTTATAAAATAAAACAGAAAACTGGTATCAAAATATATGAAAATATGTTACATTTCACCATTGTTTAGAGACATAGTATAGTAAGTTGAATATGGTTGTGTAGCTTTTCACTGTTGTGTCAGTCACAGAAAATTCTCCAATAGATACATTGTATCTCGTCAACATTCTTAAGCCAGAGAGAAGTGTGAACAGCTATCAAGGAACTAATTAGAAACACCTCCTTAAGACAAGGAAAGCTCTTCCCTGCTATTTGTTTTAGAAAAAATTGGCATCTCCCTGCAGAAATCCTTAAAAGGTATGTGCATGAGTACAGAAGTCCTTTATGAATCACCAGTAGTATGAGCACACACCGAGAAAATTTCTCACTTCATAACTGTGCCGAGGAGTCTGAAAGTCTATGATTGCTGTTTTTCTCTTTTGATCGTCACAAATCCATCACCATTCACAAGATACCCCAAGATTCTTATTTCTTGGACAGTGAAGAGGCACTTCTTCTGATTCCAGCAGAGGGCTGTAGTCTGAACACAGTTCAGCACAGTTGTCACGCAACTTTGATGTTCTTCAAATGTCTTAAAAACGTGGCAAAAACCATCCAGTTCGAAAAGACATGCTATCCATTTAAAGTGTCAAAGTAAGTTGTCCACCATATGTTTCAAAGTCGCTGCAGCATTATACAGTCAAGACAGCATAACTTTAAACTTATACAGGCCATCAAGAGTTATGAAAGCAGTATTTTCCTGGAACAGCCTCACCGATCTCAAACTGCCAGTAGCCTGTCTGTGTGTCCATAGTTGAGAAATACTTGCTCCTTTCAAGCATTATAGGGTATCTTCAATGCCCAGCAATGGGTGGACAGCTTTTTTCATGATTTTATTCAGTCATCTGTAACCGACACAGAAAACATGAGGTGCCACCCTCCTTCATAAGGGCTTTTTGAAGATTCAGTGATGCTATCTTGCAGCATCTTCTCCACTTCCTCTCAGACAATCCGTTGTTCAGTTGGGCCAGATCCTATTGTTAGTTTCGTAGATATCTGATGTGTTAATGGAGCACACATCTGCGACGGTGGCACTAAGCTGTCCTTCCTCGACTGTTTTGGCTGTCACTATGCTTATACCTTTTGGGACAGATTGTGGCTGTTCATGACAGTTAGTGGTCTTTCACCACCTAAAATAATTACGATAATCGTTGGCACGTATATTTATTTTGAGAGTGTGAGTAGCTTTTTGAAACTGGCAAAAGCTACACAGTTTATCTGAATATTTCAACTGATAAATGGAGCTCATCTACGGGATAATGGAAGGGCAACAATGTCTTCAACAACTCCCCAAAGAAATTTTTTTATGTGTGCTTGTTGGAGTGGCTTCCTCATTCTTGTGCTCTGATCTTTCACAGTCTATGACTGCTTGTGAAGCCACACCAAATCCCATCCTAGAATAATATTATGACTACATTCTGCTAAAATGACAAATCTGAAGGGCTCAGTCCTGTCATTGATAGTTATTCTTGCAATACCTGTTGCCATTGGCTGGACATATCTTCCACCAGTGACTTTCAGCACAATAACTTTCCTATCACGGAACATAGCCTTTTTAGGTGACAATGAAAAATATTCAAATTTACAGAAAGAAAAGCCCTTGAATCAATTAGTGCCTGGACAAGTTTGCCATCAGTGGTGACGTAAGTGAGATTTTCTGGTATCTTCATAACCAAGATTCATGGACGATTTTCACCTGTGGTGACCTCACTTCCACAGATGGTCGTCTTACTTAGTTCTCCTGAAATTGGAGGCTAAGTGAGCAGTTGGTACATTTTCACAGTGATGGGAAACAGGTACAGTGTGTTAGGGAACAACTTGTCCAGGGTATAGCAATGGTCTCCCCCCCTCCCCCTCTCTGCAGTAGCATACAATGTATCCATGGCATCCACAATGGAAACACGCCAGAGTGTGTTGCCCTCTGTCCTCCAAATGTCTTTTCTCCTGTGGGGCGTTATACTTGGCAGAGGACTTGGTTGTGCTGGTGTTGGTTGGATGCTGCATTGCCATTTGACAGCTGAGACATTACATTGAGTAGGCTGCATTCATTCTTCCTGACACATTCGACTGAAGACAGAAACTGGTACTAAAGGTTGACACACATCATTTTCTAAATTCTCTATAAACTCCTGAAGCATCAGGTCAACACTGATGGCTGCAACCTCTTGCTTACTCAGTCCGACACTTCCGGTTGCCATAAAATGCTGTATCCCTCCTCTCTCCCTACCTGGAGTAGGAGAGAGGTGAGGTGATGGTGGCGGTCATCCACAACTGCTACTGGACTACATTTGGAACTCAGTCACACTTCCTTTGTTTCATTTTTCAGTTGCATTTTGAACTGGCAACCTTCAGCTTGTGACATTAACTGCTACGCCACACTGTATGCACCACAGCCTGTGGCACTATTTAGCCTGATTTTCTATGGGTAACAACAGAGGTTTCTATAAGAATAATGCAACCAGTTTCATAAGATCATTGGTCTATCTATGTCTAAGACTGCAATTTATATCTTAATTTCAGGTCTGTCTTTTACCATGGAGCCCTTATCTAATATGATTTCTCTTGATCACACTTTTTCAGAAATCTGATCTCATAATTATAATATTTTGCTGATTATATTAAATTTATCAAAATTCTACATTTGTACATAATTAAAGTTAGGTAAAAAAAGCCTGCAAGACAGCAATAACGATTACCTATAATAAAAGTAAGTATGGTGCATCAGTGCATGCTGCAATCCTGTGGGAGTTATATGGCGTGCTAGCCCTTCATCCCCCATCGTGAAGAAGGTTTTGGTTTGGAACAGTAGGGGTTGAGTTTGAAGTGTCAAAAGTGGGCACTGCACCAGCTGACTTCTTAAGGGAGTGTAACAGTGGCCAAGACTCTACAGAATGCTCCATTAGAATGTTGTCGAGTATTCCAGAACATTCAAGAATGTTCTGAAATGTCCCATTACCCTATGTGGTGGGGATACTTTCCAGCTCAAAAAGTTATATACAATCACAGCGGATCAGGGAAAAGTCAAAGTTATAGGGAGTTAAATAAATTTAAATGAAAGTGAATTGCTTATGTTGGTGAACAGTGTATTAAGTGAAATTTTAATGTGTTGAGAATGTTAACATTTAATGGGATGCTGAAATGTAAATAAGTGGGAGATCTTGCCATCAGCGAATTGAAAAGAAATGAAACAGATGACAAGGGATGAGCGCGTTTAGCTTCAAAAGAAAGAAAACTTATAAAGTGAGAGAAAACAAATGAACAACAAGATGAAATAAGAGAAGAGGATCAAGTGAAACACACTGCAAGCAGACAGAAAGAAACTTCTACAGAAACAAGGTTACGAAATGAAGTAGAATTACAATGACTGAAATCTGTGAAAGACAATAACTGCAAGCACGTAAACAATACATTAGTGTTCGACACAATCAGTTCAGCAGTGACAAGAAATTCAGTAGAGAAACATCAGAAATGTGTCACACGAATGAAAAAATTCAATTAGCACTCCTGGAAGTGCCTCCATCAGAATTATTTCATTATATGACTGAAGAAACTCAGGAACACAAACATTTTCTGCAAAACTTGAAATTGTACAATGCTTGCATTCAAATAACATCATTTGGTGCTAAATCCATGAGCAGTGAAGAAAATCAATTCAATCCCATGTTGTGGTTAAAGAAAAATTCTATGATAGAGTGGGATCTTTGTTAGTACTGCCAAACAAATCTTATAAATTTTTCAAGCGTATTTAATTGATGTCGAACAAACGGAAGTCCAGCAATGTTGCGCAAACATAAGTGGACTAAGAGGGGAAATCATTGAAGAACTGCAGAGGGATTTTACACAGGTACAATCAATTGGATCACATATTCAGAACAGTGCGGAACCAAAAGGTATCCAATGAATATAAAGTTGTGATTCGAGTTGACAAAAGACCAGTTGGAGAACACAAACATTGATTCAATGCACATCAGGTCAATGAAATTGCCAATGTAATTGTGAACAGTTAGTATACAAATTGTGATAATAATTACTCAATGGAGAAGAGCACAATGATGACATCTCACAGAAACATGTCATTCTTACGATGTGTTTCAACATTTATGAATTTTTTAAATGTTCTCCATGTTCTACAAAGAAACTAATAAGTGAGTGACAGAGTATTTTATTTTAAATTAGCGTATTACTGAATACTCATGTTGATTTAAGATTACTTTAGAGTATTTCGAGCATTCAAGATTAATTCTGTCTGTGATCTTTTTCAATTTTTTTTCCAAGTTCATATTTACAATGTTCTAAAGTGACTTGGAATGTTCTCAGCAAACAAATGAAAATAATGACCAAGTGAAGCAGGTCTTTTTCAGGTGTCATGTAGTAACAATGATCACAGTAACAAAATTCTTCAAATTAATATGTAGCATGAAACAACCTGAATTAAGCGGCACTATTATTTCAGTGTATGAGAAAAAGATGACTACTCACTTAACGTGACATTTCCTGTAACAGGCCAGCTGGTGACCTTTCCAGAAACAGTTTTTATTACCACCTGGTATGTGTGACCTGGCTCCAGATTTTCCTTGAACTCCCAAACAGTTGGTTCCCCTCTATTTACAGATACAGGTGTGGGTCTTCGAAGTCCTGCTGCTATTAACACCTGGTATTTATCAAATTCACTGTGTAGAAAAAGTGAGAAAGAAATCAGCACATATGTACAACAACAACTAGAAATAGTGTTTTACACACACACACACACACACACACACACACACACACACACACACACACACAGGGGGGCAGTAAAACACGAAGAATACACAGCACTTCAGCAGCGCCTCGCATGCCACCCTGGTCTACTCAGTTGGCTACTGCCATGCACTGCTGGCTGGGGAGCTGGTTATTCTTCGTGCTTTCCTCTTCCTGTTAATCCATATCAGTAAAACAAATATCACACTATACTAATTTCAGACTGCTTCATCGAATGGGCATGTAAAATTCTGCTTTAAAAGTAATTTTGTTTGCAACGGGAAGCAAACCAACACCTTCCACTGACAGAGGGCGTCACATGAAATACATAATGAGTAGGATTCATTTCGAGGCTAGCTCCAGCTACACATTGCAAAAGCAAAGTAGCAAATATCTGTCAAAATACCAAATAAACTGTGCACAACAACTCTTACAAGATGTTCACTGTCCAGTATAACGTGCTGGGTTCTATTAGTCAAAAATTCTTCAAATGACTCCCATATTTGTGAAGATACTCTATATGATTGTATCTTTGTTAATAGCTACCAATGTAGTACAGTGTCAAATGCCTTCCTAAAGTCTAGGAAGATAGAAACCAACTGTTTGCATAAATCTGCTATTTACAAGGTATTTTGTGTGAAATAAGGTGATCTGTGTTTCACTCTCATTCTTGCCTATTTACATATATTTCTATTAAATTACAATGCAGCTGTAGCCTCCCACTAACAGTGTTCATGTGCAAAAAACAAGAGTATGCTGAAAAGTACTGCCTCCGAATTTTTTATGCGAAAACTCTTACAGAATTTTAAGTAAAACAGTAGTGTTTCGAGAATTTCCATGTAAATTTTAGAATCACTGAGAGAGCCTATTTACTGCACGTCGCCTGTCTGTGTGCAGGTCCGAAGTGTAAGAAGACTGTAGACACAGCGGTCAAACAGCACCAATAAGTGTTTGCCACTCGCGCCAAGGAAGTTTAATGAAAGAACACGGCAGACTCAAGGAAATTCTGTGTTATTCCGTATAACTTTGACTATTGTAGTGAAAAAAAGAAGAACAGTTGAAATATTGTAAAACGGACTTGGAGAGGATAAGACGTGCATTCAGATTCAGAATGAGTATGAATTTGGTTTTTAAGTCAACTTTCTCTTATGTGTATATGAACTTTGTTTCTAACCTTTGGATATGTGAGGAGACTTACTTGACAGCGTTTGTTTATGTGGAAAATGGGATTTGTAAAAGTTTTGCTGTTTGAATATATATTGTTAAGTGAAGAAAAAGAAACATGTATGTCTGCTTATTTTTTTATAAGTAGAAATAATCTTGAGAAATTCCTATTCCTAGCAAATATACTTCAGAGCAGAAGAGAAAAGGAGGCTGCAGCAGCAAGCTAACCAGCAAGGAAAGTCGGCTGACAATCTCAAGTAAGTCGTATCATTAAAGAAGCGGGAGTTTACACACACATACTTCATGACTTTAAGTTGTCCAAAGCATTAGAATGTGGCGACCAGTGTGAAAGGACAGAAGAAAACAGGAATTTTGAGACAAAAACGAGATAAGAAGATATCATGTGTTGCCATAGCAACTGAGCATAATGAGACAAAAGAATCATCCCAATAAGTTGAATTAAGCCCAAAGTATCCAATGGAGAAAATTTGTGAATGTAAAAAAGGAGAAGATGTAAGAACGTCACAACATTAAAAACTGGAGAGAAGATCTCGATGTATTTTACTAAGATGGTCTGGTGTAAGGAGTAAACAGCTCTCGCACGCATCGCGGGGATGCAGACGTCGCCGGCACCAGCTACTGTTCACCGCTGCTGACCTGCCATCACATCCGCTCACCTACGTTCCGAGAAGTCTACGTCAGGTGAGTGCAAAAACAAACTTTAGTACCTTAGCATGAAGTGATACAAACTATTCAGTGAAATTTGTTTGTGTAGTTATTACACTTAAAGTTAATTTTTAAATACTCACACGGTCTAAAGCGTGTAATAATATGGATAACAAACATCAAGTTGGGGAAACTTCAGAACCAGTCATGGCTATGAAAATTAGTAAAGAAGGGCCAGATTGGTCGGAGTTGGTGAATGTAATCAAAACTCAATTAAGTGAAGCCTTAAATGCTCAGAGTCTGCAGTTAAATGCTAAATTAGATGCTTAGAGTGGAACTTTAAACGCTAAATTGGATGTTCAGAATGAAATGTTAGGATTGTCAAGTGCCAAGGTAGATTCACAAAGTAAAGAATTCAGTAATCTCTGTGAAGGCATGGGAGATCTGAAGACTGAAATTGATGCTTTAAATACTAAAGTGGAGAATTTTAAGATAGATTTAAAGAATGAACTAGTTCCCTGCACATTCATGTAAATCAAATGTTCACTGACCTTAGTAGTAAACAGAATGATAATTTCCAGGAGTTATTAGAAAAGTTAGTATTTGAGATTGAGAACAGATGCAATAATGTAGAATCAGAAATCAATGAAAAATTAGGATCTTTCAAAAATGTGAGTAACATTAAATTTAATGCTGTAAAGCTGGGACAGAGTACTTTAAAATAAAGTGTAGACAAGCAGAGCAAGTTAATGACTGTCATTCAATCACAAATTACAGGTGTAAGTACACGAGTGGATAATGTAGAAAGAAGCTTTGAAGAGAAAATGCAAACTCTGATATCATAAATGTAAGCAGTTTGGAAGAACAAGTTGAAGAAATTATAGAAAGAAACGTTACCAAGAGAATATCATCTGGGAATGTGTAACCCATGGCTTCTTCCGAACTTACCTGTACCAGGAAGGGCATAGACGAACTCTAGAGAGAATTCAAACTTATCCAGTAACAAGTAGAAAAATGAGTAAGTTCACCTAATGTGGTGTTAACCAGTGAAATAGTTAATGATTTTAATGGGGGCTCATTTGGGGTTATTAAGAAAATTCCCTAAATTTAAGCCTGATGGAGAGGTACATCTGACACATTTTTTGAAAAGATTTTACCAAGCTTCACTGAAAAATTGGGAAGATTCCAAAAAGATTGAATTTGCTGTGGATTACCTACTAGGAGAAGCCTCCGAATGGGAAACAGTAAATAGTGAGAACTTTTCCTCTTGGGAAGATTTTCAAAAGAAATTTAAAGAGAAGTATTGGTCTGCAAGTGCCCAGAAGTTATATCAGATTTGTGGGACCCAAAATATTACAATAATATTTGGGGCACAATGAGGAAGTATTTCAATTGGCATCTAACCCGTGCAAATGTGCTTAGATAAGCTGATGGAGGAAGAAGGATTAGTGCAGATTTTAACACTTTGCCGTCAGCATGTCTCGTACAAATTTATTCGCTTCATGCCGGCAGCGCTAATTTGGATTACTCGGCTTGTCGCCGACCATTTGTCACCTTTCCGTTGATTTTCCAGAAATCCTCTATTTTGCCGTATTGTTCTACAAACTCGAATTTTCTTTTCAAGTAACTTCTCTGCAAGTTCTACTCTGTTATAATAATTATCCATGTAGAGGTGATGAGAATTTCCATAAGAAGGTGTCAATAGTTCCATCACTGTTTTTGCTAAAAGTTGTCCAGTGCCAGAATATATCCCGTACTCAAATCACACAGCATCCGAATGAGTACGCCACATTTCGTGATTTTCGACGAATTGTAACTTTAAAATTTAACTGTCCATGCCACGGTATCATTCCTTCATCAATTGAGATGTTTTGACGTAGATTAAACATTTCTTTAAACTTTTTGGAAAAATAATCAATTACAAATTGCACTTTGAAAAGCCAGTCAGCGTTATTTGGTTTATTGTTGTTGTCGGAAAAATGTAAAAAATGATAATATTTGCCTGAATTGGTTGCAGGACATCATTTTGTGAAATATCGGTGTGTCTATCAATGGATTCGTTGACCAGTAATCATCAATCCTTGCTTTTTTTACAATTCCCATAAAGATAGCAAGCCCAAACCATTTTCTAAGTTCGGGTCCCGTAACGTCGACAAATTTGGCATTTTTTTTATTGAGTTTCCTTCTATTGCAATTTTGACTGTAATACTTGTTGGTTTCATTGCTAATATATTTAAATAGATCGTTCCCAATATATAATTCTATGATATCCATGACGGTCTGTGTATCTTTGGGAACGCTATGTGTGGACCCGGGATCCTTCAGTAAATCATAGTCTGTCTTCTTCGTTTGATTCATCCAAATCAGTTGGCAACCGTAGCATTTGCTGAATTCTTCTTGGATGTATTTCACTATCTTCCGACGATTCCACTTCACTTTCATTTTTTTTATACCCAATGTCTTCTTCCCAATCGTCCAAGTCGTCCGGAACATCAGACAAGACGACTGCACATACGAGGTGTGGCTAGAAAAAAACCGGACTAGTACTGGTGAAACAATAAAATGAATGCAATAAGGCTGAAAGTCGCGTGGCCTGTCACGTGACTCTCGCTCCGCCTACTGCTCGAGTTTCATCTGCCTCCTGCACTCAGTCTGCCCATGACGTCTGTTTTAAGTAGTTGACGTTTTGTCTGTGCGTCGGAAAATGTTGAGTGTACAGAAAGAACAGTGTGTTAACATCAAATTTTGTTTCAAACTAGGAAAATCTGCAAGTGAAACATTTGTAATGTTACAACAAGTGTATGGCGATGATTGTTTATCGGGAACACAAGTGTTTGAGTGGTTTAAACGATTTAAAGATGGCCACGAAGACACCAGTGATGACACTCGCACTGGCAGACCATTGTCAGCAAAAACTGATGCAAACATTGATAAAATCGGTAAATCAGTAATCCTTGTCAACTCCTGTTAACTCAGACACTGCTCTGATTGTTAAAAGGCGATCTTGTCGAACAAGTTTACCGATTTTTTCAATGTTTGCATCAGTTTTTGCTTCAGTTTTAATCTACAGTTCATAACCAATAGATTGTGGTCAGAGTTCACATCTGCCCCTGGAAATGTCTTACAATTTAAAACTTGGTTCCTAAATATCTGTCTTACCATTATATAATCTACCCGAAACCTTCTAGTATCTCCAGGGTTCTTCCATGTATACAACTTTCTTTTATGATTCTTGAACCAAGTGTTAGCTATGATTAAGTTATGCTCTGTGCAAAATTCTACCAGGCGGCTTCCTCTTTCATTTCTTAGCCCCAAACCATATTCACCTACTACGTTTCCTCCTCTTCCTTTTCTTACTGTCGAATTCCAGTCACCCGTGACTATTAAATTTTCGTCTCCCTTCACTACCTGAATAACCTCTTTTATCTCATTATACATTTCATCAATTTCTCCATCATGTGCAGAGCTAGTTGCCATATAAACTTGTACAACTGTAGTAGGCGTGGGCTTCGTGTCTATCTTGGCCACAATAATGCGTTCACTATGCTGTTTATAGTAGCTTACCCGCATTCCTATTTTCCTATTAATTATTAAAGCTACTCCTGCATTACCCCAATTTGATTTTGTATTTATAACCCTGTATTCAACTGACCAAAAGTCTTGTTACTCCTGCCACCGAACTTCACTAATTCCCACTATATCTAACTTTAACCTATCCATTTCCCTTTTTAAATTTTCTAACCTACCTGCCCGATTAAGGGATCTGACATTCCATACTCCGATTCATAGAATGCCAGTTTTCTTTCTCCTGATAACGACATCCTCTTGAGTAGTCCCCGCCCGGAGATCCAAATGGGGGACAACTTTATCTCCGGAATATTTTACCAAAGAGGACGCCATCATCATTTAACCATACAGTAAAGCTGCATGCCCTCGGGAAAAATTACGACTGTAGTTTCCCCTTGCTTTCAGCCGTTCGCAGTACCACAACAGCAAGGCCGTTTTGGTTAGTGTTACAAGGCCAGATCAGTCAATCATCCAGACTGTTGCCCCTGCAACTACTGAAAAGGCTGCTGCCCCTATTCAGGAACCACACATTTGTATGGCCTCTCAACAGATACTCCTCCGTTGTGGTTGCACCTATGGTACAGCTATCTGTATTGTTGAGGCATGCAAGCCTCCCCATCAACGGCAAGGTCCACGGTTCATGGGCGGCTGACTATGGTATTACTGCAGAACTTTTCCAAGGATAGTGGGATCTGAATAATGTAGAACACCGAACCATAGCTTTTGCTAGCCACAGTCTAAATAAGCATTAATTAAATTACACGGCTACCAAAAAAGAACTATTAGCAATTGTGTGGAGTATTCAAAAATTTCTAGCGCTAGTATGGGGATCACAAATCCACATTTATACAGACCATCAAGCTTTATCCTTTCTAATGAGTAGTCGATTACTGCATAGTATAGGTTAATGCAATGGATGCTTTTCCTATAAGAATAGGATATTAAGATACAATACGTAAAATGTTCCGAGAATGTTGTACCTGATATTTTGTCAAGGTTACCCATAGGAATGGGAGGATTGAAATGCACGGAAGGACCCAGCGTTATTTGTGCCATCAATTTTATATCAGCAGAATATCTGAACATCCGAGTAAAGGAAATGGCGCAAAGAATAACTGAAAATATCCATCATGATCCTTACTTTACAGAGATGTTTTCTGTGTGTATCCAGAACTCATTACCTCCTAATCAAGTAGGAAAATGGAAAATTATAGGTCACAATTTGTTTTGGAGAGAGAGTTTAATATTGTAATGTTGGTGCTTATGCATTCAGTAGGTAATGGATGTTGCACTTGTGTGGTATGTTCATACAGGATATGGACACTTCAGAATCAAAAAGTGTATAACCCATATGAATTTAGGAAATAAGATAACATCTTTGATTAGAACTTGTGAAATCTGTCAGAAGGTGAAAGAGAATAATACTCATGTGAAGTACAAAGTGTACCCTATTATTCCTAAATCGTTACACAATTTCACAGCAGCAGATTTTTTTGAACCAATTCCACAAGGAAAAACAGGGGTATCATACATTTTGATCATCATAGAGTGCTGGTCAAAATATGTTAAATTATATCCTATTAAATAAGGAAATACGCAGACAGTTATACACTGTTTACAACAATACTTCCTAGAAGTAGGTAAACCGAAACAGTTTCTTACAGGTAATAGACCACAGTTTGTAAGTAAAAAATTTAAAAAATTCCTAGCATGCGAAGGTGTTCGTCAGGTGTTAATATGCAATTATAAGCCATCATCAAACCTGTGTGAAAGAGTAATGAAGGAAACTGGAAAGCTATGCCGTACCTACTGTAATGAAAGACATCTTATGGGCAACGAAAATTAAAAACTTTGAATTTATTCTAAAAGAATTACCACATTTACTGACTGGGTTGACACCTTTAGAAGTAATAGGCAAACCCTTTGTAGGAGGACCTCTGATTAAATGTATTAATTGGCTTAGACAATCTACTGTAGATTACGAACTGAATCGGGAAATAGTTTCTAAGAATTTAATTGAAAAAGCACAACAAAGAGTAAGTAAACACAATGAAAAAGCTGTTGAACCTCAGTACAAGGTCAATGACCTAGTTCTAGTAAAACATTATCTTCAAAGCTCTGCCCTGAAGAAAGAGAGACATAAATTTTTCCAAAAATCTGAAGGACCATACTGGGTGCGAACGATAATCCATCCTAAGACATTATTTTTAGTAGATCCTACAACTAGATCAGAGAAGGGGAAGTAAATTAAAAGATGTAAAGTTGTACGCATCCCCCCAGTGACCTTAACATTCAAGGGTGAACGTGGGAATCTCCATTCTGTAGGAGATGATTTAACACCAAACTTCCTCTGGCGTCTCACTCAAGTACCTGAGAGGTAGGGATCCTGGGGAAGGGGGTGGGAAGGGTTTCCTGTTTTTGGGGCTATCTTCTTTCTCTTCTTCGATCTTAGGAACATCTGTTTTTTTCCTTTCTTACTTCTCATTTGAGGACCTATCTATTTTTTCCCTCTTTCCATATTCACTAACTTCTATTGCTAAAGTCCTTCCTGGTTTCCGTGGTTTCTAATAACCTACATTTTATCTTTAGATAACAAGGCCGAAGAATCAGACTACACGAACACACATCCGCATACACACAAGAATACCCTTATACACAAACATTGAAATTACAGACTAGAAACCTGTTGCGATTTGAGAACCGCCAGGTGTTGTATGGGAAAGAATGTGTGTACATAAGAAAATATGCACACACACACACACACACACACACACACACACACACACACACACACACACACAATAGAGGAAAACATTCCACGTGGGAAAAATATATCTAAAAATAAAGGTGCTGTTACTTACCAAACGAAAGCGTTGGTATGTTGATAGGAGACAATAAAAAACACACAAACACACACACAAATTTCAAGCATTCGCAACCCAAGGTTGCTTCGTCAGGAAAGAGGGAAGGAAAGGGAAAGACGAAAGGATGTGGGTTTTAAGGGAGAGGGTAAGGAGTCATTCCAATGCCGGGAGCGGAAAGACTTACCTTAGGGGGAAAAAAGGGACAGGTATACACTCGCGCCCACATCCTTTCGTCTTTCCCTCTCCTTCCCTGTTTCCTGACGAAGCAACCTTGGGTTGCAAAAGCTTGAATTTTGTGTGTCTATCAACATGCCAATGCTTTCGTTTGGTAAGTTACATCATCTTTGTTTATATATGTATATATAAAGACTATGAAAATTCTACATCACACACAAAAAAGAGGCATGAGCAAAGAAAAAGAACGCAAACAAGAGTGGAATTGATTGTGATAGTCATTTAAGAAAAGTCAGTATAATAAATACTCTGAAAATTGATGAATACTAGGATAGTAGGTCCTGAATTATAGGTAGATATAGTATCTACTAAGAGTACAGAAGTGGAGAAGTAGAGGAGGATTCTAGGGATTACATTATATATTAATAAGTGAATGCGGAGTGTAGAGTAGATATGTAGCTTTACCAGAAAATACTTAATAATAGCATACATAGAAACACAAACTAGGGTAATGAACCGTGAGGCCTACTCAGAAGGGATTGGGGGGGGGGGGGGGGGGGGGCGTACCCGGCATTTACTAAATATAAAGGACAGGCGTTCCTACGTGGAGATAGGATGACCTGTGGCCTAAAAAGTAGGAATGTTTTATAAAGGGGCATACTTACCAGAATGCAAAGAGGAAGTGCTCTCATAATGTCAAGGTATAGGTACTGTTCCTAGCGGAAAGGGACAGTATCATGACAAAAGTCACAGAATTTTGAAGGGATTATTCTGGCAAGTTTTAATTCTATGCACAATGAGCATTAAAATGTTTCATGGAAGTTTATGGGTGTCTAGAGAACACTTTCATTTTGTCCGGAGTTCCTCCAAACTATGAAGAATTACGAAATCAGTACATACTAAGGAAAGGTAGTACAATAGAGGGAACAGAAAGTGTCATGAACACCTGGAGTCTATGATAGAAGAAAGGAAGTCCTCATAATTTTTAAATATTAGAAAAGTTGAGTAAAACCTCACACAAATGCTCATGTCTAAACAAAGTAGAGTAAGAAAACAGAATGGCTGTTATGTAGTGTTTCAAGAATTTCTACGTAAATTCTAGAACCACTCGGCCTTCTACCATCTCAAACACACGATATTTTGGATGTTAGAGTGGGATGCTAGAATCCTACCTAATGCACATCACATGTTTGTGTGTGTGCAGGTATGAAATCAGTCACGAGCAGAGGGTAGACATGGTGGACAAACGGCACCGCCAAGTACTTGTCAGGCAATCCATGGAAGTTGTAGTGAAAGTATACAGAAGAACTGTGGAACTTCTAGGTTATTCTGTGCTAATCGTGTCAGTGACCATTGTTATAAATAACAAGAAAAATTGAGATTCTGAAGTCTTTGAAAAAAAATAAAAACAATTCTTATCTTGGACTTGCTGGAGGCAAGACATATTTTATGATTTGCTTGTAATAGAGTTATGGTTGTTAAGCCAATTCTTTGCTAAATGCACTTTAATCTGTTTCTAATGTGAGGCGATATGTGTGACTTACAAGAAGTCTAATGTGTATGTGAAAAGGATGAATTTAGTTCTTTACGAAGCTCAAATAGAGTGATAGCCGTTGAAAAGTATTCTTCGAGTACCTAATTATTTCGCAAGTAGAGAGAGAGTCTTCAAGGTTCCTGTAACTAGCATCATTCTTCGGAGAAGAAGTTTATAGAGATTCCAGAAGACGGCTATCCAGAAGAAGAAGATCAGCTGTGCACACAAAGTAAGTCGACTCGTGTAAGAGAAGTGGGAAGTTTGCACATACACTTCACACAATCTTAGTCATCAAATCATTAGAAAAAAAATGTTATTAACATTCTGTATCGTTATTCTGCATGCCTACATATTTATTTCTCAACCAGGTCATCCCGGTAAGAAACACATTTCTACCAAAGAGAGACCAGTTTGTTGAGACTGTCACTGTTGAATGTTTGACTTTGTTGATGGAATGACAGTCTCACCTCTGATGGCACCACTTCATCAGTATCAACGTGAAGTCCTTGAAGGCAACGTGTAAGTTTTAGAAACAGATGAAAATTGGATGGGGGCAAGTCGGGACTGTATGGACGACGGTCGAAGACAGTGAACCCAGGCCACTGGATTGTCGCGGATGTTGCAGTGCTCATGACTGGTCTAGCACTGTCATGCTGAAGAAGAGACGTTCCATGTGTGGACAAACTCTTCATATTTGAAACTTTACTACAGCGTGCTGTTCCTCATGCTACAATTTGGAGCCCTCTAGGGGCAGAGGGCTGCAAATATGAAGACCTGAAGAATGAGGATGTAAAATGTCAGTAAGATCTGTCTTCTTTAACAAGCTTCAAGAATTTTCTCATAAAAAACTCCAGCGTGCTCTCATATCTTTTCCCTTGACACAGTCAAATAATTATTTTTTGGATGAATCCACATAGGAAACAAGTTACGCTGCATTTAAAAGAAAACTAAGGCATCTCCTAAATTCCATTACTAACTACACTGCAGAAAGTATTCCTTGTTAATTCAATAGTCTCAACACATCACTCTTATTACCGTCAAACAGATAAGTACTGTGTAAAAAATAACTGGAGAAAACAGAATTTAACTTGGTGAGTGTCTGAAGGTAGATACGTGTTACGCCGTAAATGGCGTGAAACTAACAGACACTTCTCTGAAAAGAGTGCAGGCTAGACAAGACAGAAAATTCCTCAAGCACATATAAATACACCACAAATACCTATCACACAGAAGAAACAATGGGAAGTTCAGGCTGTAATATCAACAGCTATGAAAAGGATAGATAGCTACTCACCGTAAAGATGACACGTTGGGTTGCAGAGAGTTACAATGAAAAGACTATTAAACATTAAGCTTTCAGCTGAAGCCTTCTTCAGAAAAGAAAGGAAAACACACACATTCATACAACCCAGCACATTTCACACACACATGATCACTATCTCTGGCCACTTTAGCCTTGTACACACATGACTGACCGCACTCTCTGGCCACTTTAGTTGGACTAGGTTCAGCAACATACTGAATAACTTCAGAGGAGGGGGGAATGGGATGAAGTAAAATTTCAATGGTTTGGCTACATATAACATACAGGTCAAACCTTTCTCATGTGCCCAGATAAGCACTGTTGATAACAAAAGCCTACCAACACTACAATAAAAAGTGACTGAACTGACAACATTAGAAAACAATAAAGCTGCAATTGAACCACTCTAAATTATTCTACTGTGCAAATCACATTGTACAACAAATGTGAAGTTGATTTCTACCACATATACAACAAAATATGATAAGGAGAAAAGAACAAGAAAGAATCCATAAACATCAGATGTCTAATAGTTCTAAATCCTAATCTTTATGTCAACATATACAAGCTTGATCATTTTCAGCAAGGCAATTCATACATGAAATACAATTGATGGACAATAATTATTAGTTAGAACACATAAAAAAAATGTTTATAAAGTGAACTTACAGTATGTTTCAGATGAACAAATAAAAATCTAGGACAAAATAAAAATATTTGTTACGTTTAGCGTACATCTGTTTTATCCAGTACGATAGATTAAAATTTCTTATCTCCAATTATACCATTGTGCAAGTGCTGCACCCTGCTAATAGCAAACTCTACTATGTTGTGATCACCACATTTCCCACGGTGAATGGTAGAAATGACTTTTTCTTTCAAATTCCCACCTCTACAGCAAATACTCAGCTGTAAAACGTCTTCACAGAAACATGTCTTCCTAAGACTTGTTTCACCACAAATCTCTCTGAAACCTCCCCATATACATCTACATAAGCATTCTATACAGTATGTAAGGACTGTGTTAACATTTACAGTTAAATGGATTTACTTTGCACCCTACAGTCAGTATAAATCTGTTGCTACATCATTTTTCTCTTTTTCTCTTACTTCTCATCTCCAGCTCTCAGATGAAGGAACCTCCGATTCTGAAGACAGTAATTAACCCTCAAGCAGACACATCTACATGTGAAGTGCGCCAACCACAAATAACATTGTTTTGTACCATTCCACTGTAGGTTAACAATGGCAACAGTGACAATCTGTGTTGTTACACGCTCAAGAGAGCAGCAGTAATATAAAAGAAACAGCGAGCCAGGTGAGAAAAACTTTACAATCCGTGCAAGAAAATGGCCCATATTCCGAGTTACAAGCACAATCCCCTAATGAGGCAGTTGTCTGCGAGACAATTAGTAGTTGAATAAGTGTTAGGTGGGGACCTAATGCAACTGCACCGTTTAATACTCCAAGTGGGTCATTACTGTGTGACAGCACATGAACAAGGCAACGGAGTGATACAATTAAATTTTATTTTATTTTATTATTATTATTTAATTAAACAGTCATTTAGCTCATATAATAAAAGTTTATTTTATCATTGGTTAGTTAAACTAAGATTAAACTGTGATTTTGCTAATACAAGTTTACCTTAGTAATATAAAAACAGCTTTTTTTACATGTGTATTAAATATGCCACGCACCCACTCGCGTTATGAAAATCAGCGTGTCCTCTCGAGGCTTATGTTACATTCTTTTTCTACCCTTGCAGGTGTTGCTGGATTTTTCTTATTCTTCTTCTCCAAGAAATTTATTTTCTCTACCTCAGTATTTTCACATTCATTCATGCCTATTCTTTCTCAAAAGACAAAACATACAAGCAAATTATGTGAACAGACACATACAAATAAAAAGCAATAATAGTACCTCTTTCCTTTGGGAGGCTGCCATTCTACCCTAAATGATGTCTCTGTTATAGAAGATCTATCAAATGTCAAATTTAGAGGCCTTAAGGGAACTGTTCTGTACTGTGCTGTTGTTGGTGTTGATATTTCATCTTCACTCACTGTCTGTACAGAAATATTGTATGCTCGTCCTAGAAAAAAGTAACAGAAAACATTGTTAACCAGTAGGATAAATTTATATTCAAATGTACAGGATTTAAAAAAGCCTCATTATACCTGGCACCAGTCCTTGGAAAGCTGCCTGAGCTGGCCCTGGAGGGTCACCTTCTTTTTCCACATACAAAACACTCTGCACAGCATCATCAGGGTCAATGGATACCTTCAAAACAGCAATGCTATTATGTAATTTTTAAAACAATTTATCAGTAAATTAATACACAAATGTGCAAAATATATACACAAGCAACTGTGACAATATTCACTGAGAACACTCATTACTCAAGTATTAAGCATGGAAAGGTATGATGGCAAACAAAATACAAAATGGAAAAGGAAAAAGACAAGTGAGTTTGTCACAACTGACCTTATAGTGTGTGAATATGCCTGGTGGGTATGGTGGCTGCCACAGGACCAGTAATGTAGTTTCATTTCTGAACCAAACAATGAATTTTCCTGGTGTGTTAGGTTCTAAAAAAGGAAAATGTGTGTTACTTGTACCCTTTATATAAATTTCTCTTATATGGAAAATAGGTATGTTGGATGCTTGGTGTACCTATACACGTATCATGAACAAACCATGGCAGTGTCACAAATTTACGAAGCAGATGTAGGAAACAACAGCTCAAGAAGTTATTGAAGTTGTGTGTTACTAACAATAAGAACTTCCTAGAATGCTAACTCTGACTTTCCCCCGCAGATTTAAAGGCAACATATCAATACAACAGTGATAAAAGGTCAATCACATAATGAAATAAAGTAATACAACTGCACATTAGTTAAGCTGATATGTATACATACAATGATTACTTCTTGTAACAGCAACCCAACTCAACATACACACTTTTCGCTTGGTTATTCATAGCATCCCCCCCCATGAACCATGGACCTTGCCGTTGGTGGGGAGGCTTGTGTGCCTCAGCGATACAGATAGCCGTACCGTAGGTGCAACCACAACGGAGGGGTATCTGTTGAGAGGCCAGACAAACGTGTGGTTCCTGAAGAGGGGCAGCAGCCTTTTCAGTAGTTGCAAGGGCAACAGTCTGGATGATTGACTGATCTGGCCTTGTAACAATAACCAAAACGGCCTTGCTGTGCTGGTACTGCGAACGGCTGAAAGCAAGGGGAAACTACAGCCGTAATTTTTCCCGAGGGCATGCAGCTTTACTGTATGATTACATGATGATGGCGTCCTCTTGGGTAAAATATTCCGGAGGTAAAATAGTCCCCCATTCGGATCTCCGGGCGGGGACTACTCAAGAGGATGTCGTTATCAGGAGAAAGAAAACTGGCGTTCTACGGATCGGAGCGTGGAATGTCAGATCCCTTAATCGGGCAGGTAGGTTAGAAAATTTAAAAAGGGAAATGGATAGGTTGAAGTTAGATATAGTGGGAATTAGTGAAGTTCGGTGGCAGGAGGAACAAGACTTCTGGTCAGGTGACTACAGGGTTATAAACACAAAATCAAATAGGGGTAATGCAGGAGTAGGTTTAATAATGAATAGGAAAATAGGAATGCGGGTAAGCTACTACAAACAGCATAGTGAACGCATTATTGTGGCCAAGATAGATACGAAGCCCACGCCTACTACAGTAGTACAAGTTTATATGCCAACTAGCTCTGCAGATGACGAAGAAATTGAAGAAATGTATGATGAAATAAAAGAAATTATTCAGATTGTGAAGGGAGACGAAAATTTAATAGTCATGGGTGACTGGAATTCGAGTGTAGGAAAAGGGAGAGAAGGAAACATAGTAGGTGAATATGGATTGGGGGACAGAAATGAAAGAGGAAGCCGCCTGGTCGAATTTTGCACAGAGCACAACATAATCATAACTAACACTTGGTTTAAGAATCATGAAAGAAGGTTGTATACATGGAAGAACCCTGGAGATACTAAAAGGTTTCAGATAGATTATATAATGGTAAGACAGAGATTTAGGAACCAGGTTTTAAATTGTAAGACATTTCCAGGGGCAGATGTGGACTCTGACCACAATCTATTGGTTATGACCTGTAGATTAAAACTGAAGAAACTGCAAAAAGGTGGGAATTTAAGGAGATGGGACCTGGATAAACTAAAAGAACCAGAGGTTGTACAGAGATTCAGGGAGAGCATAAGGGAGCAATTGACAGGAATGGGGGAAATAAATACAGTAGAAGAAGAATGGGTAGCTTTGAGGGATGAAGTAGTGAAGGCAGCAGAGGATCAAGTAGGTAAAAAGACGAGGGCTAGTAGAAATCCTTGGGTAACAGAAGAAATATTGAATTTAATTGATGAAAGGAGAAAATATAAAAATGCAGTAAGTGAAACAGGCAAAAAGGAATACAAACGTCTCAAAAATGAGATCGTCAGGAAGTGCAAAATGGCTAAGCAGGGATGGCTAGAGGACAAATGTAAGGATGTAGAGGCCTATCTCACTAGGGGTAAGATAGATACCGCCTACAGGAAAATTAAAGAGACCTTTGGAGATAAGAGAACGACTTGTATGAATATCAAGAGCTCAGATGGAAACCCAGTTCTAAGCAAAGAAGGGAAAGCAGAAAGGTGGAAGGAGTATATAGAGGGTCTATACAAGGGCGATGTACTGGAGGACAATATTATGGAAATGGAAGAGGATGTAGATGAAGATGAAATGGGAGATATGATACTGCGTGAAGAGTTTGACAGAGCACTGAAAGACCTGAGTCGAAACAAGGCCCCCGGAGTAGACAATATTCCATTGGAACTACTGACGGCCGTGGGAGAGCCAGTCCTGACAAAACTCTACCATCTGGTGAGCAAGATGTATGAAACAGGCGAAATACCCTCAGACTTCAAGAAGAATATAATAATTCCAATCCCAAAGAAAGCAGGTGTTGACAGATGTGAAAATTACCGAACTATCAGCTTAATAAGTCACAGCTGCAAAATACTAACACGAATTCTTTACAGACGAATGGAAAAACTAGTAGAAGCCAACCTCGGGGAAGATCAGTTTGGATTCCGTAGAAACACTGGAACACGTGAGGCAATACTGACCTTAAGACTTATCTTAGAAGAAAGATTAAGGAAAGGCAAACCTACGTTTCTAGCATTTGTAGACTTAGAGAAAGCTTTTGACAATGTTGACTGGAATACTCTCTTTCAAATTCTAAAGGTGGCAGGGGTAAAATACAGGGAGCGAAAAGCTATTTACAATTTGTACAGAAACCAGATGGCAGTTATAAGAGTCGAGGGACATGAAAGGGAAGCAGTGGTTGGGAAGGGAGTAAGACAGGGTTGTAGCCTCTCCCCGATGTTGTTCAATCTGTATATTGAGCAAGCAGTAAAGGAAACAATAGAAATATTTGGAGTAGGTATTAAAATTCATGGAGAAGAAATAAAAACTTTGAGGTTCGCCGATGACATTGTAATTCTGTCAGAGACAGCAAAGGACTTGGAAGAGCAGTTGAATGGAATGGACAGTGTCTTGAAAGGAGGATATAAGATGAACATCAACAAAAGCAAAACAAGGATAATGGAATGTAGTCTAATTAAGTCGGGTGATGCTGAGGGAATTAGATTAGGAAATGAGGCACTTAAAGTAGTAAAGGAGTTTTGCTATTTGGGGAGCAAAATAACTGATGATGGTCGAAGTAGAGAGGATATAAAATGTAGGCTGGCAATGGCAAGGAAAGCGTTTCTGAAGAAGAGAAATTTGTTAACATCCAGTATTGATTTAAGTGTCAGGAAGTCATTTCTGAAAGTATTCGTATGGAGTGTAGCCATGTATGGAAGTGAAACATGGACGATAAATAGTTTGGACAAGAAGAGAATAGAAGCTTTCGAAATGTGGTGCTACAGAAGAATGCTAAAGATTAGATGGGTAGATCACATAACTAATGAGGAAGTATTGAATAGGATCGGGGAGAAGAGAAGTTTGTGGCACAACTTGACCAGAAGAAGGGATCGGTTGGTAGGACATGTTCTGAGGCATCAAGGGATCACCAATTTAGTATTGGAGGGCAGCGTGGAGGGTAAAAATCGTAGAGGGAGACCAAGAGATGAATACACTAAGCAGATTCAGAAGGATGTAGGTTGCAGTAGGTACTGGGAGATGAAAAAGCTTGCACAGGATAGAGTAGCATGGAGAGCTGCATCAAACCAGTCTCAGGACTGAAGACCACAACAACAACAACATTCATAGCATCCAAGTGACTTGGTGGTTATGTGGATAAATATTGATGAAAAATACCAAAAGTCTGATGTTCAGTTCCCCATCAGTTCTAGGATGTTTTTCTATTATTTAGCACCACTAGCAATGACACACATAAGCAAAAAATGTCAAATTGTGTTATGGTTTATGGATTACATCAAACTGTAGGTACTTCATACCTGACTGGGTAAGTTAGTTTAAAGGTCAGAGAAAGGCAGGGATACATTGTATCTGATTTGATCGTGACTAGAATAGTATTGTGGTGTTGAAACCAACCTCAGGTTGGCGACAGCATTGCCTTCGACATGCCATTACTACATAAAGTAACAGTAAAGATACAAACTTCATATTTTGTGAGGATGATTGACATCAGTATGTCATAATCCTCAAACCTGTGCTATAGCTATTTTTTCACAGTATGCCTGACTTTGACAATAAAGGGTAAACATCATGTAGTAAATAGCTATGCTTCAATGAATTAGTTTGCACCATCGATTTTTTGAGTTTAAGAACACACAGTCAGGTAACCTTGGCTTTAATGTTTCAACTTAGTGTTTATCTGAGTAATGTTACAGCCATGTTTTGTTCACAAGCACTGTTTTCAAATAGTATCAGACATACACACAATGCACTGCTAAACATATAATCACAAAATATAAAAGCAATTCACATTTCAGTGGTTGCAATATATAGATGGTAGGCAATGAGTACCTCAAACTCCATTTTGTTAAATTTTACAAGAGAAGCAAAGACAGTTTCTTAAGAAATAATATAAAGTAATACATAAAAAGATGCTACACGTGTAACTACACAGAAGAAGCCTAGGTATTGACAGCTTAAAAGAAATCCATGCACTTTTAAATCTCTCTTTTATAAAAAGTTACTGGAATTAAGAGGCTTTCACAGATGGATGGAGTCACAAGCTTTTCATTTCCTACCATCAAATTATATATTATTTTACAATTAGTACATGATTTCTTTACAGTACTCATGGAAAATAAAAATTATATCTGCAAGACAAAAGACTCGAGGCAATCACTTCCTTCTCACAGAAATAAAAGTTACAGTTACGCCAGTATATCCATGGTATTAAAACCTGTCTGGAAAACATCTTTCAAAGTCCATGTTACACCTGAAAAAATGCCACAAAGGGCATCTTTATGGAAATCATCAGACTCCTGCCTCTACCCAAGTCTGATGAAAAAAGAAAGTGAAACAATGGAAAATCCTGGATGGAATGTAAGAAAATTATGAAAAGGAAAGTTGCTACCCACCATATAGTGGCTGAGTCGCAGATAGGTACAACAAAAAGACTCCCACAATTAAAGCTTTCGGCCGTTATGCCTTCGTCAACAATAGACCTCACACACACACACACACACACACACACACACACACACACACACACAGAACTTCAGGCAACTGAAACCACACTGCCAATGAAAGCATAATTAGCAGTGTAGTGTGGTTTCAGTTGCCTGAGATGCAGTGTTGTGTGTGTGTGTGTGTGTGTGTGTGTGTGTGTGTGTGTGTGTGTGTGTGTGTGCGCACATGCGTGCATTGGCAAAGGTCTTAACAGCCGAAAGCTTTAATTGTGAGTCTTTTTGTTGTGCCTCTATGCGATTCAGCATCCCCACTATATGGTGAGAAGTAAGTTTCCTTTTCATAACATTGTTAGGAAAAAAAGTGAAAATTTTTGTCAACAAAGAATTTGAGAAATGTTGGATGATAAAGTTCTGCCATCAAGAGTTGCGAATATAGATTAGAAATCATGAAACTAGGATGCATAGCAACTGCAACCTTCTTTATCTGTTTAAAAAGTGAAGTAAATAGCATTTGTCAAAGAGGGCATGTGGTCAACTACTTATCCAGATTTGCAGGTACTTTAGCAGTCAAAAGTTTTTCAAATTGTGGTTCTTATACACTTTGAAGGAAAAGCTGCAGCCCAGATTGCGAAAAGGAAATGTGAGATAAATGTGGATGAAGTCTGGAGTTAAAGCTCAGTATAAGAAGAAAGAAGATATTATTAAGTGCTGTTATAACACATATTTACAATTAGCTAATACACTACACCCATTAGAACTAAAAGCTGCTGAAGAGAATGTTGAAAGTATCATAAACAAAATGCAGACTGAAATCACACACAGGCACCTAAAGAAATTAAAAGCCTTGCAACTAAAACTGCGTCAGCAACAGAACAACCAACCATCCAACAAAACACAGTTTACTCAGGAAAGGGCTAAAGCACAATGTAAAACCCAGATTAAGTAACAATGACCTCAAAAATCTTATCATACACACTAAAAAAGCAGCTAATTTAGCTGACTGAACAGACTGTCTTAGCACACAACATAAATAAAATTATTCATAAAAGCATAAGTAACCATAATGAAACCTCCAAAGCAGTTTATCAAGAGAGAAAGCTAGTAAAGAGCATAAACATGAAACTCAATAATAACAATGCCATGGTTCTGAAAGCTAACAAAAGCAATTCTGTAGTAATTATGAACAAAGATGAATACATCACTAGAACACTGACTTTCTTTTCTGAAAACAACATAGCACAGCTCAAACAAGATCCAACAATAAAATTCCAAAACAAAATCAGAAAAATGGTCAATAAATACAATTTCCTCTTCACAGAAAAACAAGCAAAAAACATTCATTTTAATGGACCCCACAGCCCCAAGACTAAGAACTCAAGACCAATAAACCCCATGTTCCATTAAGACCCACTGTTAATTCTAAAAACACACCTGCCTCCAAAGTCTCCCAATTACTGAATGAAATTCTGAAATAGTACTATACATTTGATAAATCATACTCAGTTAAGAACACAAATGAAGTAGCAACTAAAATTAAGGACATAAATATTCCTGCAGGTGCCAGGTTTGCCTCTTTTGATGTAACTAACCTATTTACAAACGTACCAACTGAAGAAATAATAAACATAACCCTTGAAAACTTAATAAAACATAAAACATTGTCAACTGCAGAAATATCAGAAGTCAAGGACATGTTACAGCTAATAATGTCTCACATTTACTTTACATTTAATGGGGAAGTTTACCAACAGAATGAGGGTCTCGCCATAGGCAGTAGCATTTCAAGTTTTCTGGCAGACACATTTCTCAATCATCTGGAAAGTAAGTTCTTTAATGAAGACAATAGATTCAAAAGTAAAATATTATATTACTGGAGATATGTTGATGACACCTTGCTGCTATTTGATGGAACAAAAGATGAGCTCGAAGAACTACTAGCAGTATTCAATTCTTTCTTCCAAAACATAAAATTCACAATTGAACATGAGGACAATGAAAGCATAAACTTCTTGGATCTTAAAATCGCTAACCGCCAACAAAACCACAAGTTCGGCATATACAGAAAATGCACATACACAGACATAACGCTGAACAACTCATCATGCCATCCTACCACACAGAAACATGCTGCTTTTAGGTCCATGCTACACAGAGTACACTCCCTTGATTTAGAAGGAAACACTGTCAAGAATGAGACAGATACAATAAAGAGCATTGCCATAAGCAATGGCTACACAGCCAAAACAATTGACAATTTAGGCAGACAAATACACAAAAGCAAGACAACGAATGGACACACTGTGAAAGAAGAGAAATTATTCGCCCGTATCCCATACCTGTGCCCCACATCACAAAAAATCGCCAACCTTTTAAGAAAAACAAATGTAATGGTTGCATTCTCAACCAATAATAAGTTATGAAACCTACTCATCCATAATGTAAAATCAAATACAAACACATACTACAACAGCAGAGTGTACAAAGTATCATGCCCCAGTTGTCCTGCCTACAATGTAGGGAAAACAGGCAGAAACTTCAAGACCCGTTTTCAGGAACATGTAAATGCTTTCAGGCTCAAGAATTTCGAAAAATCAGTCATTGCACAGCATATGCTGCAAACGAAACATGTCATCAACAGCCTAGAAAATAATTTGGTAATACTACATAATGAAGCCAATGGTAAGACCCCAAAGTCTGTTAGAACAACTGGAGATATACCTCCACAAAATCAAGAAACCAGAATCTATGTTAAATGACCAAACATATTTCAGAAGCAATAGTTATTTCAGTAATTTTAAAAACCTATTCTAAAGTTATTTCTTGCATATGTCAATTGTTTAATAGTTATATCTTTAGCACTATGAATAAATTCATCTTTGACAACATCATGTACAAAAACATCTGTGAAGTGCTTATAAACATGTGTGTACAAATGTACATCTTGAATGAAGTGACATGCGCTAAAATGACAGAGAAAAGAATGTTTGCCGGCACTAAAATGTTAAAAATGCATTCCTTGGGTGATGATGTAAGTTTACACTGTTCATTTTCCATTGTTTTGCATATATTTTCCGCATTCGACTTACGAAATTCATAACCTAGCATTAAACCTTTTCGTTACAGGAATATGCATTTCACCTCATTCACGAGAAGAAATAAAACATGTATTAATACAAATTAAACCTGTCGATCTACCCACAGGGTCCGAAATGCATTGTGTAGTTAATAAAACATGAAAAAGTTGTGACTGAAGGCGTTGTTTAAATCATATCTCCAATGTTTTTTTATTATTGTGTTTCTGGACTATATTGTACCTTTACCCACGGTGCTTGACAAAATATAGTGCTTGTACTGGCAGCTGTATTTCAGTGTGCCTTCCGATACATGTAGCAGATGTTCATTGTTGCAAAATTCTCAATAAATTTAACGCGATTCTCATGACTCATAAAAAGATTCTTCTACTTTCTCTTTCCTCCAGTAGATGGATCCAGCACATAACGTTCCCAACAACTTCTATTATTGTATTCTGGCTCTTATTAATGTTTCCTTAATACCTCTTTTTCCAATCATTGCACTATATATTTTGTTGTAAGATATTCATCCCTGATTAAGAGCATTAGATATAGCTGCTGTGCTGGAAAAGAGGCACAACCATCTCCACAGAGGATGGTATATTTTGGAGTGTTGGACATTACTAAGATGCTATCAGACAATGCACTGACCAGTGGCATGACAGTCAAGTGTACAACAGGAAGATGTCATGCCATTCATAACGATTTCCTCACTTGTACAGGAAACAGAAGCTATGACTACATCTGTACCCTTATCCATGTTGTAGTATACAGGATCATTAACACTGGCAACAGATCACAAAGATGACAAGTTTCGGTGCACACCGATGGCAGGGATAAAGTATGTAAAAAAACCATATGCAGATGATGCATTCCACTTGCCAACAGGCCACTTTTTCAGGCACATTGGGGAGGTATTCTTAAACAGGTGTCAGATAAGCCAGTCATCATCTTTCATTAGCAAATGATACAGAAATTACTGTCTGGCAATGTGCATCTGTTTGTCTGTCCACTACGCGCAGGAGATGACGTTCACATCCAGCCAGACCCCAATGCACTACCTCAATGCTTCCAAATTGCATCTTAATATATTTGAGAAACACATCAGCTTTATCAATCTCTGTGAATTGTATGTGGCACTTAAAAAGGTTTTACTTTTGGCATCTTGTGGGGTTAATGCTACATGCATTGTAAAACAATGAGGGAAAAGTGCTACATGATTAGGTAGAGGTGTCCAATGTAATTGCTCAACCATTGTGACACGTCTTGGAATCCTAATTCTGCCATCCCTGTACACATATTCCATGATGAAATTTGTTGCTGTTATATTTACTCAAGAGAAACTGCAAAATCCAGTAACGGAAAATACACTATGGAATAATGACAATATTATGAGAAGGATAGAGTGCAGTCTGTTTGTTGTGTGTGTCTGCAACTCAACATCTCCACAAGATGGTAGGTAGCAACCTATCCTTTTCATAATAATAAATGGGCAGGAACATTCCTGAAATTTTACATTTCAGCATATGACATGAAAGGGAATGAATAATTAGAACTGCCACAGCATTGCTAATGCTGACTAACAGTTATGGAGTGTTACTTACTTGTAGTAAAATTCCTTGAAATATATACAAGACTTTCTTTTCCTTCATAAACAGTTAGCAATTGGACTTGATACGAGCCACCAGGTGTGAGATTCTGCAAACGATAATGCAGACCAGTCTCTTCCTCTTGTAGTACAACACGGGAGGGTTCCCTTGAGTCTCCAATAGTCAAAACCTGTAGAGAAAATATAAGTCAACAAATGATAAATACAATGATAACATCAAAAGTAAGGTAAATGCAATAAGAGCATACAATAATAAAGTTGGCACTTTGCAATAACAATCATTATCCCAAGGAAGAAGAACTGAAGAGTAAATAATTGCCATGGACAACAAATGAGAGGACAATGTAGCTCAGAAGTGATTTCTGTGTCATGAACAGTTGTTAGTAAATATCTATGAATCCAGCCAAGATTCCTTAGATGTACGAGTATTGAAACCAAATAAAAACTGTAAAAGTAATTAAATCAATGTTCAAACTATTTATACTGTGCCCACAATGAGATTTTCACTCTGCAGCATACTGTGTGCTGATATGAAACTTCCTGACAGATTAAAACTGTGTGCCGGACCGACACTCGAACTCGGGACCTTTGCCTTCCGCGAGCAAGTGCTCTACCAACTGAGCTACCCCAGCACGACTCACAACCACCTGCCCGCAAAAGGCAAAGGTCCCGAGTTCGAGTCTCGGTCCGGCACACAGTTTTAATCTGTCAGTTTGTTATTTATACTGTGACTTCTCTCTATATATGATTTTATATTTGAAACAAGCTGTTGGCAGTATTGTCCAAGCAAACACTACCTACCTACCCACCTACCTACCTACCTACCTTCCACAGAGATGCCAGGGAAGGTGTATAAGGACAGGTTACGGGTCTTGAGTGGGTTTCATAGTGCTTAATCAGTGAAAGTACTTCGCACCAAAGGCAAGGTGCTGGACTCGAGTGCTGGTTCAGCACACAGTTTTAAGGTGCCAAAAATTTCGAAATAGTGCACATTCTGCTGCACAGTCTAAGATTCGTTCTGGGATTTCAACAGCTGTTTGACTGGCCTGATAATTTTTAAGAGATGGAGTGATCATTCACATCAGTGCAGGTATGCAACTTCCTTTAACCACTAAACAAAATCATGAGATGCAGTTTTTAATTAATGTGTGGTCCTTTTATGGGCTGATTACTTCCTCACTTCTCACAGAAACACACAAACAGAAGTGCAAATTGAAGAAAGAATAGAATTTGCACCCCTGTTCGGATTATTTTACTTATGGACACAGAAATTTGAATGAAACTCTTGAAGTATGACATGCACTCACATATCCATATATGATCATCATGAGAGCGAGCACAAAACAATATGGTACTGGACAGTGAGGATTTATTGGTGTGAGGAAAAAAATACATTTTATGCCCTATTAAACAGCTATATGTGAGGGGCAGAGTCTATATTACATGTGTTGACATGACTTCACAAATTCCTCAATAAGTTTCTAAAAATTGAGCTCAGCGAATGTCGAATACATTCTCTAAAAACATTTCTGTACTAGCAGATGATATGTTGTAATACAGTGTGTTCCTATCACATGATGTGCAGTACAGTAGTTAGCTGCTAACACTGTAAAGTAATAAGCAATAAATATCAAGGTGTGCAGTACATAGTGCGAACACTCACAGATTCAGATTTGTTTGGTAACTTAATCGTCCCAAACCCCATTAATAGTATTTTACAATACTGTAGAGCTTTTACAAAATGGACAGATTCATATATTTCAAAAATATTTCTGTAAGTTGCTATAAATGTCATCTACAGGTAATGAAAATGTGTTGAAACTAGTTCTTAGTCCTATAGCACTTATTTTACATAATGTATTAATTCCATGATGTAGCAATAACTTTATAAATGACCAGGCTGCATCCCCTGTACAGATATTTAAAGGATCCATCGAACAATGTTTCCCAGTATACAGAAAAAAAGGTTTAGATATTTCAACAAAAATGAAAAATACAGAGCATATGTAGCAGACAGACTACAGAAAATGCTTAGCAATAAGAAATATTACTAAAGAAAGAGGTAGCAAAAAGTAAGAACCAGTACAAAGCCAGAAATTATGCACATACCTGCATAAAGGAATGCATTAGGAATAAAGTTTAGCTTGTAAGAAATAATACTGAAAGAACATGCAAATGAAACATTTCAGCAAAGTAAAAAATTTTAACAATAATACTACAAATGTAATTCACAAATAACTGCAAGAAACTGGTATATGTGAAGGTCATAAGTGAAATTAGAAAAGCGATTTTATGTTAGGTCTTAAAATTATTCATTCATATTGTAAACAACAAAATTAAAATATTTTTTTTTTAGAATATTACAAAACAGCCACAAAGAAACAAACAAGGTGTGAAAACAGGAAACTGTCAACGAAGAACATAAAAATCATTGTGACAAATCAGAATACTTTAAATTTTAAAAGAAACAATTATGTGACATTGGATTAACGCAGAAACCTCATGAATTATAAATATTCCAATCATTGTTCTTGATAACAACAATACAGAATAATGGTCAGTAACAGAACTTTTATACAGTGTTTTTATAAATGGATTGTGCTACACATAAGGAATCAAACAGAAATTTAAGATAATTTTTTGGGATAAAGTTAATTCTGATAGGCCTACACAATGAGACTTAATGAAGTTGTTAGAGAACTGTACAAAACTCAAGGGTAGTGCAGGGCAGACAGATCACATCACAGCCAAACTCTCAAATAGGTGAAACACTAATACACCAAAGCAGCAAAGTTGTGCTGGCAGGAAGACAGGCAGAGAGACGGCACACATAGCTATAAGAAAACTGGCATGAGCTATTAATAAAGATATAGGGAAAGGCAAATCAGACTGGCATCTATGAGAAAAAGTGCAGCCAGTATGTGCAGGATCAGTTGGAAATTGAAGAATGAAAATGCAAAACCAGCTAAAGTATAGGAGGAGATTATTATTAAATTTGAGAGAAGTTAGGAACTGGGACCATAGTAAGAATGTCTGGAGAGGTTTGGCGGGGAAGTCGAACTTCAAGATTCCATGAATTTTGACATTACTGGAGCTGGCTTTATTCAATGTAAAACCTTTGTGGGAAGTTATTGGTCACAGCCTGCTGAAAATGCCATCAGCCGATTCAGACAAAATAAATCAAGTTAATCATGGAAAACCAAAATCAGGATGGCCATATGGGAACTTTAACTTCACTCCTGAAAAGAATTACAGTTATCTCCCAACTGCAGCAGCAACAGCACCACCACCACCACCACCACCAAAACCTCACTTGATCTTGATAATGCATAGAGCAGAAAATAACACAAAGAGAAGAAGGAAGGATGACATAATATGAAATGGAAAGAGAAAAAGAGGACGAAGCTGTATTATAATAAAAAATATCAATAACTTCAAAAGGTTAGCCCATACTTCAGTGAGAGATTTCACATTGTCGCCATCTTATATGCATACAATGGCATAAGTATTCAAATTTGACTAAAAACAAAATTTAAAACATAAGTAAGTTTTCAACAGGTTCACTCTAGCTTTTAAATTTAAAGATATTCTTTGTTTATGCCAACGCAACTAATGAGTTGTAGTCTTGATTTAAATACTTTCTGGTACTGTACCTTAATCTTATATCCCGAGGCATGGCCAACAAGTGGAGGACTCCAAGATACATCAGTCACTTTACCACTATGGACGGTTACAGAAAGATTGGTTGGTGCATCAGGTGCTGGAGAGTACATAATTTTCTTTTTTAATATAATGTGTCAGCTTGTGTGGATCAAAATCATTATTTCAGAAGTTTACAATGACATGCATTAAAAAATGTAAATTATACAAAAATGAATAATACAACTCTACAATGTTTCAGCGTGATGCAAAGCAGTGTGAAATACAGTTGGATTCCCACACTTTGAGGAAGGTAACTAACCTGTTGTGATTGAAGCTGTCCACGTCAACAGATCTTGGAAGCTGGAATTTGAGTAATACAGCCAAAAGTTGTATTTTGTGCCAGGAAGACCTTGAGAAAATTCTATAACGTCTCCAATATCCTTTGAGGCAATTGTAGTATTTGGTGCCGGCTTTCCATGTGGCGGTGAGTAGTCTAAACGATAAAGCCCATCTTGACTGAGATTCCCCGGGATTTGGATTGCAAGATCTGCACAGCTTGCAAACTGTAACATAAAAGAAAGGCATTCTGTCAGGTACATAAACAGATGATTTTTTTAGACTATCTTTTGCAAGCACATAATTGGAAATCATGATAGACATGTGTCACAAGTGAAGAGTAGGTGGCAACAAAACAAACACACACACACACACACACACACACACACACACACACACACACACAAAACAAAACAAAACAAAAACAACAATGTAAGCAGGTACAAAAATCTCCCATTCCCACATCCTTTCATCCCAATAGCTAAATTATCATCATGTTGTTCTGCTTCCAAATCATGGTTTGGGTTAAGCCACATTCCAAAGTCAATGGAAAAATGCTCTCCCCTGTCTTCTCACACTCTCAAGTATCTCTATTCCTTGGTGCATTTCAGAATGTTCACAGTGGTGGTCTCTCTGAATGTATTTGACTACATGTCATTAGGTTTTCACATTTTCCACTACATTACTTGCAATTACATGTGATTTGCATGTGTCAACACTTCTAATCTGGTCTAGAATCTTACACCTAAAATAAAGCTTAGGAATCTCATTTTTATTCTTCTTTTACCACTTTCTCTCAGAACCCACATTTCACTAACATACTGTATTGCAGATTTTGACACTACAAAATATCTTATTCTTAGATGTTTCCCTATACAGCCTCAGACTCCTTTTTATGTACCCATTTAACCTGCTGAACTTTTGTAGTTCTCTAAACATGTGTTATGAGAGATTTTACCAAACGGCTAAAATGGCCACCATGTCCCAGGTGCAGAATGTCCATCTAATACTTTCCAGAGTCAACAATAAATTATTTTTTCAGTATCTCATATAATTATTGACCGAATTTAAAATTTTAAAATGCTCTCTTGGTCTACTCACTAAGAAGTATAATTTTAAGTATAATTTTACATAAAAGATTTAACAATATAAGCCAAGTATTACAATTATGTCTTGAGGTGGCATAACTGAAAGCACGCAAATTACCCAGACTATATTCTTCCAGTTTTTGAGAGTGAAATCACATAGTGACTTCCAATGAAGTTCACACAGAATTTCAAACATTTTCAAAGCTTTTACTTTCTGACATCCCCACAAAATAAAGAAAGGAAAAGAGTTTACTGCTCATTACATTTTCACTGTTCATGTAGTAAAACTCCAATATCAGGCATCACATGTAATTTATTACTTCTTTGCTACTAACTCCATTTGCAACACATTCTGCAGACATTAACCACTTGCACCACTGAATATCCCTGCATGGTTATATTATTGTATGGCAGATGTTTCATGAAATATGACATGATAAATATATAAGTGTGTGAAGAGGTAGCCTATCTTAAAACTGTTTACCAGTTTTGGTTTTGTCTTTTTTATTAGTCTATGGGTGAGTAATCTGGAACTAATAAAATCAAAATTATTAGGGCCACATATCTTCAGTCATACAGGTTTTACATGCTTAATGACAAATATTTAACATATTAACTCATTTGTGAAGTAGTCGGAATGCTCAAGACGTTTTATACATAGCAGTTTGATTCTATTTGCAAGTCTTTCATTTTATGTACAGAAATCTTAATGTTGTAGCTTTCCAATTTTTTTTATTCACTTCTCTTCTGAGTGACAGTCTTCCAAGTCAACTTACAGTATACTTGATCATCAGCAAAAATATATTGTTTACAGTTTTTTTGTTTAAAATATTTGTTCTTTCTCCATTCCTGTAACAATTTTATCCATACAAATGTCAAACAGTATTGTAGAAAACCCACAAAATCCTGGACTAAGGTTTTGCTAACAGTTATTAAAAGTTATGACTGAGTTAATTGGATTCTGTTGGAATGCCCATTAAATGTCTTTACACATCCTAGGAGTAACATAAAAAGAGAAAGATTATATTCAGTCATGTTCCATTAATTGTTTATTTATTACTAATGGATCAGTAATTTCTAAATTCACACTGACATACCTATGTTAGATACTCAACTATTGGTTGTAATGTATTTAATTCACCACCACCACCACCACCACCACCACCCAGTAGGCAGCCATTGAACTGAAGCTGTCCACCTGCTTCCCCTGTGACTAAGCCTACATGATTGGTTCATTTCATACCCTATAAATTGGTACCCCCAGATATTTGTACAAGCTGACTGGTTCAAAGTTGTTAATCATTAATATTGTAGTTACAGGATATTACATTTTTGCATTCTGTCTTTTCACCAGAATGAAATCTTATGAAGCTCTGACTGAATACTAGTGCAGTTTTTTCTCCCAGATAGCACAACATTATAGATAACTGTATCATCTGCAAAAAAAAGTCTGATGTTACTATTAATATCACCTGAAAGGTCTTTAATTATACTAAATGGTCATTAAGCATCCCAACACACTTCACTGGTTCATGCCTGACATTACTTCCACTTCTCTCGACGACAGTACATCCAAGACAACATGCTGCGCCCATCTTCTTTAGCAAGAAATCCCCAGTCCATTCACAAATTTTGTTTGATTGTTCACAGGATCTTTTGAGTCATCAATCTTCTGACTGGTTTGATTTGGCTGACCAAAAATTAAGTCTCCTTCGTGAACCTCTTCATTTCACAGCAGCACTTGCGCCATATGTCCTCAATTATTTGCTGAACAAATTCTTATCTCTGCCTTCTCCTACAGTTTTTTCCCCCTCTATAGTTCCCTCTACTACCAAGGAGGTTATTCCCTGATGCCTTAACATATGACCTTTATTGTGTTCTGCTTCTTGTCACTGTTTTCCACACATTGCTTTTTTTCACTGATTCTATGGGAAACATCATTCCTTACTTTATCAGTCCACCTGACCTTCAACATTCTTCTGTAGCATCACATCTCAACTGCATCGAATCTCTTATGTTCTGGTTCTCCCACTGTCCACGATTCACTAACATGGAATGCTGTGCTCCCAATTTACATTCTCAGAAATGTTCTTTTTCAAATTAAGGCCTATGCTTGATACTAGTAAATTTGTCTTGGCCAAGAATGTCCTCTTTGCTTGTGTTAGTCTGCCTTTTATGTCTGCCTCTTTGTCCCCCGTAGGTTAGTTTGCTTCTAAGGTAGCACAATTTCTTAAATCATCTACTTCAAAACCATCAATTTTGATGTTAAGTTTCTGGTTATTTTTATTTCTGCTACTTCTTATTACTTTCACCTTTTTCTGGATTACTCTCAATCCATATTCTGTACCCATTAGACTGTTCATGCCATTCAACAGTTGCAGTAATTATTCTTTGCTTTTACTGAGAACAGCAATGTCTTCAGCAAATCTTATTGTTGATATCATTTTACCCTGACTCTCAATCCCACTCTTGAACCTTTCTTTTATTTCCATTATTGCTTCTTCAAAGTACAGATTGAACAGTGGGGAGTGAAACACTACATCCTGTGTAACATCATTTTTAATAACAATACTTCATTCTTGGCTCTTCCGCATATTGTATATTATCTGTCTTTCACTGTAGTTTACCCACTATTTTTGTGAGAATTTCGAACATATTGAAACATCTTACACCGAAACATGTCAGCGCACACACACCACTTCAGAGCGAAAATTTCATTCTGGAAACATTTTAGACTGTCTATCGCTTTTCCTTGGGCGTCATATCCAATTAATGTGTCTTTCTTCCATTATTAAGTGCAAAGACAGAACCGTCTCTCTGGTACCCGTGCCTTTACCTTTCCTAAAGCCAAACTATTCGTCGTCTAATAGATCCTCAATTTTCTTTTCCATTCTTCTCCATGTTATTCTTGTCAGCAGCTTGGATGCATGAGCTGTTACGCTGATTCTGCGATAGTTTTCGTACTTTTGGCAACAAACGTCAGTAGTCAAAGTAGCCGAGCCGTCGCTGTTATCGTGTAGTCGTAATTTCTAATACGACAACTGAGATGGGAGATGGGGGATTCACGTCCCGGGACTACGCAGGTGCTGGAGAGGATCACGGCGTAGTTCCTGCCGGCCGATATATCCGTTGCTGACAGATCCATCCGGGAAACCGCCGCAAGGCAGTCCTTCGTCTCACCATGAGTCAGGTAAAGTCAAGGGCATGGCAATGCGACGCAAAACGGGGGATAGATAATACCGCGGTCATACCTGAAGAACATCTCTCGCTGCGCGGAGAAACACGGGTTTTAACACCATCCCTCGTTTTTTGTGATATGTAATTACAACTGTTCATCTTCTGAACTTGACGCCTGCGATTCTCTTTTCTGTCTGAAACATTACGTGAGGGCATTCTGAATTCAAGTGGTCAGAATGAACCATTATTTCATTCGGACACGGAAATTCCAGCCGGTTAAATTCGGCCGTTAAAAATAAGCTAGGGCATATGCTCAAGACAGTGACCAGATAACAGTCTCTTGGGGCGAGGAACTGGTGAGGCGATAGTGGCAGTAAGAATCCTTATAACCACTCGTGATCGACGTGCTGATCCAGACGCACTGCAGCAATAAGTTTGACATGTCTTCTGAAATACGCCCATTTCTGAAAAGGCACAAATCGAATGTACTAACTTGGGAGACAGCACTGCTTTTGTATACGAGAGCACATGTTGCACGTGCAGCTAGTAAACGGGAAATGTTAACTCAGCACAACACAGAATGGGGGCCAACAATACCAGTGTACTCTGCTGTCTTCCAAAGTCTTGAACTCTGACGACCACTTGCGACTTCCAGCATCCAGTGTCTCCCTGGAGAGCGCGATTAGACAACCAAGATTTTTGATATGGTTCCCGTTGTTTGTCAGGTATGTGCCGAACTGGTAATCCCGTCTCAAATTTACCAAACTGGGGAACTCCTTTGAGGCCGGTGTGGCCGAGCGGTTCTAGGCGCTTCAGTCTGGAAATGCGCGACCGCTACGGTCGCAGGTTCGAATCCTGCCTCGGCATGGATGTGTGTGATGTCCTTAGGTTAGATAGGTTTAAGTAGTTCTAGGTTCTAGGGTACTGATGACCTCAGATGTCTCATAGTGCTCAGAGCCATTTGAACTCCTTTGCACCACTCACAGCAAGCTACTATCTAGCTAGAAAGGATTGACAGCTCTGTGACAGCTCGCCCTGCCCATTTGGATAGAAATGCATAATATTAGAATAATAATAACAGTTAAGTGGTACTATGAATACAGTGAGATCTCCACCATAATGACAAAATATGGGTGTTATAGCTATGTGAATTATTAAATCGCTTCTCACAGCAGCAGTCTCTAAGCTCAGTAAAAGAGGGTGCACTAACGGTGACAGGGTGTCAAGACTCTGCAGCTACCACGAGCAACAATATCTGCACCAGAACACTTTTTTTTCTATAGGGCGACAAGTATTTCACAATTTGTTTTCCGCTTTCATGCAAGCACCCACCTTTGAAAACACTTTGCCTTTAGTTCTTAAACTACGTTTTTGTTACCCATATTTGGCAGTGGCAATGTTAACTAAAACGGTACAGTGACTGTTTTTGGCTTCAGGGTGCTAGATGGCGTAGTCATTAGCGCCCGTCCAAAAGTAATTAAAACTCATTGTCAATTAATGAAAAAGACAGAAAAAAATTATTACTGTATCCAACGATAAAGAGGAAATTTGCGATACTAGCGGCTGGTTTTAAGCAGTGACGCAGTGAACATAGGCTCACACATGGGTTCTGTTGTGGGTAAGGCAGGTGGTAGACTTCGGTTAATTGGTAGAATACTGGGGAAGTGCAATCAGTCTGCAGAGGCGATATAAACCATCCCGAGAAAGTCTGCTAACAAAGTTTCAATAGCAGGCTTTAAATGGTGACTAGGAATACACTACAACCCCCTACATATCGCTGACAAACGCATTCAAACAATCATTCTTCCTGCGCTCGATAAGTGAATGGAAGGGGAAGAAACCCTAATAATTGGTACAATAGGACGTATCCTCTGCCACGCAGTTCGCGGTGGTTAACACACTATGAAGGTAATCGTACTGAAAATGCGTCAAACATCGTAAACGCACAAGGCGACTATTACGTCATACCGTTGTAGATATTTTGAAACACAATAACACAGACAGTTTTGATTACGAGAATTTACTGCAAAGGGAATAAAATGTTCGAATTGCAATCACATATAAACAGGAGAAATGAATCGAGTATCGCAAGAACAAGTTCTACAGCTTTTGACACACGACGCTCAGTACGAACTAAAAAATTATGGGACTAGTGCAGCAGGGGATACAACACGTCGGCTTTGAACAATGACGTCACAAGTCGCCAGAGAGCATGTATTACAGAGATGAAAGAGCTGAGGAGAATGTTGAGAAACAAAGGAATGCGAGAGAGATAAACATTGATTTTGTCAAAAGCATAAGTGTTTTTTGACTTTAAAAAAAAAAAAATCTCACGAGATAGAATAAACTGATCCTACTTTATTAATCAATATCTTGTCAAAAGCCGAGAAGCGATTGTTCTTTATGTTCTAGCTCCCTTCAGTACGTAATAAGTGTTTTTTGATTTAAAAAAAAAATCTTACGAGATAGAATAAGCTGATCCTACTTTATTAAGCAGCTCCCTTCAGTACCTAATAAGTGTTTTTTGGCTTTTAAAAAAAAATCTCACGAGATACAATAAACTGATCCTACTTTATTAAGCAATAGTGTTTTTTTGACTTTTTTTAAAAAAAAATCTCACGAGATGGAATAAACTGATCCTACTTTATTAAGCAATATCTTGTCAAAAGCGGAGAAGCGATTCTTCTTAGTGTTCTAGCTCCCTTCAGTACGTAATACGAGTTTTTTGGCTTTTAAAAAAAAAAAATTTCACGAGGTAGAATAAACTGATCCTACTTTATTAAGCAGCTCCCTTCAGTACCTAATAAGTGTTTTTTGGCTTTTTTTAAAAAAAAAATCTCACCAGATAGAATAAACTGATCCTACTTTATTATGCAATAGTGTTTTCTTGACTTTTTTTTAAAAAAATCTCACGAGATGGAATAAACTGATCCTACTTTATTAAGCAATATCTTGTCAAAAGCCGAGAAGCGATTCTTCTTAGTGTTCTAGCTCCCTTCAGTACGTAATACGAGTTTTTTGGCTTTTTAAAAAAAAAATTTCACGAGGTAGAATAAACTGATCCTACTTTATTAAGCAGCTCCCTTCAGTACCTAATAAGTGTTTTTTGGCTTTTAAAAAAAAAATCTCACGAGATAGAATAAACTGATCCTACTTTATTAAGCAATAGTGTTTTTTTGACTTTTTTTAAAAAAAATCTCACGAGATAGAATAAACTGATCTTACTTTATTAAGCAATATCTTGTCAAAAGCCGAGAAGCGATTCTTCTTAGTGTTCTAGCTCCCTTCAGTACGTAATAAGAGTTTTTTGGCTTTTTAAAAAAAAATCTCACGAGGTAGAATAAACTGATCCTACTTTGTTAAGCAGCTCCCTTCAGTACCTAATAAATGTTTTTTGGCTGTTTAAAAAAAAAAATCTCACGAGATAGAATAAACTGATCCTACTTTATTAAGCAATATCTTGAAACAAATAATTAGGTTAATTAAGTCACACGTTTAATGATGCACCCAATATCAAGCGATCGCTTTTAGATTTACATTCAATTATTTTATTCAATTATTTTAATGATAGTGCTTATTAGAACACAGAACTGCTTTATTGTCTATGCCTCGAAGTGAAGACATTACGATCTATGACTAAGGAATGACGTCATTGTTCAAAGCCGACGGGTTGTATCCCCTGCTGCACTAGACCCAAAATTATTTATCGTAAAATCGTAACTAGTATTGGAAAATAAAGTTTAGCTACATTAAGTTCAAAAGGTGACTTTGATACCCAGTTTCAGTAGTAAATCGAAAAGGGGTTTGACAAGAACTGTAATAATTTGCCAGAACAAAAACTACAGAGAACCGCAGCTCTAAAGCTGTAGTGGAGACGACATACAGCACTAATTAAAAAAAAAAAAAAATCGTTCACAAATCTTCGCTAGCATGTTTGTAGCTTATGCGGAGACTGCTACACGTACACCCAAATATATGCGTACTTATTGACAGTCAATCGACGTAGTTATCACATGAAGAATTGCAACTATTTATCGCAAAGAAAACGGGGTCTAGCGAAGCAGGGGATACAACCCGTCGGCTTTGACCAATGACGTCATACATCAGTCATAGATAGTAATGTCTTCGCTTCGAGGCATAGATAATAAAACAGTTCTGTGTTCCGGATAAGCGCTATCATTGTACATTAAAATAATTATTCGTAATGATATTGAGGTAATTTGGAGTATTAGTTTGTTATTGTAGAACAATTTTTAGTGTCTTATTTTCGTTTATAGAAATGGATTTGTCTGATTGTGGGTATGTAATTTTCGTTACTGTCTGTCTAGGCGAGCTTCGGTTATTCCTCGATATTTCCGTGTGGTAAGCTCACTTTTCCATTTCCTTCTTTCACTGTATTTCACAATTTTGACATATTTCACTGTTTTATTCCACCAATATGTGTATTTTCGTGTTGTGAAGTACGTAATAGAAATTTCTCAGCTGTCGATCTTCTTTCGTTTCTCAGCACTAGTATCAGTACGACATTTTCGAATATGTACTTGCTAGATTACAGGCGAAACCCCCGACACAACTAAAATTTGCATCCCGTCCTTCACTTCGCCTTTACACTGACGACACAACTAAAATTTGTATCCCGTCCTTCACTTCGCCTTTACACTGACATTATACATGTCAATTGGCGAGCAAGACACAAATGTTGCGTATAGCTATATAGCTCAAGTAACGAATGGGATACTATTAGAGTCCAAGGCAACAAGAAAACTGTACCCCATAGTGAAGTACGGGATGCAAATTGTAGATGTGTCGTCATCTTGTCTCCGTGTAGTTCAATTGAGGTACAGGTTGCAAATGTAACGTACGTCTATTTCCACCTTTTCGTTGCCAGTGTACATATATCGAGGTCAACGGAAGTCTGGTATACATATATTACATACGTAGGTCCTTCTGTCATCAGTAATACTGATATGTTTGTAAGAAAAGACTTTTAGTAATAGCGGAGACGAAGTAAACAACACATCGACAATTTGTATCCCGTGTTCCACTTAGGATTTACTGAAGCGGAGGATACATCGTTCAAGTGAAGAACAGGACAGTAATGCTAGTGAAAACGAAGAAATCGCCTTATGACAAACTCGTATTCCGTACTGTACTTAAGCAACATACTTCGAATGAGCTTTTAATTTGTATCGGGTGTTTCATTTACGGTTTAGTGAAGCAGAGGATACGCAGTTCAGGTGAACAACAGGACAGCAATGCTAACTAAGAAATCGACTACGCTGAATTTGTATCCCGTACTGCACTTAAGCAATACAGTTCGAAAGGCTTTCGAGATACAACTGACATACATGTAACGTGATGTATTCTTTGCTAGTAATATATTTCATTCATTTCTTTCCATTGTATTTTGCGGAGAAATACTAAGATACAAACACGCGATATCGTTAACGTGAAAATACTACTGGCCCTTATATATGTGAAGTACAGTTTTTCTCTCTTGCATTCTTTTGTTTCTGAACATTCTTCTCAGCTCTTTCATCTTTGTAATACACGCTCTCTGGCGAGTTCTGACGTCATTAGTCAAAGCCGACGGGTTGTATCCCCTGCTAAACTAGACCCAGAAAACGAATCGAGTGGCACGACAAACTGTACGAATTATGTATAAAGGGAAAGAGGCTGATAACTGGACAAAATGTTAGACGGTAGCAGTATTTTGTTTTTCGTACCCAGCAGAGATTAAATAAATAATTTCCTTCGAAAGCAACGAATGTATGACAATTAATGTTATAACGAAGTTACTTTAAAAATAAGCAAGCAGCAATGACGTCACGGCGACTATTAGCATTATGTCATTGGTCAAAGCCGAAGGCTAGTATCGAAAATTCCTCTTGACGCCGGTACTCGAAGGAAAAAAAAAAGTTAATTACATAACCTGATTTTAATGCAAATATAAGTGCAAACAGTTTGGAGAAAGCGGTATAATATTTGTTTAATAGTAAAATTTTTGAAGCTGTTTGTCGCTGGCAGTCATGCATCTAAAACAATATTCGCTTCGCCATATTACCTATGTTTGCCCTGTTGCTCAACATAACGAACCAACGCGGCGAAAATGTGGCCGAGTGTTGTGGTAGAGGGCGAATTGGAAACAGCGTCGTAAGGTCAGTTATACAATACGCCACATAATGGTTCTCAGGTGGCTTTAATGAGATAGCTGAGACTAATGCGCCAGATGACAAGAGTATGGCAGACTTAAAAAGCGTACTATTCTTTATTTGTTTGTCATGGTAGCCTATTTGAAACATACAACAGTATGTTATATCGCAATGTACTTCTAGAATTTGTAAACAGTGAAATATACGTCCCGTACATTCAAGTTCCGCTTTACGTTCGCAAATTTTCTGATCAGTTAAGAGAAACGAAATTTAGTTCATAGTTGTGCAACTCCAACTATACCAGTTACAGTTCGAAAATTATTTCCGTAGTAATAAGTTGTAATATTCTATGTATGCACGGAAAGCACTCTCTGCAGGTCCTATATATTGCATACATTATCGCTCTTGCGATATAATACAAGAGTTACAGCGTTAAGTGATAGCTGTTGCTAAAAGATTTTTCCCGAACAGGCTACATCATAAGAAAACTACCAAAATGATTAATTCTGAAGAAGTAGTTGTTGTAAAACGTTTATCATCACAAGAGTAGAAAAGTATCTGATTTCGACTCAACACAGTACACATAGCATTGGTTTTTTCCACAGTGTCTTTCTCAACTTTTACGAGAAGCTGCTTTTGTAGTACAGTATATACTGAGATGACGGATATCATGGAATAGCGATATGCACATACACAGATGGCAATGGTATCTCGTACACGAGGTATAAAAGAGCAGTGCATTGGCGGAGCTGTCATTTGCACTCGGGGATTAATGTGGAAAGGTTTCCGACGTGATTATGGGTGCACTACGGGAATTAACAGACTTTGAACGCGAAATGGTAGTTGGAAGTAGACGCAAGGAACATGCCATTCTGGAAGTCGTTAGGGAATTCAATATTTCGAGATCCACAGTGTCAAGAGTGCGCCTAGGACATCAAATTTCAGGCATTAGCTCGGACAACGCAGTGGCGGACGGCCTTCACTTAACGACCGAGAGCAGTGGCATTTGCGTATGATTGTCAGTGCTAACAGACAAGCAACACTGCATGAAATAACCGCAGAAATCAATGCGGGACGTGCGACGAACGTATCCGTTAGGACACCGCGGTGAAATTTGGCGTTAATGGGCAATGACAGCAGACGACTAAAGAGAGTGCCTTTGCTAATAGCACGACGTCGCCTGCTGCACCTCTCCTGGGCTCGTGACCATACAGGTTGGACGTTAAGACCGGAAAACCGTGACCTGGGCAGATGAGTCCCGATTTCAGTGGGTAAGAGCGGATGGTAGGGTTCGAGTGTGGCGCAGACACCACGTAGCCATGAACCCAAATTGTCCATAAGGCACTGTGCAAGCTTGTGGTGGTTCCATAATGGTGTGGACTGTGTATAATGGGTCCTCTGGTCCAACTGAACCGATCATTGACTGGAAATGGTTTTTTTCGGCTAGTTGGAGAATATTTGCAGCCATTCATGGACATCATCTTCCCAAACAACGATGGAATTTTTATGGATGACTATGCACCAATGTCACTGGGCCACAATTTTTCGCGATTGGTTTAACACTAGGAGGACCGAGGGGCCAAACTGGCCCCTTTTTCGATCTTTTCACTTGTTTTTTGAGCAAATCGTAAGTTCGACTGACTTGATATTTTGTGACTTTTCATCAGTCATATGAAATATTAATCACCGCGTTTTGGAGTGTCCTATTTTTATTAGGTTGTGAAATATGAAGCTTACCACCTAGAAGGACGGCGGGCCAATTTGGCCCCTCCAACATTTCTCTGTATTTTGAGGCTACTTATTTGCAATACTTCGTATGAAATCACATCAACTGTTGTCCCTTTGTTGTTCAAATATGCGACAACAATGTCATTCAATCCAGCGCTGACTGTTGGTTAGTTGACGCAAGGATTTCAGTTATTGTCTGTTGTGACGGTATCTGAGAGTCATCCCTGCAGTCATGAGCTACGAATACAAGAAGCGGCTAACAGACGCTGAAATACTAGCAGAACTGAGAAAAATAGAAGATGAAAGTTCAGGTGAAGAATTTGAGTTTTCCGACAGCGATCAGGACACTGAAGAAAGTGTAGTAGTCCCATTGTGTGCAGATGAAGAATGTGATTCGTGCAACGAATGTGATGATGTAAACACAGCCCAGGACAGTTTTCCGCTAAATTTAGGGGAAAATGAAGCTTCTACATCCAGCATGCCTTCTGATGTTCCAAATTCTAGCTCTATAAGGTCAACAACCCGGACAACATTTGCTTCCCCCGGATGTCCATCAAAAGCTAATACTGGGCAACCTACTGAAGAACAGCAAAAGATAGGACCGTGTGGAAAATTGTACCAGTGGGTTCTAATGCAGGTCAGTAATATTTCTGCTCTTTGTGTATAGTTTTAGTTTGTAAAATTACAATAACAGATTACTCATATAATATGAGTACATTACACGCTATAAAAATATTGTTCTTTTTTCATATGTTTTCAGGTCGTCTACAAAGTCATAACATTTTGCAGGAGAGCTCAGGACTAACGTCATATGCTAAAAGGAAAATTCAAAGTGGGAAACTTCTTAGTGCTTGGCGTTTAATTTTCAGTGCTTCCATGATGCGCCACATCAAGCACTGTACTAAAGCTGAGGCTCGTCGTCGAACACAAGACGATTCCTGGACAGTAGACACTGAAGAACTGGATGCTTTTGTCGCCATAATGCATGCAAGAGGATTGTATGGGGCAAAAAATTTTCCTCTCAAAAGCCTATGGTAAACAGTAACTGGTTCTTCGTTTTTCAGACAAAGCATGGGACGAAACAGAGTTATCGAAATAATGAAGTATATGAGGTTTGACACCAAAGTCCACTAGTTCTGAACGCCTCAAGGCTGACAAATTTACTCTTGTCTCAGATACTTGTAATGCTTTCATAGAAAACAGTGCGTGTCATGGCTCTGAGCACTATGGGACTTAACAGCTGTGGTCATCAGTCCCCTAGAACTTAGAACTACTTAAACCTAACTAACCTAAGGACATCACACACATCCATGCCCGAGGCAGGATTCGAACCTGCGACCGTAGCAGTCGCACGGTTCCGGACTGCGCGCCTAGAACCGCGAGACCACCGCGGCCGGCAGTGCGTGTCATGCTATAAAGCAGAACCTTATCTTACAGTTGATGAACAACTTTTGCCGTCTAAAACAAGATGCACATCCACCCAATATATTGCAAGCAAGCCAGATAAGTTTGGCATAAAATTCTGGTTACTTGTAGGTGTTTCTAGTAAATACACACTGAATGGATTCCCATACATTGGTGCTGATCCCCTTCGACTAGCTGACCAAGGCGTAGGTGAAAATGTTGTTCTTAGGCTTATGGGACCATACTTAGGCAAAAGTTTGAATGTCACTACTGACAGTTACTTTACTTCGCTAAGCCTTGCAAACCATCTGAGGGCAGCATCCACAACTTTAGTAGGTACTTTGAACCGTAATCGAAGGGAGATGCCTCCTGCTGCAAAGATGAGAAAACAACCACTCCACTCGACTATTGTGTATAAAAATGATGGAACAACATTAACATTTATCAAGGGAAAACAAATAAGAATGTTTTGTTACCGAGTTCACTTTACTCTCATGTATCCCTGTCCGATAGTCAGAAGAAGATTCCTGAAACAGTGCAATTCTACAATTAAACAAAATGTGGGGTCGACGTTGCCGATCAAATGACAAGGATGTACTCCGCAAAAGCCGGTACAAGACGTTGGCCAATGCATGTATTTTACAACACTCTTGGGTGTTGTATAAGGAAGTGACTGGTACGCGACTTAGCAGGCGGAAGTATATTTTTGATTTGTGTGAAGAGCTTCGAGCGCAATATGTATCATCAAGAAATAAAGAGCCAGACCAGAATCATGCAGACACTAAAGGCGGACCAAGAAGTGTAAAATTCGTTCCTCATGTAAAGGAAACCATACTGCTACTGTTTGTTCAGGTTGTGAGGAAACAGTATGTGGCAACTGTGAGAAGAGAAGACGAGTGTGGCACGACAAGTGCAGCAGTAAACAGCAGTGAACTGCCGGCCGGAGTGGCCGTGCGGTTCTAGGCGTTGCAGTCTGGAGCCGAGTGACCGCTACGGTGGCAGGTTCGAATCCTGCCTCGGGCATGGATGTGTGTGATGTCCTTAGGTGAGTTAGGTTTAATTAGTTCTGAGTTCTAGGCGACTGATGACCTCAGACGTTAAGTCGCATAGTGCTTAGAGCCATTTGAACCAGCAGTGAACTACGGTGGAGTGTGTGTGTGTGTGTGTGTGTGTGTGTAATGTATTTATTTTATTAATAAAAATCAACAAAAGCTATATGTGTTTGTGTGTGTTACATTCCATTACCTATCATAATCTGATCAAATAAACATGGGGCCAATTTGGCCCTGTCGGTCCTTGTAGGTAGTAGCCTGCCTGCGGTCCTCCTAGAGTTAAAGAGCAATCTGGACCATTCGAGCGGATAATTGGCCACCCAAATCTTCCGACATGTATCCCATCGAACATTTATGAGACACAATCGAGATGTCAGCTCGTGCACAAAATACTGCACCCGTAACACTTTCGCTATTATGGCCTACTAAAGAGGCAATGTGGTTCAATATTTCTGCAGGGGACTTCCAATGACATGTTGACTCCATGCCACGTCGAGTTGCTGCACTACGTCGGGCAAAAGGAGTACCGACACGATATCAGAAGGTGTCAACTTGGTGTATATTTTAGAATAGAAGATGATAGTGTGCATCTCCACGTACTTCATACATTGGAGTTAACATATTCAGTTATATAATCACTACCAACGTTAAACATGGTAACACCGATTATGGCTCTGTACCGGTCGGAGTGGCCGAGCGGTTCTGGGTGCTACAGTCTGGAACCGCTACGGTCGCAGGTTCGAATCCGGCCTCGGGCATGGATGTGTGTGATATCCTTAGGTTAGTTAGGTTTAAATAGTTCGAAGTTCTAGGGGACTGATGACCTCAGATGTAAAGTCCCATAGTGCTCAGAGCCATTTTTTGATTATGGCTGTCAAAAAATTGCACATACTATGGCTACAGTTCCCAACAATCGTCATTTTGAAGCGAGTATCATAGAAATATGTTCATGGGCATGAATACAGCCATTATTCCGAACTTCAAACGAGTACGAGCGGTATCCAGATCACAGTAAAGGGCAGGCATACACAGACCCGTGGTAGTAAAATGTCGTATGTTCTATAGTTCACATTGTCGCACATGACAAATGAATTACAAATACAGGATGAATTTTCTCGAGTCTTGTATAAATGTCTCTCTCTCTCTCTCTCTCTCTCTCTCTCTCTCCTCCCCCCACTCTCTCTCTCTCTCCCCCCCCCCCCCCACTCTCTCTCTCTCTCTCTGTCTCTGTGTGTGTGTGTGTGTGTGTGTGTGTGTGTGTGTCTGTGTGACCCATTCGCTGCGATTACCCTCGTTTGATGATCCCACCACTCATTTTTAACTTTTCCGCCGATTATTCTCCTCACCCCATGATCTGCGTTATAATTGCTGTCTTTTCTTGTACCGCACAGTCTTACGACAGAACAGCTGTCATCCCGACCCTAGTGCTCTTTTACTGCGAGCTTCTGAGGAAGCCTTCATGAGTCAGTAATTAGTGCCGAGTCGCACACGGCTAGAGAAACGCGGCTGTTCCTCCCCATCGTGTTAGGCTCAAGAAATTCAAAAGGACAGAGAAAGCTGGCGTGCGAGAGAGCGAAGCCAAGCCCCGGCACGCCCAAAGTCGCGGAAAGCGCCGGTCCAACTTCGCTAGCGGACCGCTAACGGTATCCAGCCAGCACCCACCCTGCCGCCTCACCTCACAAGGGCAATGACACCCGAATGAATTCAGCAGTGACGGGCTCTTTCGTATTTTCTGCGAAGCTGTTTTGCATTTTCGGAAGTAACGGATGGTATGCGAAAAAAGTCTATTATGTTTAACTGTTGACTGCCAATTTCCTCCGGGACAAACGTCACTGAATGAACTAAGATACTTTTTTTTTTTCTTTTACTGCTTCTACTTCTTCAGTGAAACCATTGTGTAACCGGAAGATGCGAAACGCAATAAAATAACTGCCTTAATGCCCCTGCAAACGATCAAACGCGTTTGACAAAACTACTCTTATCCAGCCGCGGATTTGCCAAGCAAGCTCGTACACGTTCAAACAACGTTTGTCAGTTTAACCTCACTTTGCAGCAGACGCTGTGAGAAAAAACGACTCAGGTCCATGGAATGGCTTAAAATGAGAGATTTGCCCATGAATATCTTTTAAAGGACATGTTACCCTCAGAACCCGATGATTCCATCAACTTTCCTCGAATGGACAATGGAAACTAATAAAACTTGTGAAGGTCCTCCTAAAAGGGCAAACTTATCTGCCAAGTTCGCTGTTATGTAGCCACGAATGTGTCAAACAAACTCGTACACGTACCAAGAAAGCTTGTCAATTTAACCTTACTTTTGAAGCAGAAGTTTTTCGTGTATGCTCTGTTTTGGCACAAGAGAGAATTGCTACAAATGCAGATAAGCATTTTTAGTAGCACGGAGGGCTGCATCAAACAACTCTTCGGACTGAAGACCTCGAAACAACAACACAGACTCTGACACTGTTGTTTAAAGAAGAAGAAAACAAGACGCTGGTCCAAAGAATGGTTTCAAATGAGAGAGAAATATGCAACTCAAAACCTGTTGATGGAAATGTTACATTCAGAACCTGATGACTACATCAACTTTCTGTGGCTGGACAGTGAAATGTTCACTAACTTGTTTAGCGTTACTTAGTCCTCACATTGAAAAAGGAAACACAAGTATGTGAAAATTTATTCACTTCTACTTATTCCTCTGACAACAGTTCACTAAAATACCACAACGTAGAAACATGTAGCCCACATCGTCCGTGAAAGAACCGAAGAACTTCGATTCCTTTAATTTCATTCCGCTCCCGCTTGTATATTACTATTTGCATAAAATACTGATTTTGTTCACGGGCTCTTCATGCTTAATATATGGCTGGGAAAGATGTTATACCTTTACCATTTTGGTAATTGCCAGGGCTATTTTGTCAAACTTTCCGTCAATCAAAATTTCTGCCACACATCATATATACTTGACAAACACGTCAAACAGCACCGTACACGGTCAAATATTTGGCAAGCATAGTTAAGTTTGACAAAACGTTTGATCTCTTACGGGGACCTTGACAAGACGGTCACTGCGTTAGATATGCGACACCAATATCCTTTTTTGCACATTTAACTAAACATATCTCACGACGTATCTGCAGTTCGACTACTATTCTTGTATCTATGACTCAGAGGTTGGCTGCCCCGACACTGATCCTAAAATCTGGAATTCGATTCCCAGTCAGTCCTAGGATTTTTATTTGTCACTTATCACTTCTCTCACCTCTGATAAAATTATTAACGTGAGAAACGCCGAGCTACACGGTGGTTAGGAATCACCTCATCACTGTCTGGGTTAATTCAGATCAAAGGTACAACGAACCTGTGAGAAAATGAGCTGTACTTCTTCGGATCATCTCTGTTACCTCTATCAATCCTATATGTTACGGGTCGCAGGCTGGCAAGCAATATTTATTAACTGGACGGTTTTGAAGCTCTAGTGGTAGTCGTGTTCGCAGGCAAAATTAGATTTTTTGCAAAGATCTGTTTTTTTTAAATTTATTTATTTAAACTCAAAGCCGTTTCAGCATCTTTGTGCCACCTTCCGTGGATATTCTTTACTAAAGTCTGTAACATGTAAACATATTGTAAGTAATAACACTCTAGCAAAATAAGGCCCAAAAACAGTTTCTGACTGTTGTTGTCATTACCTTGGGCTTAACCCCCCTCACACACACACACACACACACACACACACACACACACACACACACACACACACAGGGAGAGAGAGAGAGAGAGAGAGAGAGAGAGAGAGAGAGAGAGTTATACAGTGAAGAAGTATTACTTGTTTGTGTGAGCATTTCAACAACATATGAGAATGTGGATGAGAACGGATATTTCGAAACTCACTGTTCAGTAATCGCGAAATGTTTTCGCACAACAGAATGACGTTTATAGATAAAGTTATTTGTTAACTAGTCAAGCAAACTGACAGTAATATCGTTTAACTGCAGATGGTAACCTATCAAAGCTATCAATATACAGTAATGTACAGAGGGTCCTACATAACCCAACAATGAAGAAAAAATTAAGGTAATAACAACAGACAAGAACTGTTTTAAGCCTAACTTCGTTAAAATAATTACAGTTTAACAGTTGTTTACACTTTACAGAACTGAATAAAGTGTCTACTGACGATGGCACAAATTCGATTACCGTATTGACGTCTGCCGGCTCCCTCATAGTTCGCATATCGAATGTTTGTAAAAAATAAAAACTTTCGGAGTTTCTCTCCAAAATGCAATATGTGTGAAATCTGTACAATGTTTGGTTCTTGTGCAATAAATAATTGAAAGTGTTCCCGGACTTTATGTACGCCCTGTATTAGCGTCGTCCTCCGGCAGTTCAAAAATGGTTCAAATGGCTCTGAGCACTATGGGACTTAACTTCTGAGGTCATCAGTCCCCTAGAACTTAGAACTAGTTAAACCTAACTAACCTAAGGACATCACACACATCCATGCCCGAAGCAAGATTCGAACCTGCGGCCGTAGAGGTCGCGCGGCTCCAGACTGCAGCACCTAGAACCGCTCGACCACTCCGGCCGGCCCTCCGGCAATCTCACTGTGGTAACTTTGCTGTCGTGAAACTCGAAGCCACATATTTATCCAATAATAATAATAATAGTAATCTGAAATCCCCGGCAGTTGTGGTACAAACCAACTTTTTCTCGGTCAACAATACCTACGCGATGGACAGCTGTCAATAAATTTCAACTAAGACACGCTCCTTCATTTACTTGAATGTAACTCAACCAACTTCTATGCGTTCCTAAGATTCATACAGATTATGCAGTACAACTTTTCAGTTGGTATTATTCACTCGACGCCGGTCATGGTATTACCTACTGGTACTATTCTACCAGAAGTGAATATGAACGCCACGTTTAGAATTTCACATTCCGTTGAGGTCGATGTCGTTCGGGACGGAATATTTTCAGATGCACCAAGATAGACAACGAAAATGAAAGCATCGAGATGTTCACTTAAAGAGATTTATGGAAATAAGCACTCATCCACATCGCTTGGTCAACGGTTACATGTTTGTTCGTGGGGAACGGGTCAGTTGTTCCAATCCATTAGGTTAAAATCTTCCCGTACTGCTTATTCCAGGCTACCTCGCTCCTTAAAACATAGAATAGCACGAGAAAGTGGATTAACTTCGGCGCGAATATGGGTGGAGAAGTGAACCGATAGAGCCAATATGAGAACGACAAGATGATTCTCTAAAGTCAGTGAGTAGCGAATCCTCGTTATAATCGCACTGGAACGCCTCTGACCGACCCTCTGGCAGCAACGTCATACGCAAACCGTTCCTGGTTTCTGTCCAAGTGCTTCGCGCGCTATGTCCTTCGAAAGTAGAACAGCGAGAATACGCGCGCGTGAAAACTTCCGTAGTATAGTTTCCAGCCTATTTTCACTTACGATATGATTAGAATATTTACGCTCCATACGCGACGATGATAGATTGAAACATTTTAGTACATATATTTAAACTTCACAAGCCATGCATTGTAATTAATCCCTCCACTAAGATAACTACACCACAGAAAGCGGGTGCAGCGTGGGAACTTTATCAGAAAGAAGACACAAATGAAAACATTACCACGTGAACAGTGGTATTCTTTGTTAACGGCACTTAAAGTAACATGTAAATACCGACACAATGAGAGATATGCCAAGGACCCATCAATTTCAAGCTACTTGTTACTTGTTTAGACAAATGGATTGCAGTTAATCGTAAATGGGGCAGTTCCCAGGCTTTCATCATGTGTAAAAATAATTCCGCTTCTATTAACAGATTTATAATACCGTGATGAAAAACAGCTTACGTATTTTACTAGTACATTTAAGAAACCAAGATGGAATATATCGAACGAAAACTCGCCCATGAAAACAGTGCTCGCAATGATGGCAATTTTGAGAAGTCAAAGAGTGGAAGGTTTTTCAAAAACGGAAGAAATGCTATTCAACACGGAGAATTCAGGCGCTAATGAAGGAAACACCATGCTAAGTGACAGTTTCAACATAAAAGAAACATTCCAGTCACACTGTACAAAGCGCATTGACCGAGCATATTCTATTGTCTGCATGAGTACCTACAACAAACTTCAGACCGAACAAAATACAAAACTGAGCCAGTCGCTGGTGACTGGATGAAAGGAGGAGAAAAAAGCTTCAGATCCCACTTCTACTATTAAAGTAGAAGCTATGGTTTCGCAAATTATTCATTCAGAATATTCTGTATTTCTCCGACTGATACGTGCTATTTTGACAGAGGCATATGCGAACCCTTGTGCAATACATTCCAGCAATGAAGACTTGCTCAGGGAAGTCCACTATTTCTTCAACATGTTGTTACTAAGTAAGTTCTCTGGATTGAAAGACTGTGTGTTGATAACACCCGAATATTCTATCTGCAGTTTATTAAAGTACTCCACTTCTTAGTTTCGTCTACGCGAGTCTCAATGCTTTGTTGTTCTTTTTGGCTAATGGTCTGAATTCCTTACTAGTAAAATGGACCCTTCAGAATAGCATCTACTTGAGTTTCATTTTGTTTTTCGGAGCAGTAAAAAAAGGGATACAAGGCTGAACGTTCCGTCCGCGAAAAGGTCTTGCGGACATGGGAACAAGATGTTTGCTAAACAAGAACTGATAAATTTTAGCCTGAGGCCTGGATGAATTCTACTGTACCATGTCACCATAGGTAGACGTGTTATCATTATGTAGTAACGAGCTCTGGATCCGGTCTTCTGCCATCCATCTCAGTTTGCCTGTAAAAACATAGGCGGGGAAATTGTGGTGTATCTGTCTGCCGTAACAGTCCTAACATATTCCGGCACAACGGTCTTAATGATTTAAGATACATGCAACTGTCGTTACCTGGCACGATGACTTGCACGGAGGGCCGTTTCTTAGGAACGTTGCCGCAGTTCTCGACACCTTCAACCTTTGCCTCCTATGGCGATTCAGCAAGACCAGGAAACACAATCATTTACAAAGAGCAGATTTTCATCCTAGGTATTCGTTTCGCCAGTTTTGTACCTTCCTACAAACTATACGAGAGTAACTTTTTACACGATGGTCCACATAAGCGACGCTTCGTCTTGTAACTGCAGATGCCAGATGACCTGTGCGGTCGTCATCTTTCAACCATATCTTGTGGTTATCAACAATGTTCTGTGTTTCATTCACTAAATATTGTTCTCTATGTTTCAGAGTCTGTAAATGCTCAACGTGTTCATGATGAGATATCTGACATGAACCAATAAATCGCTGGCAAATTGTTCTGAAATGTACCTTAAAGATTTTTCTAAAAAATTACAAATGAAACACAAACGAAGACCCCTAGACAAAGGGGAAAGGAGCGGGGAGAGGGAGGCGGCAAGGAATATAAGAATTTAACGTCCCGCCGAAGATGGGAGCACGCTCAGGCAGAGGGAGTGTGAAATGATAGGAAAATAAAGCAGTTAACGCAGGTGCTCTCTCTCGAGTTATAGCAAGGCATTTAAATCTACATACATACTCAGCAGGCCAATGTACAGCTCAAAGAGTTCTTAATGTTGTGACCGTCTCCTTTCTGCTGTAACTACTCGCTTTGCCACTTTAAACAATTCATTAATCTCATGTCTGTTTTGTATCCGGCCTCCACTTTGGTTAATTTTCCTGTTCGTCTTCCCGGTCGCCCAGCAAGGGGAACGGTTGTTATGAAATTTGTGTTAATAATGCCAGGCAATATGTTATTCCCCCCCCCCCCCCCCCCCCCCCCCCGGCAAAGGCCTTGCCACAGTGGATACACCGGTTCCCGTGAGATCACCAAAGTTCGCTGTTGGGCGTGGCTGGCACTTGGATGGGTGACCATCCGGGCCGCCATGCGCTGTTGCCATTTTGCGGGGTGCACTCAGCCTCGTGGTGCCAATTGAGGAGCTACTCGACCGAATAGTAGCGGCTTCGGTCAAAGAAAACCATCATAACGACCGGAAGACCGGTGTGCTGACCACACGCCCCTCCTATCTGCATTCTCAGCTTAGGATGACACGGCGGTCGGATGGTCCCGATGGGCCACTTGTGGCCTGAAGACTTTTATTGCACATTATATGTTTCATTATTTTGGTAACTTTTGGTGTCTGGTCGTGATGTCCATTTTTTCGGACTTTTTTAGGTCTCATTTGTCGTTTTGACACGGAATCTCTGGTTCCACGACAACATTGCGGTGAGGGTGACTTAGTTAATTAAGTGATTTTATTTGTAAGTAACGTCACGTTCTCTTTTTTAATTTGTTATAATTTCGAAAATTTTTCCCCGTCTGATATTTCAGAAAAAGATTGTGGATTAAGCAACTGTCCTGTGGTTTCTTCATTTTTCAAAATGACAATGTAGAGTGTACGGCGGAGGGTACTTTGCACCATTGTTAGTCATTTTCTTTCTCTTTCCACACTAAAATGGACTTAAGGAAAGAAGTTTGCACATGTGCCTCTGTAGCCCTGATCTCCCTCGCTTTTTTTTCCATTCTATCCTTAATGCGGGAGACCGATTGAGGCAGTACAATGGCTCCCCCACGAGTTGTAAATGCTAGTTCTCTAAGCTTTCTCAATAGAGTTCCGTTAAAAGATCAACGCTTTCCTTCCAAAGATTACCTTGCAAGGTCACAGAGCACTTCCGTAACACTCTCATATTGGTCGAACCTTTCGGTACTGAATCTGGAAGCACGTCTCTGAACTGATTTGATGTCATCGTGTATCCGACCTGGTGACTTCCCCACATACTCGAGCAGTGCTCAAGAACTGGTGGCACAAGTGTTGTGTACGCGGTCTTCTTTATAGGTATGCCACATTTGCCCAGGACTCTCCCAATAAACCGTAGAGGTCCTTTCGCCTTCCCCAAAGCTGAGCTTATTTGCTCGTTCCAGTTCATATTTCGTCGCAACGTCACGCCTCGATATTGCATCGGATGGAACAGAGTCGAGTAGCATTAATACTATATTCGAATATCACAGGAAAGGTTCTCCTACCCATCAGCATTGACTTACTTTTATACGTATTTAAACCTGCTATCTGCCCCGGCAAATAGATATGCTAAACAAGTCACATTGAATACGACCCTTTCCTGTACGCAATAAGGCCGGCCTCTGTGGCCGAGCAGTTCTAGGCACTTCAGTCCGGAACCGCGCTGCTGCTACGGTCGCAGGTTCGAATCCTGCCTCGGGCATGGATGTGTGTGATGTCCTTAGGTTAGTTAGGTTTAAGTAGTTCTAAGTCCACGGGACTGGTGACCTCAGATGTTAAGTCCAATAGTGCTTAGAGCCATTTGAACCATTTGTACGCAATAGCATCAGTAAAGTCTCTCATACCGCTGTCCACTTTCTCAGACATCATGGAGAACAGGCGCGATCCCGCCACACTTTCTAGGGACACTCCCCACGTTACTATTGTCTCCGACGAATATTCGCTGTCCTCGCAACGCGTCTGTACTTAAAACGGCTGAAAGGAGCACGGTACAAGGCCCTGGTTGCAGGTTGTCTAAAATCTTCCAGGGGCAACAAAAGTTTCGTTTTCAGTATTTCATATAATTATCGCCCGAATTTAAAATTTTAAATCTACTCATTAAGTGGTATAATAAGGTTTAACACAATAAAGAAAGTATTAAAGTTAGAATCTGTGTAGTGTCAAAATACTTCAAGACACGAACAGCATCTGCTTCAAACGCAAGGTTAAACTGACATACTTTGTTGATGTAAAGACTTGTTTGACAAACCTGTGGATAGAAAACGGCGAATTCGACAAACAAGTTGGATCGTGTACGTCGTACGGCATCCACTAAAGCTATGTTTCGCACAATCTATGCTTTCTAGATCCTCTCCGCTCGTGGACTGGCTGCTGTGTTTTCCTTACGTTCGTATCGTCATTATAGACATTACATATTATACCTTGCTGATTTTTGGATAGAAATGTCTCCAGGAAACTAGTTATATTCGAGCTTAGAATATGCTGAAGAATCGCTGCAGACCAATCTTAAACACATAATGTCTCTATACATACTCGTACGTAACAAAAGTCACTCACTGTAGTTTCTGTCTTTATGATCGAGATAATCTCAGGAACTACAGGTGGGACGTTGATACAGCTACTACTAACGTACAGTGTTGCACGTGCCATTATTACTGTACCAGGAAGCCGGCGTGAGCTACCACCGATTTCTCAAACATCCTACAATATAGGATGTATCAGATAATAAGATTTTTGCTTACGAGCTAATATTTAAGGTGTGTGAAGGAAAACGTGGAAAAAAAAGTCACACAGAAAATGTAGCTCGCATGAAACGGACTCTGCAGTCGGGTGGACTAGGTGGCTCAATAGATCGCAGCTCCGTCATTGCCACGAGATGTCACTCTAAAGGCCAGTTAAACGTGGAACAGATAACATTGATGCGTCCTGAGAACAGACACGAAGTCTTTGTCCTCTACTGTTGTTTATCAAAGTAGTTAAAAAGGATATACACGGGGAGTTTGGACACGTTACTGAAATTTAAATTCAGGGTGCAAGGATATCAATGACATTTGTTGGTGACAGTGCTATCCTCAGTTAAATTTGAGAACGAGTACAGGGGCTGTTTTATGGAATGATCAGTATGCTTCGAGCAGAATATGGGTTGAGAGTGAACGAAGAAAAACGAAAAGCACTGAGGAGTAGCAGGAATGAAATGAGCGATACACGTATACAAATTAGGAATCATATAGTACATGAAGTGAAGCAACACTGCTACCTTGGAAACAAAATATCGCAAGTCTGCAGCATTTTGAGGAAGCGGTTGATGGACGGTGGGCGAACCGGAAGAGAACAGTACGAAGCGTTACAGATGACTGCTAAAAATTAAGTGGACTGATAAGATCATATATGGAACATAGGCGAGGAAAGGAGTATGTGGAAAACATATTAATTGTGAGAATGGACAGGATGGTTAAAAATAGTTCAAATGGCTCTGAGCACTATGGGACATAACATCAGAGGTCATCAGTCCCCTAGACTTAGAACTACTTAAACCTAACTAACCTAAGGACATCACACACATTCATGCCCGAGGCAGGATTCGAACCTGCGACCGTAGCAGACGCGTGGTTCCGGATTCAAGCCCCTAGAACCGCTCGACCACAGCGACCGACTTTTGATTACATCTTAAAGTTATTCTCGGCTGAACATGTCAACTTACGAGCCCAATTCTCGTCATCTGCGGAAGGTTTTAATTTTCTGCTTTGATATGAAGAAATCTGCGGCTGAGGCTCATAAAAAGCTGGGTAAGACCTATGATGAGACGCCTGTTAGTGACAGAACTTTGCAGAAAATGGTTTCCATGCTTCAAGAACGGTAATTTTGACACTGAAGATCGGCATGGTTGTGAAAGAGAGAAAGCTTTCGATGCTACTGCAACCGACGGGAACAATCACAGGAGATCGTTATCGAAAGCAATTGATGTGTTTGAGCCGATCACTCAAAGACATACGGCCACAATACAGCTATAGACGTGAAAAGGTGATTTTGCAGCATGACAGTGCTCGACCCCATGTCGCAAAACCCGCCAAAACATACCTGGAAACGTTGAAATGGGAAGTCCTATCCCACCCGCCGTATTCTCCAGACATAGTTCCCTTTGACTACCAACTTTTTAGTTCAGTGGCACACGACCCGGCTGCCCAGCGCTTTCTGTCATATGAACACTTGCAAAATTGGATCGATGCATGGATCTTGTCGAAAGACGCCCAGTTCTTCCGCCGCGGTATTCGTATGCTGCCCGAAAGATGAGAGAAAGTAGTGGCCAGCGATGGCCAACACTTTGAAACGTAATTTTTTTGTAAGATGCTCAAAATAATGCCTCGAACTTTGAGAAAAAACGGCGGAAGCAAAGTTGTAGCCCCAGTATTTGAAACTTCGCGTCACCGAATATTTCTGGGAGTCCTATAAGATTACACGGAAAGTTAACTGAAATGAGTTCACAGGACAAAATATTAGTCATCAGTCGATGGTGTAGAACTGGTGGCAACCGGTCATGTCAGCTTCCTATGTCAGCTTCCTACGTTGTGTCAGGCAGGTTTTGCATATATGCCAGTAAACTAGTTGGCTTCAGCGCAGTAAGATGGATCGTGGAGGCATGGCAGAATGGCATAAATGAGTTATTGTGTTTGTAAGTGCTCATAACCACACTGAGAACGAAGTTGCACGATTTGTTGATGTATCGACGCGGACTGCCCTGTCTAGAAGAAATGTGCTATCAAGCGCAGCCATTGTAAGGGTAAGGGTAACGGCTGTGGTCGGTGCAACGAGAGAAGAGAGACGGAATAGACCTGCGGGCGAGACGAACACAGTGTTTGGACGCCGTGCAGGTGTCGGCTGCGGTCCGTGGTGTGAGCAAGGCACATGGGCAGAGTGTCGCCATCATGGATGAAGAAGAAGGGAAGTGGTTGTCTACCACGTTGAACGGATGTACGGTAAGTGGATCTTTGGAACTTTTGAGGGCTTGTAACGGTTAGAACTGAGGGTTCCAGGTTTAAGTCCCACTAGAGGAAGTGGTCATGTTGAAGGTCACGGTAAAACTGTGTTAAGCGTTTCTGTTAAAAGCGTGACGGGATACTGAGAAAGCTGTTGACAAAAAATGCGTTTTAAGGAAGCAGAGCGTTCATTTACCACACTTTGAGACACGACGAGCTGGCCTGTACTCTGCGGTATATCGCTAAAGGCTTCTTGTTGACGTCGAGGCTACACAAGGATAGCACGATTAATTTGGGAGGCTGACTGGTCAAATGGGTAAATAGGTAAATGTTAACCACCTATTTGTTTTTCTGGGTGCAATACGGTAAAACTTGTGGAAAATTCAAAAGCAAAATGTAAAAAGCTTTGTATGGGGCTTTGAATTTGCTCACTGTGAATAAGTCTTACGATAGCAAAGTTTTCTAAGTTTAGTTACTGATTCTTCTTGCAAAGATTGGCTGCAGTCTCAGAAACGGTCGACGTGTGGTGTTTATAGGAAGAAAAGCGTAAACATTTCCAAGCAACAACTTCCGTGTTTCTTTAATGAAAGCTATCTTATTTCATTATTTTTCCTCAAATTATGATCTGTAAGTTTAAAGTTGTTGTAAATTTAAAAGGTTGAAAATGTTGAGTAGCTTAAGGTGATAAAAGACGTTATTAGTAAGTTTTTTATATTAATGCTTCTCAATTGTGGAAGATTTAATATTTGTATCTGTTGAAAATTTTGAACGTCATTAATGCCTAATGGTCAAAGAAGTCAAATACTGGATATATAAATCGACAGTTATCACTATTAACATTATGAGCAAGACTGGATACGTAGTACCCTTTAATTAATTTTGGTAATTTTTCTGAAATTAAGTCCATGATTTTTTTTAAATATTATCATCAATTACCCTAGTTGTGTACGGTGTGAGTGTTGAGCCGACGTTGTTTTGTGTATCAATAACGTGTTAAAGTTTCTGTTTGGCTTTAAGTATACCACTAGCTCGCTCCACATCCCACAAATCCGTCTCTCTCTCTCTCTCTCTCTCTCCCGTATCACTGACTTGTTTCGAGGAACGGGTACCAGTAACAAGTACCGTTCAGGCTAAGTCCTGTAGCCTCGCTGGAATAACAGGATAAATGTACACTCTTAACACCTGAGGAAATCTCTGCGGCATGTTACTGAAATAGCAAGCTTCCCTCGTTTGTTAAAATAGTTACATGAACCAAACTGACCATAACTGAGGTGAATATACCATTAATTTATTTATCTAATAAATGTAAACATGGTCTGCAGTAGAACATAATGCAATTTTTATTTACTCGTGCGGTTAGGTATTTTCGACACGCATCATTGTCAAGCACATATGTAACAACTACACTTCATGTCATTTTCAAATCACTCTTAATTACAAAATTGCTACGACGCATAGTCGAAATGAGCCAATCGCACGATCAAATAAACATCACATTACAGCCTACTACGGACCATGTTTACGTTTGTTAAACACTGGAGGCTGTAGATCCCCATAAATACAAAATTTATTTATCAGCTTGAAAGACGTCTATGATCATGCTGTGTGCATACACAAACTCGTGAGTTTGAGTTGTTATTACCGCGAGTTGTAGCGGGCGAGCAATTGTCGAGGGAGGTCGGAAGTGTTCGGACGTAGGGTGCGACGGAGAAAAGCCGCGCGACATAAGAGCGTGATCGTGTTAGTAGCGCCGGAGGAGACTTTGGTATTAATTGAGGATTTTTCGGGAATTTGCCTTTTCGCTGCGCATAGTTGTGGTTGCTTGGGCACTTGAAGGATTTTGTCAGATTTATGGGCAGGCAGTTGTGGCCGAGCGGTTCTAGGCGCTACAGTCTGGAACCGCGCGACAGCTACAGTCGCAGATTCGAATCCTGCCTCGGGTATGGATGTGTGTGATGTCCTTAGGTTAGTTAGGTTTAAGTAGTTCTAGGGGACTGATGACCTCAGACGTTAAGTCCCGTAGTGCTCAAAGCCATTTGAACCATTTTTCAGTTTTATGGATGCATACACTAAGAGTAACACTCGTATCTTTGCTGTGGCCGGGAACGTGTTTATTGAGTATAGACATTGTGGAATAATTAAAAGTTTGTGTAAAGTCTGTCAGCATTTAAATCATCAATTTTCTGAATATAGTACATTAAAAGTTTTTATTGGTTTCTTTCATTTTTCTTTACATCATTTAATGTTAGTTGACCAAACCCTTCTGATCAGCCAATTTCTATGTATAAAAGTGTGGCAGTAATTGTTGCAATTAGTCCATGCATTACACTCAGCATGGATCGCAGTATTGCTTTTTGAAATATTTTAGCGTGTTGCTGATCACGCAGTTGCAGCGGCAATACGAAATAAGTTGTCTGTTGCGTGCAGGAGCATTGCAGAACAGTTGTTAGGAGACGTAAAACTCTCAGTCATATGGTTGAGAAGTGATTTCTTTATAATTCGTAAGAGGAGTAATTAATTTTTTTGTTCCTATTTCTGTTTCCTTTTTTTGTTCTGAGTCGGAGTTCTATTATTCTAAGTGACGAAACGTGACACATACATTTCCATACATCTTTAAAAATAACTTACCCAAAAGAGTTTCAAACTCATCAGGAATCACTAAAACCAATCTGAATCTTCGTTTAAACATATCATTCGCGACTAAATAGTACTGTCGTACGGCCACATTGCCCTTCTCACGCCGTATCTCCTTTACCTCTCTTAATACAGGATTCTTATTTGCTCACGAGCGATATGCTCCCGTGAAGCAGTTACATAGTTCTCAGAAGTTACGTTTCTTAATTATTGTGCGGTAAAATCAAACTCCCTCTGGTTTCCTTCTGAACAGTGCACCAAAACGAACGGGTGACAAGCGTTGCGCCTTGACAATAGCAGTCGGCGTCTCAAATCGGAGATGAATTGCTGCTGTCACTGAATGCAGGACCATCTCAATCAGTTAATGAGCAAACACTGCGGAGTTGCACGTATTCAGCGGACTAAACAACACAAAAGCTGGACGCTAGCTGACTGGAGACGTGTACTGTGGTCCGAGGTGTTGCGATTTTGCCCAGTTTTAAATGATACGTGGCATCAGGTGCGTCAACGGCCCAGTGGGGCGTTAAACCCGCAGCGTGTGTAGTTCTAGCCGCAGTTGGTTCTATAATATTTTTGGGGGTCTTTTTCGCACCAGACTTGACCCCACTCGTTTAGTTTACCATGAAAATGAATAAAGTTTATTTATAGAACGAATTTTCGCTCTACAGCTGCGTGAACACGGTTTTAACCCGCCAGGAAGTTTCATGAAATATTTGTAATTCGTAGTGAGCTGATGTTGCCTTTCTTCGCCATCCTCATGACGAGTATGCTGCTAAAACTCCCTTCTTCCGAAATCAGCCATGTTCCAGAACTTCACGTACACAGTTCTCGTTTGGCTAACACCATAACTCACTTCAAGTGGCCCGCCACTAGGACTGTTGGTATTTTTAGAAATATCGGGAATCCGATATAACGATATTTAAAAACGTGTCATTATCTGCACTCGATACAGCGAGAAAAACTATCGATATATACACTCCTGGAAATGGAAAAAAGAACACACTGACACCGGTGTGTCAGACCCATCATACGTGCTCCGGACAATGCAAGAGGGCTGTACAAGCAATGATCACACGCACGGCACAGCGGACACACCAGGAACCGCGGTGTTGGCCGTCGAATGGCGCTAGCTGCGCAGCATTTGTGCACCGCCGCCGTCAGTGTCAGCCAGTTTGCAGTGGCATACGGAGCTCCATCGCAGTCTTTAACACTGGTAGCATGCCGCGACAGCGTGGACGTGAACCGTATGTGCAGTTGACGGACTTTGAGCGAGGGCGTATAGTGGGCATGCGGGAGGCCGGGTGGACGTACCGCCGAATTGCTCAACACGTGGGGCGTGAGGTCTCCACAGTACATCGATGTTGTCGCCAGTGGTCGGCGGAAGGTGCACGTGCCCGTCGACCTGGGACCGGACCGCAGCGACGCACGGATGCACGCCAAGACCGTAGGATCCTACGCAGTGCCGTAGGGGACCGCACCGCCACTTCCCAGCAAATTAGGGACACTGTTGCTCCTGGGGTATCGGCGAGGACCATTCGCAACCGTCTCCATGAAGCTGGGCTACGGTCCCGCACACCGTTAGGCCGTCTTCCGCTCACGCCCCAACATCGTACAGCCCGCCTCCAGTGGTATCGCGACAGGCGTGAATGGAGGGACGAATGGAGACGTGTCGTCTTCAGCGATGAGAGTCGCTTCTGCCTTGGTGCCAATGATGGTCGTATGCGTGTTTGGCGCCGTGCAGGTGAGCGCCACAATCAGGACTGCATACGACCGAGGCACACAGGGCCAACACCCGGCATCATGGTGTGGGGAGCGATCTCCTACACTGGCCGTACACCACTGGTGATCGTCGATGGGACACTGAATAGTGCACGGTACATCCAAACCGTCATCGAACCCATCGTTCTACCATTCCTAGACCGGCAAGGGAACTTGCTGTTCCAACAGGACAATGCACGTCCGCATGTATCCCGTGCCACCCAACGTGCTCTAGAAGGTGTAAGTCAACTACCCTGGCCAGCAAGATCTCCGGATCTGTCCCCCATTGAGCATGTTTGGGACTGGATGAAGCGTCGTCTCACGCGGTCTGCACGTCCAGCACGAACGCTGGTCCAACTGAGGCGCCAGGTGGAAATGGCATGGCAAGCCGTTCCACAGGACTACATCCAGCATCTCTACGATCGTCTCCATGGGAGAATAGCAGCCTGTATTGCTGCGAAAGGTGGATATACACTGTACTAGTGCCGACATTGTGCATGCTCTGTTGCCTGTGTCTATGTGCCTGTGGTTCTGTCAGTGTGATCATGTGATGTATCTGACCCCAGGAATGTGTCAATAAAGTTTCCCCTTCCTGGGACAATGAATTCACGGTGTTCTTATTTCAATTTCCAGGAGTGTAGATGGAAAAAATATGGACGTACCGGACTATAAAAACGTCGGCTGCACACTGTAAACATACTGCCGGTTTTAGAACCGTATATTTAAGCACTGATTTATTATTAGCTATTCTGTACAACAAGCTAGCAGTCTGTCTATCCCCCTTACAGCAAGACTTGAAAGGGACGTTCGCGCTTGGCGATAACCACTTTGCTATCAATGGTAACAGCATGTCATGTAAGTGGCACAATAAAATGTGTCCGGTGGGTCCGTCGTTCGGTTTCGTCACATATCGGATTTGTCCGGAACAGTTCATGTTGAATCCGTTTTTTTCATTTCTGCAAATGCCAGCGACCTAGCAGCTGTGGTGTCATAACTCCATGACGAAGCTAAACGTTGCAGTTTTCGATGGAAGCAACGAGCGCCACCTACGTCAGAATTTCCTCTCACAGGTCTCCTTCCACTGCAAACCACCAATCTTGTTGTCATTTAGATTTTTATTATTTTCAGCAACTGTTTTTGAAGAATGCTGATACGCTGAACAGCACGCTACTTGCGCTAAAAATTGTTTTTCAACGCAACTGCTATATTATTTCTTCACATCGGGAATCTTGTTATTCCGTTCACACCGCCACCTCCCACTGCAATCCGACTACTTCTTCTGTGCCACCTGGAAGTGATGAAAGCTCAAAACGAAGCAAGACTGTCACACAGTAAAAGTAAAATTATGTTCTACTAAAATTTCAAAACAACAACTTCAAATATTTACCGAAAATTGCGAAAAAATGTAATCTAAAATAAAACTATCAGCACTCGTTATTGCCACATCGGTATCGATATATCGATGTATTACAAAGAGAAATATTACCGATATGTACTGATGTTTCCTTTTGAAAAAATATCGATATATCGATATTTTATCAACAGCCCTACCCGCCACATCACCCTGGCTGAATGCTAGAGGCGGTGTTACACGGTGTTACAAGTGGCGTTTCTTGGAGTGACTAATTTTTCGTGTAATGTGCTTGGATATAATTGACTGTAATGAATTGACGGTAATAAGCAAATGTGTATGACTTTGGTTTATTGGCTACTGCCAGTGACAACGGTGGGAAGGAATTTCAGCCAGCCACAGGTCAGAAGTTTTTAAGACGCCAGAACGGCGACCACAGGAAGGGAAGCCCCAGCCGCAAGACGTGGCTTTGCACTTTGTTCCGGAGTGTCTACGGAACGCGCAGGGAAGGAAGGACCCCTTCGCCTTTCTTGAAGGGCACTCAGAGACGTTCGTTACCAGGTAGCGAGGGCGCACGCCGCCTTGCGCCGTTGTACAGCTGAGGCAACAGATCCAGTGTGGAATGTAACAGTAGTTCTCCTACATAGAAAACGCTTGTGACACTGCCCCCTCTCCACAACAATCCAATAATAAGTTTTTTGAACTACCTGCATATTTCAGATGTCTCCTTCGTATACCATTCGAATATCCCTTCACTGCCAATATATACCTTGGTCAGAGAAAAAAAACGATCTACATCAACATAAATTATTTGAATTACATATACCTGCTGCGTTGGACGGGAGAGAGAGAGAGAGAGAGAGAGAGAGAGAGAGAGAGAGAGGGAGAGAGGGGGGGAGAGGGAGAGAGAGGGAGGGAGGGAAGGAGGGGGGGGCTAGTGCGCCATCATGCACGTATCACATACGCAACGTTTCACCATAATAAATATAGTGTGAAATGCAAATGGTCGACTTTGGTTTATTGGGAAAATACTAAGAAAGTGGAGCTCATCTACATAGGAGACTGCGGATACAACGTTAGTGCGACCCATCATTGAATACTGCTGGAGTGCTTAGGATCTCTGCCAGGACGGATTAAACGAAGACATCGAAGCAATTCAGAGGAATTCTGCTAGATTTGTTGCCGGCAGGTTCGAGTACCATGTGAGATTGACGGAAATGCTTCAACAATTCAAATGGGAATCGCTGGAGAGCCGATGACGTCTTTTCCAGGAAAACTATTGAGAAAATTTAGACAACTGGCATATGCGGCTGACTGCAGAACGATTCTTCTGCCGCCAACCAATATTTCCGCTACATAACTATTTCCTATGTTTCGGGACAAGTATTTGTACGTGGTTTTCTTGTTGGTCCTGTGGTGGGTTCAATACACATCATTTGAAAATGCATTATGCTCCAATAATAAAATGCTTAGCCGAGCTGGGAGACATCTGATCAATGTGTATTGCCGTTCTTACAATCTGAATTATGTACAGTGGAACTGAAGTCTGCGTAGATCAGGCATAATGGGAAATACACTGAAACGCCATAGAAACTGGTATAGGCATGCGTACTCAAATACAGACACATGGGCACGGCAGAATACGGCGCCGCGATCAGCAACGCCTATATAAAATAACAAGTGTCTGGCGCAGTTGTCAGATCGTTCACTGGTGCTACATAGCAGGTTATCGAGATTTAAGTCACTTTGATCGTGGTATCATAGTCGGCGCGCGAGCGATGGGACAAAGCATCTCCGAGGTAGCGATGAAGTGGGGATTTTCCCGTACCACCATTTCACGAGTGGGGACCATTCAGCGAAACATCATCGATATGGGTTTTCGAAGCCGCGGGCCCACTCTGGTACCCTTGATGACTGCACGACACAAAGCTTTACGCCTCGCCTGAGCCTGTCAGCACCGACATTGGACTGTTGATGACTGGAAACATGTTGCCTGGTCGGACGAGTCTCGTTTCAAATTGTATCGAGCGGATGGACGTGTACGACTATGGAGACAACCTCATGAATCCATGGACCCCGCATGTCAGCACGAGACTGTTTAAGCTGGTGGAGGCTCTGTAAGGGTGTGGGGCTTGTGTAGTTGGAGTGATATGGGACCCCTGATACGTCTATATACGACTCTGACAGGTGACACGTACGTAAGCATCCTGTCTGATCACCTGCATCAATCCATGTTCATTGAGCATTCCGACGGACCTTCGTAATTCCAGCAGGAAATGCGACACTCCACACGTCCGAATTGCTGCGGAGTATCTCCTGGAACACTCTTCTGATTTTAAACATTTCCGCTGGCCATCAAACTCTCCAGACGTGAACATTTATTGAGCATATCTGCGATGCCTTGCAACGTGCTGTTCGGAAGAGATCTCCACCCCCTCGTACTGCTACGGGTTTGTGGACAGCCCTGCAGGATTCATGGTGTCAATTCCCTCCAGAATTACATCAGGTGTTCGTGGAGTCCTAGCCACGTCGTGTTGCGGCACTTCTGCATGCTCGCTGGGGCCCTACACGATATTAGGCAGGTGTACCATTTTCTTTGGCTATTTAGTGAACAAAGTTAATTTGCGTTGCTCGCAAAATATTCATAGTTCGTATGTGCTTTTACGTCTGCAATGATTTTTATTTACGGTGGATACAATAAACACTATATATTTTGTATGCCATAATGACTAATCGCCAAAGTGAAAGTAGTTTATCAATATGTACAGTGAAACAGACGTCTCTCCCTACATGTTGGGTTGGAGTATGCTAATATATCCAGAAACCCTTTCTCCCTGCTCAAAAGGAGCCACATAGTGGCTCTGACAGAAATTGTGCGAGACCTCAGCTCGAGAAAAGCTTATCCTTGACTAGCACTAAGTTACTGTCATTGAATACGTTACAGAACGATTTTGCGGTAAACAACTAGTTTGGGAGAAATTGCGAAGAGAACACCCATATCTATAACAAATCGTTGCTAAATGAGAAGGGAAAAGAACAGCAACACATAGCTGCTCAGCGCGTCTCGGACTTCATAGCCAGCAAGCAGCGAATGACAAAGTTCAGGGAGAACGCGCTCTGGGTGTAGCATAGCCGCAGGCGCAGTGCGAGGTATCTGAAGCACTGTCACCAGACCAGAAACCGCTGCCAGGCAACAGTGGTAGGCAGGTCGCTCACCCCGCATCTCGACTTTTCGAAGGATAACGAATAGGTGGGAACAACCTAAACTTTAGCTTTTGCTGCAGTTTTGAAGAACATAGTCGTCTTTTGAATAAATACGCGTAAACGGTGTTCTGAAAAATTTACTTTAACTTTTAGCCCTCTTTCAGCTTAAGAACCCACTTCAGCTGCCATATAAGTTCGGATGTTTCCCCTTCCATCATTTCCATATACATGTAATAGCAGTGCAATACCTCTAATTGCCGGCCGGCGTGGCCGAGCGGTTCTAGGCGCCTCAGTCTGGAACCGCGTGACCGCTACGGTCGCAGGTTCGAATCCTGCCTCGGGCATGGATGTGTGTGATGTCCTTAGGTTAGTTAGGTTTAAGTAGTTCTAAGTTCTAGGAGACTGATGACCTCAGATGTTATAGTGCTCAGAGCCATTTGAACCATAACTCTAATGCTTTGCAAATTGGAAAGTGGTTACAGGTGCGGCGACATATAAGAGTTTCCATAGTCAAATCTGAGTCAGAACGTAACATAAAAGTAGATAAGAAGTCATAAGTAAACATATTTTTGTTTTTAGGTAGGTTTCAGTCATATAAAACTTTTTAAATGCAGATCATTGACGCCTTCGACTGTTCAAAATGAAAAAAATGTAAGTTTACTTGAAAATGGGCTAAGGTCGAAAATGCAATCGTGTATTTAACAAATACAAAATTTTTCAGGCTAAGACGTCAATGACGCCCTTGGAGTACGATTTGTTGCAAACATTTCCATGGTTTTTCGGTTTCAGCGTCAAATCTGACATTTGAATTGGAAACCGTTTGTCACTGTCACTTTCCTTCCAATTATTCACGTTTGCTATTATCACGATTGATATTATCTCACAATCATTCATATTGTATTATTACTAGTATTGCCTGTTTATTACTAGTATTGCCTCTTCATTGTACTATATACTTTTTTTTACAAAGAGAAGGATGAGTTGTTCAGTCTAGAAATTCCGTGTCGTGTTATGCAGTCTCTGCCCATAAAATCCTTTATCTATTCACGTCAAACGAAGAACTATGGCAGCTTACTGCTTCAGCAATTATGCCATGATGCTGAAGACCCACTTTGACACTCAAAATCTATAAACGAAGATAGTATCTGAAAATTATAAACTGGAGGTGCATCTGCTACAGCCCCCAGCGTGTGAACGGAAAACTGTCAAACATACGCAACAGACCACAACTGTTTACAAACTAGACTGCGATTCTCCGGTGCTCATTCTAAGTGTAGCGCACTTACTTCCAACGGAACGCAGCTACATAGCGAACGAAGATGTTTCGCGGGCGGACTGGAGGTACTCACCTGTGGCCGCGCCGGATGGGGTCGGACGGAGTCGGACACACTTACTGGCAGCAACAAAGACTCGGATGACGCACCACGCGCCCCTGCAGCATGCCTGTCCCAGCAGCGGCTGCAAGAAGCGCGCAGAGCTGAAACCCCAGCCGCTGCTGCAGCCTGGCGGCGGTGCGCGCCGAGGTCACGGAGGACAGCGGTTCGAGGCCCGGTGACGTCAGCCGGCAAACCTGCTCCTTCGCGGAACGACAGCGCGCTGTCCGCACGGCTTTACCTTCTCTCGTTTCCGTGTGCGCGCCACGAATGAACACGGCATCAACGAGGCAATGTAACAGCACCACAGTTTCTACGTCGGGCATCTGTTAGTTACCCACTAAAATCGGCACGACCCGTTTTAAGAACATCGAGTTTGTTTTCTTCGTGTGGTTACAGAATATTTTCCACTGTGTTCATGTGGTGCTGGTGTATTTATTTATGGTGTTGTACTTGTTACTGTGTACTTCCCACGTATTGGTTTCATACAGCTCTTTACACCTACATCTGTGCATACTCCGCAGCCGACGTACGGCGCATGGCGGAGGATACTTCGCACCACTATTAGTCATTTCCTTTCCTGTTCCACTCAAGAGCAGAGAGAAGGAAAAACGACTATCTATCTGCCTCCACACTAACCGTAATTGTCGTCCTTACGCAAAATGTACATTGGCGGCAGTAGAATCGTTCTGCAGTCAACTTCAAATGCCGGTTCTTTTAAAATTCTCGGTAACGTTTTCCGAGAAAAACAGCGTCTTCCCAGTTGGATTCACGAAGCATCTCCACAAAACTTGCGTGTTAATCGAAACTACCGGTAACAGATCTGGCAGCCGCCTCTGAATTGCTTCGATGTCTTCCTTTAATCCGGCCTGGCGGGGATCGCAAACACACAAGCAGTACTCAAGAATGGCTACCGAAATCGACAATTCCGCTTCCCTACTACCGTCTTTACGTGCCTTTTCTATTTCATATCGCTTTGCAACGTTACGCCCAGATATTTAAACAACGTGACTGTGTCAAGCAGGACAGTACTAATCCCGTATTCGAACATTACGGCATTGTTTACCCTACTCATCTTACTAACTTAAATTTTTCTACATTGAGAGCTAGTTGCCATTTACCACACCAACAAGAAATTTTGTCTAAGTCGTCTTGTATATTGCAACAGTCACTCATCCTCGACACCTTCCCGTACACCACAGCAAACGGCCTCAAATTGGTTGATTCGGCGGCGAGGGGGGGGGGGGACACCAAAAAGCGATGATATCAGTCCCATCGAGTTAGGGAAGGATGGGGAAGGAAATCGGCCGTGCCCTTTCACAGGAACCATCCCACCATTTACCTCAAGCGAGTTCGGGAAATCATGGCAAACCTAAATCACGATAGCCGGACGCGGGTTTGAATCGTCGTCCTCCCGAATGTGAGTCCAGTGTGCTGACCACTGCGCTATCTCGCTCGGTGGCCTCAGATTGCTGCTCACCGTATCCGTCAGATCATTTATGTATGATGTATGTAGAGAATCTTCCCCCATGAACCATGGACCTTGCCGTTGGTGGGGAGGCTTGCGTGCCTCAGCGATACAGATGGCCGTACCGTAGGTGCAACCACAACGGAGGGGTATCTGTTGAGAGGCCAGACAAACATGTGGTTCCTGAAGAGGGGCAGCAGCCTTTTCAGTAGTTGCAGGGGCAACAGTCTGGATGATTGACTGATCTGGCCTTGTAACATTAACCAAAACGGCCTTGCTGTGCTGGTACTGCGAACGGCTGAAAGCAAGGGGAAACTACAGCCGTAATTTTTCCCGAGGACATGCAGCTTTACTGTATGGTTAAATGATGATGGCGTCCTCTTGGGTAAAATATTCCGGAGGTAAAATAGTCCCCCATTCGGATCTCCGGGCGGGGACTACTCAAGAGGACATCGTTATCAGGAGAAAGAAAACTGGCATTCTACGGATCGGAGCGTGGAATGTCAGATCCCTTAATCGGGCAGGTCGCTTAGAAAATTTAAAAAGGGAAATGGATAGGTTAAAGTTAGACATAGTGGGAATTAGTGAAGTTCGGTGGCAGGAGGAACAAGACTTCTGGTCAGGTGACTACAGGGTTATAAACACAAAATCAAATAGGGGTAATGCAGGAGTAGGTTTAATAATGAACAAAAAAATAGGAGTGCGGGTTAGCTACTACAAACAGCATAGTGAACGCATTATTGTGGCCAAGATAGACACAAAGCCCATGCCTACTACAGTAGTACAAGTTTATATGCCAACTAGCTCTGCAGATGATGAAGAAATTGATGAAATGTATGACGAGATAAAAGAAATTATTCAGGTAGTGAAGGGAGACGAAAATTTAATAGTCATGGGTGACTGGAATTCGTCAGTAGGAAAAGGGAGAGAAGGAAACATAGTAGGTGAATATGGATTGGGGGGAAGAAATGAAAGAGGAAGCCGCCTTGTAGAATTTTGCACAGAGCATAACTTAATCATAGCTAACACTTGGTTCAAGAATCATAAAAGAAGGTTGTATACCTGGAAGATTCCTGGAGATACTAATAGGTATCAGATAGATTATATAATGGCAAGACAGAGATTTAGGAACCAGGTTTTAAATTGTAAGACATTTCCAGGGGCAGATGTGGATTCTGACCACAATCTATTGGTTATGAACTGCAGATTGAAACTGAAGAAACTGTAAAAAGGTGGGAATTTAAGGAGATGGGACCTGGATAAACTGAAAGAACGAGAGGTTGTAGAGAGTTTCAGGGAGAGCATAAGGGAACAATTGACAGGAATGGGGGAAAGAAATACAGTAGAAGAAGAATGGGTAGCTCTGAGGGATGAAGTAGTGAAGGCAGCAGAGGATCAAGTAGGTAAAAAGACGAGGGCTAATAGAAATCCTTGGGTAACAGAAGAAATATTGAATTTAATTGATGAAAGGAGAAAATATAAAAATGCAGTAAATGAAGCAGGCAAAAGGGAATACAAACGTCTCAAAAATGAGATCGACAGGAAGTGCAAAATGGCTAAGCAGGGATGGCTAGAGGTCAAATGTAAGGATGTAGAGGCTTGTCTCACTAGGGGTAAGATAGATAGTGCCTACAGGAAAATTAAAGAGACCTTTGGAGATAAGAGAACCACTTGTATGAATATCAAGAGCTCAGATGGCAACCCAGTTCTAAGCAAAGAAGGGAAGGCGGAAAGGTGGAAGGAGTATATAGAGGGTTTATACAAGGGCGATGTACTTGAGGCCAATATTATGGAAATGGAAGAGAATGTAGATGAAGATGAAATGGGAGATAAGATACTGCGTGAAGAGTTTGACAGAGCACTGAAAGACCTGAGTCGAAACAAGGCCCCGGGAGTAGACAACATTCCATTAGAACTACTGATGGCCCTGGGAGAGCCAGTCATGACAAAACTCTACCATCTGGTGAGCAAGATGTATGAGACAGGCGAAATACCCACAGACTTCAAGAAGAATATAATAATTCCAATACCAAAGAAAGCAGGTGTTGACAGATGTGAAAATTACCGAACTATCAGTTTAATAAGTCACAGCTGCAAAATACTAACGCGAATTCTTTATAGACGAATTGAAAAACTGGTAGAAGCGGACCTCGGGGAAGATCAGTTTGGATTCCGTAGAAACGTTGGAACACGTGAGGCAACACTAACCTTACGACTTATCTTAGAAGAAAGATTAAGAAAAGGCAAACCTACGTTTCTAGCATTTGTAGACTTAGAGAAAGCTTTTGACAACGTTAACTGGAATACTCTCTTTCAAATTCTGAAGGTGGCAGGGGTAAAATACAGGGAGCGAAAGGCTATTTACAATTTGTACAGAAACCAGATGGCAGTTATAAGAGTCGAGGGGCATGAAAGGGAAGCAGTGGTTGGGAAAGGAGTGAGACAGGGTTGCAGCCTCTCCCCGATGTTATTCAATCTGTATATTGAGCAAGCAGTAAAGGAAACAAAAGAAAAATTCGGAGTAGGTATTAAAATTCATGGAGAAGAAGTAAAAACTTTGAGGTTCGCCGATGACATTGTAATTCTGTCAGAGACAGCAAAGGACTTGGAAGAGCAGTTGAACGGAATGGACAATGTCTTGAAAGGAGGATATAAGATGAACATCAACAAAAGCAAAACGAGGATAATGGAATGTAGTCAAATTAAATCGGGTGATGCTGAGGGGATTAGATTAGGAAATGAGACACTTAAAGTAGTAAAGGAGTTTTGCTATTTAGGGAGTAAAATAACTGATGATGGTCGAAGTAGAGAGGATATAAAATGTAGACTGGCAATGGCAAGGAAATCGTTTCTGAAGAAGAGAAATTTGTTAACATCTAGTATAGATTTAAGTGTCAGGAAGTCGTTTCTGAAAGTATTTGTATGGAGTGTAGCCATGTATGGAAGTGAAACATGGACGATAACCAGTTTGGACAAGAAGAGAATAGAAGCTTTCGAAGTGTGGTGCTACAGAAGAATGCTGAAGATAAGGTGGGTAGATCACGTAACTAATGAGGAGGTATTGAATAGGATTGGGGAGAAGAGAAGTTTGTGGCACAACTTGACCAGAAGAAGGGATCGGTTGGTAGGACATGTTTTGAGGCATCAAGGGATCACAAATTTAGCATTGGAGGGCAGCGTGGAGGGTAAAAATCGTAGAGGGAGACCAAGAGATCAATACACTAAGCAGATTCAGAAGGATGTAGGTTGCAGTAGGTACTGGGAGATGAAGAAGCTTGCACAGGATAGAGTAGCATGGAGAGCTGCATCAAACCAGTCTCAGGACTGAAGACCACAACAACAACAACATGTAGAGAATAATAGCGGTCTTATCACACTTCCCCGGAGCTCTCCTAACGACATCCTTGTCTCAGACTGACACTAGAGCCGGCCGCTGTAGTCGAGCGGTTTTAGGCGCTCCAGTCTGGAACCGCGCGACCGCTACGCCCGTAGGTTCGAATCCTGCCTCGGGCATGGATGTGTGTGATGTCCTTAGGTTAGTTAGGTTTAAGTAGTTCTAAGTTCTAGGGGACTGATGACCTTAGATGTTAAGTCTCATAGTGATCAGAGCCATTTGAACGATCACTCGCCACCGAGGGCAACGTACCAGGGGCGCCCGCAGGTTTTTGTCTCATATATATATGGTGAAAAATTTTTGCTCCTATATTTTTGTACCGCATTCTGCCAATGAATTGTTTTCTCACCACTAATAATTGTTTAAGCGCTTAAAAACACTGCTCATGCAGTGAACGCAGTTGGATTTAAATTAACAGTCCGGAAAAAAGCGGTTCACTACACTCAACTGTGTAAACCTGGTCAAATTCACTTACATTACTGTGAAAGCTTCTTTTATGCACTTAACAATAGTGTTCTGCAGCTGCGTAGTGTACTACGCATTCTAATATGCTTACTGAATTACTATTGTTCTCTGAAGAGCAATTGTCGTTTCATGGTAAGCCAGATGTTTTCTCCTTATATGCAATTTAGAAATACTGATGCACTTTTAGTACCATGCCAGAGTTATGAACATAAAAAACTAACATTATAACTATGGTAAAACCTGTTTTTACATTAGCAGACTACATTTTGCCGCCATTTTCGTTTGGTCCTGTCCTAAGCTTTTTCTCTCTGAACTACTTGTTTTCCTGCTATTAAAAATCGACATTCGGAAGTAACTGGAGGATATTTTGTCATCATTCCCTTCAAACAACGCTTAGAAAGCTCCATCCTCCCCTCTTCTTAAATTAATTGGATGATGACCCCAAATTATTCAGTTTTTCCTTCTCCTTTTCATTAAACGACACAATAACAATACTTAGATTTTACTGTCTGTTCATATCGTACACATGTAGTAGTTTGTCGATCGGCAGGTTCGCTTTATTTTATTATAGCTTATTAGTAATGCCCAGAGTTTGTTAACATGTAAACGGTCTTTCCTAATCAGATATGCATTGTTTACAGTTACTAAAATCTCGAATATTCCGGCTATAGATATCTATCTTTAATTTTGTATTTTTCGTCATATTGTAGATTGTTTTTACAGGAAGAAATAATTTTTTTTACGTTTAACGTCCCTTAATGACACAACTGATTCTTTTAATATGTAAAGAACGAACAATGGGCGTGCCTCTAGGAAAAACGCTTAAATGTTGCTCAAGAATGCATTTGTAAAAGTTAACAATAAACTGCTGGTTCATCTGATTATTCCCATTGTTGCCTCACTTGTTGTTAATTTCTACCACGTGTGGGTGTAGAAATAAAAATAAAGATACTTCGTAGGCAATAGCTTTAAGACGGATATATAACAATTTGGCACATCTTCAACGAACGAGATTTCTTAAAGAAAAACACAATTTTTAAATTTGTCATCATTTTTTAATTTTAGTTCGATTCTCCTTTAAAGTTTTTCACTGCTCTAGTTCATCCTGTAATTCTGTTTACATATGTTTTTATATCATTTTTACGTCATTTTATCGATATTTTCCAGTTATTTTAGTGGTAATTTTACAGGTATTTTAAATCATACATAACTGAGCCCTAAAGTTACTGGTATTTTTTATATTCGTAAACTGAATGAATTCTCACTAGGGGAACAAGACGAATGCCTTTTAAGTTCTCTTCTGAAACTAGGACGTCATGTGGTTCGTTTTTATTTTTTTTTTTTTTTTTCAAAATACTCTATCTTGTTTCCTAAAACAAAAGTATAGTGCAAGAAAAGAATTTCTCCCGCCAGTCCAAAAAGTTTCGCACTTGGATTGATAAAAAATAGAGAAACGTTATGATGGTACTTAACGGCTTCACGTGTTCCACAGTGTCTCCTTCCATTTGAGACGACACACAGGACGTTCTTACAACCATGTGGAACTGTCAGGAAAGTACCTCTTTGGGTTGTCGTTCAACTCATGCGTCACTTTGGATTAAATATCGGTTACATCGTCAAAGCATTCACCATATGAATTTCTGGACTGTGTCCTTTTGTGGAGGGTTCGCATTGGTAACACCAAGTCTCGTCACCCGTGTTGATTTTTCCAAGAAAAGAAGTGTCCGTGTTTCTCCATTACGATTTGTAACAGAACACCGTTGGCACACTAAACACGCACGTCCACTACTTAACTCTGCCTACTCACCACTGTCTGGCCGAATGCACACCTGTTGTTTACAGCTGTTGTTAGTTCGAGTTCCCACCGCTGTTACTTCGCTAACGTCGCTTATACACCAGCAATAAAATCAGTCTCGCACATTTTGGTAGAACTGTATATACTGTATATTCAGGTGCAATTGTGTTCCAGAAGGGCGGGAAAATCAGACAGGTGGAAGTCTTCGTGTTTTCTAGTCGGCCACAGTATCACCATGAGAGCTTCTAAATGCTAGCGGCAACTTCCTCGAAATCCCCGCACTAGGGAAGTCGACGGCGGAACTGTCATTCGTTGAAATAGCAGCATCTTATCTTAGTTCCTCAAAAGAATGGAGGAAGGGTTTTCAGTGAGGATATTTCACAAAAGCTGATTCCGTTGATACTGTCTGAGGTTACTGGCAACGCACAGCACAAAAAAAAAAAAAAAAAAAAAAAAAAAAAAAAAAAAAAAAAAAAAAAAAAAAAAAAAAAAGAAAAATTCACTTCGTAGGGGCATCCTAACGAGTATCACTTCGATTGTTGTAACGCAGATAACGAATACGTGTATTTGAACACACTGAATGGTAGCTAAAATTGTTAAAAAAAATTTCGTCTAACAACCGCTGACAGATGTTCCTGCGTTGTTAGGCAGTGAAACGATCCTCACCCATCCCCATCCCACCCCCTCTATCAACACACACACACACACACACACACACACACACACACACACACACACACACACACACACGTCTATTCACAGCAGGTTCCATAAAGAAAAGTCCAAAAAAAGAATCAGAAGCAATTATTATGCATGTCCAAATAAAATTACAGGTAATGTAACCACAAAACACCATTTGTTTGTTAACAACGCGACATCAATCTGAGCTGCAATAAGGTCTCATTACTTAACGCAAAGCATGGATGCTTTTCTTGTGTTCCCAATACAACACCAGGTACACCAACAACTCTAGTTAGACATGGCTAGCCCGTTATTTTCTGCTTATCTGTGTCCGCCGTCTTGCATTATTTAGAAAATGACGACAATGTCTGCCTTGACTGTTATTATTCTTCTAAATAAGATTGTGATTTCGTCTGCTTTTGATTCTTAAGTAACAGCTCGCTATGAATTCCTTCTATGCGTAATTATCCTTTAAAAGGGTTTGTCGTCTTCGTCTCAGTCGTTTCTACATGTTTCAAAGGCGTAAGAGAACAGGATTTCTAGTTATCTAAAGCACTTCATATAATCATTCCTATGGAGTCCCTCTTATTTAACACAATACGTACCTTGTGTCTTCTCAAAGGTCATTTCTGGTGTACGCACAGTGATTATAAGAGCGTAGAATGACATATGCACGCTGCGAATTATTATATGAAGTGCTACGTTCTTTTATATGCATCATAAGGAAAGCTGTTTTCTTATGCATATGAAATATATAAACGTGAACGATTCGACGTAGATGCCCTCTTCAAGGCAATGAATATGCACTGACGCACATCATAGCCAGCTGTTACTTAAGAACGACACAACACCCGCTGCCGCCATCGTTAATAAATAAATTTATTACCGGTCGGCGGAAAACGACGTGTTCTCTGAAATACTGCTCGCCTAGTTTACTTATACTACCAGGTTTTAATCGGTGACATGTTACACGCTATACTGCCGCGTGATGTCTGATGGGCTGCCGTCTCTTTTACAGTAGTGTGCTGTTAGAAGAATAACAGTAAACTCTGTAACATTCAAGACGCACTAGCTGCACTTGGGAAATACCGCTGTTGCGACTTCACGGCACCATATCGTCACATCGGCCATTTCGTCCACCATTAACTTCCGCAACATACGCAAACAATTCGCGACCACCCAATCCGTACGTTGGCTTTGACTTTAATGCAGTACAAGCGAGACGGGTAGGACGGTGCTATCTCCCGCCAAACTGCATAGCTCTGAAGAGTGCACTGTGGCTATCCGAGGCGTGCAGTTCAATATGACAGTCCAGCGTGCACCGACTACGTAGGAGCACTAGCTGTCTCTGGAAACAGAAAAGTCACGGTCGACGAATTGTCCAGATGGAACTATTGAGAGGGTGAGGGAAGTTTCGTACAAAATCCAAAAAAATATACCGTGTGCATAAGCAACGATACTGGAATACCACAACAACGCGGAAGATTTTGCGACGGCAGTTACAGTACAAATCGTACCGTCAGAACGGCTCTTGCAACACTTAAAAGCGGAAGACTGTGGCTGGGACGTTCAACTTTGCACCAGAATTGAGGAAGCTGTTGCGGATGAACGTTTCGTTTCCAAGCTGATAAGAAATTGTGGCGCATATCACAGACGACGCTGTACGGCTTTTTTCCCTTGTGTGAAAAGACTGTCACACCTTGTACATTCATGTGTTGCAGTTGTGGTTATTTACGAAAATTTCATCTTCCAATAAGGCGGGGAATCCCCTCACTGGAGCATCTATGTTCGCCGCTACATAAACGACGAACTTCCGCATCGCTAAATTAGGGGTAGTGGTGGTGATGATGTTCCCTTCGTCCCCAACCCCCCCTCTCCTACCCCAGTCACCTAACCTAACGCATTGCGACTTTTTCCTTTGGCTTTACGTTAAGGTCTGTGTTTACGCAACCCTACAGCCAGGAACACTGGAACAGCTCAGAGAACGCATCAATTCTGCTGTGGTGACCACTGACACGACTTAGCTACATCAGGTGTGGAACGAACTTGCCGACCGCTTGGACGTGTGACCAGAGGGGCACTAACAGAACATTACTATAGCACAAACTGCACACTTGCTTAATTTTACAGTTCTATTCATGCATCAATACAGTTAGTACATACAATGCTTCGAAAAATATACGTAACACAATGACGGGAAAAAATCTAAAACAAAAGAATTGTACGATAAAAACGAAAGTTGGTAAGCATGTTTCTGCATCTGAAAGATGATGCCTATTTAAACTTGGTGCCAATCGCGTAAGTGTGGCAGGTTGCTTTAAGTACACTCTGTAACGATCACGAGCGTTAGTAACTTTTGATATTGGACGTTGTTAATTGACGATAGTCAAGAATGCCTTTAACGCCTTAAAGAACGCCATTATATATAAAAAAAAACCGCCACGCAAAATAAGCACTGTGCATTGGTATCGACTACCAGCTGTCTCTGGATTCAGAAAAGTAACGGTCGACGAAGTGTCCAGATGGAACTATGGAGAAGATGAGGGGAAGTTTCGAAGGCAGCCCAAAAAAATATTCCGTCTGCAGAAGCAGCGATCTTGGAATACCGCAACAATGTGGAAGATTTTGCGACGGCAGTTACATTTCAAACCGTACCGTCAGAGCAGCTCTTTCAACACTTAAAAGCGGAAGACTGTGGCTGACAGGGTCAATTTGGCATCAGAATGCAGCACGCCATTATCAACACCTCACTGAGTTTGAACGTAGTTGTTTGTAGGGCTCCGAGAAGCTGAATGTTTCTTCTGCGATATTGCAGAAAGACATGGCATGAATGTAGCCACTGTACTTGATTGCTGGGAGCGGTGGTCACAGGAAGGTATGGTCGCAGAAAGACCAGGCTCCGGACGGCCACGTGGCACTACCGAGAGGAAAGACCATTATGTTTGGTGTATGGCTCTGGCGCATCGTACTGCATCTGCAGCAGTAATCTGATCAGCAGTTGGCACCACAGTGACGCAACGAACTGTCACAGATCGCTTACTTCAAGGGCAGGTGCGACCCAGACGCCCTGTGGCATGCAATTCACTTACCCCAAACCACGGCCATCTACAATTTTAGTGGTGTCAAGCGAGAGCTCATTGGAGGGCAAGGTAGAGGTCCGTTGTGTTTTCTGATGAAAGCTGGTTCTACTTCGGTGCCAGAGTGTTAGCAGGAAGCCAGTTGAGGAACTGCAGCCAACCTGTTTGCGTGTCAGACACACAGAACCTACACCTGCAGTTCTGGTCTGGGGTGTGATTTCGTATGACAGCACGAGCACTCTTGTGGTTATCCCATGCACCCTTACTGTAAATCTGTATGTCAACCTTGTGATTCAACCTGTTATGCTACCATTCATGAACAGTATTCCAGGGGGTGTTTTCAAGCAGGACAACGTTATCCCACAAATTACTGTTGTAACTCAATATGACTACAAGTGTCGACAGGTTGCCCTGCCCTGCTCGTTCACCAGATCTATCGACAATCGAGCGCATATGGGACATCATCGGACAACACCAGCGTCATCCACCAACAGCATTAACCGTCCCTGCATTGACCGACGAAGTGCATCAGACACGGAAGTCCATCCGGCATCTACAGAAAACAAAGCATGCACGTCTGCATGCTTGCATCCAATACTCTGGCGGCTACACAGGTTATTTAAGTTCCAGCATTTCACATTTGCAATGGCTTATCTCGCACTTACATTAACCTGTCACCTCGCAACGTTAATCACTTAAATATGTTATACACAAAAATGTTCAAATGTGTGTGAAATCTTATGGGACTTAACTGCTAAAGTCATAAGTCCCTAAGCTTACACACTACTTTACCGAAATTAACCTAAGGACAAACACACACACCCATGCCCGAGGGAGGACTCGAACCTCCGCCGGGACCAGCCGCACAGTCCATGACTGCAGCGCCTTAGAACGCTCGGCTAATCCCGCGCGGCACACACAAATGTATTCGCGAAATTTCATCACTCTACACTAATTATGTTACAGTCAGATTACAAATTACAACAGAAGCTTTTTTCAATAAAAGACCTGTTTTCTTACTAAAAATACAGTGAAGCTAGGAATATGCTGCAACCCCAACTTATTGCTGTCATGGAGATCGTGAGGAAAGATTATATTAATTACAACACACACAGACGCATTCAAAGAGTGATTCTTACCACGCTCCATACGTGAATGGAATAGGAAGTACCCTAACAACTGGTGTAATGGGACGCACACTTTCCCATGCACTTCAAGTGTTTTGCAGAGTATGGATGTAGATGTACAGATATACACTGAAACGCCAAAGAAACTGGCATAGGCATGCGTATTCAAATACAGAGATATGTAAACAGGCAGAATACAAAGCCTATATAAGACAACAAGTGTCTCGCGCAGTTGTTAGATCGGTTATTGCTGCTACAATGGCAGATTATCAATATTTAAGTGAGTTTGAACGTGGTGTCATAGTCGGCGCGCGAGCGATGGGGCAAAGCATCTCCGAGGTAGCGATGAAGTGATTTTCCCGATCGACCATTTCACGAGTGTACCGTGAATATCAGGAATCCGGTAAAACATCAAATCTCCGCCGTCGCTGCGGCCGGAAAAAGATCCTACAAGACCGGGACCAACGACGACTAAAGAGAATCGTTCAACGTCACCGAAGTGCAACCCTGCCGCAAATTGCTGCAAATGTCAATGCTAGGCCATCAAGAAGTGTCAGCGTGCGAAACATTCAACAAAACATCATCGATATGGGCTTTCGTGTACCCTTGACGACTGCACGACACAAAGCTTTACGCCTCGCCTGAGCGTGTCAGCGCCGACATTGGACTGTTGATGACTGGAAACATGTTGCCTGGTCGGACGAGTCTCGTTTTAAATTGTATCGAGCGGATGGGCGTGTACCAGTATGGAGCCAACCTCATGAATCCATGGATCCTGTATGTCAGCAGGGGACTGTTCAAGCTGGTGTAGACTCTGTAAGGGTGTGGGGCGTGTGCAGTTGCAGTGATATGGGACCCCTCATACGTCTAGACACGACTCTGACAGGTGACACGTACGTAAACATCCTGTCTGATAACTTGCATTCACTCACGTCATTTGTGCATTCCGACGGACTTGGGCAATTCCAGCACGACAATGCGACATCCCACACGTCCAGGGTTGCTACAGAGTGGCTCCAGAAACAGTCTTCTGGCTTTAAACACTTCCGCTGGCCACCACACTTCCCAAATGGTTCAAATGGCTCTGAGCACTATAGGACTTAACTTCTGAGGTCATCAGTCCCCTAGAACTTAGAACCACTTAAACGTAACTAACCTAAGGACATCACACACATCCATGCCCGAGGCATGATTCGAACCTGCGACCGTAGCGGACGCGCGGTTCCACACTGTAGCGCCTAGAACCGCTCGGTCACTCTGGCCGGCCACACTTCCCAGACATGAACATTACTGAGTACATCTGGGATGCCTTGCTACGTGCTGTTGAGATCTCCACCCCGTCGTACTCTTACGGATTTATGGGCAGCCCTGCAGGATTCATAGTGTTAGTTCCCTCCAGCACTACTACAGACATTAGTCGAGTCCATGTCGTGTTCCGGCACTTCTGTGTGCTCGCTGGGGCCCTACAAGATATTAGGCCGGTGTACCAGTTTTTTTGGCTCTTCAGTGTATATCGCTAAGGTTGTGCACCATAGCCATGGAGTGGGAACTGGGAGGATCTATGTTGTCGGTGATGCTACGTGGACAGACAAGGTTCCGCTGATTACAAATCAGTACTATAATTTGCATCAGCAGGACATAAAATCAAAAATACTGTAATGTACAGTACAGGTACAGAAAAAATGAAGTTTATTTACTGCCGCTGTCTCTTAAAAAAATTCTTGATTGCATACACCACAATAACAAGTAAAATGAAAAACACATATTGTTCCCCAACTCTTCTTGCTTCGTTTTTTGTATTAGGGGGCAGAAACAACGCGCCGTTGTCAGAACTGTAGACCACTACTACGACAAAGGAGTTAAAAGTGGCTACACGTTAAACCCAATCGAGAAAGGTCCATAAATTACGCCATAGAGAGAACGGTGGTCCTGAAATGAAGATTAAATGTCCTTCGCCATATTGCTACGACGGATAAAAAGTAAAATGCGGTCGAGAGCCCGCACGTCGTTCGCTAAAAAGGCCGATAACTCAGAACGGCAAACATAAATTAGAAGGTAAGTGGTTAAAACAAGGGCAATCAGCCAGGAAATGGTGAACCGTCAAAGAATGATCATAATGAGCACAAAGTGGGGTTCACAGTTTAACAAATGGCGATGGCTAAAACGACAGTGTCCAATACGCAACCTAGTTAAAATGATTTCCCAGCGCGAGAGGGCCGAGATCAGATCGGCCAAGTCGCTGGGAGAGGTTTAATTCCCCAGAGCTTGTTCCCATGAAGGGAAGACCGGTGGTGATGTCAAAGAATACCACCTGCTGACAGCCAACAACACAGGGATCATACGAAGGAATGGAAGAACTGGCGGGCCTAGGTAAGAGCAGCGTCAGCGGCCTCGTTTGTCAGAACGACGTGACCAGGAACCCATATAAACATCAGAGTGGCTCCATCAAGAGTGAGCAAGTGGAAGCTTTTTTGAGCCCGTTGCAGTAAGGGATGGACTGTGCACAGCACGCAGAGGCTCTTAAGGGCACAGAGAGTCGGAGCAAATGGCACAATTGAAAAGCCTGTGTCGCCGGATGTACTGCGTGGCCTGATACAGGGCGTAAATATTGAGCAGTGTTCCGAAAGACGGCACCGAAAATCGATGTACCCTGTGACGAAAGCACACCGGACACCACGGTCAGTCCGAGATTCATCAGTGTAAACAAAGGTACTATCGTGAAGTTCCGTGCGAAGGTCGAGAAATTTACAGCGAAGCGAGTCTGGAGTAGTGACCTCAGGAAGCGAATGAAGTCCAAGGTGAACACGGACCGCCGCACGAAGCCACAGTGGTGAAGGATTCACGCCCACTGCGAAAGTGGCAGGTAGCGTGAAGTTAAGCTGCCCGAGCAAGAGCCGAAAGCGAAGTCCAGGAGATAAGCAGAGAAGAGGGGCGCGCGCCATACTGGTGGTCAAAGGAGTCATCGAAGAAGGAGGCATAGGATGGGTGGCCACGCGTGGCAGACAAACGGCACGCATATCTGCTGAGGAGAAAGTCACGGCGGTAGGACAGTAGGAGTTCGGCAGCTTCTGCAAACAGACTCTCAACCGGGCCAGTGTAAAAGGTGCCAGTGGCCAAACTAACGCCACGATGGTGGATAGTATTAAGACAAAGTAAGAGGGAAGGACGTGATGCGTAAACGAAACACACACAGTTTCGAACAGACAAGGGACCGGCGCAAACGGAGGAGGGCGGTACGATCTGCTCCCCACGAAGTACCACCGAGGACACCGCATACAGCGGGTTGCCAGGTAAGACACATGGGAGGACTAAGAAAGTTTCCTGTCGAGGATGAACCGCAGGAATTTCGTAGTTTCAGCAAACAGAAGAGCAACAGGCCCAAGATGTAAAGACAGTGGAAGAAACCCATCACACTGCCAGAAATTCATACAAATGGTTTTGCAGTGGAAAAGCGAAAGCCACTGTCGATGCTCCATGAGTAAAGACGATCGAGACACCGCTGGAGACGCCGCTCAATGAGACAGCTCCACGAAGAACTGCAATAGTGCACAAAATCGTCAACAAAAAGGGAGCCGGAGATGCCGGGCGGGAGATGGGCCATTATAGGGATAATGGCGACAGCAAAGTGGACGACGCTTAGGACGGAACCCTGAGGCACACAGTTTTCCCGGATAAACGTGTCTGACAAGGCAGACCCCACACGTACGTTGAAAACTCGGTCTTTTAAAAAGTCCTGAAGGAAATGGTGCAGGCGGCCATGGATGCCCCACGTATAGAGACTACGGAGGATACCAGTCCTTCAGCTAGTGTCGTAGGCTTTCTCCAAATCGAAAAACACTGACACAGTCTGAGATTTCCGAAGAAAACCATTCATGACATCAATGGATAAAGTGACGAGATCGTCAACTGCAGAACGACGCGCTCGAAATCCACATGGTTCGTAAATTGCGAGACTGGAGCCACCATACCAGCCCGGCATGAATCATACATTCATCACCTTGCAAACACAGCTGGTGAGAGAAATGGGACGATAGCTAGAAGGAAGGTGTTTGCCTTTGCCGAGCTTTGGTATGAGTATGACAGTGGCTTCACACCAGAGTCTGGGAAACGTGCCCTCTGCCCAGATGCCACTGTATGCACGAAGGAGAAAGTGCTTGCCCAGAAGACAAAGGTGCTCCAATATCTGAATGTGGACACTGTCCGGCCCTGGGGCGGAGGATCGGGATGAAGTGAGAGCATGATCTAGCTCCCTCATAGTAATAGCGGCATGGTAGCACTCACGATTATGAGAGGAGAAAGGGTATCGCCCAAGCTTTCTCCACTGGTTTCCGATGGAGGAAGGCAGGGTGGAGCTCGAAACCTCCGCAAATTAGCGGCCCAAGGTGTTGGAGATAACAATAGGGTCCACTACGACATCATTTTCTACGGTCAGGCAGGAAATTGGGGAACGGACCTTGGCCCCAGACGGCCGACGGAGGTTAACATACACGACGGAAGAGGTAGTGGAACTGAAATCCAGCTAGCATTTTGCTATCCCCAAGAACGCGACGACACTGCGCACGCAACTGTTAATAACGAATGGAGTTCGCCATCGTAGGACGACGGTTAAAAACTGATTCGCGGCATGCCTCAGTCCACCAAGGGACCGGAACACGGTGCGGTGAAGATGAAGTTCGAGGAATGTAACGTTCTGCTTCAGTAAGGATAAAGTTTGTAAGGTATTCGACTTGGTCATCACAGCTGAGGAAATGTTGACCGTCGAAGGTCGCCAGGGAGCAGAAAAACCTCCAGTCGGCCTTAGAAAGCTGCCATCTGGGTCTGCACATAGGTGGGATAGTATTCAGCAAACGGATAGCACACGAGAAATGGTTGCTCGAGTACGTAGCAGAGAGAACGGACCACTCGAGAAGACAAGTAAACTGGGCAGTGCAGAACGAGAGGTTCAAATGGGAATATGTCTGCGTGGAATCTGAAAGAAACGTTGGTGCTTCAGTGTTGAAGTAGATGAGGCTGAGTTGATTGAGAAGGTCAGACAAAAGGGCAGCTCTTTACAGGCTCTGGGAGAGCCTCAAAGGGTTCAAATGGCTCTGAGCACTATGGGACTTAACATCTGAGGTCATCAGCCCCCTAGAACCTAGAACTACTTAAACCTAACTAACCTAAGCACATCACACACATCCATGCCCGAGGCAGGATTCGAACCTGCGACCGTAGCAGTCACGCGGTTCCGGACTGACGCGCCTAGGACCGCACGGCCACGGCGGCCGGCAGCCTCAAAGGGCATGGTGCGCATTAAAGTCACCGAGCAGCAGAAGTGAGTGAGGGAGCTGACCAATAAGCTGGAGGAAGTTTGCCCTGGTGACACCGAATGACAGAAGGAGGTAGATGGTACAAAGAGAAAAGGTGAAGCGAGGAAAGAAAATGCGAGTGTTCAGTGAGATGGTTTGACAATCAACAACATCCCGGTTGAGTAGCGTGAATGCCGTCCTTGGTCGGGGGGAGGGGGGTTCAAAGCGGACTGGAAAGAAATGTGAGCGGCCAAAGCGGTCGTGAGGACGCAATTTTGTTCCCTGGAGGCAGAGAACAAGTGAACGCTGCGATTCCAAGAGCTGCCGTATTTCCTCCCCGTTGGATCCGAGACCACGAACGTCCCAACTCTTCTTGGAACGTACGCTCTCGGTATGGCAACAGTGAATTTCACTGTCTTACACAACTCCTCAGCTGTAGCGTCTGCCACTGGAGTCTGTTTAGTACTTCTGTAGCCGTTTTGCGCCTACTAAACTACCCTATGACGAAACTCATCGCTCTCTTTGTATCTTTTAGTAAACCAATCTAGCCGCGCGGTCAACGCACCCCCCCCCCCCCCCATCCTCCTCCTCGGAGGTTCGAGTCCTCCCTCGGCGTGTGTGTGTGTGTGTGTGTGTGTGTGTGTGTGTGTGTGTGTGCGCGAGTGTGTGTGTTGCTCTTACCGTAAGTTAGTTTACGCAGTGTGTGTAAGCCTAGGGCTAGGGACCGATGACCTCAGCAGTTGGGTCCCATAGGAACTTATCACAAATTTCCAAATTCTAAACGAGTTTGATAAGGGTGTCAAATCGATGAGCAATACAAAATAATTGATTTTGCAAGTAAATGAACCTCGCCTTGGCATATGTATTTTCTGCAGTTTTGTGTGGTGATGGTAGCCTGTTTATCTCCGCATAAAAAACTGCAACTTAATCAGTTGTAGTCTGCTTATTGTATTCAGGTCTTGGTCTCGCTCTACATTTTTAACCCCCGCCCCCCAGCTTCTTTCCTCCATCACTAAAATGAGCATTATTCGCTGCCTCATGGTGTGTATTACCAACCAATACCTTCTTTAAGTCAAGTTGTGCTATAAATTTATTTTATCACCAATTCGATCCAGTACCATCTGATTTGTTATTCGGTCTACCAACATAAGCTTTGGTATTTTGCAGTGCGGTCTGGCATCTCCAATAATCGGTGCACTAGCGGAATATTCCTCTGTAGCACCACATTTCAAAAGCTTGTAATCTTTTCTTCTCTGAACTGCTCACTGCCCACGTTTGAATTTCGTACAAGACAACACTTCAGACAAACAGCAGATGTTTATACTTAAACTGATGGGGTTCCGAGTTGGGGTTGGGTTGTTTGGTGGAAGAGACCACACTAAGAGGTCATCGGTCTCATCGGATTAGGGAAGTACGAGGAAGGAAGTCGGCCGTGCCCTTTCAAAGGAACCATCCCGTCATTTGCCTGGAGTGATTTAGGAAAATCACCGAAAACCCAAATAACGATGGTCGGACGCGAGATTGAACCGTCGTCCTCCCGAATGCGAGTCCAGTGTGCTAATCACTGCGCCATCTCGCTCGGTAACGGTGTTCCGAGTGCTGGAGTTCGGACTGTATACATAGTAGGACTCTGTGTATGCTGAAAAGATAATAGCTCCACTTATATGTGTCACCAGGTGAAAATTTGCCGCTGTAAGCAATCGATGTTGTGTGGATGCAGGAATAGGGGAAAAACGGTGAAACACATGGTAATTGTGGTTCTGACTCTTTATTAGGATGTGGTAACAAGTTACAACATACGCTCAATATGGTCTTCCGACTAAGCAACATGCATCCGTAATACGGCATGGTCGACAGTTGTTGCGGCATATCCGATGTCATTAGAGCGATATGTCGTTGTATGCTATTCTTCAGATCAGGAAGAGTACGGATACATGCCCGATAGACACGATATTTCAGATATCCAAACAACCAGAAGTCACATGGATTCAAGTCGGGAGATCTGGAAGGGCACATTTCTTGAAACTGGGCAAAGATTATTTGGTCGCTACCAAAGGTTTCTCAAAGCAAGTCAACGATCTGACAAGAGACGTGTGGCGTCGCCCGATCTTGCACGAAACTAGTGGTGTGGATACAGTTGCTTTCTTGCAAAGCGCTGTTGCGCAACCAGGTCCTCATAACATGCAGACGTCACTGTACACCTAGCAGGTCCGCTAGGTGTCATCTCCTCGAAGAGAAATGTCCCGAGAATGAAAGATCTTATTAAACCATATCACACATTCACGTAAGCTGAGTGCAGTGGAAATTCCCGGACAACATGTAGCGAAGTATAACCCCATATGGGACAGCTGTTTGTATACACGGCACCGTGCAGACTTAAATGTGTCTCGTCCGTACAAAGAATATTCTTTGGGCACAAGTCATCCATTTTCATGCGTGCCCTAAAACGAAGGGCAAAGTCACGGTATTGTAGCCTGTCTTAGGTCTTCATTTGGTGCACGTTCTGAATCTTCTAAGGCTACCAGTATAAAATGCGCCATGAAATCTTCTAAATTGTTGCCCACGGGAGAGAGAATTCCCGTGTTACAGCTCGAGCACTGGCTGCAGAATTTGAGGCACGTGCCGCGCGGTCGGCTGTAGCTACAACTTCAAGAACTGCCATGGGAATGGGCCGCCTCCCCTTCCTGCTGCGCCACCTAGTTCACCTATTCCTCAAACTTTCCTGATCATATTCTTTTGCTCATTTCTTGACACGGGGCCTCTTCGCACTAGTTTCTGTCGCCGATATTCCCGCGATGTAGTGCTGCTATTGCTGCCTTTATGATAAAACAACGTTACCTGTAGTGCATGGCCTTTATTCCCAACAGCCATTGCATTTCGTGTGGAAAACTTCAATCTTGTTGACTCTTTACACCAACAGTCACTTCACGAAAGAAATGAACACGCGTCGCCAAGCAACAAACAGTACACTGTCGTCAAAATAGGAAACATTTGATATTTTGACTGTTTACAGTGCCATATTATTCACCTGATGGTAGACAGTAGTATTATTTTTCAGCTTACTTAGCGAGCGCACTGATTAATGAACATACCTACGATGTTTCAGCGTCCTGCAATGTATACAGCCAGTACTCCAACACTCCGAACGCCTTGAGTTTCATAACAACCTTAGAAGACGACTTCCTAACTCTTAACGTTATATCTGACGTTAACAAATTCCTGTTACTGAGAACACTTTTCTTGCTGTTATCTGTTTGCATATTATATCCTCCCTACTTCGGTCGTCGTCAGTTATTTTGCTGCCCAAATAGCAAAACTCCTCTACTATTATTAGTGACTCATCCCGCTATCTAATTACCTCGGCATAGCCTGATTTATTATCCATTATCCTTGTTTTATTTTGGTCGATATTCACCTTACAGCCTCTTTTCAAGACACTGTCCATCCCGCTCAAGTGTTCTTTGTGGTGTTTTGCAGTCTCTGACAGAATTACAACGTAATCGGCAAACTGCAAAGTTTTTGTTTCTTTTCCCTGCATTTTAATTATCTTTACAATTTTTTTATTGGTTTCTTTTACTACTTCCTCAATCTTTATACCGAATAACATCTGGGAGAGATAAAACTCTGTCTCATTCCCATTGCAACTACTGCTTTCGTTACACGCCCTTCGACTCTTTTCCACTGAAGTGCCAAAGAAACACTTATACGCATGCGTATTCAAATACAGAGACATCTAAACAAACAGAATACTGCGCTTCGGTCGACAACGCCTATATAAGATAAGAGTCTGAACGTGGTGTTACAGTCAACGCGCGAACTTTAGGACACAGCATCTACGAGGTAGCGATGAACTGGGGATTTTCCCGTATGACCATTTCACGAGTGTACCGTGAATATCATGAATCCGGTCAAACATCAAATCTCCGGAATCGCTGCGGCCGGGAAAAGATCCTGCAAGAACGGGACCAACTACGACTGAAGAGAATCGTTCAACGTGACATAAGTGCAACCCTTCTGCAAATTCCTGCTAGGCCATCAACAAGTGTCAGCGTGCGAACCATTCAACGAAACATCATCGATATGGGCTTTCGGAGCCGAAGGGCCACTCGTGTACCCTTGATGACTGCACGACACAAAGCTTTACGCCTCGCCTGGGCCCGTCAGCACCGACATTGGACTCTTGATGACTGGACACATATTGCCTGATCGGACGAGTCTCGTTTCAATTTATATCGAGCGGATGGACGCGTACGGGTACGGAGACAACCTCGTGAATGCATGGACCCTGTATGTGATCACGGGGCTGTTCAAGCTGGTGGAGGCTCTTTAATGGTATGTGGCGTGTGCAGGTGCTGTGATATGGGACCCCTGATACGTCTAGACACGACACTGACAGGTGGCACGTACGTAAGCATCCTGTCTGATCACCTGCATCCATTCATGTGCATTGTGCATTCCGACGGACTCGGGCAATTGCAGCACGACAATGCGACATCATACACATCCAGAGTGGCTCCAGGAACACTATTCTGGCTTTAAACACTTCCGCTGGCCACCAAGCTCCACAGACATGAACATTATTGAGCTCATCTCGGTCGTACTCTTACGGATTTATGGACAGCCCTGCAGCATCATGGTGTCAGTTCCATCCAGCACTTCTTGGGACATTAGTCGAGTCCACGCCACGTCGTGTTGCGGCACTTCTGCGTCCTCGCGGGGGCCCTTACGCGATATTAGCCAGGTTTACCAGTTTCTTTGGCTATTCAGTGTAAATGCAGTCTTGTTTCTGTGTAAGTTGTAGATAGCCTAGCGCTCCCTATATTTTGACCTTTTATCTTCACTATTTCAGTGATTGTTTTCCAGTCAACATTCTCAATAGGTGTCTGTAAAGCTACGAAAGCTATGAACATACTTTTGCATTTTTTCAATTTATCTCCTAAGACGCGTCGTACGGTCGCTATGGCCTCGCCTGTTCCTACGTTTCACCGGAACTGAAACTGACATTCTTCTGTAAATAGTTCGCGGCAGTATTTGTCATTAATTAGTAGTTAAACTGGCAGTTCGGTAATATTCGTACATATCACCAGATGCCTATTTTGGAAGAGGTATTACTGAATCAGCAGAAACAGCAATACATTCTCAACCGTCGCCGTCTTGGTGCGTTTCGGGACTGTCGCGACAAACTTTCCGAAAGTGGTGCGACTTTCTTGTTCTCCTTTGCTTGGGTGAGGGCGCTGTAGCGCAGCGTAGAGCTCGCGAGTGGGGAAAGGTTATACACGGTACGGGACGGTACAGTATGGTGCGGTACAGAGGAGCGGGCTGAGAGTACCTGGGAGGCCGCAGCGCTTTTGGCCGGGTGCGCCCGCACCGCCAGAACCGGTTCCACGGAGGCGGCGGCGGCGGCCGCACCGAGCCCCAAGCATTCCCCGACGCCATATGGCGTCCACTGACGGCAATGACGTACAGCAAATCCAGTGCAGCCGAGTCCAATTTCCCGGGCGTGTCCGAACACGGCGACTCCCGCTATGAGCTGGGGTATACTTAAGTAATCATCCCTATACTCCTGTAAGTTAACTCAGAAAAGGTGGTTTTACGTGCGACGTATTTTACGTCGATATTTTCCCGGAATAGAGTTATGCCGTAGGCACACGGGACGAGTTAGCTAACGTTGACGTGGTGCTCAACGACTTTCGTGACGTCACTTCCTGCTGTTTCCGGTTGAGAAGCCATTTCGTCACGCAAAACACAAAATAAGTTTTGCGATATTTCGGCAACGTGCCACGTATAGTAGAACCAATGGGAAGCAACAGCGCTCCCTCCGTCACAAGCAGAAAGCAAGACGCCATACCGTACTTGTCGCGTTCAGCAGAAGTCCATATTCGAGGGTTTTACGCTACACGCCTATGAATAAATACTAAACTCCGTCCGAACAGTCCTTGGAAGGCCCAACTACCGCACTGACCGGCCGCCGTGTCATCCTTAGTCCATAAGCGTCGCTGAAGACGGATATGGAGGGGCATGTGGTCAGCACAACGCTCTCCCGGCCGTATGTCAGTTACCGAGACCGGAGTCTCAATCAAGTAGCTCCTCAGTTTGCCTCACAAGGGCTGAGTGCACCCGGCTTGCCAACAGCGCTCGGCAGAACGGATGGTCACCCATCCAAGTGCTAGCCCAGCCCGACAGCGCTTAACTTCGGTGATCTGACGGGAACCGGTGTTACCACTGCGGCAAGGCCGTTGGCACAGCTTATGAATATATACTGTTTCTAAGCACCAGCTAGTAAAGGAAACAAACGAAAAATCTGAAGCAGGGATTAAAATCCATGAAGGAATAAAAACTTTGAGGTTTGCCTGATTTTGTCAGAGGCAGCAAAGGACCTGGAAGAGCAGCTGAATGAAATGGATAGCGTCTTGCAAGGAGGATATAAGATGAACATCAACAAAAGCAAAACGAGGATAATGGAATGTAATCGAGTTAAATCAGGCGATGTTGAGGGAATTAGACTAGGAAATGACACACTTACAGTAGTAGAGGAGTTTTGCTATGTGGATAGCAAAATAACTGATGATGGTCGAAAGAGAGAGGATATAACATGTATATTGGCAATGGCAAGGAAAGCGTTTCTGAAGAAATTTGTTAACATCGAGTATAGACTTAAGTGTCAGGAAGTCCTTTCTGAAGGTATTTGTACGGAATGTAGCCATGTGTGGAAGTGAAACATGGACGATAAATAGTTTAGACAAGAAGAGAGTAGAAGCTTTCGAAATGTGGCGCTACAGAAGAATGCTGAAGATTAGATGGGTAGATCATGTAATGGTTCAAATGGCTCTGAGCACTATGGGACTTAACATCTGTGGTCATCAGTCCCCTAGAACTTAGAACTACTTACACCTAACTAACCTAAGGACATCACACACATCCATGCCCGAGGCAGGATTCGAACCTGCGAGGTAGATCATGTAACTAATGAGGTAATGAATAGAATCGGGGAGGAGTGGAATTTGTGGCGCAACATGACTAGAAGAAGGGATCGGTTGATAGAACACTTTCTGATGCATCAAGGGAAAATCAATTTCGTATTGGAGGGAAGCATGGAGGGTAAAAATCGTAGAGGGAGACCAAGAAGTGAATACACAACGCAGATTCAAAAGGATATAGGTTGCAGTAGTTACTCGGAGATGAGGAAGCTTGCACGAGATAGTGTAGCATGGAGAGCTGCATCAAAGCAGTCTCTGGACTGAAGATCACAATACAACAACAACAAGCTCCAACATGTTGAATGTCTCTGGGAAAGTCATATTCGTGGTTAAAGAATTTCCGTATTTAGTTATTTCCTGTTATAGCTCGTGTGTAATGAGAGTACAACGTTTTAAAGCATCGACCCATGTAAGATTGGTAAAAACATGTCGTTCTTATTATGATTTATTACATAATTAAAAATCAATAACATTTCTGACAATAAAATACAAAGAAAGGAGATACGTAATGCGTGTTTCGACTTAACTTGGCGTCGTTGGTTGAGGCATTGTGTCAAAGAAACAGCAGTAGATTGGACACGGGTAGGTGTTCCGCTGTATCCAATTTTTTTTTCACCTTCGCGTTTTCTAAAAGATTGTCGGAGTTTCATATGAAATTAATAGAAATAATACTCGATGTCACCTCAATACGAGTGCGCTCTCTGTCGGAAGCGAGTTTGTTTGATTTGGTGAACTTTTATAAGCTGATGTCCTTCCTGAGAGGACATGTAGCTCCATTTTGTCTTATTACACGTTCATGGACATTAAAATTTTTATTTATGTATACCATAGAGAGAACAGAATGACTAGCATACGGCCAGGAAAGGAAAATGTTCGTTGTAATTGAGCTAAGGTAGGAATTCTACGCTCATCCATTTTTGTGAAAAAACTGTGTGGATTGCTAGCCAAATAAATACGACAGCCGTCGCTGGAGAGCGCTGAGAGCGCAAAATCAAGTCAACCAGCTCGTGCCGTGTGTCGGCGGCACTGTGTCCCGTGACGTGGGATATCACGTCTGCGTGCACGACAACGTTAGCTGCCTCGTCCCTCGTGCCGACGACTTTACCGTCATCACTGCTGCAATGTAACAACAATACACGGCAATGTTAGAGTACTGCCGAGAAATATTGCTGATATTGCAGGTAGTTCCCAAAGTACTGCCGACGGGTTCCCAAAGTACTGCCGACGGGTTGTCCACCAAGGGTGGAGAATGTTTCGTATTGTCGTGCAATCTCTCGCTGTCCTTGCCGCAAAGGCTTCCCTCTCGCTCTTTCCGTTGATTCCTACTTCTCTCACCGGCAGCGCTGCAGTCGAGTGTCTGAGCGACAGCAATATCGTTTAGCTTTTTTTCCGATGTTACAGCACTTATATATAGCCAACAATTTTGTAATTGTTTGTTGTCGTGAGGTGATTGTGTATAGCTATGAAGAAGTGGGCGAACGAGGGATCTAGAAATTTTATAAATGCGCTTCATATATGACCAGAGTTATGCGCGGCGAAAGTGATGTATACAAAAATCTCAAGCTGAATAAGGGCAGTTGGCAAGCTGTTGCCAATGAGCTTGGAATCACGCTTCATTAAGCATGCAAAAAACTTCGAAGTCTTCGAATGCAAAGAAAAAAAGTTACACAGGAAGAGTGGAAGCGCAGGTGATTCTTCATCGACGTGGTTTGTATTTAATGCTCTGAGCTTCATACTGAAACAGGTACAATATTTCTGGCTTGACAGCCATCATATTCAGCTACAGGAAGTCCTTACTTGAGCAGCTGAGAAGGCAGCAGTGGGAAGATGATTCACTGTGGCGTGAGGTACCGATGACAGAGGGTTTGTTCGGTACGGATATTCGAGAGCACGACCGCCCAATTGTGGTCCTTCTCCGCGATTGACTGCTGCATTCGAAAGGTGGGCGCCAAAATAATTTTCTGTTATTAATACTACACAAAATAAACAGCATATTTACTTGCGTTTCAAATTAAAGCATCTCTCAATAGCGTGTGGTCATTCCATTATTTCATAAGAATTAATAACCAGCAGAACAACAAACAATCGCTAAACAAAAAGGCAGACGAAGCACTTCGGTGATCTTCGGATCGCGCCTAACTTGGATGGCGGGAGAAGAGGTTCGGCTGTAAGATCAGAGCTGGTTCGGCCGTGTCTGAGGACAGACATGTTGTCCGCCGCGGTCGATGTCAGTTAAGACTTTATTAGGAATGTATGATTATTTGGACATGTAGTTGAGAACAGTGTGATAGTAATTTGTTGAAAAATGAAAATTATTTGTGGCTTTAGAGTGGAATGTAATTGTGCAGTTCCTTGTGTTCTGCTAATAAAAAGCTAGTGGCACCCGTATAAATAAACTAATTGGAAATTTAATTATTTCTAAACTATTTGTTCCTCGCTAAGTGTTTATTACAGCCTCAAGATAACGGATACACGACCTAAGTGCTGTTTTCTGCGCAGGGGACAACAACTATTGAAGATTGCAGGTTGGTGAACATTTGTTAGAACTTATGCGTTCCACTCGGGGCAGTGGAAGCAAATAGGCACCTCGCGTGTACTGTAATTTTAGTACAAATGAGATCAGTGATCTGCAGTAACACAAGGGAGGTAAGAAGGAGAGAAATTTTCGAGAGTAAGAGTTTATAATACGGTCGCGTAAACATCGTGTAAACATCGCCCTCTCTTCTTTTTCAACTTGCCATACAAGAACTGAATTTTGTTGCTTATATTTATAACTTGCGTTTCCGTATGCTGATGAACAAATCGTTCAGTCTTTCTTCCAAAGCACTGCTTACTTTTGGCACATGGACGCTTATTAATGAATAGCGAACTTTAAAGAAGCACACTGAACTTCTGTACGAATGACCAATAGCTAAAAACCGAAGGCTGATCCCGGTCGGGTTGTAACTGGCACACACTCATATTTGATTCAGTTTTAGCACTTCTCGAACCAATTGTTTGTAAAAGATACTCGAAATCGTGTTTCGACATTCTGGTAAAATTCTGGAGAAGGTGTGTATCCACCATTAGTTTACGAGATAAATTGTCTGAAGCACTCCGCTTACTTCCAAAAGAACTCGTCCACAATGCCCGATTTCTCTTATTCTAACTCGATTCCTTTGTGATGTACAAGCAGTAGAGCCGCACTCACTTCCAGCAGCTCGCGTTCGTTCCCTGTGTGACCGTATTGTGCCCCCATGCAAACACATCTCGCCCGGAAACCTACGCGCAGCAATAGCCGGTAGTATTCGTTGTACATGTGGCTGCAATTTGTGTGCCGCAGTCTTGCCGGACGCCAATGTCAGGATGTATTGTCGGCAATAAGTAATTGTTAGAGCCCGTGTAAACGTACCTTAAGGAGTATCGGCCCAACTCAGTTCTCGTACCACTGCCTTAACAACCGATTCCAGGCACTTCAAGATCTACGTCACGACGTTGAAACGCAATGGTTTAAATTCAAGCATTCTGTGAGTACATGTGCTGAAGAGGAAACTGGACGCCGGAGAGGTTCACAGACAAAACGATGATTTCAATACCGGATTTGGCGTCTGGTAGATGAAAGACGGATGGTGAAGCAACAGTGTGAACAAAGTGACGTGCAAGGAAAACTTCAAATAGCTAGAGAAAACTATGCCGAGTTACACCACTCAGTAAAAAAAGTTCAAACGGCTCTGAGCATTATGGGACTTAACATCGGAGGTCACAGTCCCCTAGAACGTAGAACTACTTAAACCTAACTAACCTAAGGATATCACACACATCCATGCCCGAGGCAGGATTCGAACCTGCGACCGTAGCAGTCGCGCGGTTCCGGACTGAAGCGCCTAGAAACGCTCGGCTACCGCAGCCGGCTACTCAGTCAAAAGCATTTGTAAAGCCTGTACGGTGCCTCTTACGTGAGAAAGACATTTTTACCAGTTTTAATAAATTATTGTGTGTCACTGATGTATTCACGATAGTTAGGAAGTGCTGTAGTCCAAAGCCGGCCATGAATCGGAGAGCATTTCCCACGCTGGCTGGCTAGGTGACGAAGCGACCATATGACCCGCGTAGGGGGTGGGGCTCGGCGCTGGACAGGGGCAACAAGCGTTAGCCTGGGAAATATACATGAATGGGAAGTACCGCCACCTTGGCGCCAAAGTCACCGATTTGGTTTATTTATGTTTAATAATTAAAGTCATTTATGACAACATGAATACTAGTAGGAGCCTCTGGATGTTTAAAGCTATTTATCATAATTTTGCCTCGTTAAAATTCTCACCCGTTCATTAACAAATGCATATCTTAGTAAGTACGAACTTGATCGGAAATCCACGAACTGTGACGAAACTAGTAAGAGATACGGACTGCGCGCCAAAGTCGGCAGTCGGCGTTAAGAGCTCTTCCTGTCTTGTTCGATGGTAGCCATATTCTCGGTTACGAGTTGTTTGTGACATGAGTGTTTCATTATTGATCTAATAGGACTAAAAGTGATATTACGGCATTCTGAATGTTAATTTCGAGTAAAAAGATACGCCAAAATTGATCGACAGCAATTTCAGATAATTAGCTCCCACCGACAGAGACATCCAATGCGCCAATGAAGAATCTGCACGGGACGACGTTTACGAGAGCTGCACCGCGCACAGGTAGGAGGAAATCCGACGACACGACCCACAAAGGCGGATCAAGGAAGGTCCAACTTATACACTCGCAAATTCCGGGTGGAAATGCTGTACGTCACATATACCAACCTCTACGGACTCGCGGCTAAGCTGAGTAATAACAATATCAGTTTAGAAGCGAGGGGATCTTGCAAGCCGACAGAAAGAGGAGATAGGCGTAAAATGCTTTCACTCGAAATAGCAGCAGGACATCACACAACATGGCTCGAAAATTTACCAGAGCATGCAATTTTTGAAACGGCCCCATAAAGGATAAATAATTGGCAAACTTTTGCTCACAAAAGGTGAACATTCCGTCGATGAATTCAGTACTTAAAAAAAAAATCTCAAAACGTTAAATCAAACCAATTCAATCAATGTTTACAGTTTAGAAAATGTGCAGAAAATACAAGAGATAATGAAAATCAGGATTGACGGTCTGGTGCCTTGTCTTTTCACACTAGGACCCCTCTATTGTCATCCGCGGCACCTTCACAGCACAGCGGTACGTCGACGATATTCTACGTCCCGTTTTCTTCCCATTCATGGCAAGCCATCTTGGCCTTACATTTCAACAAGATAATGCCCACCCGCACACGGCGAGAGTTTCTACCGCTTTTCTTCACGCTTGCCAAACCACACCTCGGTCAGCGAGGTCGACGGACGTCTTTCCAACTGAGAATGTTTGGAGCATTATGAACAAGGCCCTCCAACCAGCTCGACATTTTGACGATCTAACGCGTCAGTTGGGCAGAATTTGGCACGATACCCCTAAGGGGGACGTCTAACAACTCAATCAATCAATGCCGAACCGAATAACTGCTTGCATAAGGGCCAGAGGTGGGCCAAAACGTTAGCGACTTGCTCAGTTTGTGAAGCGGTTTCTTCCGAATATATCGGCCATTTTTTTCTGAAACTGTTGTATGCCTGTACTGACAGGCAAATGATTACATCTACCGACTTTCGTCTCATTCGGAAAATTTCTTCGTCTTGCGTTGTTGTTTTTCTTACAGTGTGAATACTGCAAATGTGTATTTTTACGTTAATAATTTGATGTTATCACTTCCATTTTACAAAGAACTTACGACGAAATCTTCGCAGTTTCGACGCAGAAAATATCCATATAAGAGAATGACAACAAAAAAGTAAATGACAACACGAAACGTGGAGTTTACTAGTGATCACGCGCCTGAAATTTCTGGCACCATCAAACAGACTTGACGCTGAGTGCGCAATAGTTAAGCCGCCTGTCTGTGCTAACAATTTATCCTCTACAGGGAAGCCGGTATCCCGGGGATTACCCGTGCTGTTTAGCCTTGAGGTGCTCAATTCTGCGAACAGCTTGTTTCTCAAAGGGCTGACGTATCCCTTGATTAAGCACTTTTAGTACTACAGGCTTCGGGTTCTAGGAAATTCACTTTCACCATTCCTTTTCTCTGCTAAGCTGCAACAAAAATCGGTAAGAAGGACATTGCGAGTAGATTAAATGAGTATCAAAGGAGACAAACTGTCGAAAGCCACAGTTACGTAAATGCCGCGCAAACGTCGTCAATAACGAATTAAATAAATTTACATGAGACTCCTACAAAAACCCTTCATAAATCCCTAGTAATTCACAGATTTGGGAGGTTAAAAACACATCAAACATAATGACATTATTGTCGAGTCAAATGCTTTTCGAAGCTCGTAGTAAGAGGAAACTAAAAAGAGAAAAAGGCTTGTAATCACTCCTCCTCCCCCCCCCCCCCCCCCCTTATAAAAGGAAATGCGCCCTAGGAAACTACAGCCAGAATTTCTTAGTCATGTTTGCATTTCGGAAAAGAGCATAGACTAGTCTCTGGATAAAGGTTATAAAGTTGTAATTTTTTTCCCAAGGAGTCCTTTGGGTCATAGCTGATAAAAGCAACAGTATAACACGCATTTTAAAATTTTGTGAAATGGTCAAATGGTTCAAATGGCTCTGAGCACTATGGGACTTAACATCTGAGGCCATCAGTCCCCTATAACTTAGAACTACTTAATCCTAACTAACCTAAGCACATCACACAATCCATGCCCGAGGCAGGTTCGAACCTACGACCGTAGCAGTCACGCGGTTCCGGACTGAAGCGCCTAGAACCACTCGGCCACCGAAGCCGGGTGTGAAATGGTCAGTCATCCGCATATGACAGGCAGTTTCAGCATTTTTATTCAACTAATTGTCGTCCCATTAAGCAACATCTCACGTCAAGATGAGTTCAGATCGGTTTTATTCCGCGACGAAGACGCCATTGAGTTTGCACAGTCATTTTTCTGATACTATCCATTTTCTTGGCTCACTTTCAACAAAAATTTTATTGGCCGCAGTGACGCAGCTTTTAGATACCCTAAACTCGCAACTAATTAGCTACACACCGTGGAAACAATTACCTGTATATTGCAATTGTCAGTTTCGTGTACCACAAGAACGTTTTCCTGAAGGATTGATGAATTTGAATACACGACAAGGTAAAGGTAACTGATAAATAAATAGCATCAGTGACAAAACAACTATTTGTGTTGGTAAAGCCACACGCTCTGAAGGAAACTGTTAATAAATTGCAGTAGTTTAAATACTGCCAATGTACTTCTGGGGAATTGTCAAAGTAATTCTGTAAAGCTGTCCAACAGCGAGTGCCGCAAAGCATCACCACCATCATCATGATCGTGGTCATCATAATGAGGCGTCTTGACGGAAGGCGGAGTTTTCTCATACGTTTGGGACGGTTCCGAGTCGCAGAAAATCGTAGGCGAGTGCAAGACTGGCCAGGAGTAATCTTTCCACGACTGGGCCGATGACTGGTTTTACCTGCACGACATAAAACAATATCAACAAGACAGTCGTCTGCCACAGAAGTTGCAATGGGCCTCGTACTGGAGGCTCAAAGCAGGTAGTGCCAGACGGCCGACTGTGCGTGTGCGGCAAAGTGTTTAGTTTGGATTCGACAAAATCGAGACTGAACCATCTACGAAGTGACGGAATGAACTTCCACGAATGAATCCAATAGCACAGAATTTTCACCACAAATCTGCTCATCACGAAAATTTCCAATTGTTGTGAAATCGTCCGTGTAGAGTAGGTACTCCACTGTGTAGCGAAATTTGGTTTGTCTCAGCTGCCACCGTCTGCGAAAGGCGCGTACCAGAGGAATAGTGGGAACTTTCCCTCCTCATGCTGACTAGCTTTGTTCCAAATCTTCCCGCCTTACCTCGAGAGCATCTGTCCGTGTCGGGCATCGATGTTAAGACGCGCTCAAGTCGACAGGAACGGCTACAATCTGTGTGCAGTTCGTAACAGTATGCGTCATTACAGGTGCGACTAATTTCAACTTCTCCTACAGTACGTGATAACATGCTTATGCCAAGAATGGGTTTAAAATTAATGCTGAAAGGATATCAGTGGTAAGATTCTCTCATCAGAGTGCTATCCTCAGTCAAAGCTATGAATAATTACAGGACCTGTTGAATGGCACGAACCAACTAATAAATACAGAATATAAGTCGAGATAATCCGAAGACAGACGAAAGTGATAAGGAGTATCAGAACTGAGACTAGCGATAAAATACACGTCATAACTGTGCATTCATCGCTAACAGAGATGTACAGGCTGGGCCGAAAGTGACTTGGAAAGCATTCAAGTAACTCAAATGGTTCAAATGGCTCTGAGCACTATGGGACTTAACATCTGAGGTCGTCAGTCCCCTAGAACTTAGAACGACATAAATATAACTAATCTAAGGACATCACACACAGCCATGCCCGAGGCAGGATTCGAACCTGCGACCGTAGCAGTCGAGCGGTTCCGGACTGAAGCGCCTAGACCCGCTCGGCCGCCGCGGCCGGCCTTCAAGTAACTAACAACTTTGTTGGGAACCAGAGCTGTAAATGAATCCTTGGTTGAAAATAATGTTCCCTGCCCGCAGAACATCAGTCTTCTGGTAGACGTCATTCAAATTACAATAATGCAGGCGTCACTTCATGAAAACAGGGCATGTGATCGTGTTATTTTGCTTGTGGTTCGGGCGAATTCTACGGCATGTGATCCTTTTCTGCTCTGCTACCAAGGTGATGATTCTGTAAAGCAGATTCACAAATGAAGAACGTCATCTTCTTAGCGTTTGGGTACATGGAAAGGAACAAATGGGTGAAACATAGTAAAATGTGGGAAAACCTTTTTTCAAATGGTTCATGACAGAAGCCCCAAAGGAGACAAATCTTCGGAAACTGGAAAGAAAGGCCTTTGAAGCTGGCTCTGCGACAGATGTACGACGCAAGGAAGACCCAAGAAACGTGACAACGATATTGCATCATTGCTTCTTTCAACAGAAAAATCGAGAGGGAAATGGTCGGCGCAGGTGAACATTCCCAGAACCTCCATGCGTTGCTACATTAAGTAAGAAGATTACCATTCATTTCTGCCCGGCAGCACCAGCGAATTAAGCGATCATGATATGTGACGTTATTCGTGCGAACAGTTACTTGCAGCGTTTCTAACGCTAGCGGCTTGCCCTAAGGTTATGGTGACAGATGAATGTGCTGAGTATCTTCGGTCCCGTCTCGTAATGTTCATATCTGGACCAAAGACAACCCTGAGAATGATCACTACAGAAATGCTCCACCGGGCAAGCAGGTGCACATGGCAGCGAACCCAACTCTGCGCCGAGAATAATGATCAGCACAGAGTGAGTTTGAAATTTGTAAGAAGTGTGTAAGATCATAAGTTTATGTGATATTGAAGTCTTGCATCTATATTTTTCTGTTAGACACAATTCCTGATTGAGCTTTGGAGTCATTTCATATTAGCGTTTGCCTTTGATGTTGCTTCTTGTTAGGAGACATTTTTGATCGTGACTTCCGGCGCGGCCGGCCGATGTGGCCGTGCGATTCTAGGCGCTTCAGTCTGGAACCGCGTGACCGCTACGGTCGCAGGTTCGAATCCTGCCTCGGGCATCGATGTGTGTGATGTCCTTAGGTTAGTTAGGTTTAAGTAGTTCTAAGTTCTAGGGGACTGATAACCATAGATGTTAAGTCCCATAGTGCTCAGAGCCATTTGAACCATTTGAACTACTTCCGGCGCATCCTGTACTAGTACGAAACACGCCTCGCAATGTGAGAGACATCTCTGAGGATGCTTGTCTGGAGCATAGCATTGTACAAAAATTAATCACGGACTGTGTGAAATACTCAATATGTTACTCTTAATGGAATGAATTCGACATATGTAAACGAAATTGCTGGAGTATCCCAACGGAGTGTTATAAGGCCATTATTACTAATGTCGTGAACAACTTCGGAAGTTCTATGAGGCTTTTCACGTACGTTACTGTTGTTTACAGGACGACTGGAATGTCGGAAGACTAACGAAATGTAAAATGTCCTGCACTGTATCAGTGACTGGCGCAGGGCCTGGCAGTTGACCACGAACATAAATAATTGTAAATTATCGGCCGTAGACAGACGAAGAGATTCATTACTGTTCGATTACGCTACGGCCGAAAAATCATTGCAAACAGTAAGAACCGTAAAATACCTGAAAGATACTGGCCGGAGCAGCGTAAGGTGGAATGACGACATAAACATTAGAAAGTGCAGATGCCACGCTGAGATTCGTTGGAAGGATCTTTAACGAAATTAAATTCATCCGCGAAAGAACTGCCTTACAACGCACTTGTTCGACCGATTCTTGACTACCGTTCATCACAGAGAAGATCCAACATAGAGCGCCTCTTGCCGCCATGTGATCATTTATGTAGTGGCAGACGACAGGAGAAGCGTGGTACATCACGGAGAAGGTTTACTACTGAAATTTCGAAAGCATGGGTTGAAAGAAGAGTTGGGCAACATAATACTTCCTCCCACATATGTCTAGCGAAATGGCCACGGACGGAAAAATCAGAGAAATTAGTAATGGAAGTTTACCGACGATCTTTCTTCCCACGCACCATTCGCGAACGGAACAGTTGTTGTTGTTGTTGTTGTTGGTTGTTGTTGTTGTGGTCTTCAGTCCTGGGACTGGTTTGATGCAGCTCTCCATGCTACTCTATCCTGTGCAAGCTCCTTTATCTCCCAGTACTTACTGCAACCTACATCCTTCTGAATCTGTTTAGTGTATTCATCTCTTGGTTTCCCTCTACGATTTTTACCCTCCACGCTCACCTCCAATGCTAAATTTGTGATCCCTTGATGCCTCAGAACATGTCCTACAAACCGGTCCCTTCTTCTTGCCCAGTTGTGCCACAAACTCCTCTTCTCCCCAATTCTATTCAATACATCTTCGTTAGTTATGTGATCTACCCATCTAATCTTCAGCATTCTTCTGTAGAACCACATTTCGAAAGCTTCTATTCTCTTCTTGTCTAAGCTATTTATCGTCCATGTTTCACTTCCATACATGGCTACACTCCATACAAATACTTTCAGAAACGACTTCCTGACACTTAAATCTATACTCGATGTTAACAAATTTCTCTTCTTCAGAAATGCTTTCCTTGCCATTGCCAGTCTACATTTTATATCCTCTCCTCTTCGACCATCATCAGTTATTTTGCTCCCCAAATAGCAAAACTCCCTTACTACTTTGAGTGTCTCATTTCCTAATCTAATTCCCTCAGTATCACCCGCCTTAATTCCATTATCCTCGTTTTGCTTTTGTTGATGTTCATCTTATATCCTCCGTTCAAGACACTGTCGATTCCGTTCAACTGCTTTTCCAAGTCCTTTGCCGTTTCTGACAGAATTACAATGTCATCGGCGGACCTCAAAGTTTTTATTTCTTCTCCATGGATTTTAATACCTATTCCGAATTTTTCTTTTGTTTCCTTTACTGTTTGCTCAATATACGGATTGAATAACATTGGGGAGAGGCTACAACCCTGTCTCACTCCCTTCCCAATCACTGCTTCCCTTTCAAGCCCCTCGACTCTTATAACTGCCATCTGGTTTCTGTACAAATTGTAAATAGCCTTTCGCTCCCTGTATTTTACCCCTGCCACCTTCAGAATTTGAAAGAGAATATTCCATTCAACATTGCTAGAAACGTAGGTTTGCCTTTCCTTAATCTTTCTTCTAAGATAAGTCGTAGGGTCAGTATTGCCTCCCGTGTCCCAACATTTCTACGGAATCCAAACTGATCTTCCCCGAGGTCGGCTTCTACCAGTTTTTCCATTCGTCTGTAAAGAATTCGCGTTAGTATTTTGCAGCTGTGACTTATTAAACTGATAGTTCGGTAATTTTCCCATTTGTCAACACCTGCTTTCTTTGGGATTGGAATTATTATATTCTTGAACGGAACAGAGAAGATGAAAATGATAGTATTGCCAGAAGTAGCCTCCAGATTGCAGGATGTTGATGTAAACGTACATCATGCAGCGTATTGCGAGTAATACCGCAGTTACAAACAGGAGACAAAAATAGTGACTAGCATCCCAGTTTCTCTTCGCTCTTTTGCAGAGTTTATCCGCACATTTTCTGCTCTCGGCCAAATGTGCCTCTGCTAGTGCGCTTCCCCAACGAACGCACATCCCGGAAAGCTGCGCGCTCGCCCGCACTCCATTCAACCAAGGCCGACATCGGCGGTGTCCTTCGCTCAGTGAATGGGCTGCCGGACGTCCAAACAGCCGTTTCAGTCCGGCGACGAGTCTAAATGGAGGCTGCGCCTGCGGTAATGGCCTACACGGCACTGTAGACTACTACGCCTGCGGAAGCGACATCCGAGCGCTACCAGAAAATTCCACCCGTCCTGCAAGGGCGCCCCTGATGGGATCTGCGCGCGCCAGAGTCAACACCTCTCTTCCTCTTCGCCAAGGCGCTCAGATAGAATCTGCAGGTTTTCTGCCGCTGCCCAGATTTCATCTCGTTCTGCCACAGGCGGGACGCGCAATTGCGACCCCGCTGCAGGGGTCTGCCAGCCGCGACAAGAGTTACGCTGGCGACACTGAAAATTTGGAGGATATCAAGCAAGGACTGGTTTAGAAAAAAAGAAAAAAAATCTTGATGATTTTATTTTTTTCCCAAAATATTACACAACATCAATACATTTTTGAATTCGATGAAACCAGTCCTTACAGCAACGATGCCACTCTTCCGAGGCACTTCAGAAATTAGATTTTTATATCTCACCACTGCGTCATCTGATACGAGAAAAAGTGATTTCAACAATTTTATCTTTAATTTTTGAAAACAAAAAGAAATCACAGGCTGTTAGTCAGGGATTTATGGTTGAGGATCCATGGCGTTGACCTTTAGGGCGTCCACATACACAGTTGTTAATTTTGAGGTATGCGGCGATGCGTTGTCGTGATGTGAAATTATCGTTCCTTCTCGGCATTTCTCACGATTTTTTTCCAAAAATTTGCCGTAAGCAGACATTTGTTAAGTCAGTCGCAACTAATAGTACGTCTGTCTTCTACTGCTTTAGTAACAATATGGCCTGTTTTACGAAAAAAAAAACACACACACACACACAGCAAGCATCTTCTTACGCAATTTAGGTTCCTTTTCTAAAGACACACTGAGCCGACTGACTTTTCTTTCCAGGATAATAACAATAAGCCCAAAAGTCATCACCAGCAACGGTATTCCGAACCAAATTTGATGTCTCACTTTTTCCAGAGTCTTTCCTCGCCGATCAGTGCTTTTGTGATCTGGAATCAGTTTACGTTGAACTTGTCCACAACGAAGTTTTATTACTTTTAAGTGTTGATGTAAAATATTTTGGATTTGAGTCATACAAATGCCCCATCTCGCTCGAAAAAATTCATAAAATTGTCATATTTTCTGTTTTCCATCGTTCCTCAGTTGCTTCAAAATTCATGGAGGTATGTTCCGACTATGCAACTAATTGAAGTTAGTTTGTTTACTGTCATACGCGTTTCGCTTCTTTTATTTGTGAAACATCTTCAGTCGCTTGTAATACATGTTTCCTTTTGAGTACATATAATAAAGGTATTATGTAGTAGTTACAAGATGTTATCATGTTACGCCGGCCGGAGTGGCCGTGCGGTTCTAGGCGCTGCAGTCTGGAACCGAGCGACCGCTACGGTCGCAGGTTCGAATCCTGCCTCGGGCTTGGATGTGTGTGATGACAGGTTAGTTAGGTTTAATTAGTTCTAAGTTCTAGGCGACTGATGACCTCAGACGTTAAGTCGCATAGTGCTCAGAGCCATTTGAACCATTTGTTATCATGTTACATTCTATGACGGTTCTCTCTTGTTTTTGTTCAAATGTGTGTGAAATCTTATTGGACTTAACTGCTAAGGTCATCAGTCCCTAAGCTTACACACTACTTAACCTAAATTATCCTAAGGACAAACACACACACCCATGCCCGAGGGAGGACTCGAATCTCTTGTTTTTCAGGTTAGAATTAACTTTTGTACCACAACTTTCGTGATGTGAAATTATCGTTCGGTGTTTGTTACGAATTCTGGCGCTGTCAGTCCGTGTGTGTGGTTCTGGAGATGTGTTCATTAGTCTCCAAGCCCCAGCTGGCCGATTTCCGGCGTTCTTTCACCAACATTTATTCAAATACAAAATGGTAAGTGTAAGCGATGTGCTGAAACAATGTGGGTGGAAGAATGCTGTAAATCGGCCATCTGGAGGATGGAGATTAATGAACACATCTGCAAAACCACACGCATGAGCTAACAGCGCCGGAAATCCTAACATCGAACGATAATTTCACATCACGAAATTTGTGCTACAAAAGTTTATTCTAACCTGAGAAACAAGAGGAAAGCATCACAAAATGCAACATAATAACATGTCGTAACTACCAGACAACAGATTTATTATATGTACAAAAAGTAACATATATTACAGGCCACTGAAGATGTTTCACAAACAAAAGAAGCGAAACGCGTATATGGCAATAAACAAACTGCTTTCAATTAGCTGCATAGACGGAACGTCCCACCATGAAATTCTTAAGATCTATTCATCGATCTTGTTCAAGCACTGCTCGACACTGGTTTGGTGAGGATGACAAGCGAAAGTTGAAGAGGTACAGCTGCCTTTTTTTTTTTTTTTGCTATTAATATTACTTACAAGGGAACCTCCCCATCGCACCCGCCTCAGAATTAGTTATAAGTTGGTACAGTGGATAGGCCTCAAAAAACTGAACACAGATCAATCGAGAAAACAGGAAGAAGTTGTATGGAACTATGAAAAAATAAGCAAAATATACAAGCTGAGTAGTCCATGTGTAAGATAGGCAACATGCAGGTGACTGTAAACCCATGAACGCCGTGGTCCCGTGGTTAGCGTGTGCAGCTGCGGAACGATAGGTCCTTGGTTCAAGTCTTCTCTCGGGAGAAAATTTTAATTTTTTATTTTCAGACAATTATCAAAGTTCAGGAACTCACATATAATCAACTTCGCTCTCCAAAATTCGAGGACAAGTTCAGATTTGCTTGGAAATATGCAGGATTTGACGGTCTACACACGGAAAAAATTTGAAAACGTTAAAAACATATGTTTTGACACAGCACAGACAAAACTGTGCGACTGTGAAACTGTTGCATTCATTTGTTGCAGTTTATGTGACAAACACTTATGTTTTCATCACTTTTTTGGGAGTGATTATCACATCCACAAGAAAACCTAAACTGGGTAAGGTAGAAGAATCTTTTTACCCATTCACCAAGTGTACAAGTTAGGTGGGTCGACAACATATTCCTGTCATGTGACGCACATGCCGTCACCAGTGTCGTATAGAATATATCAGACGTGTTTTCCTGTGGAGGAATCGGTTGACCTATGACCTTAAAATCAAATGTTTTCGGTTTCCATTGGACAGGCACGTCCTTTCGGCTACTAATCGCACGGTTTTGCGGTGCTGTCGCAAAACACAGACACTAAACTTATTACACTGAACAGAGACGTCAATGAACGAACGGACAGATCATAACTTTTGCAAAAATAAAGAACGTAAACTTTTCACTCTAGGGAAGATTTGAACCAAGAACCTCTCGTTCCGCAGTTGCTCACGCTAACCACGGGACCACGGCGCTCCTGAACTCGCACCCTCCTAGATGTTGCCTATCTTACACATGGAGTACTCAGTTTGTATATTTTGCTTATTTTTTCATAGTTCCACACAACTTCTTCCTGTTTTCTCGATTGATCTGTGCTTAGTTTTTCAAGGCCTATCCACTGTGCCAACTTATAGCTAAATCTGAGGTGGGTGCGATGGGGAGGTTCCCTTGTTAGTAGAAGACTGGAGTTTCAGTGGAACGTCTTGAAATAACATAGTTTGCTTGTAGCCTGTATAGGATGAATGAAAATGGCTACCAATCCCAAGACCCTGAGCACAATTAACAGCATCATGGCCGCTTCGGCGACCAGCAACACATTCCTTTTACTCTCCTGCGGTACGCAGCTTAGTAACCTTCGACTACCTGCCGGCCAGCTCCTACATCTGAGAACAGTGAACGGCAGGTGCAAATCTGACTCTGAGAAAGTTGCCTCAGTCCGCCGTATCGAATGCCTGTGGCCACTTTCCTGCGACTCCGGCGTTCTGATGGAAGCAGGAAACGACAAAGGCTCAGCATTCAAAGACTCTCGCTAAATAGAAAAGAAGAACTTCCCCTCAGTTATCGACACATCTTGTATCTGTATATTTATTCTGAGAGATTGCTGCTTCGTTCCGGATCATACCCAATATGTGAGCAGCCCATAAACTTAAGAGAGTCTTCTGTCAGGCAGCATCAAACAATGTCGGTAGTGTGGTGTCAGCTTATCGCCTTACCATCGCCACGTCCCCACACAGCGTCGTGGACTAGCCCCGAAAAATCGTGTTAACGCTTTAAGTAGCACTGGTAAATATACATAGCACTGGCAAAAAACTGGAATTACCAATGCGTAATTGTTTCTCTCCTGATTCATTGGTATAAATATTTTTCACTCATACCTCAAAATACCTTAAATATACATAATAAATTGAGAAGGATTGTTATTGCTACATACATGTATTTCGTTGCTTTTCTAAAATAAATAAAAAAACTTTTGCCGCTTAAAGGGTTGTAGCGTCTTGAGAGAAGCTCCGTTAGCTACCGGCAAGCAGCAGGAACCAGCAATTACCGCCCATGGGAAACCACGTGAGGCTGCGTCGCCGATGGAGTTCAAATGTGTGGTATTGGATAATGAACCATCACCTCATAGGCCAGTGTTTCATGGACGGAACACTGAACGTTCGCAATTATCGCAGCCTCCTTACAGATCATCTTTAACGGATGCTAGAAGACGTTCCTCTGCATACTAGGAGGAACATGTGGTACCAACATGACGGCTGTCCAGCTCATAGTGCACCAAGTACTACCGCATGTCTTCACGAATTGTTTTTAAATCGTTGTATTGGACACAGAGGAGGTGTACCTTCGCCGCCCCGTTCCCCGGATTTGACGCCTGTAAACCTTTTTCCGTGTAGAAAGTTGAAAGACGCTATCTACCAGGACATACGAACTACACCTTATGACGTATTACTGCAGCCTGCTTGGACATCTCCGGTTAAACGCTACCATCTGTGCAGAAGTCGTTCCACACCAGATTGAAACGCAACCCCACTGACATTCTAATTTATCCTACTTTTAGTTTGTTAATGTCAAAAGGCACTGTTCCATTTAAAAAATAGTGTGTTGGCACAAAAAGTACACTTTCTATGTATTTTACAATGTGTTGATTGGCTAAGAATACAAGCCCCTGACTACCAATTTGAAAACAGCAAATTAACAATACTTCCCATTTCCGCAACATTTGCAATCCATGTTTTATGCGATTTACCTTGTATAAGAAAAAATTACGCAGCGGGTTACTTATTCATAAATTGCATATGAATGTTGGTTGTTTCTGACATCATCGTGATATCCTTCATGTAAGCAGGAGAAACGTGTACCGGTGGCAGGATCGTAGGCTATTGAGACTGAGGTTTACAGTTCAGCGTTACTGCTGCTCCCGCTGGCCGGGACACCAGGACTGTCAAAAAAAATGTGGAATCGAAAGGTTCAGGAGTGCCATACTCAACGCCATGCAGGATCTCAACGGTCCCACGCGACTAGCGCCAGAGAAGGACATGGTATTGGTCTGGCCGTGCAGCGTACATCCATATCGCGTAAATTGACACAGCAAGCGAGTTTATTTGCAGGTAAGTGCCCATACGGGCAATGTGACGGCATTTGGAGCACAGCGGGGGAGTGTCATCACGACAACTGTTGTTGCGGCTTGCCTTCACGCGGCTGAGGCACCGATAGTTTTGCGCTCAACTGCAACACTGTACGCATGAGTTGCACCATGTCGTCTTTTCGGACAAGCCCGGTTCCATATACAGCATCACAATGGACGTATTCTTGTATGGAGCTCCCCGGAGTATGAACGTCGCCACCTTACATTCGTCATCGTCATATGAGCCCAGCACCTTTATGGTATAAGGTGTCACTGGGTTGCCAGCACTATTTCCTCTAGCTCGCATAACCGGTAATTTGGACAGCAGCCATTACTTTCTGGTATTAAAAGGCATGTGGCTCTGCCCTATATTCGTTGCCTTGAAGAAGATAACGCAAGGCCGCATTTTGCCCATGCAGTCCTGACCGCCCTCGATGTACGACTGTTGTCCTGACCAGAACGTTCTCCAGATTTCGCACCACTGAAAACATATGGTCAGGACGGAAATCGATAGACGTAGTGTACATATGCAGACAAACAAATTATTACAATTTCAGAAAAATTGGATGACTTATTCAGGAGAAAGAGTTTCACAAATTCAGCAAGTCACGTCACAAGATGGTCTACCTCTGGCCCGTATGCAAGCTGTTATTCGGCTTGTGATTGATTGACATAGTTGTTGGATGTCCTCCTGCGGCATATCGTGCCAAATTCTGTCCAACTGACGTTAGATCGTCAAAATGTCGAGCTGGTTGGAGGGCCTTGCCCATAATTCTGCAAATTGGGGATAGGTCCGGCGACTTCGTCGGAAGCAGAAGCAGAAGACAAAGAGTAGAAACTCCCGCTGTGTGTGTGTGTGTGTGTGTGTGTGTGTGTGTGTGTGTGTGTGTGTGTGAGAGAGAGAGAGAGAGAGAGAGAGAGAGAGAGAGAGAGAGAGAGAGAGCGAGGAGGGGGGGGGCATTATCTTGCCATGAAGGCCGACAAAACGGGATGTAGAATATCGTGGGTGTACTGCTGTGCTAGTTAATCACTTTGTTATAAGGGCTAAATTCGCAGCGAGGCTCATCAATGAAGACAATCCTACTCCAGTCAATGAGATTCCAGGCCGAAAGGTGTGTCGTCGTCCACCATACGTCCCGACAACCGGGATTGGTAGTTTGGGATGCGATTTCTATTCGTGTCAGGGCCCCTTTTGTTGCCATCCGCGGCATCCTTACAGAAGAGCGATACGTCGACGATACTCTTTTTTTTGCCCTTAATGGTAATCTACCCTAGGTATACATTTCAGCAAGATAATGCCCGTCCACACACGGCGAGAGTTTCTTCTGCTTGTCTTCGTGCTTGCCAAAGCTCACCTTGGCCAGCCAGGTTGCCAGATCTCTCCCTAGTTGATAACGTTTGGAGTAGTATTGGCAGGATCTCCAATCAGCTCGGAGCTGAAACAATTGAACGCGACACTTGGACAGAATATGGGACGGTATCCCTCAGGAGAACGTCCAACAACTCTCTCAATCAATGTCAAGTCGCATAACTGCCTGCACAATGGCCAGAGGTGGACCAACGCATTACTGACTTGCTCAATTTGTGAAGCTCCTTCTCTTGAATAAATCATCCAGTTTTTCTGAAATTGTAATCAATCGTTTAAGCACATGTAGATCACGTCCCATTCGGATAATTCCTTCGTGGTGAGTTGTCTTTTTTTTTCGAGTGTATAACTGAAGGAGCATGTGTATTTCAAGTTCCGTTCGACTAGATGTCCAGCTGGGTTGGGCCCATTACTGCTGGCAGCTCTGTTTACTACCTTTCAGACCCTGCGTACAACCACATCACTCTAAAATTTAACCACGCATTCTTCCAAATATACTTTATACGGACAATATGTACAATTTTGCTGACTGCCACCCTGCCCAGGGTTGCAGTTGTAATGGCCAGCAGTGTAGTAGCCTACAGACTGAGTTCTGAGGGCAGACAAGAGTTAGCAGGTCGGACCGCGCCTCAAACTGTGTCGCTTTCTCGTCGTAATTGATTAACGGCGGAGGAGCGGGGGGGCCGCCTCGCTGGCGAAACTCCCTGCCCTGCGCTATTCCGCACTCCACAGCATCTGTGCTAACTGCGGGGAACGCGGCCACACCGGTACCAAACTGTGGACGCCAAACACTGCAGTTTGAGCCGTAAATGGAGGAAGGTGAGACTGTAAAACCTGACCACCATCCGAGTCACTTAGGAGAGAGCAGTAGCTCAGCTGGACTAAGTATTCACACAATCATTAGTTCGACGCGATTTTGGCAAACTGTGAGGAACCTTCATCAGGATAGCTAAGACCCTGTAACAACTTCACTCCCAATACAAATTCCGATGCATCGACTCATTCTCGTGGAAAGGATCCACTTAATGATTTGGATGTTTTTTGTTTTTGGTGATTTGGAGATGTGTCTAAACTGCTTCCTGATTTACTGGCTAACTAGCTACGTAATTTGGCCCTGAAGACCATACGATGCTGACCGACCACTGTATCACCCTCTGTTAAGGGCATCATTTGAATGCGGTACGGAGAGATGTGGGTTAGCACTGTGCTCTTACAGCTGCTGTCAGCTTCCCAGACCTTGGGCTGCTACTCAATGAAGCAGCTTTTCTACTAGCCTTACAAAGTTGAGTGCACCTCGTCCAGTTCTCCCACATAGGATAATAATCCCTCCCAATACCATGACTCAAGTCCACCACATTGCACTCAAAGCACTGTGACCGCTTAGAGACATTTTAATGTGTTGTAAGAGTGATGGTTTGTCCAGTATAATAATAATTCCGCATGCTGCAAAGGTCTGGTGCAAGTCTTTCAAGCAGACATGGCTTGGTGACTTGTGTGTTTATAACCTACTAGGGAAATGGGACCTATAACTTAACGTCGAGTCCGAAGCACGTTTCGTTGCTGGCTAATCTTTACAGCACTAAGAGGTTAAAGGCAGACTCAAATATACCGCGGCCATGTCAGGCGGATTATCCAGTGACAAGAGGCCATTCCACTAGTCAACTGAATGGTTTGATGCGGCCCGCCACGTATTCCTCGCTTGTACCAAACTCTCCACCTCCACAACACGTCTTCAATTTAATATTTGTTGCATGTAATCCAGTCTCTGTCTTCATGTACAGTTTTTACCCCCCTACACCGTCTATGAGACCATGGAGTTTATTCCCTGATGTCTCGACCCATTCCTATCATCTTGTCCCTTCTTGTCAATGTTTTCCGTTTGCTCCTTTCTCTTCCGATTATCTATAAAAAATTCTCATCCTTTATATTGCCAGTTTGATTGCCCCATTTTCAACATGCATCTGTAGCACCGAATCTCAAACGAGTGATTCTCTTCTTTTACAGTTTTGCCACAGTCCAAGATTCATTGCCAAACAATACTGTATTGCACAGCATATTTTCGAAAAAAATTCTTCCTCGAATTAAGACCAAGTTTGACACTGGCAGACTACTACTGACCAGGCACGATGCTTTTGGCCTGTGCTACTCTGCTTTTTATGTTTTCGCTTCGTTTCTTATGTATTATTTTGCTTCCAAAGTAACATAATTCCTCTACTTCGTGGTCACCAATTTCGATGTTAAATTTTATGTCCTATAATTTTTCTTCACTTTCAGTGAAGACATCAATGCCTTCAGTGAATCTTATCGCTGATATCCTTTCACATCGAATTTTAATCTCACTCCTGTGTTTCCGTCATTGCTTCTCTAATGTATAGATTGAACAGTGGGGAGCAGAGGACTATATCCCTGCTGTTGTACACTCTTTTTAAGCCGAGCACTCCTTGCTGGGTGTTTTACTATCTTCAGGATAGTGAGGATGTTATTTTTCCGAAAGTCTGATGGTGTGTCTATTGTCTCATAGTTTCTACACACCAACTTGAATAGTCGTTTTAACGTTACTTCCCCCAAATGATTTTCAAAATTCCAATGTAATGTTATCTGTATCTTCTGCCTTATTTGATCTGCTGTCTCCCGAACTCTTTTAAACGCTGACTATAATACTAGATCCTCTATCTCTTGCGTATCAACTCCAATTCACGTCATCATACAGGTTTCTATATCGCGCATTTACAAAAGTGGTTCAAATGGCTCTGAGCACTAATGGGACTTAACTTCTAAGGACATCACACACATCCATGCTCGTGGCATGATTCGAACCTGCGACGGTAGCGATAGCGCGGTTCCAGTCTGTAGCACCTAGAACCGCTCGGACACTCCGGCCGGCGCGCATTTACAGTTTTACTTCTTTTAATGGTAGTCGTGCCAGATGGTTATGGCAAAGGAGCACAAGCCCTGGCTGCTCATGATCGTAAATACACATAATCCAGCATATCATTGCTTTCCTCTAACACCTCACATCACCTGGCAAAGTCATATACAAGCGGATCTACAGCCTGATGTGGAATTCAAATCTGTATATAACGTGGATTTCCTCACACATACAAAGCATAATCTTGTGTATAAAAATGTGCTAGGTTCTAGGGAAAATCCTGGGACTTGCTTGTAGTCGATCTCCGATCTGTTTATAAACCTGGTCCCACACTCAGCCACACAGCTACACGTTGTTTAACCTCCATATTCGTTCTCCTGTGGGTAAATACGCACATAGGAATTTGGTTTACCTTCGTATCGTCGCATACTGTGATTTTCATCTGCTACTTAAAGGATTGCCATGTCCGAATGATAAATTAGAGAGTTTGCTACAGAGACTTATTTATCAGAGTATCTCCCACTATTCTCACTGAGTCCTTGCTGCCTTCGAAACTACATACCACAGTTTTTTTCAGTTTGTTTTTCTCAAATGAATAAATTCATTATCTGTTACCAGCAGATCTTCATTTTATGCATTCATTCAGATAATCGATATCATTTAAGGAGAGTCAGCACAGTCCACACTCTTCTACAAGAAGGGTAGCAGAACTAATGCCCAGTTTTTTAGTCATCATTCTGCTTTAGAATTTTGGAACATATTCTGAGCTGAAACATAATGAGGTACCTCGAACTGAATGACCTCTTCCATGCCAATTACTATCGGTAATGCGAAACCCACCTCGCGCTTTACTCACATGACATCCTGAAAGCCTTGTATCAAGGCAGTCACAGTATTTCTCGACTTCGAAAACCATTTGAAAAAATACCACACACACACACACACACACACACACACACACACACACACACGCGCGCGCGCGCGCTTTTTATCGAAGTCACAATAGTAGGGAGGTGTGTTTCTACCGTTGCTATTCATGTGTTACATTAAAGATCTTGCGGCCAATAGCAATAGTAACCTCAGGCTTTTTGCGGATGATGCAGTTATCTGTAATGAAGTACTGTGTGAAAAAATCTGCAAAAGTATTGTCACATCTTGATATGATTTCTGAGCGGTGCAAAGATTGGCAACTTGCCTTAAGAATTAACAAACGTAAAATTGTGTACTCACAACAGCAGTTTCCTATGACTATAATATCAACAAGTACCAACTGGAATCAATCAACCAACGTAAATACCAGGGTGCAACAACACAGAGAGAAGTATGAAATCGAATGATCACATAAGCTCAATGCTAGGTAAATCAGGTGGTACCCTTAGATACACTGATGGGATAACGGGAAAATGGAATCAATCTACAAAGTAGATTGCTACGAAAACATTCGTGCGACCCAACGGAGTAGTTAGTCACAAGTATGCAGAAAAAAAGTAACTGAAGACAGCCGTGTAAACACTCAGCATTTGGCCCTTTTCCACTGAGAATACTATAGTTGTAAATCTGACTCGTGTACGTCATAACGAATGGTCGCAGTTGTGACCCACGGAGCATGCTAATAGCTAAGCTGTTCAGCAACAGAAGTAACAGAGATCTGCGCTCGACATACCCGAAAAACACTTTTGTGGGAGCTACTGACGTATCTTTTAACATGACACCGGTAGCGCAACTACGGGCTCTAAAATCTGGAAATCAACTTACTCCTTAAGTGGATGTCAGCCCTCGAGAAAAAAACGTATAGCAAAATTTCACTACAACATTTGTTTACGCTAATTGTTCATGTGACGTAAATCGCTCGAGCACTGCAAATTCTCCCTAACAAAGTAGAAGTGCAAAGACGTAGCGTGTCATTGCTGCGTACGAATGAGGAGTAACCGCGAAAAAGTAACCAAAAGAAATAAATATACGTTGCGTGCTCAGAATTTTAGACAGTATACGTCACTATTTACTTGAACCATGTAATGTCCTTATAAGTATTAAGTTATTCTAAACGCCTGTTTCTTCGGAAGGGTGACCTGTGAGCTACTGTAAGTTCTCTTCCGTCCATTAGAGGGCGCCAAGATGTCGAAGAGTACTGGCAGAACAAAGACAGCTCTCTCAGCGGTCTTCACAGCAGCAATGACATCACATGCCGAAACGAGCCGCTACTGCGATAACAATGGTATGGGTCCTTCCCTCCAGTCGCGCGACACACTACTAGCTTTCATGATGATAAACGACAATACTGTATTATATTACTTACAGCACTTCTAATCAGTAAATCATCGATCTCGAAACAACCTTGGCACCGTCTGGGCCCGCTAAGCAATGCCCACCGCCCTGGCCGCTGCAGCACATGCACATGACCGAAAAATAAAATCGAGAATTTTAAAAAGCGGAAAAACACCGCTACGTTGCTTTTCTGTATTTCGTAGTGAGGATCAGAATGGTTTCTTAAGCCAGTCTAGCTATGAATGGGGGGGGGGGGGGGGGGGGGGGGGGGGAAGGAATCGACCGAGTGTTGCACGGAGCAGTATGGTGATCCAACTGGTAACGGAAAAGCAATTATCTTTGGGATAAATTGGGTACATTTTGCTGTTTTCTGTAGCTAAGTACCAATAAAGATTTTATGCGGGCAATGGAGTACGATGTTGGGGTAGAGGTATTCATTATAAGTTGATAGCGAAGTAAATTACATCTAGAATGGGTTTGGAGACGTTTCGAGTAAAGTTGTGGAACTGGTAACAGTATCAATCATTATCTGGAATTCATAGCTGATTCTCAGGCATTAACTTGTCTATTGAGAACGGTGACTGTTTTTGCAGTTGCTACTGTAAGTGTGTATGATTTAAATGCTAAAATAAACTGTACGCGTTTGTATAGCGAAATGGATATTACGACAAATCATTTCCACACAGTTCTAGACGTCGCAGGACGTGGGTAATTTTGGAACCCCCATATACTAACTTTTGCTTATTGATACCATATTTTTCCATAGATGTTTTTGGAACCGCACGAAAGTAAGGAGCAGCATTAATTGTCACTTATTGACTGCATTAATGCAGTTCGATGCATGCTCACTTTTAATATGCATGCAGACGACGGACTACTGAAGATTTACAGCCGTATTAAATCATGAAATGTATTCGCAAACTGTGAATACAGTACCACCACATGGGTTTGTAGGCCTGTCCGGTACAAATTTTCATTTGTTTTCAATAAACTGTATAGCTGTGATGGTACCGTACCCGCACTTTGCGTATACATTTCATGACTCAATGTGTTTCTTTTGCATTACATCACAAAAAACTATTTACTATTTATCCTATAAAAGTATATTCTACTCTAAATTTAACGTAAGAAAATAACTGAAAACATACAACTGCTGTCCTAGTGAAAGCAACGAAAGAATTCATAATTTTTAACTAAAGGAGGCTTTTAGGGGGAATAATTTTATTCAAGTACTGTGGAAAAAATTATAATACGCGGCCAGATTTTTAGTAAATTTCATTACTTAAAGAATTAGTTTTATAAGAGACAGGAAATTATTACAGAATCTCTCTGTAAGAAATAACATCGCTGGTTTTTTGCTAAAATTTAAACGACAAAGGAATGGTGATAAGCTGGAATAGGAATTTCCTCCTTCACTTACTGGTGAATAAAAATTTAATTAGGTTAACTTCCATTTGGAAAGCGGTTGCACACAGCGACTGTTATATTGACTTGTAAATTATAGATTTCAGCAATCAGTCGTCCTTTTTAAATTTTATTATGCAGATCTAGACTTCGGCTAAAAGCTAGCATTCTCAATGCACTATTATTTTCGCTCAAAGCATGTAAGTCCCTGTTGCCAAGAATTGAGAATGGCTAGCTTCTAGCCGAACTGATGGAGCAGTGGTGGGACTATCAGCGACGAGAACAAATAACACAAAAGAACTTCGCGCCAAGATGACAGCCTCGTGCCGAAATTGGTCACGCTGATGAACTTGGCAACACATACATGGTAGCACGCCCGTGACGAGAAGATAAAGTGCGTTTTAACGCCCGGGGGGAGCACGTGCGCCCTGACAAGGCTTGGACAGTGTTATAAGTGCGGTGTGGTGTGGTATCCCAAGGACAGAAACGCTGCCGCTGCACTTCTGGGCGTCGTCTGACGCTGACCAACCACCGGCAGAAACGTACGAGCAGCTCTGCATTCTGCACTTGGTATAACGCAATGTTGTCGCCGCTGAGAAAAATTATTATATTGTTTAACTTTCAAAGCTTCCGATTATTTTTTTTGTTATGACAGCAACAGAGCACATTTTATTTAGTTTCTGGGAAGAAATGTCGTAACTTCGACTAAAGCACAAATACCGGCGGCAAATCACAAGCTCTGATCACAGTTCTTGTGATGTACGGCACTGCTGGAGCGCAGACCCTACAACACAGAAATTTTTTCAGTTTCGACAAGACGAGGAAACACATGTGCCAAGATTCAAAGAGCTGAAGTGACATTCTCCTGGACTGATTCAGCTTCAGTTACAGAACATATCTCTTTCAAATGTTTTTTTATTAATGACAGTCGGATTAAAATCATCACCGGGCCCGCTTCAAGACTATACAATTCATTACTGTCTTTAGCTAAGCGTACTTACGTTTTATAATTTATTCTGTCATCCTTCCATTGCGTCGTCGTTTCTGTTTTTCGTAATTTCTTAGAATCCATTAAAAACTTCTTTCAACCAGCATTCAAACACATTCCTGGTTCCATGTCTCGCGCACTTACTTTCATGCTTATTACAGTCACTATTACGTTTTCCAGTGCAGTTTCTTCCCTCACAAGGGCGCCCACACCCGGGGACAAGTCCTCCCTCTAACACTCAAGGACAGAAAAAAAAATACAGTGAAGTCAGGTGTTTTTCTTTCAAGAAAATGCTTTAGAAGTCAGTATTACGAAGGTTTTTAACAGGGTCGGAAATGGAACTTTTTTATAGCTACTTACAAGTCGCCATTCATCTTCACCCCCCCCCCCCCCCCACGCTAACTATCGTATGGTCGTCATTGTTCCCTGGCACATGTTTTTATGTCTCTCCTAGTAATTCTCTACAAGCATCTCCGCACCGATAGCTGAACAACGCTCATTTTTTCAAAGGTTTTAGCACTGGAAGTCATCATTTCCCAACCCAAACGTTTACTTGTAACAACCACCTCTCGCTTCAGTACATCTGAGCTTAGTCTTGGAAACTATAGTACATCAAATGCACTCCAGCACACTATATTTCCTTACGTCACTATGCAGTCGTAGTCTTCAACTGGCTCAGACGCGAAAACACAACTATTTACATGAATCTGCTGTTAATTTGTACAGTTTTCTTTTTATATGGATTCCTAGGAGGTAGTTATTGTCTGTTCTACAAGATTATGGAATAGGAGGCAAACTTTTGCAAGCAATTAAAGGTCTTTACATGGATAGTCAGGCAGCAGTTAGAGTTGACGGCAAATTGAGTTGGCGGTTCAGAGTAGTTTCAGGGGTAAGACAAGGCTGCAACCTGTCTCCACTGTTGTTCATATTATTTATGGATCATATGTTGAAAACAATAGACTGGCTGGGTGAGATTAAGATATGTGAACACAAAATAAGCAGTCTTGCATATGCGGATGACTTAGTTGTGATGGCAGATTCGATTGAAAGTTTGCAAAGTAATATTTCAGAGCTAGATCAGAAATGTAAGGACTATGGTATGAAGATTAGCATCTCCAAAACGAAAGTAATGTCAGTGGGAAAGAAATATAAACGGATTGAGTGCCAAATAGGAGGAACAAAGTTAGAACAGGTGGACGGTTTCAAGTACTTAGGATGCATATTCTCACAGGATGGCAACACAGTGAAAGAACTGGAAGCGAGGTGTAGCAAAGCTAATGCAGCGAGCGCTCAGCTACGGTCTACTCTCTTCTGCAAGAAGGAAGTCAGTACCAAGACTAAGTTATCTGTGCACCGTTCAATCTTTCGACCAACTTTGTTGTACGGGAGCGAAAGCTGGGTGGATTCAGGTTACCTTATCAACAAGGTTGAGGTTACGGATATGAAAGTAGCTAGGATGATTGCAGGTACTAGTAGATGGGAACAATGGCAGGAGGGTGTCCACAATGAGGAAATCAAAGAAAAACTGGGAATGAACGCTATAGATGTAGCAGTCAGGGCGAACAGGCTTAGATGGTGGGGTCATGTTACATGCATGGGAGAAGCAAGGTTACCCAAGAGACTCATGGATTCAGCAGTAGAGGGTAGGAGGAGTCGGGCCAGACCGAGGAGAAGGTACCTGGATTCGGTTAAGAATGATTTTGAAGTAATAGGTTTAACATCAGAAGAGGCATCAATGTTAGCACTGAATAGGGGATCATGGAGGAACTGTGTAAGGGGGGCTATGCTCCAGACTGAACGCTGAAAGGCATAATCAGTCTTAAATGATGATGATGATGATGATGATGATGATGGATTACATATAATTTTATTCCAGTCTTTCTGAATACGCTGGACAAAAAATTATATGTATTCTGTTCACAGCAGGGCACGTACATCATTAGAAAAATTGTTACTCTCACATATGTTACCTCTCATTACATACAATGAACAACAATTGTATACACAAAAATGTGCTGCTTCTTTTTTTCACGAGAAAACAGAAAAGTGGTATTTATGTATTATCGGCTTATGTTTAGAACGCCGCTACGGAATCTGAATCGTCCTATGGTTTGTAATCCTAAACTAAGCGAGGAAGTGTCCTCTATATACCGGGTGATTAAAAAGTCACTATAAATTTGAAAACTGAATACATCACGGAATTATGTGGATACAGAGGTACAAATTGACACACATGCTTGGAATGACGTGCGGTTTTATTAGAACCAAAAAAATACAAAAGTTCAAAAAATGTCCGACAGATGGCGCTTCATCTGATCAGAATAGCAATAATTAGCATAACAAAGTAAGACAAAGCAAAGATGATGTTCTTTACAGGAAATGATCAATATGGCCACCATCATTCCTCAACAATAGCTGCAGTCTAGGAATAATGTTGTGAACAGCACTGTAAAGCATGTCCGGAGTTATGGTGAGGCATTGGCGTCGGATGTTGTCTTTCAGCATCCCTAGAGATGTCGGTCGATCACGATACACTTGCGACTTCAGGTAACCCCAAAGCCAATAATCGCACGGACTGAGGTCTGGGGACCTGGGAGGCCAAGCATGACGAAAGTGGCGGCTGAGCACACGATCATCACCAAACGACGCGTCAAGCAGTATGGGGTGGAGTGTCATCTTGCATATACATCGTACGTTCCAGCAGGTGTTTATCAGCCAGGCTGGGGATAATGCGATTCTGTAACATATCGGCGTACCTCTCACCCGTCACGGTAGCAGTTACAAAACCAAAATCACGGATTTCCTCGAAGAATAAAGGCCCGATAACAGTAGATGTGGTAAATCCAACCCATACCGTGACTTTCTCGTCGTGCAATGGAGCTTCCACGACAGTTCTAGGATTTTCGGTAGCCCAAATTCTGCAATTGTGGGCGTTGACAGACCCTCGGAGCGTCAAATGAGCTTCGTCGGTCCACAACACGTTACTCAACCAATCGTCATCTTCCACCACCTTTTGAATCGCTTGCGCATCTGATTCTCTCTCTCATTACAGCTCCTTTTATACACGATTGTCATGCGCACTCACTGACGTTTTGCTGTCCAGCGCCATCCGTCGGACACTTTGTGAAGTTTGTTTTTTTCTGTTCTAATATAACCCCATGTCATTCCAAGCATATGTGTCAATTTTTACCTCTCTATCTACATTATTCCGTGGTTTATTAAGTTTTCAAATTTATACTGACTTTCTGATCACCCGGTACTACAGGTTCTGGATACCACGGGTGTCTCTCATACCGCGTACACCATTGATCCCAATCGATTTACCCATTCATTTTAAGCGACTTCAATTCCCAATCAAGGTTTCGTACAAGGTGTAACAACAATAAACAAGGCTCAACGTTAGAGAGACGGGGGAAGGAAAAGATGTACGAAGGGAGGACGGAGGAGGAAATGGAGGAGGGGGTGGAGGAGGTGATAAAGAGAGGGGGAGCGGAGGAGGAGGAGGAGGAGGAGGAGATTGACAGAGACAGCGGGGGTGGGGAGTGGGGAGGTGAGTTCATGATGCATATCCAATTTTCATACATATTTAGCACTTGCGAAGCGTTGCCGGGTTCACCAGTACTGCACATCACCGTCAATGGTTTTGGTAATGGCGTCAATTCGCCAGAGAGGAGAGTCCAGAAGTTTCTTCCGGTATCCCGTGTACAGCTGAAGCCACTCACTGACGACTGAACCCCGTAGAGCTACCATACTGCGGATATGGTGAGTGATACCTTTCACTGGCTGTCTAAAACATTCCCCAGGATATTCTACTGAATTAAGATCGCAAGCTTTAGTGGTGGTGATGTTTGGTTTGGTTTGGTTTGTGGGGCGCTCAACTGCGCTGTCATCAGCGCCCGTACAAAGTCCCAACTTTTACACAGTCCATTGTTTAACTCAGTCCAGTCCAGCAATTGTCACGAATGATGATGATGATAAGATGATGATGATGATGATGACGACAACACAAACACCCAGTCCCCAGGCAGCGAAAATCCCCAACTCGGCCGGGAATCGAACCCGGGACCCCGTGATCCAGAGGCAGCAACGCTAGCCACTGGACCACGAACTGTGGACGCAAGCTTTAGTGAGCCAGTGGAGGTGTGGTAGTGTGGCTGAGTGTTCGTCAAGACAGGATCGAACACGTAAGCGTGCAGCCCTGTGAAAACGGCTGCCACCATCTTGGAAGCGGTCTTCACAACAAATTCATCATGAAGTTGTACAAGAAAAGTCAACATTTAATCGCCGAGGGTGTTGAAATAAACCTCCCGGGCGGCAGCTGGTCTGCTGCTACTCAACCACCTTAGTGCCCGTGGCATGCATGGTTCTGCTGTCGCCTTCATTTTAACTGTGGGCTTCCCTTTTAGGGCGCTATTTGTTTACAACTAGTTGTGAATGATGGCGAGTCGCTCTAAGGCTGTTACCTGTCTGCTATGATTTGTTGAAAATAATTTCTATTCGCCTGAGGATGCATCCTCAATTGCCACGAAACCGATCGTGATTTTCAATTAAAAGTATTTCACAGGCACTGCAGTTCATGTCATTCAAAATCCTGATTTAGTAATTGTTACTGTAGCACTGACGAATATATTCTTCAGTACAGCAACACAGGCTAAATGGTTAGCTGTTTCTCAATAACTGTTAGTACATATTTTGTTGTAACCAAATCGGTAACATCCTTTAAAAATATGGATTGAAGACAGCCAATAATTAATCGGTTGTATATTTTTTTAATGTACCGTTATGTTAAACCATTAAATGGTGTTAGCTCTTTCTTCTGCCTAATTAAAACCTAATCTGTTTTATGCGTTAGACGATAATTATAGTGAATATTTTCTGTATAACGGATAGAAGACTGTTGTGAAGGAGAATCATTACAGCACTGAAACTTCCCGGCAAATGAGAACCACTTGTTGGGCCGGAAGCTGGGGCTCGGGCCACTGGCCTAACGCAAGTACATTACGAAATATGGATGGGGAAAACGAGGAATCTCGGAAAGTCTGATACCTATATAGGAGTACGGAGGAAATAAGAGCTAAACAGGGAGGAGGCCCCCCTTGCCCGCTAGCGCCCTCAGGTGGAAACACACGTCCTGCACCGCAGCTGTCGCAACACCCTTTTCCGCGGCCGGTGAATCAACAGTAATGGCTCCGAAACATTCGTTTTCCCTGTTTCTCAATAGCAGCGACCGCCGCCGCCACTTTCTACTTCGTTATTCAGAAGCCGAAACACCTTCCAGCCGTGACGTTCCATGCTCGCGCGGTCTCCCCCAGTCCCCTACTACCGAGTTGTATCCGCCTTGCCGCCGCGGTCAAGGATGGCGCGCTCACAAAGGTTACAGGCTCGCAAACTGCGCATCTCAGCAACCGTGTCAGGCCCTGTCTACATTCCGTAACCTGCGCCAGAAGTACAGCATGGGGCAACAAAATCTCAAAAACAGGGACTATTTAAAAAAAATACGAATTTCTCGTCTTCTGGAAACGGACCTTTGTATTTTCATAACGTAATCTCCTTCAGACATTATGCGCATCCGCATCCTGTTAAAACCGAAGGATGCAGAATCGACAACACGGTTTTTTTCCCCGGATTGTTGAAAAACACTTCCCGGAATGCCCACTGACAGATTCTTCCGATTTGCGAATTAACAGAAACCAGGCACCTACCTTACACCTCTAGTCTACAGCACGTTTTAATCTTTTGATCAAGATGAAGTACTCGCAACGGGCGCGAGGCAAGGAAGTCTGCATGTAAACCACGTGCCAGTCACTTCGCGAGTGAAACGGCGGCGTTATAGGAAAACGAGTAAACGATTTCCACCGACTCAAGATCTTTATCACACGTTCGTGTAGGTTGTGTGCTTCTAATGTTTGCCGCAAGATCGCATCACATTCCGCTTGCAGTGTCACTTTCGACGCTTTGAATATATGACACACAAGGGAACCTCCCCATCGCAACCCTCTCACATTTAGTTATAAGTTGGCACAGTGAATAGGCCTTGAAAAACTGAACACAGATCAATCGAGAAAACAGGAAGAAGTTGTGTGGAACTATGAAAAAAATAAGCAAAATATACAAACTGAGTAGTCCATGCACAAGATAGGCAATAGCAAGAATAGAGCAACATCAGGAGTATCATGGTCTTGTGGTTAGCGTGAGCAGCTGCGAATCTAAACGTCCTTGGTTCAAGCCTGCCCTCGGATGAAAATTTTAACTTTTATTTTCAGTTTATGTGACAAAACACTTATGTTTTCATCACTTTTTTGGGAGTGATTATCACATCCACAAGAAAACCTAAATAAGGGCAAGGTAGAAGAATCTTTTTACCCATTCGCCAAGTGTACAAGTTAGGTGGGTCGACAACATATTCCTGTCATGTGACGCACATGCCGTCACCAGTGTCGTATAGAATATATCAGACGTGTTTTCCTGTGGAGGAATCGGTTGACCTATGACCTTGCGATCAAATGTTTTCTGTTCCCATTGGAGAGGCACGTCCTTTCGTCGCAAAACACAAACACTAAACTTATTACAGTGAACAGAGACGTCAATGAACGAACGGACAGGTCATAACTTTGCGGAAATAAAGAAAGTAAACTTTTCACCCAAGGGAAGACTTGAACCAAGGACCTTCCATTCCACAGCTGCTCACGCTAACCACGGGATCACGGTGCTCCTGAGCTCACACTCTCCTTCATGTTGCCTAGCTTACACATGGAGTACTCAGTTTGTATATTTTGCTTATTTTTTCATAGTTCCACACAACTTCTTCCTGTTTTCTCGATTGATCTGTGCTTAGTTTTTCAAGGCCTATCCACTGTGCCAACTTATAGCTAAATCTGAGGAGGGTGCGATGGGGAGGTTCCCTTGTCAGCAGAACGCCGATGAATGCCTCTAAAAAATAAAGGGTGTACTTCATGCACAATAACTTTGTACAAGAAGTTAAATATATCCAGAATGAACTTTTCACTCTGCAGCGGAGTGTGCGCTGATATGAAACTTCGTGAAAATTCTATTCTGGATACATCCCCCAGGCTATTGTTAAGCCATGTCTCCGTCTCCGCAATATCCTTTCTTCCAGGAGTGCTGCTTCTAAAGATTAGCAGGAGAGCTTCCGTGAAGTTTGGAAGGTAGGAGACGATGTACTTGCGGAAGTGAAGCTGTGAAGACGGGTCGTGAGTCGAGCTTCAGTAGCTCAGATGGTACAGCACTTCTCCGCGAAAGGCAAAGGTGCCGAGTTTGAGTCTCGGTCCGCCACACAGTTTTAATCTGCCAGGAAGTTTCATATCAGTGGACTATATGTTTGCGTGTACTTAAAAAAGTGCTGTTTTAAAATTTCATGGACAAAAATTATAATGTGTGTTATAAAATATGTTTTCTCCTCCTGGTTAAGACCTGAGTTACAGTATAGATTTCCTGACTGTGCTGCACACTGCAGAACTACTTCATGCCCCGCACAGCAGATGGAGAAAGAGGGTCCTTTCGTAATCCTTCCAGCCGGTGATATTCTCGAAGTGCAGCTGCAGCATTGCTGTTGTTTTGATAATAGAGATCCACCAATAATGTCCAGCTCTTTTTGTCCAAGCTCATGTTGACACGTCAACAAGTGCACTGCGAGTGGTCAGTTGTGTGACACTGAATCACGATGACTGATCACGGCACCTAGTGGCCAATGTTGGAACTGGACGGTGGCGCTGTTCCTCATGAAAATCGTGTACCTCATACACTGGACATTAGTTCTACCAAGTTTGAGACTCTTACAGTAATTGTTTTCCATTCAAATGGTTTTCAGCACTATGGGACTTAACATCTGAGGTCATCAGTCGCCTAGACTTAGAACTACTTAAACCTTACTAAGGACATCATACACATCCATGCCCGAGGCAGGATTCGAACCTGCGACATTAGCAGCCGCGCGGTTCCGGACTGAAGAGCCTAGAACCGCTCGACCACAGCGGCCGGCCCTGGTTTCCGTGTTATAACGAGTTAAATAGGGAAAGTTTAATTATAACCACCCGGTAGTTGCGACGAGTGTTACGAAATTCTTTTATTCTCCTCCCTGAAATCCAATTTATTAGTTCCAGTGGTACTGCACATCTTACGCAACACGGACTGTGTTCTTGGTTAACACATCAATACCTCTCTTGAACCAGCATTTCCTCATTAAACGAAAGAGAATTAGAATTGCGATGAATACTTGTCACTTCAAAATTTAACAGAGTGTTCCTCGCAGTCTTCTCTGCGAAAGTTTCAAATGATACAGGGCGCATTAAAGGTGCACAGTCCCACTTCCGCCGGAAATTGCACAACACGGAGGCGTCACCTCGTGTCACGGGAGAGGACATCCAGGTATTTCGCATTTAGATATGTGTAGCTAAGAGTAAATGAAGCGAACACGCGGTCGGTGACTGCCACAGTGACAGCGGCTGTCAATTTTTCAGCGCGACAGCAGTGCCCTCGCCGCGCCGCCCGTGTTACGCAAGTCAACCGCCAGCAGAAAGCACTGGGCTTTGCCGACGCCAAAAGGTAAACACCGACAACAGGTGGCGGCCCCAGGCGACTCGCCACTGGCAATGCGGTCAATCACTGCAGAGTTGCGCTGTTTGTCCCTCCGACGCCTGTACCGACAAGGGAACCTCCCCATCGCACCCCCCTCAGATTTAGTTATAAGTTGGCACAGTAGATAGGCCTTGAAAAACTTAACACAGATCAATCGAGAAAACAGGAAGAAGTTGTGTGGAACTATGAAAAAAATAAACAAAATATACAAACTGAGTAGTCTATGCGCAAGATAGGCAACATCAAGGATAGTGTGAGCGCAGGAGCGCCGTGGACCCGTGGTTAGCGTGAACAGCTGCGTAAGGAGAGGTCCTTGGTTCAAGTCTTCCCTCGAGTGAAATTTTTAATTTTTTATTTTCAGGCAATTTTAGTGTGGGAGTAGACATGATTACCATTCCTCCAGGTTGTACACCTCTTGTGCAACCGTTAGATGTGTTTGGTTTTTGGCAAGTGTAATACTTTGTGAAAAGATTCTATGATTTTGCGAAGCTGCACAGGTACAGACAGCAGTATTGTTTACGTGATCGTGTGTCAATTATCAAAGTTCAAGCACTCACACATAATCAACTTCGCTCTCCAAAATTCCAGGACATGTTCAGATTTGCTTGGACATATGCAGGATTTGACGGTCTACACACGGAAAAATTTGAAAACGTTAAAAACATACATTTTGACAGAGCACAGGGAAAACTGTGCGACTGTGAAACTGTTGCATTCATTTGTTGCAGTTTATGTGACAAACACTTATGTTTTCATCACTTTTTTGGGAGTGATTATCACATTCACAAGAAAACCTAAATCGGGCAAGGTAGAAGAGTCTTTTTACCCATTCGCCAAGTGTACAAGTTAGGTGGGTCGACAACATATTCCTGCCATGTGACGCACATGCCGTCACCAATGTCGTATAGAATATATCAGACGTGTTTTCCTGTGGAGGAATCGGTTGACCTATGACGTTGTGATCAAATGTTTTCGGTTCCCATTGGAGAGGCACGTCCTTTCGTCTACTAATCGCACGGTTTTGCGGTGCGGTCGCAAAGCACAAACACTAAACTTATTACAGTGAACAGAGACGTCAATGAACGAACGGACAGATCATAACTTTGCGAAAATAAAGAAAGTAAACTTTTCACTCGAGGGAAGATTTTTTTTTTAATCTCATTTTGTTCGTTGCATCTGCTCGGGGCGGACGTCGTAAGGCATCCGCTTAAGTTCGTTGTTGGTCGATTAACTCAGTTTTTTTATTACAGAGGGAGCTAACCCTCTGACCGAACACGCTGAGCTACCGTGCCGGCGTCTTGAACCAAGGACCTCTAGTTCCGCAGCTGCTCACGCTAACCACGGGACCACGGCGCTCCTGCGCTCACATTGTCCTTGATGTTGCATATGTTGCGCATGGACTACTCAGTTTGTATATTTTGCTTATTTTTTTCATAGTTCCACACAACTTCTTCCTGTTTTCTCGATTGATCTGTGTTCAGTTTTTCAAGGCCTATCCACTGTGCCAACTTATAACTATATCTGAGGGGGGTGCGATGGGGAGGTTCCCTTGTGAGGAAAATCACCGGCCACTCAGATAATGACGTCTACATCTACATAGCTACTCTGAAGATCACACTTAAGTGCCTGGCAAAGGGTTCATCGAATCACCTTCACAGTAATTCTCTATTATGCCACTCTCGAACAGCGCGCGGGAAAAAACGACCTAAATCTTTCCGCGCGAATTCTGGTTTCCCTTATTCCATTACGATGGCCGTTTCTCTCTATGTAGTTCCGCGTCAACAATATTTTCGCAATCGGAAGAGAAAGTTGGTGAATGAAATTTCGTGAGTAGGTCCCGCCGCAGCGGCGAACGTCTTAAGAGTGATTTCTACCCCACATCCTGTATCATGTTCTTTCTTTGAACTTTCTCGACGTACTCCGTCAATCCTACCGGGTAAGAATCCCACACCGTGCAGCAGTACTCCAAAAGAGGCGGGACAAGCGTAGTGTAGGCAGTCTCTTTAGCAGATCCGTTGGATCTTCTAAGTGTTCTGCCGTTAAAACGCAGTCTTTAGTTCGCCTTCCCCACAACATTTTCTGTGTGTTCTTTCCAATTTAAGTTGTTCGTAATTGTAATTCCTAGGTATTTAGTTGAATTTACCGCCTTCAGGCTCCATTGATTTATCGTGTAACCGAAGTTTAAGAGATTCCTTTAAGCGCTCACGTGGATGACTTCACACTTTTCATTACTTAGGGTTAATTGCCAACTTTAGCACCATACAGATGTGTTATCTAAAGTCATTTTGCAATTGGTTTTGATCTTCTGATGACATTGCAGATGACGCAGTCGTATATCGTCTAGCAAACAACCTAAGATGGCAGCTCATATTGTTTCCTAAATCGTTAATATTGATAAGGAACAGCACAGGGCCTGTAATACTAACTTGGGGAACGCCAGAAATCACATCTGTTTTACTGCCAGAAATCACATCTGTTTTACTCGATGACTTGCCGTAAATTACTACAACTGTGACCTCTCTGACAGGAAATCACGAATCCAGTCGCATAACTGAGACGATATTCCATAAGCACGCAATTTGTTTACAAGCCGTTTGTGAAGTACAGTGTCGAAAGCCTTCTGTAAATCTAGGAGTACAGAATCAATTTAAAAAAATCCCCTGTCGATAGCGGTGTACTGTGACGTATGTCATGTGAGTTCCTCATTAATTATTTTCCTAATTCAGCATTTACAAATAACAGGTATTTATATAATACCCTGCTTCCGACATGTAACGTTCTCTTTTCAGCCTTAAACCTTTTACGACTGGTGTATCCGAAATGATCTTAATCTTCTTGCTGCTCTCCTGTCGTTCTGATCGCGGCTGTAGTTTCGGTACATTATTCGTGGCGTTATGATTACTACACTGACTTTCTCCCAAAGATTATACAATTACGAAAGAGAATTTTATGTCGATCGATACGCCAATGCATGTTGATATTCCTGCTACAATCGGAAACGTCGTTCATTTGTTGTCAGGATACGCTGCACGAAGAAAATCGTGCTTGTCGTTCGTGGAGCAACAGCAAGCCGTGTCGAGTTGTGGAGGCACAAAATGTCATGGTACGAATACTCCAGCACTGTGCAGACACTGATGAAGAAATTCCAGAATCTATCACTGTCGTACCTACGACCGACGATGTGCAGGCTACGTCACACGGTGATGGCGAATTATTGTAATAGTCAACTACCACAGCTTTATAAATTAAGTTCGCGTTGGTCGACTTCTTGCGCATGTGAGACGGGTAGTTGTGCTTGAAATAATTTGTGTTTTTTATATTATTGGACCAAAACTGCATGAAAAAAGGAAGAACCTTGTGAGATATACGTTTTAATGTCTTTGAAAAACTGAATCGTGAAAGATGGTCTTAGTAATGGTTCACTGCGCCAAACAACATTTAAGCTAACAACAAGAACTGCTGTGTCCAAACTACGTTGACTTGTGCAAACACCTCGTCTCGAGTTCTTGGCCAAATGCCACATTAAGTCCACCAAACAGATTTACCAGTGTAGTCTGTTATGCCGAAACTGATACACAGAACGCAAGAGAAAAGGATGCAGCAAATGAAAGTGGGTATGTAGTGTAAATTATATATGTCCGCCACTGTACAACCTCCTAGAAAAGAACTGCAGTTATTAATGTTTTATTTCACCCGATAGCAGTCTGCACGTTATCTTAAAAACATTAATTACATAATTTCTTCACGAGAAGTCAGGTTTAAACCAGTTGACACGTCATCCAATATAAACTAATGGCAGAAATATATTCTTTGTATAATGCACTACATCTGCACTTGACACAGAAGTACAGTTAGCAGATCTGTGAAAATAACCTCTGTCTCTAACAGCCTTGAAGATAACTGCACACCGCAGAGGTTAATTAAAAGGCCATTTCACTAACTTAAACAGGTTCACTAGTACGTTGCGGAGGAGGAAAACGCAGGCCAAAAACACTGAAGCTATAGGAGTCGTCCATGTGCGGTATCACATCTTAAGCTGGTACAACGAAAAGTGATATAACGCCCGTTAAAAGTGAATCGTCAATACATGGCTGGCTATTGGTAGGATATAACTGGGTCAGTCACTACACGAGCTGTCAAGTGCGATTGGAATGTTCCAAAGTGTAAGTTAACAACAGGCTTGTATCCAAACAGAAGGATATGTTCGGAAAAAAAGTCAAGATTGTCCGCGAACGAGTACAATGAGGGTCGTTACCTCATTCCGGAGTCCCGTTAGAACAGGAGACAGATCTCTGCTCGACTCCAGTGAACCTCGCAAAAAGCAACAGGATGCCGAGTACCTGCCCAAGGTGACCTAGATCGTCTTCGTGAACGAGTCCTCTACATACGTAGGCTCACGCTGCGTGTACTGTTTAGGAACTCGTCGCCACAGTGACATTTGAAGGAGGAGCGTCGCAAACAGCGGCAAACCACAAGCAGTCCTGTTTAGTATTCTAGCGAGTGACAAATTGCACATGAGCGTAACAGTGACCCGTTTACATCAGGAGAGTGATCGCAAAGTGTGCGTTGGGAGCTCCCGGCTGAAACGTCGGGCCACACATATAGTGGACTTTCACTGGCACCAGAGCTCTTCGGAGTCGTGACGAAGTCTGTGAACACAAAACTCGGCGGTGTTCACTCTCAAAGTTGACTACGTACGCGGATGACGGATATACGATGACAGTGAATATGTGCGGTAAAATTAATGCACATGCATCCTCGTCAACGCCTCCTCAAACGTGTGGAGAAATATGACCAACAAATAGTGGACTAGTACGTGGACTGTGCTTTCCATTCCGGAACCTGGCTCTACATTCACTTTTGAGGAACTGGGTACTAGTCGGTACTTTCAGTCCTGTTGGGCGCTGGAAAAAGGTGGTCTACTTCAGGAGGTCCAACCCTTTAATACTCAATCGAACAAGTTTCCGGGGACTGTGTTGGACTGGGTGGTCTCAGGCTTGACATCCGAGACATTACTCGACGCTGACAGACGTAACACTTTTTGAGCAGGATACGTGCCGCTTCTAAGCGCAGTTCAGGACGAAAGAAACCTCTCTGAAAAAGAAATATGGAATGTGAAATTTCGGTACATTTGCGAGCAACATCCCAGTGTCATGGTGGGAGACTGGCGGTGTCGGCAGGGATCTGTTCTGGCTGATTTAAGGAGCTCCACGGTTCTCTGATACCTCTCAGGCAAAAGGGAAGAGTTCATCCAATGTTTTATTCTGCCACATGCTGTGCCAACCGAAGATTGTTCAGTATTTATGAGCAACAACGTTCGTCACCTCGATGTCCAATTGTTCCATAGCATGCGACAAGGTGAATACTTTCAAATAACGTTGTCCTTGTACACTGCTACATTTCTCTTATTGCACATATCTGGGATTTATTTGGAAGAAGTATCCCATACAGGCTTGTCATGACTGCATACCGTACTTGGGAGTAGTAACTACAGCAGATTCGTTCCATTTCTGGTCAGTGGCACCTGTGCAGACAAATTAAGCTACTCTTGCTGTTGAGCCGCATAGACATGAATTACAGAGAATTTCTTTTCTCGGCATGTTCCAGTTCATAACTCCGTATGTGAAAGTATATCCTTTTACAAAAATATCACAGTGGACCTAAAATATCACCTCACTCATTCACTCACTTACTGTTTTGACCTATTAAAATGATACAGGATTTGCACACGGAAATAACCAATTGGAAAAATGATCTCAACAAAATTTTATAATTTAGAAGTGGTGGTGTTATCTTCAGTCCGAAGACTTTTTCATGCAGTTCTCAAAGCTACTATCTGCACAAACATTCTTCACATATGCGTAACTATTGCAACCTAAATCATTTTGCACCTGCGTACTGAACACAAGATTTGGTCTCTCTCTTGAATTTCCTCCCCCCTCCCCCCCCCCCCCCCAACCTTTCCTTCAGCACCAAACTAAAGACTTCCTGATGCCTCAGGCTGTGTCCTGTTCTCAACCAATATCCTCCTTTGGTGGTGCCGGAGATTTTCAGTCCAATTCGATACAGTACCTCTTCATTAGATATTGGTCTTTCTGTTTATCGTACATATTTCACTCCCGTACATTTTGGTAAAAAAGGATATTATTCGTAGATGGGTGTTGATAAAACAGATCACACAGCAAAGTACAATTTTTTTAACTGCAGCCAGGACCGTCACATTCTACTACACACCATATTCTACATTATCCTGGCACTTCCAACAGCGTCTTTTCAACAAGCGGAAGTAATTCGAAGCATATCTCTCCTAAACGCGTCATACAGTACACTGTGTTCTGACACGAACAGGTATGAATGGACTGCTGTCCTCCAGGATATTAAACTGCAAACAGCAGATAACGGAAGCCTGTAAAGCTTTTTTGGGGTCGCATTTCATGTTCTTACTCATTATTCCATCTACTGCCCGAGGAGGCACGCAGCTTTTCACAACTGCACGAAATTGGCAACTGGATCATTATACACATACAAAACAAATTTTGTAGTTACGCTTGCATACATGAACTGAATTAATTCGATTCATTTCTTCTTCTACCTCATGGTGTGAACCATACAATACTGCGTCACGTTGTGCAGCCGTTAAGAAAGTGGACTTGTATTCCGGCAGAGTGATATCCAACCTCGCAATCCGTTTCAAATTTCCAGAATTTCGTCAAATCATCGCAACCGAATGAGGATATGATTTTTCTCGCCTTGACTCCTCCCATTAACGTCGAAAATAAAGACCTCGATATGAAAACAAGTAATGCTAATGTATATATTCTGGCCACTGGTTAGTTACCACATGTCAATTCCCTCCCAGCAGATATTTATCATTTCTCGTCAAATTTATTAGGTCTTTTGGGAACAACAAAAGGGCTGAAAGAGAAGCCTGACAGTACTCCATGTTACATACGCAGACTCACTGAGTGCAAGCTCCACATCAGAGCGCAGCAATCCTTTGCTTTCTATCGCAGTAACAACTGATGCCAGTACTAAAACTTCTCCCTCTGAGGTTCTAATTGCTTCACGCTAACACTTTCACATTCCCAACGAACTACCTAGGATTTTTTATATTTTCTTCATCATTCTTGCGCTTAGTGGATACACTGTATTACGTTACGGACCCACTACATCATAATGCGATGAGCGAAATATTTTATTAGGTCCTATATGTGATCGCAATATCCAAACTTTCACTCACCGGCAGCTCAGTAATTAAATGGTTGCCTTACCTGTATCCTGTTCTTTCTTTCTTTATTTCTTTCTTTCCGAACATCGATAAGGAGCAACTCTGGAAGCAATAAAGGATGGAGTCCACGCTTGGAATTGACGAAGACCGAACATCAAATCGGCAATAGTCATTTCAAAGCAGAGCACTCCGATACTCGTCTTATGTAATTTCGTAAAACCGAGGAAAAAAATTGTTTGAACGGACGGAGATGTATTGTAACACAACGTTCGTCCTTTAAGTTCTACTAGCTTTTTTGCACTAATGAAGCCAAGAAACAAATTTCCCAAAAACTAAATGATTTTTACTGCTCAAAAGTTTTGAGGTAACACTTGATTCTTCTCTGACGTCCAAAAAACAAAAACAAAACAAAAAAACCTCAATCAGATTTCGAGCTGCGTGTCGTTAACACGAGGTGGCTCTCTACTCGTAGGTAGCAGGTTAATATCTTAGTAATGGAATAAATTTTAACGACCCTGATCATCAAGTGGAAGAAACGTAGCAGCATTCATTTCTTAAGCATCCCGTGAATTTCCAAGCTATCACACTTTTCACCTACACAGTACAGGCACACTTTTGTACATTCCGATAAGAGATTGCAGGATGGCAATGATAAACCACGTCCACAAGGGAAACAATTCCTGTACTGCGGCAGCGATCAGGAACATGCGTTGTGTGTTCCACACGATCTCTATTACAAATTGACAAAACGTAGGCAGCTTTTATGTACGGGTAAAACAAAACCGTTTTAGGTCGGTCGATAACGAACCCTCAGCAGGCGTCCTCATAATTAAAAAGATACGAATCCAGCTGTTCACCGCAAGCGGAGATAACTAAGAGAGGCCAACGGACTATGACAAATGTCGCTCTGTCGCTGGGCGGCTGTCCTAAATGCAGGAAGGCGGGCCTCACATCAGTGGACGGACGTCTGCCACGTCACTGTCTGGTTGGCGCTTGGCGCCGTCTAGCACCGGATGTCCGGCTCAGAGAGAGAGAGAGAGAGAGAGAGAGAGAGAGAGAGAGAGAGAGAGAGGTAAAAACACTGCCCTATAACATCAGTGGTCTTTACGAGTGTCACAATTTCTGTTCCTGAGGTTAATCTTCACATCCCCCCACAAAGCTCTGGTGATACCACCTCTAACGCCTTCTCTGATAGTGGCCATAGGCGTCTGCTAAGGGAGGGGCATCTCGACAATCCAGACTTGTTATTCATTATAAAATTCTCACGCAGTTCCATTAATGGTTGTCTACGATTATACTAAATCGCATATTTACCACTGCTGAGAACGACAGGAGATACTAGTTGGCATGTCCGCTTGAGCATACCAGTGTGTCAAACATGAGGAGACGTCGCCATCAGCAGGTGCGCTGATGTGCTGGTTCATCAGCGCACAGTACATCAGCGCACCTGATGATGGCAACGTGGTCGATTGCCGAAATATTGTGTCCTATGCACGGTCATACCAAACTGATTAAAATTCTTCTGGGTATTATGCCGCGTCATTAGAAGAATGTTAATCACTATGACACCGGCCGCGGAATCCTACGTTCTTATATCATACCAGGTTGTTCACCCGAGATTTATTTCGTCATAAAATACGCCTGGAGAAATTGTAGAACCACATGAGGAGACCTCGATCGCCTGAGTTCAATCCCAGGCTGTTAAAAGTCGATTGTACCGCCAAATTTAAGAGTAACTTCGGGAGTTTTCTCTTATGAATCTATCGCCACAACATTAACGTTGAAGGGATGGATTCGATCCTAGTCCAAAACAGACTTTGTTTTTCTTCTCAACTTTTCTTTATTCTGGCTGTATTTTCACTTTCGGCAATAGCTGATAACCACCCTCACTATGTTCGTTACAAAACATGCAAAAAAGGTAAAAGATATTAAGACAGATGGAACGTCGCACCCAGAAGGAATTATCCGAATGGGACGTAAATCGCTAGATGTGATGTACATGCGGAGGCAAATAAATGACTACAATTTCAGAAAAGCTGGACGATTTATTTAAGAGAAAGAGCTTCACAAAGTGAACAACTGAATAACACGCTGGGACACCTCTGGCCCTTATGCAAGCAGTTGTCGGGTTGGCATTGATCCTAAGGGATATCATGTCAAATTCCGTCCAACTGCCACGCGGAGTGGCCGCGTGGTTTAGGGCGCCATGTCACGGATTGCGCGATCCCTCCCGCCGGAGGTTCGAGCCCTCCCTCGGACGCCCGCGCGCCTGTGTGTGTGTGTGTGTGTGTGTGTGTGTGTGTGTGTGTGTGTGTGGTGTTGTTGTTGTTAGCATAAGTTAGTTTGAGTAGTGTGTAAATATAAGGACCGATGACCTCACCTGTTTGGTCCCTTAGGAATTCACACACATTTGAACATTTTTTTCTGTCCAATTGGCGCGTTAGATCGCCAAAAGCCAGAGCTGGTTGGAGCCCTGCACATAATGCTCCAAATGTTCTCATTTGGGTAGGGATCACGCGACCTTGCCAGCCAAGTTAGTGTTTGGTAAACACGAAGGCAAGAAAAAGAAACTCTTGACGTGTGCAAGCGGGAATTGCTTTGGTGAAATATAAGCCCAGAATGGCGTAGAATATCGACGATGTACCGTTATGGTGTAAGGGTGCGGCGGATTACAACCAAAGGGGTCCTGCTATGAAACGAAATGCCACCACTCTTCGTTGTCGGGCCGTATGGCGAGCGCATCAGTTTGGTGCCCCATTGCTGTCGGGGGCGTCTACAGACAAGTTTTCGTTGGTCATCAGCGGTTAATGCGAAGCGGGGCTGAACACTGAAGATAATTCCACTCCAGTGAATAAGGCTGCAGGTCGAAAACATGTCTGCGATGCCCAGGAGTAGTAGTGGGATACCAACCTGTTTCGCACGAGAGTTTGAGGCGCCGTTTCTTTTCATAGCATGACCAATTTGGTTGTCAATCGCAATACCTTAAAGCATAACGGCACGTCGTCGATATCGTACGCCAGCCTGAACTTATATTTGAGCAAGATAATGTTCGTCTGCAGAGTTCCTACTGATTCCTTTCATGCTTACCAAATCTTACTTTGGCCAGGAAGGTCGCTGGATCTGCCCCCAATTGTGAAGCGTTTCCAGCATTATGGGCAATGCTCCAAACAGTTCAGGATTTTGATGCCTAGCGCGCGAATTGGGCAGAATCTGGCACGACATCCCTCAGGAGATCATCCAACAATTCCGTCCAACAATACCAATCCGAATAACTGCCTGCGTAAGGACCAGATGTGAACCAACGCGTTATTCCATTTCTGAAGCTCATTCTCGTGAGTAATTGATACACCTCTGAAGCTGTAATCATTTTTTTGCCTGGACATGTACATCACATCTATCTATTTCCGTCCCATTCACGTAATTACTTCACGGTACGCGGATCTTTTTTTCTCCTTGCAATGTACTATTTGTTTTGAACATAGTGTGCCGCAGGCACAAGCAAATTTATTAGGATATTGAGATTTGTTATGTGTAGATAGCCGTCGTAGAAATATTGGTAACGTAAATAATTTATTATTGTACCATTAATACTGTATTAGGCTGTCAACGGGAAAAAATGGAATACCGTGTCGCTAGGGTCTCCCGTCGGGTAGACTGGTCGCCTGGTGCACGTCTTTTGAGTTGACGCCACTTCGGCGAATAATGGTTCAAATAGCTCTGAGCATTATGGGACTTAACATCTGAGGTCATCAGTCCTCTAGAAATACTTAAAGCTAACTAACCTAAGGACACACACATCCATGCCAGAGGCAGGATTCGAACCTGCGACTGTAGCGGTCGCGCGGTTCCAGACTGCACCGCCTAGAACCGCTCGGCCACAGAGGCCGGCCCACTTCGGCGACTTGTGTGTCGAAGCTGTCAAGGGTAAACATATACCCCTATATGAGGTGCGACAATAAAGTAAGGAGAGTGATTTTTTTTTCCCTCCCTAGGGCGGCAAGCCTGTAGCCAGCTACTGCAGACAGTCTCAATCTGTGATCCTGATACTTCCCCACCACAAAAGCAAGTGTCGTGCACCTACAATTTTTAAACCAAAGAGTAGCAGCCTGAAGACTGAACTCCTGTGCTTGCTCGTCATCACAACCATGGAACCTGAAAATACTGCGCGGCGGCACGCCATCTATCTGTGAAACTTGCCTGAATGTCACAGTGGCAGCAGGATTTTAGAAACGAGATTTTATCAAATGCACAAGTGTTTCGTTGCCACACTGCCACAGAACGGCGACAAAATGGATTGTAGTAATTATAGAGGAATATCGCTATTACCAGTATGTTCCAAAATTTTCTGGAATATGCTGCTAAGCAGGCTTACACCATATGCAGATGAAATTGTGGGGGACTACCAAGCGGCTTTCGGAGGAACAGATCAACTATAGACCAAATATTCACCCTGCGTCAAATTTTGGAAAAGAAATGGGAATACAATAAACCAGTTCATAAACTTTTCATAGATTTTACAAAAGCATATGATTCAGTATTGCAATCAAAATTGTACAGAATTCTTTTTGAACTTGGAATAGCAAAGAAGTATGTTAGACTTATAGAAGCGAGTTTGAAAAACACAAAAGGTAGAGTACGCGTGGAGAAATTGGAGTCAGAAGAATTTGTAATAAAGAACGGACTTAAGCAAGGAGATGCCCTGTCTCCGCTATTTTTTAATTTAGTCCTCGAATATATTGTACGAATGGCAGCAGATAATTCAGAGGGCGTGGAGTTAAATGGAAATATTAAGATATTAGGGTATGCAGATGATCTAAACATCATTAGCGATAGGAAATAATCTGTAACAGCAAATGCGAATGCGTTAATCAAGGCTAGTGAAGATGTAGGTCTAAGAGTAAGTGAAGACAAAACTAAATACCTGATTCCAGAATGAGATTTTCACTCTGCAGTGTGCGCTGATATGAAACCTCCTGGCAGATTAAAACTGTGTGCCGGACCGAGACTCGTACTCGGGACCTTTCCCTTTCGCGGGCAAGTGCTCTACCAACTGAGCTTGGGTAGCTCAGTTGGTAAAGCACTTGACCTCGAAAGGCAAAGGTCCCGAGTTCGAGTCTCGGTCCGGCACACAGTTTTAATCTGCCAGGGGGTTGAATACCTGGTTACTACCAGAATACCAACAGCAGTAGATCAGGAAATCTTAAGAGTTGGAGACATGCAGCTTGAAAAACTGAACACATTTAAGTATCTAGGCGTGGACATCACTACGAGAAATGAGATTGAATCCGAGCTGAAGAAGAGATTACGGGCGGGAAATGCGTGCTACTTCTCACTGAATAGATTACTTTCATCACGGATATTGTCTAGGAATTTATAGATTAGAATATACAAAACTATTATTCTACCAATTATGCTGTATCGGTGTGGGACTTGGTCTCTCACTGTGCAAAATGAAAAGCCGATTCGAATATTTGAAAACAAAATTTTGAGGAAAAGTTTCGGAGCAAAAGGGGATGACATTAGCAGAGAGTGGCGAAAACTGCATAACGAAGAGTACACGAACTCTATTCAAGCCCTGACATAATCAATATTGTTAAACCACGTAGGCTGCGATGGGAGGGCCACGTAGCTCGAATGGATGAGGGCAGGGCAGCGCGCAGAGTACTGGTAGGGCACGTAGAGGGAAAAACGTCCTGTGGGGAGACCGAGGCGTAGATGGGAGGACAATCTGAAGGCTGATTCGAGGAGTCTAGGTATTGAAGGTGAATTGAAGGAAATAACCCAAGACAGTGACAGATGGCGAAAATACGTTGCTGCGGTAATGGACTCTCGAGTCCGGTATGACCGGTGAGTGTGTGAGTGAGTTTCGTTGCCACAGAATGTTTTCTACAGGCAGAACCAATATCGAAGATGAACACTGCAATGGACGAGCACCGACAGCAGGAATAGATGACAGAACAGCCAGCGAGCGCCAAATTGCGCGAGCTGTGGCTTCCCCGTTTCTGGAGCATAAACACGCCGGTGCCGCCACCCTGGCCAGGAGTTCGGTCCGCTTTGGCGGGCAGTCTTAAGGGGGATAGGACGTCAAACGGGCCGACTTGGAGCAGGAGAGGCACCACAGGACATTTTATTTTCTACTGTCTATACTTTTACAAATAAATTCATAAAACTTTGTCAGCATGACCAGGAAGGATTCAGGATTCACACTCATAGCAGTGGAGGTGCAAAAACATAACATAATAATTTTTTTTTTAGATATGAAATTTTATCATTTTTTCACTTACTGCTGGGTGCATTTGTTGCTATAGGTACATTTTTCTTCACAAGTAAGAGAGATTCTTTGATGAATTTTGCACAGCATACAAACCATACTTACAGGGGTATGAAACTCCAGAATTTTCCAAATCTATTAAAAACTGTGGTAAAAATTGAGGTAATTAACTATAAAATTTGATTTTTTTCTAAACATAAAGTATAAAACGTAACAGCTCACTCATTTTTTCATTAATTAAATAGATTCTAGAGTTTCAGACACCTGCAAGTACGGTTTGTATGCTGTGCAAAATTCATCGAACTGTGTCTCTTACTTATGAAGAAAAGTGTACCTACAGCAACAAATGCAGCCAACAGTAAGTGAAAAACTGATGAAATTTCACATGTAAAAACAATTCTTTTGTCATATTTTTGAACTTCCGCAGCTACGAGTGTGAATCCTGAATACTTCCTGGTCATGCTGACAAAGTTTTATGAATTTACTTGTTTTATGAATTTACTATATACAGTGGAAATTAAAATGTCCTGTGGTGCCTCTCCTGCTCCAAGTCTGCCCGTTTGACGTCCTACCCCCCGTAAGACACGCCTCTGGCCGGCCGCAGTGGTCTAGCGGTTCTAGGCGCTCAGTCCGGAACCGCGCGACTGCTACGGTCGCAGGTTCGAATCCCGCCTCGGGCATGGATGTGTGTGATGCCCTTAGCTTAGTTTAGGTTTAAGTAGTTCTAAGTTCTAGGGGACTGATGACCACAGATGTTAAGTCCCATAGCGCTCAGAGCCATTTTGAACGCGCCTCCGAGCGTGCGAGGCGAAGCTCCTGTGTCGGCGCGGCGCGCAGGATGCGGCCGGAGGAAGCGCCAGCGGCACGTGGCGGCGGCGCCTGGACGCCCGCCAAGCGCCGGCCAGACAGAAGCCTGCCTGCCTGCCTGCCTCCCTGGCTGGCTGCCTGATGGTCGCGGGATACGGAGAGCAGTCCGTCATTAGGCGACCGCTACCTGCGTAGGCTCCGCAACACATTCCCGTATGGAGGACATAGTGATAGACATCCCTGGGGCTGTGAAGCAGCTGAATGGGCTGAAAATAAATAAATCGCCAGGTCCTGATGCGATTCCAATTCGGTTTTACAGAGAGTACTGAATTGGCACCTTACTTAGCTTGCATTTATCGCGAATCTCTTGCCCAACATAAAGTCACGAGCGACTGGACAAAAGCGCAGGTGACGCCTGTATATAAGAAGGGTAGAAGGACGGATCCTCAAAATTACAGACCAATATCCTTAACATCGGTTTGTTGCAGGATTCTCGAACATATTCTCAGTTCGAATATAACGAAATCCCCTGAGACAGAGAAGTTGCTGTCCATGCATCAGCACGGCTGTAGAAAGCATCGCTCCTGCGAAACGCGACTCGCCCTTTTTTCACATGACATCATGCGAACCATGGATGAAGGGTATCAGACGGATGCCATATTCCTTGACTTCCGGAAAGTGTTTGACTCCGTGCCCCACTGCAGACTCCTAACTAAGGTACGAGCATATGGTATTGGTTCCCAAATATGTGAGTGGCTCGAAGACTTCTTAAGTAATAGAACCCAGTACGTTGTCCTCGATGGTGAGTGTTCATCGGAGGTGAGGGTATCATCTGGAGTGCCCCAGGGAAGTGTGGTAGGTCCGCTGTTGTTTTCTATCTACATAAATGATCTTTTGGATAGGGTGGATAGCAATGTGCGGCTGTTTGCTGATGATGCTGTGGTGTACGGGAAGGTGTCGTCGTGGAGTGACTGTAGGAGGATACAAGATGACTTGTACAGGATTTGTGATTGGTGTAAAGAATGGCAGCTAACTCTAAATATAGATAAATGTAAATTAATGCAGACGAATAGGAAAAAGAATCCCATAATGTTTGAATACTCCATTAGTAATGTAGCGTTTGACACAGTCACGTCGATTAAATATTTGGGCGTAACATTGCAGAGCGATATGAAGTGGGACAAGCATGTAATGTCAGTTGTGGCGAAGGCGGATAGTCGTCTTAGGTTCATTGGTAGAATTTTGACAAGATGTGGTTCATCTGTAAAGGAGACCGCTTATAATACACTAATACGACCTATTCTTGAGTACTGCTCGAGCGTTTGGGATCCCTATCAGGTGGGATTCAGGGAGGACATAGAAGCAATTCAGAGGCGGGCTGCTAGATTTGTTATTGGTAGGTTTGATCATCACGCGAGTGTTACGCAAATGCTTCAGGAACTCGGGTGGGAGTCTCTCGAGGAAAGGCGGCGATCTTTTCGTGAATCTCTACTGAGGAAATTTAGAGAACCAGCATTTGAGGCTGACTGCAGTACAGTTTTAGTGCCGCCAACTTATATTTCGCGGAAAGACCACAAAGATAAGAGAGATTAGTGCTCGTACAGAGGCACATAGGCAGTCATTTTTCCCTCGTTCTGTTTGGGAGTGGAGCAGGGAGAGAAGATGCTAGTTGTGGTACGAGGTACCCTCCGCCACGCACCGTATGGTGGATTGCGGAGTATGTATGTAGATGTATTACACGACGATCCGCCCACCAACGAGAAAGGTCTAGCGACAGCCATCTGGCGGTAGAACGGGTGGAACACTAAACACCAAGATATCGGACGTGCGAGGCCCACGTTACGATACTGAAGCACAGACCGAGAGTAGCGCTCCGAGCGGCCTGCTAGTGAACTTCGGATTCGGGGAAAATACGGCGCTTTGCCAAATACGATTACCATATTGATGACACACTCACGGAAAAAATCGCATAACCAAGAAATAGTTGTGCGACATACACGAAAGTTGGTAGGCGTGTTTCTACACTACTGGCCATTAGAATTGCTACACCACGAAGATGACGTGCTACAGACGCGAAATTTAACCGACAGGAAGAAGATGTTGTCATATGCAAATGATAAGCTTTTCAGAGCATTCACACAAGGTTGGCACCGGTGGCGACACCAACAACGTGCTGACATGAGGAAAGTTTCCAACCGATTTCTCATACACAAACAGCAGTTGACCGGCGTTGCCTGGTGAAATGTTGTTGTGATGCCTCGTGTAAGGAGGAGAAATGCGTACCATCACGTTTCCGACTTTGATAAAGGTCGGATTGTAGCCCATCGCGATTGCGGTTTACCGTATCACGACATTGCTACACGCGTTGGTAGAGATCCAATGATTGTTAGCAGAATATGGAATCTGTGGGTTCAGGAGGGTAATACGAAACGTCGTGCTCGATCCCAACGGCCTCGTATCACTAGCAGTCGAGATGACAGGCATCTTATCCGCATGGCTGTAACGGATCGTGCAGCCACGTCTCGATCCCTGAGTCAACAGATGTGGACGTTTGCAAGACAACAACCATCTGCACGAACAGTTCGACGACGTTTGCAGCAGCATGGACTATCAGCTCGGAGACCATGGCTGCGGTTACCCTTGACGATGCATCACAGACAGGAGCGCCTGCGATGGTGTACTCGACGACGAACCTGAGTGCACGAATGGCAAAACGTCATTTTTTCGGATGAATCTAGGTTCTGTTTACATCATCATGATGGTCGCATCGGTGTTTGGTGACATCGCAGCGAACGCACATTGGAAGCGTGTATTCGTCATCGCCATACTGGCGTATCACCCGGCGTGATGGTATGGGGTGCCATCGGTTACACGTCTCGGTCACCTCTTGTTCGCATTCACGGCACTTTGAACAGTGGCCGTTACATTTCAGATGTGCTACGACCCGTGGCTCTACCCTTCATTCGATCCCTGAGAAACCCTACATTTCTGCAGGATAATGCACGACCGCATGTTGCAGGTCCTGTACGGGCCTTTCTGGATACAGAAAATGTTCGACTGCTGCCCTGGCCAGCACATTCTCCAGATCTCTCACCAATTGAAAACGTCTGGCTCGTCACAATACGCCAGTCACTACTCTTGATGAACTGTGGTATCGTGTTGAAGCTGTATGGGCAGCTGTACCTGTACACGCCATCCAAGCTCTGTCTGACTCACTGCCCAGGCGTATCAAGGCCGTTATTACGGCCAGAGGTGGTTGTTCTGGGTACTGATTTCTCAGGATCTATGCGCCCAAATTGTGTGAAAATGTAATCACGTGTCAGTTCTAGTATAATATCTTTGTCCAATGAATACCCGTTTATCATCTGCATTTCTTCTTGGTGTAGCAATTTTAGTGGCCAGTAGTGTACGTCTGAAAGATGACGTCTATTCAGATTTCGCGCCAGACGCATAGAAGTGGCGCTAATAGCGTCACTATGAACATGCAAATCAGATTTGCTTTAAGTACACGCAGTAACGCGCTCTTTAACGGTCGTGAGCTTTACTAGCATTTGAGATTGGACGTGGTCAACTGATGTTAGTCAAGACTGCCTTTAAGGCGACAAGGTCGCCAGTACAACAGCTCACTGAGTTTGAACGAGGTTGTGCTGGATGTTCCTTCTGCGATGTTGCAGAAAGACTTGGTAGGAATGTAGCGCTGTACATGATTGCTGGCAGCGGTGGTCACGAGCACGTACAGTCAAATGTGTGAATTTCTAAGGGACCAAATTGCTTACGTCATCGGTCCCTAGACTTACACACTACTTAAACTAACTTGTGCTAAGAACAATACACACAGCCATGCCCGAGGGAGGACTCGAACCTCAGGCGGGAGGGGCCGCGCAGTGAGTGATATGGCGCCTCTAACCGCACGGCCACGTACTGTCGCAAGAAGACCACGCTCCGGATAGCCACGGGGTACTGACGAGAGTCAAGACCATCATATTCGGTGTATGGCTCTGGCGCATCGTACTCCATCTGCTGCAGCAATTTCAGCAGCAGTTCGCACTACGCTGACACACCGAACTGTTACAAATCGGTTGTTTCTGGGACGGACGGATCCGAGCCAGATGCCCTGTAGTTTGCATTCAACTGACCGCAAACCACAACGATATACGATTTAAGTGGTATCAAGTGAGAGCTTATGGAAGGGCAGGGTGGAGGTCTGTTGTGTTTCCTGATCAAAATTGGTTCTCTTCGGTGCCAGTGAAGGCCGAATGTTGGTTAGCAGGAGGCCAGTTGAGGACTTGCAACCAACCTGTCTGCGTCCTACACACACGGGACCTCCTCCTGGACTTATGATCTGCAGTGCGATTTCGTACGACGGCGGCAGGACACTCGTGGTTATGTCACGCACACTCACAGCAAATATCTACGTCAGTCTGGTGATTCGACCTGATGTGTTGGCATTCATGCATAGCATTCCATGCGGTGTTTTCCAATAGGATAACGCTCGCCCACATACCGCTGTTGTAACCCAGCATGCTTGTCGACAAGTTGTCTTGGCCTGATCGATTACGAGATCTGCGTCTAACGGAACACATATGGGACATCATCAGACAACACCAGCGTCATTCACAACCAGCTGTAACCACCCTGTCCGTATTGACAAGCCGAGTGCAACAGGCGTGGAAATCCATCCCACAAACTGACATAAGGCGCCTGCACAACAGAACGCATGCAGGTTCCCATTCTCGGATTCAACATTCTGGCGTTTACATTGCTTGTTAATGTACCAGAATTTCACATTTGCAATGGCTTATCTTGCGCTTACATTAATCTACGATATTGCAATGTTGATCACTGAAATATGTTATCTAGACCAATATATTCCCAAAATTTCATTGCTCTACACAAATTACTCTTGGGTGGATTTTTTCCCCCCGTCAGTGTTTTTTTTTTTCATTTATACGTTATGGATGAGTCAAGAAATCTGTTGGTAAAGTGTAATTATTTGTTAAACCCAATCATGCAGTTCGACCGTATGGCTGTTATCAAGTGGACATTATGTCCCTGATTACGACCTTCTCGAGTGTATTGCACTCTTTGAATTGAAATGTAAATATTTTGCTTGTATTCTGCTTAATTTTTGCTCTCATCCGTAATATTTGATGAGATAAATGATTCACTTTTTTTTCACATGAAACAGAACTTCGTTTCGTCGCATGGTATTTTATGGAATCACGTCTGTTACTGCTGACGAATCCGCGTGTGAACTGCTCGATTTAAATGCTCTGTAATTATATTGCTCATATTCTTCATTATTTTTGTTCCCGTGCGTTTTTGGTACACTCGCATTTAATGGAGGTCACCGAAATATTATTGGGTTCCGCTAAAATGTACTGTTAGTAGTACCTGTTAATAACGTGTGAACACATTTGCGTCACTACTATCGCATTTTTAGCACTTGCAAAGAAGAATGCTCTAGTCACTAAGACTACAAAGCACACTCATCAATATCCACACTCTGCAAGCCAATGTGAAAAACATGGTACTCAGTGGCAAAAAGCACCACCAATCAAAGCAGAATTACTCATTCCGTAGCCGGCCGAGGGGTTCTAGGCGCTTCAGTCTCGAACCGCGCGACCGCTACGGTCGCAGGTTCGAATTCTGCCTCGGACATGGATTTGTGTGATGTCCTTAGGTTAGTTTGGTTTAAGTAGTTCTAAGTTATGGGTGGCAGATCACCCAGATGTTAAGTCCCATAGAGCTCAGAGCCATTTGAATTCATTCCGTGACAACGTATAATAAAATACTGCCAAAACCTGCTAGCACGGAGTTCTTCATTAAATGCGAGGATGTGCGGAAAACAAATGCCAACAAAAATAACGTAGAATACGAGCAATATACTTAGAACGCAATTAAATCGAACAATTCACACAAAGATTCGTAAGCAATAAAAGATACACAAAATGCCACAGAATACAATGAAACTAAATTAGCTTCTGTCTAACATGAAACAGGAACAAATATGGAATCATTTACCGCCGGCCGGAGTGGCCGTGCGGTTCTAGGCGCTAGTCTGGAGCCGTGTGACCGTTACGGTCGCAGGTTCGAATTCTGCCTCGGGCATGGATGTGTGTGATGTCCTTAGGTTAGTTAGGTTTAAGTAGTTCTAAGTTCTAGGGGACTGATGACCACAGCAGTTAAGTCCCATAGTGCTCAGAGCCATTTGAACCATTTTTGAATCATTTACCCCACCCAATATTACAGATGCGAGAAGAACACAACCAGAATACGACCAACATATTTACAATGCAATTCAAAGAGTGCAATACATACGAGAAGTCGAAATCAGAAGTACAATGATGAAAACAACTTGTGTTAACTATGAAACGAAAAGAAACATGGAAGACTAAAAATCAGCCAATAAGAAAGCACTAATATTGACCGATAAATTTGCCGCGCTCCAAATTGCTGGCAGCGAATCAAGATCGCATTACCGGAAGTCCCTACATGAGTTTCACCCCTTAGGAGATGCGCTGAAATTAAGACCAGTTTAAAACTCTCGCGGAATCCGCGCATGCGCAGAAGGGGGTTTTCAGTGATCAAATTTCCACAAATACGGAATCACGCTGTACACACAGTTTCTAACGTCTTCCTGTGTTAAACCTTTAACGTGAGATTATGGTCCTTAACGAGCAGATTATGACGGAAGCTCTAAATTTTAAATTCGACCAGTAATTGTATGAAGTACTAAAAATCGAATTAATGTTGCCCCTGGAAAACGTTAGATAGGCAACCTGCTACTCTACATGCGTTGTCCGTTGCGTTAGGAGCACCAGACATTCACAACAGCATGTGCATCCCTTAAGCTCACCTCTGTAGTAACGCCACAAGCGTACATATTTTGAACTGCAGGCTGGTTCACGTGGAAAGAATACAAGATACAAGCGGGATATTCATATCGCGAATCCGTGCAATGCGCACTAGATGGAATAACGTGCGAAACTGGAAGGGAAATGTGTGATTGCTTGTAAAGTCAGTTCATTCGAATTAAAAATTTGTGAGAGCTCAAGGTTCCTATTTATTAAGCAATTGTTTTTGTACCTAGCTATTACAGACATATTATGATACTCGTTCACGCAAGGATGTTTTACGTAAATTTACGTTTATGTTGCATTTTGCCCGTAGAGGACGTAGTTGTTTTTACAGGTACGATTAGGGCAGAATGACAACAACGGAAGCCGGACGTTGTTGGGTTCGAACCTGGCTTGGAAGAAGGGAAAGAGGCCTATTAATGGAGAAATTGCGGCCAAAAGATCCGAAGGAATTTGGGAACTTCGCGAGAGTGGACTTGGCATGTTCTGACAAGCTGATGTCGATTATACGGGAAGGAATTCCCTCAAGTGGCACAGGCCTGTGGAAGGCAATGTCACCTAGTCGGAAATAAAATTTTAAACAATTTCTTTATTCATTTTATGAGAGGCCTCCTTCCTAGCAAGTTAAAAATAAAGCAAAAAGACTACCTCCTCCTAAAATATAGAAACAAAGAAATCGCAGAAGAAGAGTTCCACTGTCAGAGGTGTCAGTCAATTTTTTGCTTTTCAGCTTTTGACTCTGTCGTTTCCAGACCATGGCTCCTCACCTGAGGCTGATACATTACGCTTCTCCACCATCCCTGGAATTTTGTATCAGCATCACGGAATGACACCGTACGTCTTGAGGCAGCGTAACTCACGCCGCGGAAATTAGTCAAACTATATTCGTCGCGCATTTGAGAATGACAGCACTTTGCGACTTCCAACAAACCTTAAACATCATTTCGAACATTTACTAAGCTTTTCTCGCTTATAGCCCCACAAAATAAGGGAAGAAAGTAGTTTTGATTCTCACTTTTTGATTAGTCTGTGGTTGAAGAATCGAAGACGGGAGGGGGGTGGGGCAGATTACTGCTACATGACAGACCAGTAAATTAAATATCAAGGAGAGCTCACGATGGCGCGACAAGCCGAACTAAGTAGAAGCAAATAGCACCAGCACGTCAGATGTTAGTTTTATGTGATCCATTGAGCACACATAATTAATCAGTAGCAGAGTATGAATCGTTTAGCAGTTAAATGGCAGCTTGGAACCGCCAAAGATTGACTGTTTCTCACAACCATTAAGAACTGGCACCAAACGAGGCAATTTCATGACGATGACATTTCGAAGGACCAAACTACTGGCCATCAGTTCCTACGACAGCGGAGTGCTCTCGTCATTTGTCGGCGATACGAAGAAGAAGGAAAAAAAAAAGAGCAACGGCCCTTTACCGTGCCAGGTAATTTGATACGATGGCGAAATGCTGAAGCAGGTCCGACGAGCTGGGTGATGACCTGCTTTCTGACGCGCAGTGGCTGATGCTCTGTTTAGGAATATCTGCACAGTGAAGGAAGTAGAGGGGTGGAGGAGGAAAGGGGGTAAGGGCGCTAGATGAATCCGTCAGCCCCCTGCGGTATGTTTACCAGCGGCTTGTTATTCCCAATCGAAGAATTATTTTGATGGCTATTTCATCGTCTGTCAGTGCTACATGTAGGCAACCGTGCAACTTCAGTTCCTTCCTCGTGTTCGTTAAAATGCCGCAGTCCACGAATGGGCCACTTTAAGGGAACACCACGTTCACATCGGCCTGGACCCGTTAGTTTTCTTTACCATAAAGTAATGCAACCTGCGAGGGACGCGATCGCTAAGTCAGTTGTAATAGCTGTATGAGGAATCATTTGAAATTAGTGCTTGATGACCGTGTTAGATAAGGTAGTATATAGATTATAGTGCAAGTAACACAAAATCCAGAAATAACTGCTCGAATACAGCAGATATATTATATCTTCAGAAAAAAAGACAAGAGAGAAATATAGCAACATTAAAAGGTGATTTAAGTATTAGATAATGGGCTCTCCTGTAACAAAACTTTCTTCCTCCGCCTCCTTCCTCTTAGCCTGTTACTGTCTCGTCCAGAAGTTTTCCTGTCATTTTTTCACTGATCGATCTAGCGATCTTACACCGTTGCGGCGGTAGTGTAGCATGGGTTTTGGGATCCTCTTTCAGCTCCTTCGTTGTTTTACGAGTTGTTTTGGTAGTCCTGTATATAGCCTAACGTGTGATGCCGTTTGGTACAGCCAGTTGTTCATCTCAAGAATTTCATTTCACAGGCTCTTCGTCTTTTCGCGTCTTTTTCATTTATTGTCTCTGCTGCATTACCGCCGCGCACAGGGACCATGAACGTACGATACGAGAAATTAGGGCTCATGCGGAGGCGTACAGACAGTCGTTTTTCCCTCGCTATATTTGTGAGTGGAACTGAAGGGGAAATGACAAGTAGTGGTACAGGGTACTCTCCGCCACGTACCTTGCGGTGGCTTGCGGAGTATCGATGTAGATGCAGATGCATGCAACACAGGTCTTCCTAAGGTCTTATAAATGCGTATTCTGGTGTGCTTCTGGACTAGGGAAGAGTTCATTACATTATTAATGAAACCCATGGTTTTGGAAACATGGCGGCTTTTTCAGCTGTTTCATCCAGAAGGGATAGCCTATAGCATAAATACACTCCTGGAAATGGAAAAAAGAACACATTGACACCGGTGTGTCAGACCCACCATACTTGCTCCGGACACTGCGAGAGGGCTGTACAAGCAATGATCACACGCACGGCACAGCGGACACACCAGAAACCGCGGTGTTGGCCGTCGAATGGCGCTAGCTGCGCAGCATTTGTGCACCGCCGCCGTCAGTGTCAGCCAGTTTGCCGTGGCATACGGAGCTCCATCGCAGTCTTTAACACTGGTAGCATGCCGCGACAGCGTGGACGTGAACCGTATGTGCAGTTGACGGACTTTGAGCGAGGGCGTATAGTGGGCATGCGGGAGGCCGGGTGGACGTACCGCCGAATTGCTCAACACGTAGGGCGTCAGGTCTCCACAGTACATCGATGTTGTCGCCAGTGGTCGGCGGAAGGTGCACGTGCCCGTCGACCTGGGACCGGACCGCAGCGACGCACGGATGCACGCCAAGACCGTAGGATCCTACGCAGTGCCGTAGGGGACCGCACCGCCACTTCCCAGCAAATTAGGGACACTGTTGCTCCTGGGGTATCGGCGAGGACCATTCGCAACCGTCTCCATGAAGCTGGGCTACGGTCCCGCACACCGTTAGGCCGTCTTCCGCTCACGCCCCAACATCGTGCAGCCCGCCTCCAGTGGTGTCGCGACAGGCGTGAATGGAGGGACGAATGGAACGTGTCGTCTTCAGCGATAAGAGTCGCTTCTGCCTTGGTGCCAATGATGGTCGTATGCGTGTTTGGCGCCGTGCAGGTGAGCGCCACAATCAGGACTGCATACGACCGAGGCACACAGGGCCAACACCCGGCATCATGGTGTGGGGAGCGATCTCTTACACTGGCCGTACACCACTGGTGATCGTCGAGGGGACACTGAATAGTGCACGGTACATCCAAACCGTCATCGAACCCATCGTTCTACCATTCCTAGACCGGCAAGGGAACTTGCTGTTCCAACAGGACAATGCACGTCCGCATGTATCCCGTGCCACCCAACGTGCTCTAGAAGGTGTAAGTCAACTACCCTGGCCAGCAAGATCTCCGGATCTGTCCCCCATTGAGCATGTTTGGGACTGGATGAAGCGTCGTCTCACGCGGTCTGCACGTCCAGCACGAACGCTGGTCCAACTGAGGCGCCAGGTGGAAATGGCATGGCAAGCCGTTCCACAGGACTACATCCAGCATCTCTACGATCGTCTCCATGGGAGAACAGCAGCCTGCATTGCTGCGAAAGGTGGATATACACTGTACTAGTGCCGACATTGTGCATGCTCTGTTGCCTGTGTCTATGTGCCTGTGGTTCTGTCAGTGTGATCATGTGATGTATCTGACCCCAGGTATGTGTCAATAAAGTTTCCCCTTCCTGGGACAATGAATTCACGGTGTTCTTATTTCAATTTCCAGGAGTGTATATGAATGAGTTCACTCTTTAAGGAATTTTATTTTTCAAACTGATCTTATATTCTTTTTTCGGTGGTGATATTCATGCTGTATTTCTCGCACATAGTTTGTAAATTGTCTACGGAATGCTGCCGGTCGTCTTCTGAAGAACTAAATCGTCTCCAAAAAGTACGCACCTAGCTTTGTGTTTTTGCTGATTTGAATGAAGACATGTGGCATTTGTCTCCATTCTTGGTTGATTTCATTCATATAAATAAGAAAAACGATGCATGGATTATGCCCCACTCTGATAATTTGTCCTCTTCCTTGACACAGATCAAATTTGTTCAAGAAATTTGGTATATATTTTGATTCATTGCTGGGGAACATGATCATCTGCCAGAATCTGTAATAACTTGTTTCCATCGACTGGACCTAGCAGGGTGCCCTCCCAAAACGAGGAAAAAACCTATTTGTCCCTTCGCTCTTCTCCCGTTTCTTTCTTCTTGGAAGAAGATGCACGCACAGTAGTTAGGAGGATTCTGGAGAAGTGCGGAGTGTAGTAGAGGCAAGGAGTGGGCCACACTCTTTCGATGCAACCATTCCGGTATGCGTTAAGATAAGGACGTAAAGTTCCTAATATTGGTACTATGTTACTAGTCAATACTCGTACAAACGATATTATTCATAGTCATCGGATATGCGGATAAGTAGGAAAGACAAAACAGTTAGGGTCGGATACAGCATTAGTAGTGTCTTATTGGACACAGTCATGTCTTTTAAATATCTGGTCGTAACGTTGCAAAGCTATATGAAATGGAATGAACACATGAGATTTGTAGTAGGAAATGAGAATACTCGACTTCGGTTCATTGGGAGAATTCTAGCGAAGTGTGATTCATCTGTACAGGGGACAGCATATGAGTATGGGACGCTAGTGCAACTAATTCTTCAGTAGGTACTGTTCGAGTGTTTGGCATCCGGACCAGGTAGGATTGAAGGAAGACATCGAAGCAATTCAGGGAGGAATTGGAATCACTGAAAGAAGGTGACATCCCTTTCGAGGAGCACTATTGAGAAAATTTAGAGAACCGCTATTTAAAACTGACAGCAGAATGATTCTGTTGCTTCCAACAAACATGGCGCCTAAGGACCACGAATATTAGACACGAGAAATTAGGGCTCGCACGGAGGCTTAGAAAAAGTCATTTTTACCGTCGTTGTTTGTTAGTGGAACAGTGAAGAAAGTGATGAGTAATAGTACAGCGTACCCTCCACCACGCGCGCCGTTGAACTGGACTGCGGGGTATGTACACACGTACATCGTATTCAATGGCCGCCATGTTGCCATGTGCATCAAAAATGATTATGAGTGTCAGACTGTATGCGTTGGACTCCTTGGAACTCATCAGCCAGAAATTTGACGAAGAGACCACCAACCTTTTCAGATATGTTCTGACATCAACTTACTTCTTATTTGACGGTGAATACTACGAGCAGACATGTCGCAAATATGTACATGGAACATTCCGAGAAGAAAGTTCTTGAATCAGCTCATCTAAAACCCACCTGTTTCTTTAGATATGTGGATAATACCTTCGTTATATGGCCACATGGAAGAGATAAACTGGCAGACTTCCTCACACATCTCAACTCCAGACACGAGAATATTAAGTTTACCATGGAGATCAAAACGAATGGGATGCTCCCTTTCCCAGATGTTTTGATTAGAAGACGAGCTTACGGCACTTCGGGCCACAGCGTGTATAGGAAGAAGACGCACACCGATTTGTACCTACATGCAGATAGCGGCCACCACCCGGCACAAAAGAATGACGTGCTCAAAATTCTTTTACTCGGAGCTCACACCATCTCCGACAGGGACAGTCTCCGACAGGGACAGTCTCCAACAAGAACTGGACCACCTGAAGACCGTGTTTCGGAGGAACGGTTACAAGGAAGGGCAAATTCGGAAGGCTCTACATCCCACACCTGCAGCACCGGTGGAAACTGAGGATGTACCTCAGGAGGCGGCGGCCTTGGCTATTATTCGGTTTTGTGGGGCCTTATCCGGAAAAATTGGACGCATTTTATGTAAACATCAAGTGAAAACCATCTTCCGTCCTTCAAGCAAAAACAAGAGCCTTCTTGGTAGTGTAAAGGACAACCCTGGTCTACGTAAATCATGGGTTTATCAGATACCTTGCCAATGCGGTAGTGTATACATAGGGCAGACCATTCGTGCCGTTGAGGACCGATGCCGAGAACATCAACGGCACACTAGACTGCAACAGCCCAGTAGGTCGGCAATCGCTGAGCATTGCCTGTCGGAACTCCACAGCATGGATTATGCCCAAACCAAAGTCCTGACACAGACTTCCAAATACTGGGACTGTGTCATCAAAGAAGCCACAGAGATCAGAGTAAGGGAGCTACAACTAAATCGTGACAGCGGTTACATCCTTAGCAAGGCGTGAGAACCCGCGATCACCCGGATTTAGAAGAAAAATGATATATCCCAGAGTGTACCGACTTCGGGGGAGGAGGGAAGAATAACGAGAGCGGTGCCGGCAGACCCTCCTGAACGAGAAGACCTAGGACGCAGCGCCCAGACGGCGGGAGAACGGACGCTGTACCTGGACCGCGCGCGGGACGGGGACCGCACCGACTCACAGGAAGCGCCTGAGGGAGGAGCGGGAGGGGGATTTGTCTATACAGGGTGTTACAAAAACGTACGGCCAAACTTTCAGGAAACATTCCTCACACACAAATAAAGAAAAGATGTTATGTGGACATGTGTCCGGAAACGCTTAATTTCCATGTTAGAGCTCATTTTAGTTTCGTCAGTATGTACTGTACTTCCTCGATTCACCACCAGTTGGCCCAACTGAAGGAAGGTAATGTTGATTTCGGTGCTTGTGTTGATATGCGACTCATTGCTCAACAGTACTGGCATCAAGCACATCAGTACGTAGCATCAACAGGTCAGTGTTTATCACGAACGTGGTTTTGCAGTCAGTGCAATGTTTACAAATGCGGAGTTGGCAGACGCCCATTTGATGTATGGATTAGCAAGGGGCAATAGCCGTGGCGCAGTACGTTTCTATCGAGACATATTTCCAGAACGAAGGTGTCCCGACAGGAAGACGTTCGAAGCAATTGATCGGCGTCTTAGTGAGCACGGAACATTCCAGCCTATGACTCGCGACTGGGGAAGACCTAGAACGACGAGGACACCTGCAATGGACGAGGCAATTCTTCGTGCAGTTGACGATAACCCTAATGTCAGTGTCAGAGAAGTTGCTGCTGTACAAGGTAACGTTGACCACGTCACTGTATGGAGAGTGCTACGGGAGAACCAGTTGTTTCTGTACCATGTACAGTGTGTGCAACCACTATCAGCAGCTGATTGGCCTCCACGGGTACACTTCTGCGAATGGTTCATCCAACAATGTGTCAATCCTCATTTCAGTGCAAATATTCTCTTTACGGATGAGGCTTCATTCCAACGTGATCAAATTGTAAATTTTCACAATCAACATGTGTGAGCTGACGAGAATCCGCACGCAATTGTGCAATCACATCATCAACACAGATTTTCTGTGAACGTTTGGGCAGGCATTGTTGGTGATGTCTTGATTTGGCCCCACGTTCTTCCACCTACGCTCAATAGAGCACGTTATCATGATTTCATACGGGATACTCTACCTGTGCTGCTAGAACATGTGCCTTTACAAGTACGACACAACATGTGGTTCATGCACGATGGAGTTCCTGCACATTTCAGTCGGAGTGTTCGTACGCTTCTCAACAACAGATTCGGTGACCGATGGATTGGTAGAGGCGGACCAATTCCATGGCCTCCACGCTCTCCTGACCTCAACCCTCTTGACTTTCATTTATGGGGGCATTTGAAAGCTCTTGTCTACGCAACCCCGGTACCAAATGTAGAGACTCTTCGTGCTCGTATTGTGGACGGCTGTGATACAATACGCCATTCTCCAGGGCTGCATCAGCGCATCAGGGACTCCATGCGACGGAGGGTGGATGCATGTATCCTCGCTAACGGAGGACATTTTGAACATTTCCTGTAACAAAGTGTTTGAAGTCACGCTGGTGCGTTCTGTTGCTGTGTGTCTCCATTCCATGATTAATGTGATTTGAAGAGAAGTAATAAAATGAGCTCTAATATGGAAAGTAAGCGTTTCCGGACACATGTCCACATAACATATTTTCTTTCTTTGTGTGTGAGGAATGTTACCTGAAAGTTTGGCCGTACCTTTTTGTAACACCCTGTATATACATGGCGCCGGCCCACCGCCGGTCAGTACATCAGCGCACCTGATGATGGCAACGTAGTCGATTGCCGAAATATTGTGTCCTATGCACTCACACCAGGCTGTTCACCCGCGATTTATTTCGTCTCATGGCTCTTGTTCTGTTAGTTCACTTTCGACGAAGGAATCTCTGCTCGCCGTCGACGTTCGATCAGGTTACCCTCGACTCCGGCATCAGAGCTTTACGACGACTGATTTAATCTCGTCCGCGCGACTGATGACCGCCTGTTGAGCCAAAGCAACGCCTGGTGGCAGCGCAGTACAGTAGTTTTGTACGAGCGCTCGGCTTCAGAAACGGGCACTGAGCGCCACTCTCACAAATCCTCGCAAGCACTGCTGCTGTACGGGCTCTTTTCTTTCGCGTCAACAAAAACCTCGGGTGAAAGCAATACCACACAAAGGGGTTGTTCAGTGACGCACAATACTCCGCAGCATCCTCTCCTCAAAGCAGCAAAAAAGGCGGCCGATGGCTGCCGAGCGGCGTGTTCCGCGTGGGGGACGGGACTGCGCACGTTACCACCGGCCCGGCACGCTCTCCTCTGTTTATCACGGAGCCGCGACGCGACAGCGAAACGCCGCATGCCCACCGCTTCAATCGCTCGTCGGTAATATTTACGTGCGCGACACGTGCGCCGCGGTTTCGAAAATATTTTAGAAATCGCCATACGAAAGAGGGAAGGAAAAAGCAGTAAAAGCGACTAGTACGACAGTAAAAACGAAGAAAAAGTTTCATAAAGTTGCATAAATCGTCGATAAGATAATACATATTCTATGGCGGACAAGGCTTTTCCTCGTTGTCTGCCTGTCTTTCTCCTGTTCTCGGAATGCACGACTGCACTCCTCCGTGTGCGATCTAGTCTCTTATCTCGTTCTTGTTGCCGTTGCGTAAGTATACGAGGAAGACAAAAGAACAGTTTTGAGGAGTGTGTGGAGTTCGTCAAACTACTCGGTCTCTCTTATACAATCGTAGTACTTGGTCGATTGTTTCATTCACGGAGGAGCTCACGGAAGTACTGAGAAACCTTGACTCTTGAAGGCAGACGCAAATTACCTCGTGGAAACCTTGCCGGACCACCATTCCCGGAAGAAAGGATATAGCGGAGACACGGCTTAGCCACGCTCTCAGTCTGGGGGATTGTTTCCAGAATGAATTTTTTCACTCTGCAGCGGAGTGCGCGCTGATGTGAAACTTCCTGGCAGATAAAAAGCGGGTGCCGAGCCGGGATTTGAACTCGGGACCTATGTCTTTCGCGAGCAAGTGCCTTACCAACTGAGCCTTACGGAAGCATCACTTACGACCCGTCCTCGCAGTTTTCCGTCAGCACCTCATCTCCCAGCTTCCAAATTTTACTGGGGTTCTCATGAATAATTTGCAAAACAAGTTCTCATAGAAGAAAGGCCAACACGGTCGGTAGAGCACTTGCCCACGAAAAACAAAGATCCTGGGTTCGCGACCCGGTGCAGCACGCAGTTTTAATCTGCCAGGAGTTACAAGATCAGACTAATTACAGCAAGCACAGAGGCACTTAATCAGTTATTCTTCTCGCGCTCCATACGTGACTGGTACAGAAAGAAACCGAAACACATCGTACCCTACAAAGAACTCTGCACAGTGCACTTCACAGTGGTTTGCAGACTATTATGTGCATGCAGCCTTTAACTTGAAAAATCGACGGGATTGGGGAGCGGGGGGCTACTCGCGGTGAATGGATGCAACGATATTTATACGCTGAATCGCCAAAGAAACTGGTATAGGCGTGCGTATTCACATACAGAGATACGTAAACAGGCAGAGTACGGCGCTGCGGTCGGGAACCCTATATAACACGACATGTGTCTGGCGCAGTTGTTAGACCGGTTACTGCTGCTACAATGGCAGGTTATCAAGATTTAAGTGAATCTGAACGTGGTGTTGTAGTCGGCGCACGACCGTTGGGACACCATCTGCGACGTAGCGATCAAGTGGGGATTTTTCCGTACGACCATTTCACAAGTGACCCGTGAATATCAGGAATCCGGTAAAACATCAAACCTACGACATCGCTGCGGCCGGAAAAAGACCCTGCAGTAACGGGCCCAACGACGACTGAAGAAGAGACTCGTTCAACGTGACGGAAGTGCAACCCTTCCGCAAAATGCTGCAGATTTCAATGCTGGGCCGTCAACAAGTGTCAGCGTGCGAACCATTCAACGAAACATCAGCGATATGGGCCTTCGGAACCGGATGTTCACTTGTGTACCCTTGATAACAGCACAACACAAAGCTTTACGCCTCGCTTGAGTCTGTCAGCACCGATATTGGACTGTTGATGACTGGAAACATGTTGCCTGGTCGGACGAGTCTCGTTTCAAATTGTATAGAGCGGATGGACATTTAAGGGTATGGAGACAAACTCATGAATCCATGGACTCTGCATGTCATCAGAGAACTGTTCAAGCTGGTGGAGGCTCTGTAATGGTGTGGGCCGTGTGCCGTTGGAGTGATATGGGACCCGTGACACGTCTAGATGCGACTCTGACAAGTGACACGTATGTAAGCATCCTGTCTGATGACCTGTATCCATTCATGTCCATTGTACATTCCGACGGACTTAGGCAATTCCAGCAGGACAATGCGAAACCCCACACGGCTAGAATTGCTACAGAGTGGCTCCACGAACACTGTTCTGTGTTCAAACACTTCCGCTGGCCACCTAACTCCCCACACATGAACATTATTGAGCATATATGGGATGACATACAACGTGCTGTTCAGAACAGATCTTCAATTCCTCACACTCTTACGGATTTGTGGACAGCCCTGCAGGATTCATTGTGTCAGTTCCCTCCAGCACTACTTCAGACATTAGTCGAGTCCCGTGTCACGTCGTGTTGCGGCACTTCTGCGTGTTTGCGGGAGCCCTACAGGATGTTAGGCAGGTGTACCTGTTTCTTTGGCTCTGCAGTGTATAACGAAAAGTGCCCAGCATGTGCAGAAGTACGTTTTAGATGTATGTCTTGACACGAAACTTCCTGGCAGATTAAAACTGTGTGCCGGACCGAGACTCGAACTCGGGACCTTTGACTTTCGCGGGCAAGTGCTCTACCAATTGAGCTACCCCAGCACGACTCACGCCCCGTCCTCACAGCTTTACTTCTGCCAGTACTTCGTCTCCTACCTTCCAAACTTAACATAAGCTCTCCTGCTGAACCTTCAAAATAAGAGAAAATTTGGTGAAGCGTAATTAGCTACCGCTGTGAATATCACGAATGGCGGAACAGACGATTTTTTTTTTTTCCTTCTTTTGCTTTTCATTACGAGCGCAATGAGTCTGCAACCATTATGCAACCACAGGCCGCAGCGGCACTTGCCTCCAGTGCAATTTGCGTCTTTGCAGTCATGGTTATTCTCAGTGAGCGCGGTCGCTATTACGAAAACCGTTTTACGTAAGAAAGCTTAGGATTCGCCTTTTTTGTTGTGTCATGCTAAGTCCTCCCTCCGTTATTAAATGCTGTTCTTAGTGTTATCCGTTATTTTATAAATAGTTGTGGCTGAAGAAGACTAAAGATTTTTCAAACAAATAGGGTCACACGAACTGTCTAGGGTTAATTTAGATACAAAAATATTTTGATCCTTACTTCCATTTTCACTGTTACACTCCTGAAAGTATCACTGTACATAAAATTTACATTGCTCTTGAGACCATAGCTTGAAGTTTTTTAGCTTTAATTCTACAACTGGAAGAAATATTAGCAACTACACACACACACGCGCGCACACACACACACACACACACACACACACACACACACACACACAAACGGCGATTCAGTTACCCCTATCACTGGGTTTTGTACAACCCGCAACACCTTCAAATACGCCGGCCGGTGCGGCCGAGCGGTTCTAGGCGCTTCAGTGTGGAACCGCGCGACCGCTACGGTCGCAGGTTCGAATCCTGCCTCGGGCATGGATGTGTGTGATGTCCTTAAGTTAGTTAGGTTTAAGTAGTTCTAAGTTCTAGGGGACTGATGGCATCACATGTTAAGTCCCAAATGGTCAGAGCCTTCAAATACCATGTGCAAGATTTTCCTGTCCCCTCGCTCTCTACGTGCAAACTACTAACAGTCGTACAGAAAAAATGAACAGGATCTTTTTGTAGGAAATTTCATGTAGTTAAATTTTTTCTGTAATGTGTTTTCTAGGGGCTGGAGTTTTGCGAATTAATCAAGAAAAGGCACGAAAGTGACCTTAAAACGCGTTTTTCTTGGTTAACTCTATAACCTTGGCCTCCAGCGAAAACGTATCGCTGTAGAAATTTGTGGGACTAATAGTTTTGCGCGTAGTGAGCGAGAGAATATGCATGTGGTACCTGAAGAAGTTGTGGGTCGCAAAACAAACCAGTACGAGAGACAGCAGAACCACCACGTATATATCACACATCACCCGATTCAGTAAGTTACCGAACTGTCATGTTCGTTTTTTAAAAAAAGCTACGTTCTCACGTATCTCAATATTTAGGACATCATATCTCCTTAACTCTGTGTCGTACAATGGCATATTGCAGATACATTTAGTCGTATTTACGGATATTGTCTGTAAAATGCGTTGGGAATAGATAGAGTTCGTAGCAAAGATGTAATGATTTAAAATGTCATGCCTGATGTAGAAGGTGTACTGCACAAACAGCGAAAATGTTTGAAATCATTTCTTGAGTTTGTTGGAATACCCCAAGCATTTTCATTCTCAAATACTGGATGAATACAGTCTGGGTAACTTTCGCGCCCTGAGTTCTGCTGCCTCAAAACATGACACAGTTTCTAAGTTTTAATACGTGTCTTATTGTGTTAAACCGTTAATGTAAGATTATACCTCTCAATGAGAAGATGAACACAGCATTTTAAATTTTCAAATCCCGCCAATAATTATATGGGTATGCTTCTGACTCGAGTTAATAAAGCGGTGAGACAGGCAACCAGCAACTGGCATCGTGTGAGCATGTTAGCCGTGTGCCTGTTCCATTCCTGTGTCGGGTGCCTATACGTCCTGGTATAATCTCTCTCCTCTCATTCTCACAAAAACTGGGCGACGTATTTGCTGTGTTGCAGCGAGCAGAACTGCAACACAGTCTCACCCAAATACCGGTTCTCTGAATTTACCCAACAGGATTTTGCGAGAACTACGTCGCGTTTCTTCCCAAGACCCCGTTTAAGTTCCCTGAGCGTATCTGGAACACTTTCTTCCGGGCTAAATAGACCTCTGAATTCATTCGATGTAGATGTCAGGCTCACTTGACACGCACTCTAGAACGTTGGAACAGTACTCCAGAAATGATCGCACTATCATTTTGCATGCCATTTCTTTTACTGATGCCCTTCACCTTCTCAGACCCCTTCCAACATCAATCTGTACTCATACTGATTTTACGTGTTCGTCCCCTTTCTTACAGCTTCTTAGTATCGTCCCTACAGATTTAAACAAAATGCCGTGGTCTAAGATTTTCACTACGAATCTCGTAATGAGACATTACCGTAACAAGACCCCCCCCCCTCTCCCATCTCTCAATCTCTTGACGCTATCCTTTGCTTTTTAGTTACAAATAAAAGTACGAAGTTCGCGCACTTTGCCCACGCACCAAGCTCGAAGCAGTGGACACGCTTACATCTGACTGAGAGCTGCCCATGATCTATGTGAGAAAATTTCCAATGACTGCAAGGATGAAGTCAAATGAACGGAATTTCTATAATAGGTTGCAAAGGTTTCTGCAGATCTTGCACCGCTTCTTGTAAACAGTCTTTACCCGGTTATTTAAACTGCTCCCGCGCCTAAAGACAGGATTGTAGCCGATGACAGCGTTTTGAAGGGGAAAAAAAACTGAAAGAAAGAAAACGCTGGTGGGGGCCTGGATCTGCATGTGCTTTACGGCTATTGCAGTTTTTTTTTCACGCTTGATAAATTTCGATGAATAGTGTGTCACATCTCAATGTAGCTGAAATACGTAATTTTCATAAAACAATGTCGGAAATGCTTCAGCGACCAAATCAATTCCAATGTTTCTGAGTTCATAATATCTACGAAACCTGGATTTACCATTGTGAGTCAGAGAACAAACACAGCCTTCAGGACTTCCAAATGTAGATGTGACATTATTTGGCATATTTACGAAGTTGTAAGCAAACGAACTTAACAACTGGAATTATTACCCAGTAAAATCGCTTTCCCACAAAACTTTTGGCGAATAATTGGCCCGAAACACAGTGAAGTTGGTCGTGAAAATCCTTCAGTATACATAGCGTAGTTTTCTAGCATTTCACAAAAGAGAACGATATGCAGACGCCAAACAAAGTTTTTCACTTGTAGTGGCACAAATAAATTCCACGCTCTACAAACATCTTAATCCCTCTAATGATGGTGGCATTACCACTAGAGTACTGTTATTTAAAATAAAAGAGAAAGAAACAGTAAATCGATGATTTTTGTGTATTATCAAATCTGACGCTTGATTCTTAGGGTGAAGCAGCGCTTAATTTCTAAAACTGTAGGTGCCGGAACGCACCTCTTCAAACATACAAACCCCCACCCCCCTTCTCCTTCCAAATAAAAATCACAAGCTTTGATTTTTGAAAACCTGTGATAAAACTTCAAATGATTAATCATTTTCTACAAAATACTGTTCTGAAATCCAGATTTTTACAACATAATTTCTTGTAATAAAATAATAAAACCATTAAGATTTAATATGAACGACAGGTACTACCTGTCGGTCTCGTAAACTGACATACGGCCGGGAGGGCGGTGTGCTGACCACATGCCACTCCATATCCGCATCCAGTGACGCCTGTGATGAGGACGACACGGCGGCCGGTCGGTCCCGTTGGGCCTTCCAAGGCCTGTTCGGACGGAATTTAGTTTAGGTACTACCTGAAGCACTGTGACTATGCTCCCTAGTTTTGCTTGATACAACAGAATAATATATATATATATATATATATATATATATATATATATATATATATATATATATATATATTAGCGTTCCAAAAGATACTACGATTTCTTATCATGTCTCCTATTCTGTATATTTCTTGTGCAATATATCCCTGCGAGGTATCGGAACGCGGTCCTGGCCGAAATTAAGCCCTGGGAGAAGGGGGAGAATGGGGAGAGCGTAGCATATGCGTTGTAAATTTCCTGAGCGACATTCATACGAATATAAATATATAAAAAGAAGTTGGACGATCCAACGTACTCGCCCCCAGACCTGGATGAACGCACCGCTTTAAAGCTCTCTGGCAACTTGGCGCAGAGCCACAGATTCAAAGCTCACCTCGACATCTCTTCCTGATTCTACGAAAACACACAACTACGCGCAGCTGCGTCACTGTGGTGCTTAGAAATCCAGCAGACTTCTTTTTAAGATCCTCAGCTAATCTACAGCACAGCGCAATGGCCTCGTATTACTGCTGCAGACACCTTCAAACTGTGACGGAGCAAATCCGCCGTTTACTGTAGAGGCGCTGACAACTGATATTCCAGTAATACCGTTCCTTTTCAATTCCGCGATTCCCCTGGACAACAACATAACCCTGCAGCAGGTGCGATCCGAAAGAGTGAATATTGAGACAGATAGCCTCTAAAGAAGACTGTTGGACTTAAGCTGCAAGATACCTAAAAGCTTAATGAAGCTGCTCGAACTGACTTATTCAGCCAGTTATATAAGGGAGCTTAACGTCCGTAACGTGGACTCCGAACCATGGCGCAGGTTCACATTTTTCACATTAAAAAACATAGCCACAGTAGAAAAAAATAAAAAAAGAGGGTAATGACTAAGAAATTCTCGGATCATGTGAGGACTGAACCTGGTGCTTTGGATTTCTAATCTGACATTTAGTCACCAAGGCAGCCCTGCATAAGGAAACAGAATTTGGATGAAGAGAACTGCAGATATTTACTGACAGTGGCGCAGACATCGTGAGACAACAGATGTTTGGAATTTTAAGTACATATTCAGAGAATGTGCAACAACGTTAAAGGCCATTTAAGATAGGCAAACCGAAGTTGGACAAGATTAACTGGCTAGAAGCGCTTGTGCGAGATGCACAAGAAAAAAAAAAAACAGAACAGATGAATTGATAATAAACTGTAGTATCTTTTGGAACGCTAATGGCGAAGTACAAATCAGGAAAAAACGTAGAAAGAAAATAGGCACGAAATGGTCTGAAAGACAAAGGAAACAGCAAAGACAAATGGTAAAAGGAGATTGCGAGGATAAGAGAAGCTAAAAAAAATTTAAACGCACTTTTCAAATGGACAGAAAGGGTTATTGTTATTATCTGAACTCAACTTTAACAATTCTGCCGCTAAGAACCAGCCCTTTTCAAGACCTTTGTTGTTGTAGCTGCTGACCTCTGTTGCCGGCCGCGGTAACCGAGCGGTTCTAGGCGCTTCAGTCCGGAACCGCGCGACTGCTACGGTCGCAGGTTCCAATCCTGCCTCGGATGTGGATGTGAGTGATGTCTTTAGGTTAGTTAGGTTTAAGTAGTTCTAAGTTCTAGGGGACTGATGACCTCCGATATTAAGTCCCATACCGATATTAAGTCCCATAGTGCTCAGAGCCATTTGAACCATTTGACCTCTATTCGAATACTGATTTGATGCACCTCAGCATCCAATTCTGTCCTGCCGCAGGCTTCATCATCTCCGAATAACTACTGCAACCTACTTCCACTTCATCCTGTTTACCAGTCGACTCTTGGTCTCCCTCTACAATCCCCCCCCCCCCCCCCCGCCACTTCCACACACCCATATTTCTTTCCATTAGCAAATAAACTTTTCCTTAATGACACAAGATCTGTCGCATAAACCCATTCCTCTTAATCACTCAAATCGTGCTCAACAGATAATTTCTCCTCAGCTCTGTTCGGTGCCTCTTTATTGGTTATCGTATATACCCATCTTATCGTCAGTATTCTTCTGTAAAATCCCATTTCCGAAGCTTATATTCTCTTCCTCCTATCTTTTTATCGACCACGATTCACTTCCGTATAAGGCTACACTCCAGATTAATAGCTTCAGAAAAGACATTCCAACATTAAAATTTTAATCCAGTGTTAAAATATTTCTCTTGCTAATGTCAGTCTGCATTTTATAACCGCAGGCCGACAGTCCCACAGTTCAGAAAGAAAATGGGTAGGTCGCGTTTTGAGCCAGTAACATGTAAAGATGAAGAGCACTTTTTATCGCTATTTAGTGCAATGTTAGGGGTCCGTAATATCGGCGCGGGATCCTTCACCCTACTGTCCACCCTTGCAATCAAATTTCTGTGACGAGTCGGTCTTTCAAGACGATAATAGAAGAACACGCCGCACCCACCTCGTGAACACCTTCCTACAGTAGGTGGGAATCAACCGAACGGAAGGCCCTGCGATATCTACTCTATGAAGGTCAACCGGACTGAACAGGCTTGGGACCAGTTGAAATTTGCAGTGCATCACTGCTGGAACTCTTCTCATACAGTGTGTGACCTCGGAAGTTGAAGATGGAAACAAGCTTCAGAAGCAACGTCTGGAACACGTTGCGGACTGAAAGGCAAGTAGGATTTCAGTATGTTACAAGGTTTGGGGGCGGAAAAATGTTCATTTTCGCCCAGCAACAAATTTTATATCCACAGATGTGCACTTCCGAAGAGGAATTCTTTCATTACCCGCTCCCGTACCACCAAAGCTTACAAACGTTCGCTGAAACGAAGTAGTATACAAAAGTTCCCGAAGTACACTAATAAAAATTGTTGCGTCTTGTGTAAATTTTATGCTGCACCATCATCTTCAAAATTGCAGCATCGGGATCGAATACGCTGATGCCAACATTTCTGTTGCTTTTGAAATGCATCTTGGAAGTCTTTCATTGTTTCTTTGTTAGTGTGTTCGCTGGAGTTTCGCCACTATTTGAAATCTCCGCTTCTTAAAAACTTTACTTTCATTGTGTGTGTGTGTGTGTGTGTGTGTGTGTGTGTGTGTGTGTGTGTGTGTCATTGTGTGAAAGAAGTAACACGTAGAGAAGTCTGGCGAGTGCTTCGGTTGCGAAACAACTGTCATCATCTTTTTAGTTAAAAAGATTTTCCTGAATAATGTAGGCGTATGCAGTCGAGTACTGTCTTGATGGAATATTCGGTCGTTCGTGCGCCACTTCTGTCAACGTTTCCTCCTCACAGCCTCCCTGAAACGTCTTGGAGCATCACGGTAGAACTCTTTATTGACCTTCTGCCCAGGAGGGATGAACCTTTTATGAACAGTCTCTTCAACATATATACAAGTATGGTTGTAATGTTACTCCTGACCTGCAAAGTGGCGACTGGTCACGCCTGTAAACTTAAGTTAGGTCACCAGTGGCAACCTTCAAATGTTTCGAAGGAGTCGTCGTTCAAACTTCCCGGAATCCTTCTTATGTTCAATTCTTGTGACAGAATATACCTTCACATGTACCGTAACTTATACACAAAGTGCTGTAGATGCCTTACATGGTCTGTCTACGATCCCACAGGACCAAATCCCTCACTTACTGAGCATTCTCTGGCGTGATGCCAGTTCAAGTTCGACTCAAACGATCATCATCATCAGTCGAGAGTCACCAGTTTTTGAAACAACGATATCAGCAGTACAGCAGTTGCCCCAAGTTTAAAACATGACTTTCGACGAATACACTGCTCTTTTAGGTCAGCCATCGCAAAGCCGCAAATTTAGGGGAACACTGCAACAGAAATAGGCTCACTAGCCGCTAACTAAACTACTCAGTTCTCAGCCACTGGCCACTCTGATTCGAGAATTGTAAGAAAATGAAAAGCCTATAGCCGTCCTTTATGATCTTCTTCATGCGCCATCTTCAGGCCGTAGTTAATGATGAAGAGGTTATCACGATCCATATACGTATACGCTGCATCAGTGGCCAACATAGCTGGATTACGCAGGCTATCTGTAACAGTGGTGTCAGCACTCCAACCAAGGAGTGCCGACATCACTGTTACAGATAGCCTGCGTATTCCAGTTATGTTGGCCATTAATGCAGCGTATATATGGATCTTGATAATCCCTTCAGCATCACCTACAGCCTGAAGATGGTGCATTGAAACGCCGAAACTGGTAGATCCACAATAAAGATAAGAAGGACGGCTGTATGTGTTTCATTTTCTTACAACAGTGAACGGCCGTGGTTCCCAAGACCTGCAACCAAAAGGATGGACATACAAAAAAACTGATTCAAGAAGGATGTTTGTGGAGGCGCCTAGAGGTATCTCAGTGTACTCTAAACCATTTGCGAGCAAAACTCAAATTACGGGAGCTTTTAGACAAAATTCAAATTACGGGAGCTTTTGGACACTACGTCGTATGCAGGTGGTGAAGGGCTTCTTTTGCAGAAGCCGGTATTACACTATCATATTTCTTTGTCAAAGCTGTTATGTCAAATATTTATGTCAAAGAAATCTGATGGTGTAATAGGGGACTTTGTCAAATCTCGCCTGTCGTCAAATAAATATAATCAAATCTGGGGCCTCGCTGTAGATTTGATCATATAAGTCGCTTGTCTTCTGCTCACTGCAATGTGAAATGTTATCACTTGGAGCGCTAGCATCGCTGCAGCGTTCTGTCACTGGTAGTGCGTTTGTAAACATGGCTGCGAAGTTTAATTCGTGCGTGCCATCAGCTACAAAATTGATAGAAATGTATGAAGTTGATGAGGCGCTTTACAACGTGAGGCACCCTAAATAAAAAAATAGATTAAGACAACTGGAGAGCTACAAAAAAATTGCGGATGTCATTAGCCGTGAGATACGGCCCGGGTGTATGGCTGACGACATAAAAAAGAAAATTACTGGCCTCCGCTCGATCTACTCTCGCGAGAAAGCAAACATATATAAATGAAGGGCTTCTTTAAATAATGGTACAAGTCCCATTTTTGTTCATTCTGAGATACAGAGTTCTAAAGTTAAGTCTTTTAACTTTAGGACTCTGTATCTCAGATTGAACAAAAATGGACTTGTACCACTACTGAAATAAGCCTTTCATATATACTGAGCTCTCCAGTCTTCTTAATCTATTTTTGTACTCAGGATGCCTCACATTGTAAAGCGCCTCATCAGGTACATACATACATTACTATTAATTTTGTAGTTGTGGGACACAAAATGTAATTATTACTTTGATCTAAAATAAAAATAGTTCTTAATGCACATAAAGTGTATTTAACATTTATTTACTTTCAGAATACTGGTCCTTTATTGCTTCACACGTTTCAGGTATTATTTTAGTTAATGTTCACTGTGGTATTCGAGTGCTGTATTGTAAGCTAGAGTAGCTCTCTCCTGTAGCATGAAATCGGCTTGTTACTGTGAGCCTGTCTTCTGCAGCCGGCCAGGGTGGTCGAGCGGTTCTAGGCGCTCCAGTCTGCAACCGCGCAACCGCTACGGTCGCAGGTTCGAATCCTGCCTCGGGCATGGATGTGTGTGATGTCCTTAGGTTAGTTAGGTTTAAGTAGTTCTAAGTTCTAGGGGACTGATGACCTGAGATGTTAAGTCCCATAGTGCTCAGAGCCATTTGCTTCTGCAGATATGGCAGTTCTTAAGTGAGTATTGTGCTTTGTGATATAACGAGACACTTCACTGAGCAAATACTGAAATGTATGCTCATCCATTCTTAAGTAATTTATGTACGACCTGATGTCCTCCACTAGAAGTTCAAGTAACAAATTTTATTGAATACTTTTATCGGCAAATAGTAAAAACCAAGGCTTCACCTAGGTACGTTTCTCCCCCCCCCCCCCCCTCCTCTTCGCTTCTCTTCCAAATGCGCACTCAGTGCAATTGGCTATTGTGGTACACGCAACTGCTGCGCATAATAAGTTCTTATTGTCAGCCATCTTGAACTTTGACGAAAAATATGATGACAGTGTAATACCCCTTTTTATCACCACGTCAAGTATCTATGTTAAACAAATTTGACGGATACTTGATCAAATCTTTGTCAAAGAAATGTGACAGCGTAATACCGGCCACAGTTTACACGGAAACACGCGGGCTGTTGTGGCGTGGACGCCTCCCTTGCACCCCCGTCCCAGGCCCGGCAGCAGCCTGGAGCTGCAGCCGCGCCGCTGTATTTTTAAACGAGCAGACGCGCACACACGGCCGCTTTCTTCGCGGCGCGCCTTCGCTTCTCGGAAAGCCTTGGCCGCCCGCCGCCTCGAGACCGGCTCCGCCGCCGACACGTCACGCCGAGTTCCATTCACACGGTTTTCCACGAAACACTGCTCTTCCAGGGACACGCCGCGGGACCACCGCTTCACACCTAGCGGATCAAGACGTCGTCCTCCTCTCAGGAAAAAGCACATTCCAGGCAAGTCGGCGAGTGCTTGTTCCCGTCTCTGCGAAGCAGATAACGTCTGCTTAGGGACAGTAAAAGAGGACATTACTTTAGTGCACCACATCGTTGGAAACTATTCTTTTTGCAGCTGTTCACAACTCATCCTGTAAACCCACCGTCACGTGGGCTGGGTTTTTAACGCACTATATTAGTCATTTTCGTATGCAAGACAGTTCACTAAGTTCGTTTACACATTTACAGCTACACTACTGGCCATTAAAATTGCTACACCACGAAGATGACGTGCTACAGACGAGAAATTTAACCGACAAGAAGAAGATGCTGTGATATGCAAATGATTAGCTTTTCAGAGCGACACCTACAACGTGCTGACATGAGGAAAGTTTCCAACCGATTTCTTATACACAAACGGCAGTTGACCGGCGTTGGCTGGTGAAACGTTGTTGTGATACCTCGTGTAGAGAGGAGAAATGCGTACCATCACGTTTCCGACTTTCATAAATATAGGATTGTAGCCTATCGTGATTGCGGTTAATCGTATCGCGACATTGCTACTCGCGTTGGTCGAGATCCAATGACTGTTAACAGAATATGGAATCGGTGGGTTCAGGAGGGTAATTCGGAACGCCGTGCTCGATCCCAACGGCCTCGTATCACTAGCAGTCGAGATGACAGGCATCTTATCCGCATGGCTGTAACGGATCGTGCAGCCACGTCTGGATCTCTGAGTCGGCAGATGGGGACGTTTGCAAGACAACAACCACCTGCACGAACAGTTCGACGACGTTTGCAGCAGGATGGACTATCAGCTCGGAGACCATGGCTGCGGTTACCCTTGACGCACCATCACAGACAAGAGCGCCTGCGATGGTGTACTCAACGACGAACCTGGGTGCACGAATGGCAAAACGTTATTTTTTCGGATGAATCCAGGTTCTGTTTACAGCATCATGATGGTCGCATCCGTGTTTGGTGGTGAACACACATTGGCAGCGTGTATTCGTCATCGCCATACTGGAGTATCACCCGGCGTGATGGTATGGCGTGCCGCTGATTACACGTCTCGGTCACCTCTTGTTCGCACTGACGGCACTATGAGCAGTGGACGTTACATTTCAGATGTGTTACGACCCGTGGCTGTACCCTTCATTCGATCCCTGCGAAACCCTACAGTTCAGCAGGATAATGCACGACCGCATGTTGCAGGTCCTGTACAGGCCTTTCTGGATACAGAAAATGTTCGACTGCTGCCCTGGCCAGCACATTCTCCAGATCTCTCACCAATTTCAAACCTCTGGTCAATGGTGGCCGAGCAACTGGCTCGTCACAATACGCCAGTCACTACTCTTGATGAACTGTGGCATCGTGTTGAAGCTGCATGGGCAGCTGTACCTGTACACGCCATCCAAGCTCTGACTCAATGCCCAAGCGTATCAAGGCCGTTATTACGGCCAGAGGTGGTTGTTCTGGGTATTGATTTCTCAGGATCTATGCGCTCAAATCGCGTGAAAATGTAATCACATGTCAGTTCTAGTATAATATATTTGTCCAATGAATACCCGTTTATCATCTGCATTTCTTCATGGTGTAGCGATTTTAATGGCCAGTAGTGTATGTTGTCAGAGAAGTAGATACGCCAAATGTCTTGGGGACGGGGATTCTGTAATATTGGGGCTTCTCCCTTCCGATATAAACGACGTATTTTTATAATATTTGTCGCTGAATGGCTGTTCCTCGAGGCAATTGGTTTTGAATTACAAGAAAAACACCTCCGTTTTCCATAACAGGCTACAGCGTGTTCTGTATCTTCACTTGATCGTTCTTCACACCTCTGCTCTCCCTGGTCGCTAATCATCACCTGGCCGGCCGAAGTGGCCGTGCGGTTAAAAGGCGCTGCAGTCTGGAACCGCAAGGCCGATACGGTCGCAGGTTCAAATCCTGCCTCGGGCATGGATGTTTGTGATGTCCTTAGGTTAGTTAGGTTTAACTAGTTCTAAGTTCTAGGGGACTAATGACCTCAGCAGTTGAGTCCCATAGTGCTCAGAGCCATTTGAACCATTTGAATCATCACCTGACAAAGCTGGACGAGTTACCTCTTCTCAGTCTGCTTCGGATACCTCAGCTGAAGAATTGTGATCCGAATGTTGCACGTTGTCTGCATCTGGCTCACATGAGTCTTCGGGATCCACGTCCATATCGGTTTCAGATATATATATGTGGCGAGGAGGGGGGGGGGGACAACATGACCCATCATGTTTTTCGTTGGAGAAGACACTACAACCTGCACTCTACTCATTGTTCACTAGAAATGCCAGGAAAGCACTTCGTTTCTACTTCTTATGAGATAGAAGATCATAAAATGTAATTACTGCACCTGAGAATATTTATGACTACACATGTCACTGAAAACGGACGTCAATGAAACAACGTTACACAGATAACAATAACCGCATGGGAAGCGGGTGTATTTACGTACGTTTTGGGGTATAACCGTCTGCGAGTCGGGGTAGGTTCCAGGAAACCAGTGCTCAGTGAGCCTGGCGAGTAACACCCACTTCGCGACAGCACATGAACGACTGAGACTCTCCTGGTCTCTGAGGGTAAGGCAGGGAATTACAGAGCTCCAGCGTCCAAAGTTGAATCTGCACTCGACTGCGAGGCGGGTGGTCCGTGTTAAGGCTTAAATGAACGTCGTTTGCTCAGTGTCGTTGGGTACATATGATATTGCAGTGCCTGTGTTGTTCAGAAGTACGATATCATGTTCCTTCGGACATGCATGCATTTGCAACAGCGAATGCATTTCATGTCTTTCACAATGGGTGTAGGCATTGTAATATCATACTTGTATAATGCATAACGTTATTAATAAAGAAATCTGAAGGTCACATGTTTTAATTTCTGCTAATGTAGAGAGAGCATGAAAAAATGCGTTGGGTCACAACAACCGCAGCCTATCACAGCGGCTGTTTAGTCTGACGAAACCGCACTGCTAGAGGCCCAAATACGTTCGCTTCGCACGTCGCTGGTTGGCTGTCGTTTTATGGCCGTTGCTCAACGGCGGTGCATTTCCGTATGGAAAACTTTACTCTGACGTCATCAGGTTCTTTTCTCTATCTTACATAGATAGCCTCTTCCTTGAGCTGCGCATAGAAGATACGGGCCGTTTTGGTACTTCCGCACGCATCTCACTGCTCCGTCGGTTAACGGCACCTCCGCTTTCGGTATGTGGAAAAACATTAAGCTAAACCGTCGTTTCGAATTCCACGTGAAACCTTAAGAACTCACTCACTTCGTGCGTGAGAGAATCATGGTGTACTATTCCCGACACACAAAGTACTAGAATGCCGTGCACTGTTCTTACAAACTGTACGATTAATGACTACTTCACTCAATAACTAGGTTCGAACACCACCTAGAGAACAAGAATCTGGATATTTTTGAACAACTGACCAGCTATCACATATGTTGTACCAAATTAGGTTTGATGAGGGTAAGCACTAAAGTTGAATTTTAGTAGCGGTGTAGCTGAGAGCTACAAGCTACTCGTCAGAGAGATGAAACGCATTGTAGCAGGCCGAGGCGGCCAAACAGGACGATAACAAAAGCACCCAGACAAAATAAGCAATTCGTGGTAACAGTCGCGCAGCAAGGTTATACGACTAGACTTAGTCGTGACTCAAAGCTAACACCTCAGAGAGTGCACAAACAAAGTGTTTGTGCAATGGAACACTTCCAGTACGTGGTGCTATCTTGACGAGATGGCGTGTGATGCAATACCGCGAACGTTCTGGGTGAGTTGAATATTGAATAGTCGGTCCCGAATGAACACATTCGTCAGATTAACTTACGACGAACGTTCACTTCAGTTTAACTGTAGGCAGTTCAAATTATGGGCGACGATCAACTGGAAAAAAAAGAGCAGATAAAGTGTAGCCCATCTGTAAACTATTACGCTGGTAATTCTTTAGTGGTCCATCATGTAATAAAGTTGCTGACGACCACTGTAAGGTAAAAGTAAAATTCGTTTGTGAAGTACGACTGCTCTTTGTAATGAAGTTTTTCATTGTAAATAAGTAACGAGAGTGTGCGCAGAACGAAGAGCTCTGTTCTGATCACGATGTGGAAAGTCATATTGTGAAATCCAGTTCCCGGCAAGTGAGTGGCGTGCACTTTCAGAGTATAACTATTTTGATCGAGATTTTCAGGTGCACGAATCACCATCAAATTCTTTATTGTATTCGAACTAGCTACTGCAATATCAAGTTTCAATACGTCGCGTCGCGTTCTCGACGTCGGCCGCGTAAAATGTGACAAATGTCTCAGATACGCGGAGTTTACCGCATATGACCACATTTAAAAAATTGGGTCCATTTAAAAACACATCTGTTAACAAACTGCCTAATTATACCAAACTCGTTAACGAAATTAGAATAATCTGAGCAGGTCTCAGAAACCCGTTTTAAAAACTGAACAGTTAAACACGTTTGGCTTAGGTTTGCAAGGAATTTACTTCTTCATTCCGGCATAGAGCCAATCGTGTAATGGTGCAATGGGTTTCCATGCACAATTACCTGCATGTGGTTGTTGCTGTTTCCTCCTATGCGTTGTTACTCAACCCCCACGCGAATCTATCTATGGTCGAGAGGAAAAGATGTTCTTTGTGACTAAATAAATGAAGATTTACATGAAATAAGCACTAGCAGGGGAACAACATATCTACAATGAAGCAGTGAATTACTAAAATTTCTCAATCACCTTTCATTGTTTGGCATATTAATAATTATCATACACAGAGTGCCTCATGAGGAATGCTCAGGTATATGACAGGACCTATCATTCGAAGCCGAGAAGTCTGGTAAACGTTATCTCTAAAACGCACACCTCCCGAGCTATGGGCACTTGTTCTGTAGAAGAGATGTATTTTGCAGTAACAATCATGAAGAAGCACTCAGAGCTCCTAATCTATGCACTTTAGAGCTCATGTTAACTAGGCAATATTTTTCTTGTTTTAATCTGTACTACCACCTCTTAAAATACGGAGAGCAAAGAGCGTGCAATAGAACAGATTTGTCTCAATGTATCGAAGATGAACAAGTGCTCATTAAGTCTTAAGGTATGCTTTTGAGAGCCAATGTTTACTAGACTTGTGTTTCGAATGACTATTAGTGCCATATCACTAAATATTTCTCATTCATCCTAGGACACCCTGTAGGTCCCTTAACGGACTTCCTGGTTAATTCCAAATGACAGTTATCATCTGACGCAGCGTTTCTCGGCCGCATATGTGTGCTCTTCTTGTATCTCCTGTCTACGGAAGGGTCGGTTTCGGAAGGAAGGAGGCTTTGTTTGGCCTGGAGTTGATCGGTAGGTCTTTCCCTAGTCCTCCTAAAAACTAAAAGGAAATAGATATATGTTACCGCGCCGAGGTCGAGCGGTTTCCCTACAGTGGTTGATGCTCTGCAAGGATAAACTAGTGAGAGTTGGTTGGTTGGTTTGTTTGTTTGTTTGTTGGGGAAGGAGACCAGACAGCGAGGTCATCGGTCTCATCGGATTAGGGAAGGGCGGGGATGGAAGCCGGCCGTGCCCTTTCAAAGGAACCATCCCGGCATTTGTTGGAGCGGTTTAGGGAAATCACGGAAAACCTAAATCAGGATGGCCGGACGTGGGATTGAACCGTCGTCCTCCCGAATGCGAGTCCAGTGTCTAACCACTGCGCCACCTCACTCGGTAGTTCTGGCAGAAAACAGCATTTTACAGAATCGCTATAAGCACGGGCAGAAAACGCCCATGGAACAGTCTGCATTATGCTCGTGACTCCGATTGGCTGGAAAGCCTCAATGTCAAATATCGGAACGAGGTGGTCCTCTGTGATCAACCGAGTTGATTCCTGTGCAGTACGGAATATTTACAGAAAGAAAGAGCGTTCCCATGCGCGGGCGTGATTTTTGCACTGAGTTATTCCGGTTTGCTACGATATTGTTGCCGTTCAGCAAGTGTACAGATGCTCAATGGGCAGGGAGCTCAAGATAGATTATGTACCGAAGTAGCTAGCTGGACGGTGATGTTTCGTTAACGAGACGGATTTGGCTAAGTTTTCGTTCAAGAAAATTCGAAGGTGGTGTTTATGTGAGACTCTTCCTTAATGACACTGAAATGTACTCCTCCTCCTTCTTTTTTTTTTTGTTTGTAGATTACGATGGAAGTTGCTAGGACGCAATTGGGGACAGTGTATGTACTGAAGGCGGTGTACATGTTCCAAACCTGCGGTCGGATAAAAGAATCTATATGACATTGGTTGGACTGCTATAGGCGTTTTACGAGAGGGCCCTAAAAGAAAACCGGAATTATTTTTTAAAAGCTATATGTTTTCAAATTGTTTACATAACAAACTTACCTCCTTCAAAATACTCTCCATTACAACTAATACATTTGTCCACAGGTGCTTCCACTGTTCGAAACGTTTTTTGTAGTCATCTTTAGAAATGGCTGACAGCTGCTCCCTCTTTTTTCTTGATTTCTTCAAGGTTGTCAAATCGTGTCCTTTGATGCCCCTTGTCATGCGTGGAAATAGAAAAAATCGCATGGAGCCAGTTCAGGCGAGTAAGGTGTGTGGGGCAGCGGGACCATGTCATTTTTAGCCAAAAATTGTCTAACAGAGATGATGTGTGTGCAGGTGCGTTGTTGTGGTGGAAGAATCAGTTTCCTGCCTAACACAAATCGGGTCTTTTTTAACGAACACTGTACCGCAATCTTCTTAAAACTACCGCAATCTTCTTAAAACTACCGCAATCTTCTTAAAACTTCCAAATAAAAGGTTTAATTGACGGTCTGACAATGAACGCTGAATTAACTACGCCCTTGGCATCAAAAAAGCAAATCAGCATTGTTTTGATGTTTGATTTGACGACATTTCTTTGGCCGGGGTGACCATGACGGCTTCCATTGGCTTGACTCAAAAATGGCTCTGAGCGCTATGGGACTTAACTGCTGAGGTCATCAGTCCCCTAGAACTTAGAACTACTTAAACCTAACTAACCTAAGGACATCACACACATTCATGCCCGAGGCAGGATTCGAACCTGCGACCGTAGCGGTCGCGCGGTTCCAGACTGTAGCGCCTAGAACCGCTCGGCCACCCCGGCCGGCCCATTGGCTTGACTGTTGCTTTGTTTCTAACCATAGCACCATGACTCCTCACCAGAAATGTCACCTGACAGAAGATCTGGATCAGTTTCAAGTTGTTGTTTCAAAGCACGAAATGTTTCAACTCGACATTCCTTTTGATTGCCAGCCAGGACCAAAGGAACAAGCTTGGCAGCAACCCTTTTCCTTCCCAAGATAACCCACTAATCTCTGACAATTGATCAATTGTCTATCAATGGTCTGTGAGCAGAAACTCTCGAATCTTTTCAATACTTTCGTCGATTCGGGCAGCTGATGGACGTCCAGGACGAGATTTGTTTCAATCGACATGTCGCAGTTTTTCAGTCGAGCAAACCACACGTACACTTGAGTTTTCCCCATAGCGTCATCTTGGTAAGCTGTTTTCAAAATTAAAACAGTTTCAGCAGCATCTTTACCGAGCAGAAAACAAAATGTCACAGCTGCACTTTGTTCACTTAAACTTGCCACCATAAAAAACGAAACAAGAACAAAACACCGCTAGCAAAAATAATCGCTGCAGACGAACAGAACAAGCCAGGTCGACAACACAGGTGGCACTGAACTGGCAATGAGTACAGAGCTTTAGGCAATGAGTTGCGCTATACACGCCTATCGGCAGAAATGCGTACTACACAACCTCCGCCCACGCTAATGTTATTCCGGTTTTTTTTGTGTACCCCCTCGTTATTATTGACTTTAGAATATTGGCAAGTTTATCCCTCTCTTGTGGGGTAAAGCTGACCTGGCGATCCTTTTTTAAATTGATTTTACATGTTTAGCGGTGCAGAGAATTATTAAACGTTTACGATTAATTGTCCGCTGAACAGTACGTCTCGTCGTTTGTCTGGCGCGGCGCACAGCCCGAAGCGTGCGTGCATCCTGGTCGTGACCTCGAGCGTGATTTAACACGACGCCACGGAACCTTCGAGGGCGCACGAAATGAACGATTCAGTCTGTCTGCGAAACATAGGTACGAACTGTTTTACTAGGCAGTGAGTTACGTGCGTAGTTATCTGCTCGGCCTTTACACAGGCCAGGCACAGGCACGTGTTCTGCACTGGTTTCTCTTGTAGCGGTACTGATGAACTGGACAAGGCCTGTGAGTACTTTAAGCAGCTTAATTCAGTCGCAGTATACTCCGTTAAAAACGTTATCCGTCAGTCTTCATCGTGCGCCCCCTGTTTCGTCTAACATTGCGTGTGCTTTTCCTCCAGAGTACAGTTTCGAAGTCCCACAATGATCTGTTTGGGTTTCTCTCATCCTGTTCATCGAACATCTGAAACGACTCATGCATGACACCTGGGAGCCAAACAAGAACTCTCAAACGGGTCTGTCAGTCCATTAGTCAACTTGCTAGTATTTTCAAATACACGTCGTGTATTTACTTAAGTTCTTTATCTCTCGGCTTGGTGCATTTAAGTAAGTTATTAATTCAAAGGACTAGGGTTCGATTCCCCATCACTCTTAGGATTAATTCTTTGTAACAACGCTTGGCAAAACTTTCTGCATTTGAAACATAAGGTGACAATTATTGAACTATATGAAAAAAAAACTAAATTAGTTACAAACTACGGCGTGCACACACTTAATTCAACACGCAAACGTCACTAGAGACATTCAAATTTAGGTTACGACATGTTCGATAAGCCTGCCATCATTGGCGATGATGTGGCGCAGAAAATAGCGTGACCCGCTGAAGTGTCGAACATACGAGGGTTCACTCCAAAAGAAATGCACGCTATTTTTTAAATCCATCTTTCATTCTATAAGTTTGAAAGTTTTACAGTGTGTAGATATATCCTTTGGGAACAATATTTTCATTTCTCCACATAATTTCCATCCCTCTCAACTGCTTTACGCCATCTTGGAACCAGCGCCTGTATACCCGCACGGTAAAACTCTGCCACTACATTGATTGCCTCTTCGTATCTGGTGAAAAATGATGGAGCCATGTTTCATCATCTGTCACAATTCTTCCAAGAAATTCATCTCCACCATTCTCGTACTGTTCCAAAAGTTCGCTGCATACCGTTTTTCTTGTTTCTTTGTGAGCCACTGTCAACATCCTGGGAACTCACCTGTCACAAACCTTTTTTAACGCCAACACTTTCAGTATTCAGCAAATACTTCCTTCCCGTATCCCAACGTAGCGTGAGAATTTGTTCACTGCGATGCGTCTGTCAGCAGTCACCAATTCGTTAACACACTGCACATTGTCTGGAGTGTGAGCAGTAAGAGGTCCGCCGCTGCGAGGACAATCCTCAATACTGCCGTGCCTGCTTTCGTCACGTAACCTGCTTGCCCACCGACTAACTGTACTGCGATCGACAGCAGCATCTCCATACACCTTTCCAACCTCTTGTGGATGTTTCCCACTGTCTCGTTTTCACAGCATAGTAATTCTGTGACAGCTTGTTGCTTCTGACGACATCTTGAAGATACGCTGTGACGGCGTCACGTGAACAGATAGAACTGATTTTGAAAACAAGCGGGAAGGATGTATCTACACACTGTAAAACTGTCACACATGCAGAATGAAAACTGTATTTTTACAAAAATACTGTGTATTTCTTTTGGAGTGACCCTCGTAGATGCTGTCGATGACCTCGTGAATGGCTGTTTTTAGCTCGGGTTATTGCCGTACGCTTTGTCTCTAAATATAGCCCCACAAAAATGAGTCGCGTGTGTTCAGATCAGGAGAATATTGTGGCCAATCGAGGCCCATGGCAGTGGCCTCTGGATACCCCAAAGCCAGAACGCGGTCCCCAAAGTGCTCCTGGTTCAAAATGGTTCAAATGGCTCTGAGGACTATGGGACTCCACTGCTGAGGTCATTAGTCCCCTAGAACTTAGAACTAGTTAAACCTAACTAACCTAAGGATATCACACACATCCATGCCCGAGGCAGGATTCGAACCTGCGAACGTAGCGGTCTCGCGGTTCCAGACTGCAGCGCCTAGAACAGCACGGCCACTTCGGCCGGCCCAAAGTGCTCCTCCAGGAGATCACACACTCTCCTACTTTGATGGGGTCAAGTTCCATCTTGGATGAACCACATCTTGTCGAAATCAGGGTCACTTTGGATAATGGGGACGAAATCACCTTCCGTTCGGTAGTCACCATGCCATCAAGAAATATCGCACCGATTATTCCGTGACTGGACATTGCACACCACACAGTCACCTGTTGAGGGTGAAGAGACTGCTCGATCGCGAAATGAGGCTTTTCAGTCGCCTAAATGCGGCAATTTTGCTTTTTGTCGAACCCATCCAAATGAAAGTGGACTTCGTCGCTAAACTGAAACATGCATGCGCATACTAATTCCCATCATACAGTTCAATAATTGTCACCCTGTACTTTCGTCAGTATATAGTGGCTACTCCTTTCCTATTTACTATCGACCTGCCTAAAAATCCGCCAGACAGGTACACTCAAACCTGTGGGCAGCAGCCAATAGGCAACCACCTCTACCATAAAGCAACTTAAAACTGACTCATAAGGTATGGCTGAATATTGACAACCAGCGCCCGCTTCTTTCCATTCTATGTTCAAGCTGTTCTAATTCAGCAGATACACACACACACACACACACACACACACACACACACACACACACACAGACAGAGAGAGAGAGAGAGAGAGAGAGAGAGAGGGGGGGGGGGGGGGGAGACGATGTGTCTCCGGTGTGGCTTCGCTAACATCTAATACTTCAACCCCCGCCCTCAATTCAAGTAACTCCGGATCTGCGAACTTTTAATTGGAGTGTACGTTTGTGACATCTCCGAATCACACGGTGTCGTCGTTAACGCCCTCAATGAACAAGGTTGTAATTCATCAGTTACTGCTATACAGCCGGCCGTTGTGGCCGAGCGGTTCTAGGGGCTACAGTCTGGAACCGCGCGACCGCTACAGTCGCAGGTTCGAATCCTGCCCCGGGCATGGATGTGTCTGGTGTCCTTAGGTTAGTTAGGTTTAAGTAGTTCTCAGTTGTAGGGGACTGATGATCTCAAATGTTAAGTCCCATAGTGCTCAGAGCCATTTGAACTGCTTTACAATATATTCAGCTATATGAGAGGCATAGAAAGTTTCAATATTTCCTTTGCTGGTTGTTGACGTAATTTATACTCTGGTGACAGTGAAAATTTACAAAGAATAACAATATTGGTCACAGGAGAACTTAATCTACGACAGCGTCACAGGGATGCTGAGAAACCCGAGCTGTACACGCACTGACATGGACAGCAACAATCCCGCGAAAGGCAACTTTGGAAAGTTTCAAGAACAAGTATTAAGTATGTGAACTAGGAAATACTACAATCCCTTACGCATCGATCCCATAGGTACCGCGAAGATACGACTGCACTCACTACAGCGCGCACAGAGGTACTAGAACAATTTCTTCCCGTGCTCCAAACGCGAATGGGATGGGAAGAAACCTTAATACGTTGTACAATGGGAAGTATCCTCTGCTATGCACTTGACAGTGGTTTGCAGATCACAGATTTATTGCCGGAAAGGATGGGGAAGGAAACAAACCGTTTCCTTTTCAGTGGAATCATCCAGGCAACTGCCTTCGTAAGTGATTAGGGGAAACCACAGAAAACCTGGCTCTTGACGGCCTGACGGGGATAAGAACCGCCGCCATTCTGACACACGAGTTTCGAGCCTCACCACCACGCCGCCTCGCTCGGTGACAAGAAAAGAAGTTTAAAAACTTCCCGCAGCGCGGGTGGTCGCCCTCGAAAGATGAGAGGCAGCTTACCGGCCGGCCCTCGAACAGGAAGAAGTACTTCCGGTATCCGATGCGGGTGTAAGAACACGTGCTACTCGGAGGCGGCTCACACGGCGAGCGACGCGGACAGGGCAGCGGTGCCACCGACATCCGTCGCGGCAGAGGGGCAGTGCACGAAAGGCCAGGTGTGGACTGCAGCGAAATGCTGCCCCGCACTACATTTCTCGGCCGTCTTGACCCTTGGTTCGGTGAAGTAAGGCTATAACAACTGAGTGCACCATTTTTAAACTGTCTCTACTGCGCATGCGCAGCTTCTTAATAGTTTCGACCGTCAGAACCCTGTGGGGTTTATTCGAACGCACATTTCGCGTGTTTCGTTATCTGCCCACCTGTAGCGCTGCTTGACACCTCCGCTCTCCTCGCGTTGCTCAAATGTTTCTGATTTAAATAATGAAACATTGCACCACGCACGCATTTCTTCATGCACAGGATAAATTCTCGAAGCGTGTAGTGCTGTCAAGTGAAAATGTTTACGTAAGAATTTTGTTTGTTGTTTGTATGTGTCTTGTGGCGTCTTTTTTAGGTTAAGGTAGCGTACTGGGCCTACTACATTATGCAGAAAAACACATACGCTGCGGAACAATGAGTGATGGTTTGTGTGTGTCTTATTTTCTGCATAATGGAGAAGGCGTAATATCTTATAACCACAAAAAGACGACTACATTGCAAGACAGGCAGCACAACACACAACCACTAATGTAAATATTTGATCACGACGATGAGAAATTCTCGAAATGCGTCGTGCGAAACATGAGAAAGTACGTACGTGGAGCAGTGTACCATTTTTAAAGTACGAATGACAGTTGCAGGCTTTCCAAAATCATATATTATGATGAATGAATGAATGAAATTGAGTCAAACGTTTCCCACTTGTGATCGGCGCTTCTTCGAGAACGGGTCATACATTATTCCTGACACCACTTTCCTCATCAACATCCTGTTTTCTTTTACATATTTTGATTATATGCATAGGATGAAAAAATTTGATGAGTTTGTCTCATTGATTTTGCTAACACAAATTTTGTTACTGACTGACAATACATTGCGGATACTTAGAATCAATGTTAATAAACAACAAGGTAGTAAATGCCCCAACATTACAAATGCCGGAAATTGTCTAATTTGAAGAAAAATTATCGTTGGTTTACTTGGTAGGGAGGGGCCGCAATGTGTCCATTGGTTAAGAATCTATTATGCAGCTTAATTTCACTAATATATGTGTAACAAATTTGGAGTAGGAATTAAAATCCATGGAGAAGAAATAAAAACTTTGAGGTTCGCCGATGACACTGTATAATTCTGTCAGAGACAGCAAATGACCTGGAAGAGCAGTTGGATGGAATGGACAGTGTCTTGAAAGGAGGATATAAGATGAACATTTACAAAAGCAAAACGAGGATAATGGCATGTAGTCGAGTTAACTCGGGTGATGCTGAGGGAATCAGATTAGGAAATGAGACACTTAAAGGAGTTTTGCTGTTTGGGGAGCAAAATAACTGATGATGGTCGAAGTAGAGAGGATATAAAATGTAGACTGGCAATGCCAAGGAAAGCGTTTCTGAAGAAGAGGAATTTGTTAACATCGAGTGTAGATTTAAGTGTCAGAAAGTCGTTTCTGAAAGTATTTGTATGGAGTGTGGCCATGTATGGAAGTGAAACGTGGACGATAAATAGTTCGTACAACAAGAGAATAGAAGCTTTCGAAATGTGGTGCTACAGAAGAATGCTGAAGATTAGACGGGTAGATCACGTAACTAATGAGGTACTGAATAGAATTGGGGAGAAGAGAAATTTGTGGCACAACTTGATTAGAAGAAGGGATCGGTTGGTAGGACATGTTCTGAGGCATGAAGGGCTCACCAATTTACTATTGGAGGGCAGCGTGGGGGGTAAAAATTGTAGAGGGAGACCAAGAGATGAATACACTAAGCAGACTCAGAAGGATGTAGGTTGCAGTAGGTACTGGGAGATGAAGATTGCACATGTTAGAGTAGCATGGAGAGCTATATCAAACCAGTCTATCGACTGAAGACCGTAACAACAAAAACAACAACATGTGTAACAGCATAGCGTGCTTATTTCTATCTATCTCACCTCGCCTCTAAAGTGAACGAACTTCGCGTGTCATTCATCGATAATGAGTGTAGTATGTGACCCCAATTATCGGCTCTTGAGATCGGATCCTTGTATGGAAGAGAAAAATTTATTCATTATGAAGGTGACGTTAAAGGATAGTGAGATCCTTTTGCTTTTGATACCCTAGTCTTTATACATGCAACACATTTCTACAGAATAATCCCTCAAGGGAATAAAATGACACTAGGATGTATTAAATAATCACAAGTTTGAGACAGACAGTGCCTTTAAAAGGCTAGCAGGAACCTAGAGCTTGCTATCTTCAACAAGAATGCTACGAGACTGAACACAAAAAGCTCTGCACATGCGCGCGCTGATCTCTGTGGAGCAGACTTATTAAAGGCTTTGGAGCCAGTCAGAAGAGTATCCCCCGATCAATCCAAGCTGGTTGCAACCGTCCATTGGCCGCATCTCGAACAGCTTACAACCAGTCACAAACCATGGGGACTGGGAGAATGCCCGTGTCGAACGCATTCGCGTGGTTGCAACTGTATTTCGAACGAACCTCCTGGTTTTCCACCAGGTGGCTCGCTCGGCCAGTTTACTCCTCCCGACAGTGGACACCCCTCTTCCTGCAGCATACGTGAGACGCGTCGGAAGAGCGCGGGCGAGGCACGGCAACCCAAGAGCCGAAGAAACAAGAGAACTGGCGTCCAGCGTCACGGTGCTGTTCCAAGAGCCACACATTTTACGGTCTTCATCGTGTGATGCTTTCTGTTAGTCACCACTTCCCCCCTTCCGAAACGCTTCGAATACAACAGCCGAAGCGTAGAGCGTGAATTTTCCTTTGTCGCGAGCCGCCAGCATTTTCTCTTTGATGGTGTCAGGAAAAGAACTGAATATCCATCGTTCTGGCGTTCAGGAAGGTATACCACGATGGTGTGAAATGTCAACATCTCTTACGTCGCATACACAGTTTCGATAAAGGTGTAGGTAAGAAGTCACCATTATTTCTCTTACACAGGGGCGGATAGTATTTAAAAGCTCTGAAGAAAGATATATTCAGAACTATTTTCCAATAATGTGTTTCAGAATTTAAATTATCGGGAAGCGCTTAGAATATATTCCACACAGACTTACAACAATGACAATCGACAGTTTTTGGAAGTGCTGATAATTGAGAGATGTTTATCAAACAAGCAGTAAGTAGCTAGACTCAAGCTGCGCTTTGCAAGGTCAGTTACCTCCAAGTGGCTTAAGTTTAGAGGGGAGGCTTCTACGCGGTAGAGTTCTTATGGGTTTCTAGGAAGCTCAAGTAGCTAAGTCTAAGGCCGTCGTACGAACTTCCGCACGATTTTCGTGTTTCGCTGCTCACAACGAAGGGAATCAACTTCACTCTCGAACCCTTGTACGTCTCTTCTACGCTTAAACGCGAAATTAACCGAAATTTATTATTAATGTTTGATAAAAATACTTTTTACTTCTAAAGTGGCAATACTATCCAGTGTATTACGCGCAGGCTGAGTTTGTAAATGAGTTGCTAGAGCACATTAAGATATGGTAATAAGTTAAATATTCCTGACATGGTCACCCTGGGAGCGATCTGCAATCTGATGAAAACTTGCAAGCCAAGACCGCTAAAAATCCGTTTTACTGGATGCCGGTTTCGACATAACTATCACTGGAATTTACGCTTTTGAATTTTTACGACACATTATCCACCAGTGTAACACTTTCAGTAATAAGTGTTGCCATCTGGTGAAAGTTTAACGATTAGATGATATAAGGCCTCGAAGCATGTCGTACTTTCAGCTAGCGAATTCTTGCTTTCAAACGGTGTTTAACTTCATCGACTGCGTTTAAGACAATTTTCACTGGCACTACTTTTGGCGCAGTGGGACGATTTTCACAACGTGCAGGTTAGACGGAACTCCCGGACTAGAGTATTTTGTGCCGTAATTGAAGAGGATATAATTGAGAGGATGAATTTGAACAGATTGGTAACAGATTCGCAGCCTGCTCCACGACCCGCGTTTGCTGTTATTACAGCCGAGGATGGAATATCAAATTGATGAAACTCGACATGGGGCGATAAAACTATCTGCAATATGCATGAAATGTCAAACTGTAACTTGGGAAGAAAGGACGTCGACACGCAAAAACGAGATTGAAGGTAAATGAGTCCCCCCCCCCCCCCACAAAAAATTCTTTCTGTGCATCAAAGAACAAAGCATTACATAATGATACACACTGACACGTCATCAATAGGGGAGACTTTGTAATTACTGGTACTTGGTTGTACGTATTTATTCTCTCTTTACAGCAGCTTGCCAATGGCTTTTAGCTTCATACTGTACAGTATCAGCAGCGAGGTAAGTTTTTCTACTCAAAACCTTGCTTGGGCTTTAATAAAACTATTGTGTTCTATCATACAATGTAGGCTTTCACGACCCGTATTGTCTTCACTTAAAACTTCCGGGCTGATAGCCCGTGCTCCCGCTGTCGGAGACAAAACGTCAGGGGAGAGTTTTATACATTGACCACGGCCTGTCAGCCCGAAAGTTTTAAGTACTGTGTTCTACTTTCCTAGCGAAACACTGTCTGTCAGCAACATTCTTGTCCGCCATGCTTGCTGCACATGCTAATAATCTTACCACACAAGATCGATTCTCTTCTACTTTAGTAACTGGTTTATGAGCACTGCACTGAGATGACAAAAGTCATGGGATAGCGATATGCACGCATGGGGCATTCCATTTCGGAAATCGTTAAGGAATTCAGTATTCCGAGATCCACTGCGTCATGAGTGTGCCGAGAATACCAAATTTCAGGACAACACAGTGACCGACCGCCTTCACTTAACGACAGAGAGCAGCGGCGTTTGCGTAGAGTTGTCAGTGCTAACAGACAAGTAACACTGCATTAAATAACCGCAGAATTCAAATGAGGGAGCAGCGGCGTTTGCGTAGAGCTGTCAGTGCTAACAGACAAGTAACACTGCATTAAATAACCGCAGAATTCAAACGAGGGACGTACGCCGAACGTATCCATTACGGCACTGAGGCGAAATTTGGCGTTAATGGGCTATGGCAGCAGACAACCGACGCGAGTGCCTTTGGTATTAGCGCGACATCCCCTGCAGCGCTTCTACTGGGCTCGCGACCATATCGGTTGGACGCAGACGAATGGAAACCGTGGCCTGGCCAAATGAGTTCCGATTGCTGTTGGTAAGGGCTGATGGTAGGGTTCGAGTGTTGTGAAGACCCCAAGTACCCAACTGTCAACAAGGCACTGTGCAAGCTGGTGGTGCCTCAGTAACGGTGTGGGCCGTGTTTATGTGGAATGGACTGGATCCTCTGGTCCAACTGAACTACTTGGAGGCCGAAACTTCCTGGCAGATTAAAACTGTGTGCCCGACCGAGACTCGAACTCGGGACCTTTGCCTTTCGCGGGCAAGTGCTCTACCATCTGAGCTACCGAAGCACGACTCACGCCCGGCCCTCACAGCTTTACTTCTGCCAGTATCTCGTCTCCTACCTTCCAAACTTTACAGAAGCTCTCCTTCTGTAAAGTTTGGAAGGTAGGAGACGAGATACTGGCAGAAGTAAAGCTGTGAGGGCCGGGCGTGAGTCGTGCTTCGGTAGCTCAGATGGTAGAGCACTTGCCCGCGAAAGGCAAAGGTCCCGAGTTCGAGTCTCGGTCGGGCACACAGTTTTAATCTGCCAGGAAGTTTCATATCAGCGCACACTCCGCTGCAGAGTGAAAATCTCATACTTGGAGGCCATTTACAACCATTCATGGGGTTCATGTCCCTAGTTTTATGGACGACAATGTGCAATGTAAACGGGCCACAACTGTCAACGATTGGTTTGAAGCACCTTCTGAACAGTTCGAGCGAATGATTTGGCCACCCAGATCAACCGACGTGACACCCATTGAACATTTATGGGACTTAATCGAGGAGTCAGTTCGTGCACAAAATCCTGCACCGGCAACACTTTCGCAATTATGGGCAGCTACAGAGACAGCATGGCTCAATATAGCAGAGGACCTCCAACGACTTGCTGAGTACATGCCATGTCGAGATGCAGCTCTTCGCCAGGCAAAAGGAGGTATCCCATGATTTCTGTCATCTCAGTGTATATGGACGAGAAACACTCAACAATCTCTTTCTTCCTCTTTAAAATTTTGCGTTGTGGTTGAATGTATGCTTGCTAGTGTCACCTGCAAATTTCCATCAACTGTCCATTCACTGATCTGTTGATAGCTTTAATCTGGTTTCAGCCTTCTCCAGCCCAGGTACTCCTCGCCCATTTTCCAGATTCAGATTATTGTGCAAGTTCTAATTCCACTTTTTATCTACGTACATACTCTGCAAGCCACTGTAAAATACTATGCACAAGGTGCCCCGTATCAAGGTTAGTGATTCATATTCCACTCGTGTGTTGAGCGACGGAAACATGACTGTCTACACCTTTTTCTCAAGATCTCTATTCCAGGTATACGATGATGGCAACGGAGTGGTCTTGCAGTCCTTCTCCACAGTAGGTTCTCTAAATTTACACAACAGGGTTTCGCGAGAACTACGTTGCAATTCATACAAAGATTCCCGTTTCCAAGTTCCCCAAGCAACTCTGTTACACGTTAATATGATCTGTACCGACCTGTTACAAGCTTACCAGCGTGTCTCTGAATTCATTCATGTTTATCGCCATTCCTGATTGACAAAGGCTCCAAACGCCGGAACAAGGGAGTGACTTGCTCTGTTTCCCAGTCACGCTGACCAGTAGGTTCCCCTATAAGTCTGTGCTAGGAAACGGCTAATGCCCCAGCGCTCTCAATGCTAAATGAAACTCGGTCTCCGTATTCGCCGCAATCTACACGCTTGAATTAAGATTATGCTTATTATCTGTTAGGGATTAGAAAGGTCCAGTTAGCAGCGAAAACTGGCCTTATCCACCCGGTCATCATCTGTAACACTAATTTTTATTATTGATAATTTTTTGTTTTCCACTGGTGACCAATAAGCAGAGCACTTTTCGCCAGTAAATGTGCAGCTCTAAACCGAAGCAGTAAGTCTTCCACGGGGCACCAACTACAGACATTCGTAGTGAACGAGAAACAGGACCGACGACACAGTAGCTTTCTCGACGTTAAAAAACACTCACTATACCCTAGGCATCTGCAGAAAACTACTACATTACAGCTGTTTCAGTGTCAGCATGACATAAGCCAGCCAGTTTTAACAATAACACCCCTACTTCACTAGCATTATTTTCCACTACGTTGTGGTATTTTATTTCGCCCGAATTCTGGCAAAGGGGTTTGCACCCGTTTTTGGAGATATGGTCAGTCGGCCTGTAACTCGGCCCCGATCATATAGATGAAGATTGGGTCTTATGGGCAGCTATTCGATTCCAGACGTACTAATTTCGGTACAACATGGTGCCAGACTGAGAAATGGAAGTTTTACCGCGATGGAAATCAAAAGTAAGCTGCAAAAATTGTCGTAGAATGGGAGACAGGCAAAAGGAGTCCAGCAATACCTGATAGGCTTCGGCATCTATGGTTCTTCAGTCTTACTGTGGTGAGCCGAAGGACAGCTCTCTACACCAAAATTTCTTAGGCCTCAACGCTCGTGTAAGAAACGCTCGTCCAATATTCCCACGTCCAAGGCCTTCAGACCGCCAAAACGTATGTCATTCTGCACTCTGCACGGTCCGGAGTGCTTCGGCGGAGAATTTCTTCAGCAAATAAAGTGCGGCTACTTCTCAGTTCCGTTCTTGGTGTAAGTCCACAAACAAGCGCCTTTACACGAATTGTACGAGGAAGCTGACGCAGAAGTCGATACAAATCCAATGGTCATCGTTTGTAATCAAATTTCTCGGTGTGATGTCACACAGAACATCGACAGCATCATCGGCTCCGTGAACATACGCTATGTGATCAAAAGTATCCGGACAACCCCAAAAACATACGTTTTTCGTATTAGGTGCATTGTGTTGCCACATACTGAGAGGTAGTCCATATTAGCGACCTCAGTAGTCATTAGATATAGTGAGAGAGCAGAATGGGGCGCTCTGTGGAACTCACGGGCTTCGAACATGGTCAGGTGATCAAGTGTCACTTGTCTTATACGTCTGTACACGAGATTTCCACACTCTAAAACATCCCTAGGTCCACTGTTTCCGATGTGATAGTGAACTGGAAACGTGAAGGGACAAAAGCGTACAGGCCGACCTTATCTGTTGACTGACAGAGACCGCCGACAGTTGAAGAGGGTCGTAATGTGTAATAGGCAGACATCTATCCAGACCATCACACAGGAATTCCAAACTGCATCAGGATCCACTGCAAGTACTGTGACAGTTAGGTGGGAGGTGAGAAAACCTCATGATAGAGCGGCTGCTCATAAGCTACACATCACACAGGTAAATGCCGAACGACGCCTCACTTGGTGTAAGGAGCGTAAACATTGGACGATTGAACAGTGGAAAAATGCTGTGTGGAGTGACGAATCACGGTACACATTTTGGTGATCCGATGGAAGGGTGAGGGAATGGCGAATGCCCGGTGAACGTCATCTGCCAGCTTGTCTAGCGCCAACAGTAAAATTCGGAGGCGGTGGTGTGATGGTGTGGTCGTGTTTTTCATGGAGGGGGCTTGCACCCCTTGTTGTTTTGCGTCGCACAATCACAGTACAGGCCCACATTGATGTTTTAAGCACCTTCTTGCTTCCCATTGTTGAAAAACTATTTGCGGGTGGCGATTGCATCTTTCAACATGATCGAGCATCTAAACATAATGAACAGCTTGTGGCGGAGTGGTTACCCGACAACAACATTTCTGTAATGGACTGGCTGGCACAGAGTCCTGACCTGAATTCTACAGAACACCTTTGGGGTGTTTTGGAACGCCGACTTCGTGCCAGGCCTCACCGACCGACATCGATACCTCTCCTAAGTGAAGCACTCCGTGAAGAATGGGCTTCCATTCCCCAAGAAACCTTCCAGCACCTGATTGAACGTATGCCTGCGAGAGTGGAAGCTGTTATCAAGGCTAAGGAAGGGCTAACACCATATTGAATTCCACCATTACCGATGGAGGCCGCAACGAACTTTAAGTCATTTTAGCCAGGTGTCCGGGTACTTTTGCTCACATAGTGTATTTAGCTTCCGCGATCTCCTTCGAATTTCCAAATCAAGACCACTTCACTTCCTGTTGCTTATGGTCTGTATCATTTGGTCTCAGAGTATCGAAAAACAGGCTTATTTCATTAATAATGAGATCCGTTCTTGCCACCAGGTGGTCCATTCTAACCTCTTAACATTTCTTTGCAACCTTTACAGGCTTACGATCTGATTAAGTGGTGAGTTGGTTCCGTTTGTTGTGTAACAAAACGTATAATTACACATAATGCAAAACCAACGTTGAAAGATAATTCTCAGTCGATACAAAATGACTTTTTTTAAATCTGCTGTTCATATGGGAACGACTTACCTTGATCATACAATCCACGAGTGTACTGCCAGTCCTTAGCTTCCAGCCAGCACATGTTTTGGCGATCAGACATGTTGCCATCGTCACGTGCGCTGTCGAAATTTAGTCACTTGTTTCGCTATTTGCTGCTTTTGCGTCCCACGATTCGAGTTGCAGGCTCGTTTTCCAGCGATCTAATTTTGTTAAATTTGTTTATTTTAGTGTTCTATGAATGTGTATTACTTCGTATATTTTGTACGACTAGTTAATTTCTTTGATATTTGTATATTATTTGCTGTTTGTGGTAGTATCATTAAGCGTAATGATTTTTTTTTCAGTTATGGTAGACAATCGACTAATAACCAAAAACTTACGTCGAAGACCAAGTGGTTTTTCACTTTAAGATCTTTCTTGCCGTTTCTGTTGTAATGATCGACGATACGGTGCGAACAGTTCACAGAGCGTTCCGAGCGGAAGTGACAGAGCACACACATCTCATTTCCTCATAATGTCATGACGGCTCGTTAAACTCGCATTTAGACGCTTGAAGAAACAGGCCTGATCCTTTATCTCCACCTTGTATCCTTTCCTGGCGGTCATGGGAGATTTTTCAAAACCTACTTTTTGTGCAGGACGTCGAACTAAGCAGTTATCGGTAATGAGTGCGCTCAAGGTCTTCGCGAACTCGCTCCTGCCCTGCCCCCTAATTTTCTTTTTCCTTCGAGCGAGGCGATCCGACGACCCGTTACGCAAGTGAAGAATGGAACAGAGGCAAGAAGAAAAACGCGAATCAGAGTCGGTACAGTGCAGAGCTCCTTTGGCGAAATACCGTGGAAGGAGAAGTAACGGCCCTCAGCATTTGAAGGGATTGCCGTACCTCTGAGCCATCCTAACAAGTCAATCTGCAGAGCCATACTGTGTTCCTATTACTCTTCTGTGCGCAAAATTTCACCGACTGTTCTCCTGATCAAGTAATCTAGCATCTTGAAAGGTAAGTATGATGAGAAAAGTATTCCTTTCCAAATGAAATCTAGTTTTGTATCTCGATCCGGTACACGGTTTTAATCCGCAACAATTGTTCATTTCAGCCACAGAATGAACGTGACTATATAAATTACTAAATTTTTCATATGTGTTGTTAGAAAGGAAACAAGCGAAACATAATTTTGCCATAAATTGTAAATAGTCATCCAGCAACTGCAATTCCAGAAAACATCGACAACTTTAAATATAAAGGTGATGGTGCCATAACTCCAAAATTCGTGCTAATAATTCAATAGCAACGTATTGCAAGATAATGCACAATAGTCATAAATTGCTGCAGTCGGAAACTGTAGTTCGACATTAGGAATTTTCATGTGTTCAGATAGACATAATAAACCTTGAAGGCTCAAATTACAGTATTATCAAACATCTATGCTACCCATAGGAAAAGAAACACGATTATCGTCCGTCTAAATATTAGACATACGTGTAAGGCAGACCTATCAAACATGTACATACGATTATTCGACTGATAGTACGGGTAACGTTTACACGCTTCACGAAACGCGAAGTTAGTGATCAGTTGACGGCATTTTACAGTAATTGCACGTTTAAAAACTGGTTACCATAGTGCATCTTCCTGATGGATAGATGGATTCAACTGGTTGATATTTAGGGTACATAGTGTCTGGGTAATTAGTCGCCTGCTTTTGTAACGAAATGACTGCCTGTTTTTTTTTTTTTTTACGAAACGAATACTATAAAATAATACAAAATTATGTAAGACAAAATTATAGTTCAAATTTAAAAATTATAGAATTACTTAAAACACGAAACTAAAGTGGCAAACAAATAGCCAAAAGTGCAAAACAATGATTCCAATAATTGGCTGGGAGTCACTGACGGGCCGGCCGGAGCGACCGAGCGGTTCTAGGCGCTACTAGCTGGAACCGCACGACCGCTACGGTCGCAGGTTCGCATCCTGCCTCGGGCATGGATTTATGTGATGTCCTTAGGTTAGTTAGGTTTAAGCAGTTCTCTGTCCTAGGGGACTGATGACCTCAGAAGTTAAGTCCCATAGTGCTCAGAGCCATTTTTTTTCAATGACGTGAAGGAATCAGCCAGTCGCTCTGAGACATATTAAAATTTTCTAATAGTACCTAATTTTTGATTAAGACTCTAGAAAAACAGATGAAACTTTTTGTATCTTCACTTCATTATCTCCTAAAAGTCTTTAAATTCATTTTCTACGGAAATTTTTACAAAGCACACTCAACCTTAAGTATTTATGAGAAACACGAATAATAATAACCTTATTTTATATTTATAATACGCAATATGGAAATTATTATTTATAAGTTTGGCCTAATTAAACTCTGAAAAACATTATCAGCCATTATACTGTAACTAACAATTTTTGCATATCCAAGCAGAGATCCTTAACTGTATCATCATCATCATCATATAGTTATTGCATTTAATTTTTTTCTTAACTATAGTCTACTACAATGAAGCGCCAAAGCAACTGGTATAGGCATGCGTATTCAAATACAGAGGTATGTAAACAGGCACACGACGATGGTGCGGTCGGCAACGCCTATAAAAGACAAAAACTGTCTGGCGCTGTTGTTAGATCGGTTACTGCTGCTACAATGTCACATTATCAAGATTTAAGTGAGTTTGAAATTGGTGTTATGATCGGCGCACGAGTGATGGGGCACGGCATCTACGACGTAGCGATGAAGTGGGGATTTTCCCTTAGAACCATTACACGAGTGTACTGTGAATATCAGAAATCCGGTAAAATATTAAATCTCCGACATCGCTACGGCCGGGAAAACATCCAGCAAGAACGGGACCAAAGACGACTGAAGAGAATTGTTCAACGTGACAGAAGTCAACCCTTCCGCAAAGTGCTGTAGATTTCAGTGCTGGACCATCAACAAGTGTCAGCGTGCGAACCATTCAACGAAACATCATTGATATGAACTTTCGAAACCGAAGGCCCACTGGTGTACCCTTGATGACTGCACGACAGAAAGCTTTACGTATCGCCTGGGCCCGTCAACACCGACACTGGACTGTTGATGAGTGGAAACATGTTGTCTGGTCGGACGAGTCTCCTTTAAAATTGTATCGAGAGGACGGACGTGTACGCGTATGGAGACGACTTCATGAATCCATGGACCCTGCATGTCAGCAAGGGCTGTTCAGTCTGGTGGAGGCTGTGTGATGGTGTGGGGCATGTGCAGTTGGCGTGATATGGGACCCCTGATACGTCTAGATACGACTGTGACAGGTGACACGTACGTAAGCACCCTGTCTGACCACCTGCACCCATTCATGTCCATTGTGCTTTCCAACGGACTTGGGCAGATCCAGCAGGACAATGTGACACTTCACACGTCCATAATTGCTACATAGTGGCTCCAGGAACACTCCGTTGGCTTTAATCACTTCTGCTGGCCACCAAACGCCCCAGACACGAACATTATTGAGCATATCTGGGATACCTTGCAACTTGCTATTCAGAAGAGATCTCCACCCCCTTGTACTCTTACGGATTTATGGACTGCCCTGCAGGATTCATGGGGTCATTTCCCCCAACACTACTTCAGACATTAGTCGAGTCCATGCCACGTCGTGTTGCGGCACTTCTGCGTGCTTGCAGGGGCCCCTACATGATATTAGGCAGGTGTACCAGTATCTTTGGCTCTTCAGTGTATCTCGATATAAATGTTACGGATATATTCTCTACACCTGAAGTTTACTCCCCTCTCGCCTACGATAACTGTGCGGTATTCAACGGCTCTTGTTCCACAAAAAGTTTGCAACTGGTGCTGACTGCCATTTAGTCACTTTCTGCGATGGTATCCCCGAATAATGCCCCTCTTCTCTAACGTCCTCCTTTTGGAATGTTTCAGTTTTTGTCGTATCTCATTTTCTCACTGCCCATGTCAGAGCTGCGTTTCAAAAATACATTCACACACTTCAGCTGCTTCCTAAATAACAAAACACTGGAGTATACAGGGTGACCCGAAAGTCGGTTAACGTCTATAAATGCACTAATTCACGGAATAATAGGTAGAGGGGTAAAAATTGACACACATGCCTAGAAATACATGGAGTTTTATTAGATTTTATTAAAAAAACTAGCCAGCAGATGGCGCTGCACAGCAAGACGTCAGTGACACCATATGATAATCATGTATAAAATGAGCTGTAGTGTGAGAGGGATCCAGATGCGCCACCAATCGGGCGATGTTGCCTGTACCAGAACTGGCACTGTTAGTGAAGTCTTGTTATCAAAATAGAGAACCCGCTACTGCAGCTTTACGATCCTATCGCCGTAAAAATGACATTCGAACATGTGAAAGTCCTACGGCAAGTGTCGCTGTGAAGAAAAATGATCAGGAAACTTCCTGGCAGATTAAAACTGTGTGCAGGACCGAGACCCGAAAGTGACTGCAAAGTGAAAATTTCATTCCAATGATCATGAAGTTCGTAGCCACGGGTTGTTTAGACGATCGGCCGCGAAAAGTGGGCGACCGAACCCAAGTGCTACTGCTGCTCAAGCCGTTCAGGAAGAAATGGCGACTTTAGCAGGTTCGTCTCCGCATCGTGAAGTCAGCGCTCTTTAAGTCTCTCGTCGCACCGGCATTCCGCGCAGTACTGTTTGGAGAGCACTAGGCGTACCCTCGAAATATTATCCGTACAAAATCGAGCGTCGTTATGAACTGTTAGCCAACGATTTTGTGAGGCGAAGAACATTTTCGGTGTGAGCACTTCAATAAATGGGAGTAGACAGTGAATGGCTGTCTAACGTGTTGTGTATCGACGAAGCCTATCTCATACTCCGACGATCTGTCAACACCCACAGCTGTAGAACTGGGCTACCGAAAATCCTAGAACTGTAGTTGAAACCTTGCTGCATGACGAGAACGTCACGGTGAAAGTCATGGTGTGGTGTGGCTTTACCACAACAATCGTGATCGGACCCTTTTTCTTCGAGGAAATATCGGATGCTGCTTTTCAAACCGTACGCGTGACGAGTGAGGTACGCCGATACGTTACATAATCGCATAATCCCTATAGTTGAGTCAGCATTAATAAGTTCATCCCCGACAGTTGTGGACTGGGCGCGACAGCTTGGCGGGCCTACCTCAACCAATAACGTAACGTGATTTTGTAAACGTCTCTATGGCAACGCTTCAGTGTTGTCACGCCTCTTTGGAAGAATACTGTTTACACCTGCAGACGTTAGCGCTTCGCAGTTAAACGCTTGCAACAGCGCTACCGGCTGTCACGGATCACTTGCCGTGTCGACTATATCCTGGCTCATAAACACCTGTGGAAGATACAACTTGCGCAGTGTATACACACTAATTTTATAAAGTTTATATTTCTTTTGCTGTAACCGAAATGAACTTGGTACATAAATGGTTGTATGGTCATGAAACCGAAAGCCGAAATAAATAAATAAAAAAGTACGACTTTTATAGAGGGTGCCGCCTGACCCTCTATCGTTACACGTCAGGAAGATCTCGCACACATCGTCTGGTGAGGATCGCGTGCTGACCGCCACTCCCCTCATTCTTGACGTCCCAGGTCCCCGAACCTCAATCCGTGTGTTTCTTTGGTTTTATCTGGGGTGTCAAGTCTACCGCGATCGTCCGACCTCATTAGAGATGTTAAAAGGCAACATCCGACGGCAATTACTCACCATACCTACTGATATGCTGTACAGTGTTGTTCACAATATTGTCGTCCGTATACAGATATTGATGAGACTGAGAAGCTTATGTCCACGGATCAGCGTGGATTCAGAAAGTAGCGCTCGTGCGAAAGTCAGCTTGCCCTTTTCTTATATGATATACTGCGAACTATCATGAAGGGCAACAGGCAAATTAGACATTTCTAGATTTCCGGAACGCGTTTGGCACTGTGTCCCATTTCAGACTGTTAACGAAGGTATAATCACATGGAATAAGTTCATAGATATGTGAGTGGCTCGAAGACTTCTTTATGGGACTCAGTATGTCCAAGACCGCGAGTGTTCATAAGAGATAAGAGTATCGTCAGAAGTGCCCCAGGGACATATGATAGGACCGCTGCTATTCTCTGTATACATAAATGATTTGGCGGACAGGGTGAGCAGTAATCTGCGGTTGTTCCCTGATGATGCCGTGGTGTACAGTAAACTGTCGAAGTTGAGTGACTGTACGAAGATACAAGAAAACTTATACAAAATTTCCAGTTGGCCGTGATAAATGGCAGGTAGTTCTAAATGTGGAAAAATGTACGTTAATGCGGATTAGTACGAAGATCAAACCTTTAATGTTCGGGTGCAGTGTTACTAATGTCCTACTTGACACAGTCACGTTGCAAAGCGATATGAAATGGAGCGAGCATATGCGGATTTTAGTAGGAAAGGAGAATAGCCGTCTTCGGTTCATTGGGAGAATTCTAGGAACATGTGGTTTATCTGTAAAGGAGACAGCATAGGAGTATAGCGCGCTAGTGCGACCTAATCTTGAGTACTGTTCGAGTGTTTGGAATAAGTACCAGGTCGGACTGAAGGAAGACATCGAAGCAATTCAGATGTGGGCTGCTAGATTTGTTACTGGTGTGTTCGAAGAACACTTACGTGTTACGGAGATGCTTCGGGAACTCAAACGGGAATCCCTGGAGAGAAGGCAAAGTTATTTTCGCGAAACACTATTGGGAAAATTTAGAGAACCGGCATCTGAAGCTGACTGTCGAACGATTCTACTGCCGACAACATATACTGCGCGTAAGGATCACGAAGACAAGATAGAGAAATTACAGCTCATACGGAGGCATATAGATAGTCGTTTTTCCCTCGCTCTATTTGGAACAAGAAAGGAAATGACTAATAGTGGTACAGATGTCCTTCGTCACGCACTGTACGGTGGGTTGCGAAGTATCTTTGTAGATGTTCATGTAAATGAATTACGGCCGACATGCTGCGCGTTTGTTATAAAGAACTCGTATTTGATAAAACCAGTTGTTACGCTAAATATTCCTTTTGTATCATATAAAGTGCCATCTGTTGGTCATTCTGTGAATCTTCTTCGGTTTCAATAAAGCCCCATATCATTTCAAGCATGTGTGTCAATTTTTACCGCTCTACCTACATTATACCGTGAACTACTTAATTTTCAAATGTTAGCGGACTTCTGGGTCACCTTGTAAGTGAAATTTTTATATTTAGCATCCACTCGCTTTCCTCTTTCTGAAACGTTCCTTGTTTTGTTTTTCGTCTTTAGAGATAACCGCACATTAATTGTGAGCATTTGATCGACACCAACTTTCATGCGTATGTAGCCCTTGAGCCATAAATGCGTTTCACGCACATTATACGTTTCTTTCAGAGTCTTTTTCCACGTACGACAGTCTACTTCCAGGATGTTACGGCAACCCCTCTCGTGAAGATTCTTCTCCTTTGTGTCTTCCGCCTATCTTGTCCTCTCTTTCTGCGTGTACAGAAAAGGGCAGTGGGAGACGACGTGCGTCGGCGCTTCAGCAGCACAAAAATGGTTCAAATGGCTCTGAGCAATATGGGACTGAACTTCTGAGGTCATGAGTCCCCCTAGAACTTAGAACTACTTAAACCTAACTAACCTAAGGACATCACACACATCCATGCCCGAGGCAGGATTCGAACCTGCGACCGTAGAGGTCGCGCGGTTCCAGACTGTAGCGCCTAGAACCGCTCTGCCACCTCGGCCGGCTCAGCAGCACATCTCGCTAGTTATTAGCCTTGTTCGGACAGCTAAAACTGAATAAAATTATTTAAAAATACGTTGATGTAATTGTTATAGACTGTAGAAGTGTATGTCGCTGAAGAAACGGTAGCGTGTAACACGTCCGACTCTCAAATATCATAAATGAGGCCAAAAATTCGACATTAACTCAACACCTGTAGTACTTACGGAGTCGCATTTCCCGACATATAAGTTGCCGTGTTGTCCATTCTTCCTATTGAAGCACAAATGTCAAGTTACAATGAAATTATTACAACAAAGCGGCATAGAACAGTATTCGCACATAAAAAACCAAAATGTGGACCTGCTAAATTATTTTCAGTGTATCTGCACTGGATTAGTACAACACGAAGAGCTAGAATGATCAAATTACTTAGATTTTTCCATGTTCCATTCCGCTCTTCTGTCCACATCTACATTTATTTATTGTTCAGCTAATTCAATCTATACAAGATGCAGCCTCTTTAAGTTATTAAATACATTTTTAAGAGGTTTTTCCATGCATCTCTGTCCGCTGCTGTCTTCTGCCAGTTGAAGCCCGCAACTGTCCTGAGTTCCGTAACCCAGCGATCAGGTGGTCTCTCTGGTGGTCTTCGTTTTTCTCTGGGACTCCACTCTAAAACTGATTTTGTCTTCCATCCTTCGTTCGTGCAATATGTCCTGCCCACTGCCATTTTAGTCTTAACCCGTTCTATAATATCTTATACTCCTGTTATTGCTCAAATGTCTTCACTTTTCTGTCGATCTATCTTAGTGAGACCTAACATTGACCTTTCCATAGCTCTCTGAGCAGTTATGAGCTTCCTTTTGAAAAATTCATTTTAAAGTCCAAGTTTCACACACGTACGTTAAAACCGATAGGACATACTGATCAAAAACTGTCTTATATAAGTAGACTGGCATGTTATATTTGAAAACTGTAGCACTGCATCTACATAATTGACTCAAACTCCACTCCTGCACTTCAATGACAGGTATCGGAAGAACGTACAACACAGCGATTTCAATTTTGGGAAATATGGCTCTTGTGTTTCAAACAAATGTTTAGTATTTTGCCGAGTAATGCGTCGTTTTTGGCTTTTGTGGATCTGCTGGCCATAATTGTCTGCTACACGGTATTGCTTCTCTTGTGTTTAGGCTCGTTTACATTGACACATCGATTGCAGACAAGTGCAGAGTTCTAAAAGACCTTGTTGGGAGGCGTATCTGCTCCAGACACGGCTCCGTATTTTAACGTCTTTTGATTTGGCTTCAGCCGTTAGTGCTGGCGTTCTTCCCGTATTACTAGTCGCAAATTACAACTCAGTGAACGTGAGAATCCTTCAGCTTATACGCACTTCCCGAAACCGGGCCACACTAACTTATCTCCATAAAACGACTACTTGTTTCGTGCTTTAAATTTCTCCACTTTTATTCAAATGTCCTTAAAAAGCATATACTGTGTGCAGACTAATGGGTGCAGGTTTAATAAATTGCTTCGTCACCTCAACAGTCGCTTCTTGCTGAGACGTATTCGCTGCTACGTTAACGGTGCTCTACGAAGCTATGAAGTCGTCGTGGCGTGGAAAGAACACAACAGCGTACTCCACATCAATGAACGAATTTCTGAACCAATTTAAGGTAAAGGAAGATTTCATTTGGCATTAACTAACATTCCAGTCTAACGTATTTCGTCTTGCGTATCTCTTGGATGGGATGGGAGAGTCAAAATGTTACGTGATTATAAACATTTTGATATTGTAAACAATCATTTCAAATTTATATTTTAAAAAATCTTTGCAAACAAGTCGTAGTTAAACATTGATTCCCATGTTTATGTGAGTGAACGAGCACCATGTTTGTTTTGTACCTAATCACTTTCCTGCATACGTTTCCTAAATTCTTTTCCCACCTCCCTTAGAGGAACATTGCTGATGTATGTTCTTCGCGCTGCTTGTCAATGATTTGGTTCATTTTCCAGTTATTCTGACTTTTGCACTCTCGTCATGTAAGGGCGAAAAACACAGAGGAACACACTAAACGTTCGAACGCTTTGTAAGATGGCAGTTTATATTATTTCTTCCAATTACAGTAAAATTTATGCGTGTGTGAGAGCTGTCATGTATGTACCACCACGGCCATTTACAATTATCCCTCCCCCCCCGCCTCCCACACACACACACACACACACCTGTACTTTAAAAAACCGAGCGCCATACTGCCGCAGTTATTACTCTGATTGTCCGTAAGCGGTATGAGGGTTAGCACGCAGTAACGGTTTCGGTGCGTGTGCGGCGTTGGCACACATGTACAAAACGGTAAACAGCGCAGCAAGGTTGAAAATGGCTATCAGAACAAGTAAGGCTTCAGAGTAGTACTTGATGACAGAGCTCGCTACCAAGTATTTTCGTACCATGTACACCAGCGCACTACTTACACTACGCTAGCAACAATGAAAATCAATTTTCTAAAGACCCGTGCGTCACACCTCAAGCACAAATATACACATCAAGTAAAAAGCAAAAACTTACGAAGGTTCTAACGTGATAATATGTGCTTGTTTGTCATATCCTGAATGTAAGAGGTACACTGAGATTACGAAGGCAGGAAGATTAGGGTTTGACGTCCCGTCGCCATCGATGTCGTTAGAAATAGGACACAAGCTCTGTTGGTTTCAAGGGTGGTGAAGGAAATCAGCCGAGCGCTGTCAAAGGAACTATCTTGGCATTTGCCTGGAACGAGTTTCGTCAGACGCGGATTTGAACCGCCTTACACTTCTCTTGGTCTGAGATACCACTGGCACAGGAGTGAAAATCGTGGCGGGGTGCATCAACCAGTCGGAAACCGATGGAAAAAAAAAAATAATTTTCAAGTGCTGCAGGTGAATGGTTTCCAACCGAGTGAATGACTTTGGCAGGTGAATTCGCCGTTCTCAATTTCGCAGAATCATTCCGAGTGATTGTTGTTTTTCAAAAGCGGATGGAGAGATTCGTCCCGTTCGGATGCCTTGGGTGAGTCTATTCGCAATTGTCAACTGTGCTACATCATTCCGAGTTCCGTCTAACAGAATGGAACGAATTTCACTCTTTGTCATAAGAAACGTGAGTCACCGGCTCGAGATTTGCAAACAATACAGCGTCGCCATGATCCTGTCAATTACTTACTCTGACAAGGAGTGCAGATGGCCATCGGATTTTTGTATTTTTTGTTTTTATGGTACGTGAAGTACAGAAATCAAATATTAGTCCATCAAAATCAGTTCGATGCAGCTCTCAAAAATTATCGAAAAAACCTAAGGTGCATGTACCACAAACATTTTCCTAAAGAGTAAAATGCATTATGGATGAAAAAATAATTTCAAATGGTTCAAAAGGCTCTGGGCACTATGCGACTTAACTTCTGAGGTCATCAGTCGCCTAGAACTTAGAACTAATTAAACCTAACTAACCTAAGGACATCACACACATCCATGCCCGAGGCAGGATTCGAACCTGCGACCGTAGCGGTCACGCGGTTCCCGACTGAAGCGCCTTTAACCGCACGGCCACACCCGCCGGCAAAAAATAATTTCGTTTTTATTTATATACCGTACGGGCTGTGGAGCGAGGCCTGAGAGTCAAAGGGCAGATTAAACTTTCAAACATTTATTAAGCCTAAACAATAATTACTCTTATCTAAATTTTTACGTCCTAGCAGACGAATTAAGAAGAAAGACATGAAATTAAAGTCATTACAATAACGATTACTTCCAAACCGCCGCATTTAAAAACATTCACAAGAACAAATTTACATGACAATAACCCAATGCAAAATTTCTAAATTCTTGCGACACTTTGATAAATGTAAACTTTTCTTTTTTGAATCACAGGCGAATCATTTCCACAAATTCCATTAGTAAGCCATAATTATTGACAATAAATTTTTAAGACACGACTTACGCATCTTGAACGCAAGTAAATGATCAAAGCTTTAGGTACAATCAAATGCAATGACAATGGTTTACACTATCCTAAAATACACGGCTCAGTCCAAGTACGGTAGTTTACTATGGCAGAAACACCGGTCAACACAATCAAGCAGCTCACACAATTCGTTCCCTCCCCTTAAGGGGATACGGAATCACCTATCCCCGCAATGTTAATATATGCCTACTATAGGGAACATTTTCTCACAAACTACTGGAGACAGAGAGGTAAAAATTTTACTGTATGTGCATTCATATGTTACAACAATACTGAAACAACAGTTTATTGTCAAAGTATTTTCTTACAGAGATACTGTACATTTATTTTTAAGTAAATTTTTTCCATCGCTTTTTACTAGACTATCACCCCTAAGTCTTTTGTAAATCAAGTAATTAAAAAATCGTTGTTTCAGTATGTAATAGGGACCTATGTCACTACGTCATAAAAATTTCAGACTTCTAGGTTGACCAGTACCTGAGATAATGTTCCTAGATGAAGTAAAAAGTAAACTTACGGGAAACGGAGAAAGAAGATTAAAACATTCCTGATCCGTAGCTAATACCCCCTTCACAGTCTTCATAATCATCTTCAAGTCTTCTTTTGGCACCCCTCTGCACCTGTCTTGCTTTTTTCACTAATGTCTTGATTATATTAACAGCATGCCTTAGTCTGTGCTGATCTAAAAAGAACATAGCACGTACCGTACGGGAACCAACACACATACCCAACTTTTGAAGGACCTGGCATTTAGTTATATTTCCAAGATTGAAGGTTGCCACAGCATCATACACACCAAAATGTAGTGTATTAATTCCGACAAACACTGTTTTTGGGAGACGATGCCATATCACACTATTCAAGCACTCGTTGGGGTTCTGCGTTTTTCCGTGAAGACATTTCATCAGAAGACTTCTGTCAGCCAGATCTCTGAAAATGGGCTTTATTTCTGCCATGATGGCTGATGGTAGACTGTGGTGGTGAATGTATTTCTCTCCTGTTGTTAGTCCCCTATTGTATTTACACCAGCTGTTTTCACCTTTGGGGCACAAACCATGTTGTGGATGCTCATCCGTGGATGCGGTGTGGAAATATAAAGCCCATATAGCTCTCCTCATTTCTTCAAGATTGCCTGTATTTTGCCTGATTGCAAGGCCATAGCAGTTCTGAATGTGGTCTATTATGGAATCAGTCAATCTTCCTCTGCCATCCAAGGTTTTCCCATCATCTAGTTTTTTCCCTTTCATAACTGATTTTAACCTTCTCAGCCTGGCACTCGTTCTCTTCTGCACATGTCCTATACATTCAAGTTTGCTTATATTTACACTGTTCCCATATGGTTTGCTTTTCAAAACTTCTTTGAATGCTTTAGAGTCACCATCTCCCAGATATTTGACATAGCGAACATTATACCACTGTGAAGAGCAATGAAAAATTTTCTTCACCCCAGCAACCTCCATGCCACCACTACTACCATAATAATTAGCAATACAGTCATCACTGTGTTCATTTTTCAGCCTGCCTGTGCACCTACAGTATTTAGACATTATTGCAACATCAATAACCTTACCAGTATCAACACTAGTTGCTGTTACAACACCATTGTTGGAGGTGTGGCCCCTTTTCTGCCACGTGCCATCAAACGCCACTGTGAGGTCACGACTGCCGTCATTTTCTTCCACTGCTTCTTCCACAGCAACCTGCATTGACTTCTGTGCTACATCTTCAACTGCAGATCCTAGTACATAATTGTAAGCTTCAATCTTTGAAGGTGCACTTGGAAGATTTAGAACACCACATAGCATATCACCAGCTGCTTTGCCCTTACCAATTGCTCGCAATCCATAAACTAACCTAATATTTACACTATAAAGTTCAGTTTTCTTGTATCCATTATTTACAGTTACTGAAACCGAACTTGGAAACTTACAGCTGTATTTACAAACACTGCATATTAAATTAAACTGGGCAGCCAGGCCAACATGGGATTCTACTTTCAGAGAAACGTTTCCATGACATTTTTTGCAGCACAAACTGTTTTCAAGAGCTTCACACAATATATTCGTATCAATGAGTTCAAAAACTTCATTCCCTCTATCAAGTAAATTATATTTCTCTTCCAAATCTCTTAGTTTTTTATGAGAAGCACTGTTTTCATTTGGTGTAAGTTCGTTCGGCAAATCAGTAATAAGTGGATTCACATTTTCCAACAGTGATGATGATGAACTGCTTTGCTTTGCTAATGAATCATTATTTCTTTTCTTTTGCAAGTTCACACGCTTTTTAAATACTTTTGCTTTAGCTCTAGGCATTTTCACTGCGAAAAATGAAGCACTAAATACGAAATAACTCAACAACAACTACTTTCTTATATCACACTGTTTACAAAACAGTCCCGCCACAAAGTCAAAGAGTAACTTGAGGAAACCAGAGAGAAACATTTTCGGGCAACTAGTGTATAAATAGTCGCTGGAAACCGGGATATTTGAATTCATGTCACTTTAAAGGTACTGCCAAAAAGTTCATGGTCAGCCACGAGAGACGTGTATAACTAAAGCGCAATACCCGATCTCACAAATATATAAAAATAAAATAGTTATAATTGTAGTAGAGCTATGTATGATACGTCATTTTAAAGAGGAAACATGGCAGAATATAATACGCCAATAAAAAAAAATTCGATTTTTTAACCCAAAATCCGATTCCGTATCCCCTTATTTCACTCTTTGTCATAAGAAACGTGAGTCACCGGCTCGAGATTTGCAAACAATACAGCGTCGCCATGATCCTGTCAATTACTTACTCTGACAAGGAGTGCAGATGGCCATCGGATTTTTGTATTTTTTGTTTTTATGGTACGTGAAGTACAGAAATCAAATATTAGTCCATCAAAATCAGTTCGATGCAGCTCTCAAAAATTATCGAAAAAACCTAAGGTGCATGTACCACAAACATTTTCCTAAAGAGTAAAATGCATTATGGATGAAAAAATAATTTCAAATGGTTCAAAAGGCTCTGGGCACTATGCGACTTAACTTCTGAGGTCATCAGTCGCCTAGAACTTAGAACTAATTAAACCTAACTAACCTAAGGACATCACACACATCCATGCCCGAGGCAGGATTCGAACCTGCGACCGTAGCGGTCACGCGGTTCCCGACTGAAGCGCCTTTAACCGCACGGCCACACCCGCCGGCAAAAAATAATTTCGTTTTTATTTATATACCGTACGGGCTGTGGAGCGAGGCCTGAGAGTCAAAGGGCAGATTAAACTTTCAAACATTTATTAAGCCTAAACAATAATTACTCTTATCTAAATTTTTACGTCCTAGCAGACGAATTAAGAAGAAAGACATGAAATTAAAGTCATTACAATAACGATTACTTCCAAACCGCCGCATTTAAAAACATTCACAAGAACAAATTTACATGACAATAACCCAATGCAAAATTTCTAAATTCTTGCGACACTTTGATAAATGTAAACTTTTCTTTTTTGAATCACAGGCGAATCATTTCCACAAATTCCATTAGTAAGCCATAATTATTGACAATAAATTTTTAAGACACGACTTACGCATCTTGAACGCAAGTAAATGATCAAAGCTTTAGGTACAATCAAATGCAATGACAATGGTTTACACTATCCTAAAATACACGGCTCAGTCCAAGTACGGTAGTTTACTATGGCAGAAACACCGGTCAACACAATCAAGCAGCTCACACAATTCGTTCCCTCCCCTTAAAGGGGAGAGCGGGTTATCCTAGTGCTTGCATTGCACTTTGTATCTAGAGGTGGTTCTTTACAATTTTATTTATTTATTACAATTTTGATGTGCTTGCATGAAAGGTGCTTACGACGTTCTGAGTACACTTGGATTAATCATTAACAATCTATACATTTGGATAATTGCAATACATAGTTTTTCATATTCATATTAAATTACACAGTTTTTTCCATGGCTTAACTGATCATTTACAGTTTTCACATATTAAAGATGTAGGCTGCATTTTGTATAAAGAATTTGTACGCTTTTATGTTGGAGTTTAGTTGATGTGTACTGTAAACATAGAAGACAGGTTACATACTTTGGTAGTCGGTGTGTTTGGGGTCTTCTCGTTATTACGTTTTTCATGTCCGGTCTTTGCGTTAGTATTCGTTTTCCGTAGTTTGCGAGTAATTTTGTCAGTCTTGTCGTAAGTGTTTCAACATTCACTATTCCGTACACGTCGTTGCTACGCGTTATTGTCGAGAGTTTTGTGATGTTTTGGAGGAGTCGTCTTTCCATTCTGTACAGTCGCTCTGCTACTGTGTGTGGAATACCTCGCAGCGGGGCGCTGACATATTCCAGGACAGGTCTTCCAAATGTTTTGTACGTATGTATAGCAGTTTCCAAGCTGCAACCGTGGAGACGACCTTGTAATTGTTTTATTAGTCTATGGTGTTTCCTGGTCTTGTTAGGGAGGTAGTTTCGATGTGTGAGCCAGTTCACATGTTTGTCTAGGAACACGCCAAGGTAACTTGTCAGTGTTGGCAAGTATTGGTGGCGTGTTCCAGAAGGTTAGTTGCATGTCGTCGTCGACGTCGTCGTCCTGTTCTCGCTTTTTGGTCAGGTTTCTGTGTCTAAAGAGTAAAGTTTGTGTCTTTGCTGACTTTGGCCTGATCCTCCACTTATGCATCCAGTCTTCGAATCGTTTTAGTTCTCCAGTCCGCGTGTTGTTAACAGTCACCATTCCAAAGCCATACATTTAATGGGCATCCAATGTCCATCCAACACCTCGTAAGTCAGACATTTCTTTACACAATCTGAAAAGGCCAATAATTAACATTTCGAAAGTAAAGGGCTTACAACTAATAGTCATTGCGAGTCCCAAGTTACAAGATAATTAGAAAGTCAGAATTAACAAGGATTTCGCCATTCTCGATTTCATTTATCAGACTACTCATACGACGGTGTTCACGATCGGTTAACCACTCACACAACAATACTACCTTTACGTAAGGCCGTGCCGTACACACAGTATCTGCTAGCAGCATCCTTCACAAATTTCTGTGTCCTTATGCCAAAAAGTAGTACTAGTTTTCAGACTCACAACACTTTTCCCCCCCACACACAATAGCATTTGCCTTATCAGACCAACAAATGTAGGCAATACTGTGAAATTCAGAAAGACTAAGGCGATATAAGAACAATATTAGGTAGCACAGAATACAGTCAATTACTCGACAGCACCAAGTTCATAGGCGTTGTGATTCATAATGTGAATAATTTGTGCACTTCTAATCCACCATTAACTTAACCCTTTCAGACCCTAGGGCTAGAATTGTGTACATTAACTTTCACTGGGTCTTAGCTGCTACAGGAATATTTCCCTCGTTGGATACCTGAGGTACATTTGTGAATGATCAATCCTTTCATTATGCGCAAGCACTGCCAACCGTTGGGCACCACTATGAATAATCAGCAAGTCACTGTCCGTGACCAGAATGTACGGATGTGGTTGGTTTGCTATATTCCACTGTATAATTGAATACTGTTAACTTATTTTGCATGGGAGTTACTGAATGATCATTTTATTTATTAAAATAGATAATATTTCATAATTAGTTATTTTAGTCTATAAAATGAAACCAAGTGTGTAAAGTATATTTTGAAAATGGGTACATATTTCTGTATAAATTTTGCATCTAAAAGCATTAAAAAATCACCAAAGAGCATTACCACATAAAGAAAAATTTTCCTCCAGAAGAAAATTCAGGCCTGCAGGGGTTAAACCACACAGTGCTGGACTTTTATCAACACAGCACAAGTATTGTACGCGGGAGAGCTCTAGTTACTGTACCAAATCAATCCCTCGTTCGCTACGAATACAGTATCGTATTAACCGTCTAAGGAAGCTCAATATTCCTCACTCTTCTCCATTTCAATTCACAACCATTAGACACCTCCACATGCAGATTATGGCACCAATCCAGGTAAGCACTAATACAGCCAAAAATCCAAATCAGTGCTACTCGCCAGGCAATTACTTTAACAAGCCAGCAATACTCTGTGTTGCCCCACCGGGCTCTCTTGGTACCGTTATACTTTGCTAAACTCCACACACGTTCTCCTTGCTCTACTAAAACCCAGAAGAGGAAATTCTTCACATCGTTTGTCCCTAAGGATGGCAGTGTCACAAAACACAGTCGACAGCATCTTCGTATCCGGGAAAAGTACAGGGACGCTACTGGTAAATTAACGTTTTGCATCGTGACCTGAGACGTGCTCGTATAGCTCAACTGATGGATCCCTCCACGAGGGAGATCCAATCTGAAACTTTTCGTTCCTCGAGACATCCATTTCAGCTCACACTCCACTGCAGGGCGATAGTGCCTTTCTGGAACTCAACACATTATCTCTTAAAGGCGTACTACACGACAATAATTTAGTTTGCTGATGTCAGCAGCAATCCCGAAAGAGAGCGAGTGTTGCACGGTGACTGCGAAACGAAATTTTAGTACACTCTGGGATGCTACCTTCCACCGAGGAAACGAATTAGGAGTAAAAATGTGTCCTGTTGGAGATTCCGATTCTCAAAGAAAGTTCAGTCGCCGCATCTGAAAGTTCCCCGTGTGAACGCACTCTCATCACTTGCACTTAGAGGGAACAACAGACGAAGAAAGCGGGACAAGAGGCCGCAGACGGACTTGAGTGGACGCAAATGTAGTCAGAGGCGAGTGCGGCCCTGTCAACGCTCTATCAACATCTATTGAAAACGAACGCTGCAGCTATCACAACAAGATAGCTAGTGACGTTATTAACTCTCAGAAGAGACTTCCTGTTTGGTACATCACTGCACAACAGATAGAAGTAGTTTCACGCATAGTTGTTAACCGGTGACCGCTTATCTAGACTACTAAGGGATCTGTACAATAATCAAAGAGCAGAATGGTGTGATACATTTTATTTGCTATTTGAGACGGATACCCAATGCGAAAAATCTTTCACTCACTGAGTGATCCCAAACACAAAAGAAAAAAATTGAATACGCAAGCCAGTCCGGTTGCGGCACAAGTGGAAATCGAATTTAACGTCATTAGAAGAAAAAATACATTGTACTAGCACATTTAGCTTACTCTTGGGACTGAATTGGGGCCCGTACCTGTCTTTTCACGCTAGAATATTATTGGATTTAGAAAAGATCACACTGACTCGGTGGCTTTCCTCGCCAGACTCCTGTATCGACGACAAAATTCTCTGTGAATGGTAAGTGTGGAATAAGTTTAACTTCACTCTAATGTGCAGCAGAACAAGTGTAATTGGAGTCTAAAGTGCAGCGGAAGGGGGCAAGCATCGCCGTCAAGGTAGTAGGATACCGAACCTTCGTCTGTTGATAAGCCTGTCTCAGCATACGCTTAAAAATGTCCGTATTTATTTTAGGGACGATTCTCCTTTATAAATCCAATATAGGAAGTCCTTCATTTAAGGATACTGTGCTGTTCTGATGAAATTCAATTCTGGCTTCATTGGAAGCAATACACTCGGCTTCTCGTTACTAACGCTGAATGTATTTTAGAATAGTATTAGGTTTTAAAGCAGTTTACAACAGTAAAGTCCAAACATACACTTCTTTTTATACTGCTATGAATTTTTCAAACGTCAGTTCTGATGTGCCAGGTATTTATTTCCGCCTTTCGCAAGTAAAAGCGCTGTACACTGTCAATTTCAAGGTTGTCTTGACTCGTATGAGAGTCAATGTTTGTTGTCAGAGGAATCTCTATTTCCGCGATCTTTGTCAATCGCGCCAGAATAGGTGGCAAGAAAGTTATTATGTGTCGTCTAGTATGCGTAAAGAATACTAGACGACATTCAGTAACTTTTACTATCATGTGTTCTCTACTGGTCGAATTTACAAAAAAAAAAATCAATCCATTGCCCACACCATCAAACGGATTCATTAATAAATGAATGTGTTGAAAACAATGTATATAGTTTTTTCTAATTAGACTATGTATATACGAAAAAGCTCTAAATATATAGGCACATATATATATATATATATATATTATAGAATTGGGCAGGTTTCCGTGGCCAGTCAGTTCTTGCAAAAGTGTTCAAGGTATGGTACCCGGTCGGAATGTTATGAACTGTACTGGAGAAACCAACGTTTCGGCCACAATTGCAGTGGCCTCCTAACGGCATACTCAGAAAATTCTTTTAATTGGTTTGTGTATAACTCTCCATGTTTTATACCTCCTGATGTAGCCTTGTCAAGCACTAATTTTATTTTATTAGTTTCGTTTATTAATAGAAACTTATGTAGGCATGCTGTTCCTATTTTGTGTTAAAGTTTTTCCTGTCTAGTCCATCTTTATTTATTTACTGTTCAATTTTTTTACTTTTTCATTGCATTACCACCACACCGTCAAAGATGTTACTTACTGTATGTTTCTGCTTCAGTCTAGACGTGTTACTTCTCTTCCAATGTTGTTTGCAAACATTGTAACTTCTTTGGTGACAATACTCAGTAAATGTCTGAAGATGGCCTTGTAAGCCGAAAACCGGCTAACACAATAAAAGTAATATTGTAGAACAAAAGCAAACTGGTGCTTTTCATTTATTATACTCAAGTCAACATGTATGCATGTTGTTTGTAGCTTTGATTCGCAAATTGATTTTTTTTTATATTTGGGCTGTTCACAGAGACGTGTGTGTACGAAATTTTGAGGCTTTTGTGGCCACTTGTTGACTTATTTCCCGTTGGCTTCTGCCTCGGGATTTTCGGTTGACGTGTCGCTAGCATGTGTGTCTGTCATCGTCAAACTTTCACCCTCCCCTCCGACAACGCCAGCCACCCGCGCTAGAGCTCCGTCAGAAAAAAAATCCTTTGTTGGACGAAGATCTCGAGGCAGAAGACAACACGCAACACATCTTACAAATGTGTTGTTTTTGCGGGAAAGTCTTATAAGCAGCATTTTTTAAAAAAAATGGCTCTGAGCACTATGGGACTTAACATCTGAGGTCATCAGTCCCCTAGAACTTAGAACTACTTAAACCTAACTAACCTAAGGACATCGCACACATCCATGCCCGAGGCAGGATTCGAACCTGCGACGTGGCGGTCGCGCGGTTCCACACTGTAGCGCCTAGAACCGCTCGGCCACACCGGCCGGCAGCATTTTTATTGTTTATCAAGTTTGACTGCAATTCCCTATTACCGTAAGAAGTGAGACACAACAATTTACTTGTATCGAAATAGGGGTTAAGAGACACAAATGATTACACCGAGAAAAAGAAATACCGTTGCAAAATCCAGATGAAGATGAGCATTTAGGATTTTAGCCCTCGAAACGGTGGCACGAGAAAATAAAAATGGCTGAGTGTTTCCAGAATGAGATTTTCACTCTGCAGCGGAGTGTGCGCTGATATGAAACTTCCTGGCAGATTAAAACTATGTGCCGGGCCGAGACTCGAACTCGGGACCTTTGTCTTTCGCGGGCAAGTGCTCTACCGACTGAGCTACCCAAGCACAGCTCACAACCCGTCCTCAGCTTTACTTCCGCCAGTACCTCTTCTCCTACCTTCCAAACTTCCCAGCAGCTCTCCTGCGAACCTTGCAGAACTAGAGCACTTGACCGCGAAAGGCAAAGGTCCCGAGTTCGAGTCTCGATCCGGCACAAAGTTTTAATCTGCCAGGAAGTTTCATGGCTGAGAGTGATAATTGTTTTAATTTGTGTCCTAAACAATCGCAGTTTAGAAATCACAGTCCAACGTGGACACGGCAAAAGGTTAACGGTCTGCTCCGAGGATTCTTCACGGTTATACTGGTAGGAAGCTCTGGATGAATCGTACGCAAAGATCGTTTCCTGTTTTAGAAGGTTGTATATAATTTCCCACTTCCCACATTTGCTCGGAACACTTGAGCAGGGCTATTTTCCCTTCTAAACACACCACGGCACGTGGTTCGCTCGGTGGCTGCAGGGGACGATCAGTTAAGAGCGACTCTTTATGCTTTTGCAAGTAGTGCAAGAAATGCAAAGTAGGGCTCGGAAGCGGCGTTCGGCGCGGCGGGGTGATCCCAGCGCCGAGAAAAAGCCGGCGCCTCGATCTGTTCATCTCTAGAAATAGTCCGCGGTCGGCCGCCGCCGCCACGGCAGACTTGCCGGGCCGTGTCTGGCTGGCTGCAGGAGCCAGCGCGCTCACCTGGACCCCACGGCGAGCGCCGGTCGCCGCCACGCGTAAACACGGCGACATCGCGTTGCGCCGTAAACAAGAGAGCGGCGCTCGGCGCTAGCTGACACCGGAGGCCGGCAGGCGCGCAAAAAGGCCGTCGTAAACAGCGATACTTCCTGTCTGCTGGAGGGGCTGCGCGCGGGCCGCGAGCTCCACGGCGACGTTAACATGGTTCACATTGACTAGCCTGACATGTACCGCGTGATCAAAAAGTCAGTATAAATTTGAAAACTGAATAAATCACGGAATAATATAGATAGAGAGGTACAAATTGACACACATGCTTGGAATGACATGGGGGTTTATTAGAAGCAAAAAAATACAAACGTTCAAAAAATGTCCGACAGATGACGCTTCATCTGATCAGAATAGCAATAATTGGCATAACAAAGTAAGACAAAGCAAAGATGACGTTCTTTACATGAAATACTCAATATGTCCACCACCATTCCTCAACAATAGCTGTAGTCGAGGAATAATGTGGTGATCAGCACTGTAAAGCATGTCCGGAGTTATGGTGAGGCACTGACGTCGGATGTTGTCTTTCAGCATCCCTAGAGATGTCGGTCGATCACGATACACTTGCGACTTCAGGTAACCCCAAAGCCAATAATCGCACAGACTGACGTCTGGAGACGTGGGAGGCCAAGCATGACAAAAGTGGCGGATGAGCACACGATCATCAAAAATGGTTCAAATGGCTCTGAGCACTATGGGACTCAACTGCTGAGGTCATTAGTCCCCTAGAACTTAGAACTAGTTAAACCTAACTAACCTAAGGACATCACAAATATCCATGCCCGAGGCAGGATACGAACCTGCGACCGTAGCGGTCTTGCGGTTCCAGACTGCAGCGCCTTTAACCGCACGGCCACTACGGCCGGCACACGATCATCACCAAACGACGCGCGCAAGAGATCTTTCACGCGTCTAGCAATACTTTTTTTTGGTTCTAATAAAACACCATGTCATTCCAAGCATGTGTGTCAATTTTTACCTATCTACATTATTCCGTGGTTTATTAAGTTTTCAAATTTATACTGACTTTTTGATCACCCGGTACATTACGAGGGTCACTCCAAAAGAAATGCACACTATTTTTGTAAAAATACAGTTTTAATTCTGCGTGTGTGACTGTTTTACAGTGTGTAGATACATCCTTCCCGCTAGTTTTCAGACTTATTTCAACCTGTTCCCGTGGGTGGCGCCGTCACAGCATGTCTTCAAGATGGCTGCTACCCTTGACGTTCGTCAGAAGAAACGTGCTGGCACAGAATTCCTGTGCTGTGAAAACGAGACAGTGGGAAACATCCACAAGAGGTTGAAAAAGGTGTATGGAGATGCTGCTGTTGATCGCAGTACAGTTAGTCGGTGGGCAAGCAGGTTACGTGACGAAAGCGGGCACGGCAATATTGAGGATTGTCCTCGCAGCAGCAGGCCTCGTACTGCACACACTCCAGACAATGTGCAGTGTGTTAACGGTTTGGTGACTGCTGACAGACGCATCACAGTGAACGAATTGTCACGCTACGTTGGGACAGGGAAGTGTTTGCAGATTACTGAACGTGTTGGCGTTAAAAAAGGTTTGTGCCAGGTGGGTTCCCAGGATGCTGACAGTGGCTCACAAAGAAACAAGAAAAACGGTATGCAGCGAACTTTTGGAACAGTACGAGAATGGTGGAGATGAATTTCTTGGAAGAATTGTGACAGGTGATGAAACATGGCTCCATCATTTTTCACAAGAGACGAAGAGGCAATCAATGGAGTGGCATCATGCAAATTCACCCAAGAAAAAAAATTCAAAACCACACCTTCTACTGGAAAAGTAATGGCTACGGTTTTTTTCGATTCCGAAGGACTCTTGCTTGTGGACATCATGACTAGTGGAACCACCATTAATTCTGATACATATGTGACGACAATGAAGAAATTCAAGCTCGACTGAGTCGTGTTCGGCCACAGCGGCAAAAGCAGGAGGTTCTGCTGTTGCACGACAATGCACGGCCACATGTCAGTCAAAAAACCATGGAGGCGATCACAAAACTCGGATGGACAACACTGAAACATCCGCCTTACGGTCCTGACCTGGCTCCATGTGACTATCATCTCTTTGGGAAACAAAGACACTCTTCGTGGAACAAGGTTTGACGATGATGACTCCCTTGTGCAGGCTGCCAAACAGTGGCTCCAACCGGTTGGTCCAGAATTTTACCGTGCTGGTATACAGGCGCTGGTTCCAAGATGGCCTAAGGCATTTGAGAGGGATGGAAATTATGTGGAGAAATGAAATTATTGTTCCTAAAGGACGTATCTACACACTGTAAAACTTTCAAACATGTAGAATAAAAGATGGATTTTTTTAAAAAAATAGTGTGCATTTCTTTTGGAGTGCCCCTCGTATAAACACCAAATTCTAACGAGCGGAGGCCACGAGGTTTGTTGTATGGAGGACGCGAATCGAGCGAAAAGACTACAGAAAGAGAAGCACACTTGCTGATGTCTCTGAAATAAGTGCGTCCTTTGTATTAAGTTTAGTTTGGCACAGCATGTAATGAATGATTTCGTCGCCAAATGCCGCCCAATATGAAAATAGCCAACATAGGCCGAAAGCTGCTACGATTGTGTGTGAAGTAAACAGTTCACCGTGTATGTCTGTTGCACCTCTCTCTGTCCAGTCTCCTTTCAGCGATCATCTCCGCATTTTGTCCTCATCGCAGATAATCACCTTGTATGCAAGGACGCCACAGCACTTACATAACAAATATGTGGGCTTTCGATGTAATTCGCATTAAAATCCTTCAGGGTGTACTGCCGCACTGTCTTGTAAAATATTTAAAATACTAAAATATCAGATTTTTTCGGTCGTTGGGCTGTAAGTGCATTGGAACCGATAAATGTTGTCAAAATAAAAATGATTCAAAGTAAACTTCGTACGAAATGATAATTTTGTCAGTAGTAGCCGAAATAAATGTTCTTTGAGTTGCATGGGTGTAACTCAGTCAACATAATCAACATTGTCCAGAACTTATCATTTCGATGCTTCACTGCAGATGAGTCCTCCTGTAAGGTTCTTACGTGAACAGGGCCAGAGAACACCATGGTTCTCAAAAGATGCGAAAAGTCAATAGTCTTCCTAACAACTTATGTATTGTTGCGTATAGTAAATTCGGTAATTCTAATTACATAAGTTGTTGATGATTACAAAAAAATGTTATCATCCGATGGTTAAATCTTAAATACCTCGAATAACATACCAAGACAATTATAGATGTCTTGTTCTCACGGAAAAGTGAAATGACACCAATAACCAATGTTGATCACATTTCCGTTAATTACAATGAAACTACGTTTTCCAGAAGATTCCCACCATGTTTCCCGTTTCAAATAAGATTACATTATTTTTTAGTGTGAACAGATTTTCAATATATAATACACCAACCCAAAAAAACACTTTGTTTACATTGGTAATCTGGTTTCGTTTTATGAATTACAATAAATACAAGATAATTAGATGATGTTATTTAGCCAATAGCATAGTAAGCTGACAGTAAAATAAATAGTGTTGTTACAGGTTTTAAACATTATATGACGGTATATTTGGTATCTCTTCCGTTCCTCGATTGATCGTAAATGAAAAGCCCTAGCAATTAAACGAATTGACAGCACATGTTCCTACCAATGGATGGGAATAATATTAGTAACTACTTAGGCATGCGGATGATGCTCAAAAGGCAAAATTACCTATATGGGTCCTATCTAATGGCGTAACAATCATGCAATCCAAATTCGCTTCGAAATGTGTGACAACTACGTTTCACAGTGTCGTAGAGGCTTTTGTCAAGGCCTAGAGTCAACACAGCCAAAACGTCGGATATTCTAGTATTTTCATAATTTTGTAAGACGACTTGGCAATAGACCCAAAAAGGCACTTACAAGGGGAGGCCACGAAGTTAGGACCGCGCATTTATTTCATACTTTGTACACCATTAGAAGTCACTGTGGTCAAGTTTCAAGCAGTCACTGAGCTGTGATTTCTCATGCAGCGAAGGCGAGCGTAGACGGCTGAGGCTACTCACGCGGCTACAATACCCACCTGATCGACGGCTGTTTTCCGTAAGAAGCAGCCTGAAGCTGTACATCACCTGCAGCGATTACGATCTTACAACGAAATAATGGAATGAATAATGAATGTCATGTCTTTAGAAAGTGTAGTTCAGTCTGCTGTTGGCCACTCTCGAACGACTTTCACTTTAATGGTATGAGTTGTAACATTTTTAACGTCATCAAGCTCTGTAATATCGTTGGTGTCACTAAACCATGTTAAAAAAAGTTAGCGTTTACGCTTTGCAAGAGGGTCGTGGAAAAGACTGTTCGAATACGTGTAACGCTTTCTTTTTGATCTATATTTTTTTGATCATTGGTCACATTATTTAATTTAGATGGCATCTGAGAAGTAGTACAACGAAAAAAAAAAAACACATGCATTTTCATGAAGTTGTAGTGAATTTCGTGTGTTATTAGACTATTTACTATTTTTAATTAAATTTTCACGGTCGAGGGATGGCCTTTGAACACCCGAGTTAAACCTCGAAAAATAATGATGCGAATGACGTTATTCACAATCAGCAATATAGTAAGTCAAAATGTGCCAGACTACAAGAGTAATGTATAATTATTCGGTGGATGTGCTCTCGACATCACACGTTGCAGGATGGTCTGTCACACAGACATGGAAAACATAAATTGAAACCGCATCTACTACATCGAATGAATGCAGTTTTGAAGATATCTCTTTCTAAACCATGCATAACGCAACATTTTGGCGAATTGGTGATGTACGATGCAGTGGATTTTAACAGCGTCTTCACGAGAAGCGATTTCCTGTTCGTTGTCAATCAGAACGGAACAGCTCTGAAGGCGCTTGATAAAGTTTTTTACTTGCAGATAGAAGTAAACGTCGCATCGGAGTATATTTTGGGGGTATGACTAAGTGTGCAAGTTGGAAGACCCGCAACATCGGTACAGATGTCATCGTATAAATCAGGACTCGTTTGACACCCCCCCCCCCCCAATAATCTATTATGTGGAGGAATGATTCCTTTCCCACGTAAGGAAGCATGGCGCTGGTGAAAAAGGCACTGTAGACCTGTGTTGTAAGTTTCCCAGACATCGAACAAGTTACAACGACATTCGGGAAGTCTGTCGTAAATTTCTCAACAGTTTGTTGAACTTTTGGTCCATACTTTCCCGTGATCTCTTGAAGGGAACATAAAAACACTTGAGATAATAATTGACCAATCATCGTTATCGCGTGTTGCGCTATGTATGCTCATATCGCGCCTTTTAACAAACAATTTTTGAATTTCTTTCCGCGAGAGTTCTGTCGTATGTTGACTGGTACTGGCAACCCGTCTGGTGTATATTAATTACAAATCTTTAGTCGAAATTAGGGATAGGTGCCTTCGTCTGCAGTTGAAGCTTTCTTGCGGCTTCCAGTGTTTCTTCCCAGGACAGATTATCTGTTACATATGTCGTGATGTTCCTCTGCTGAATTCTGCGCCGTTGTTTGAATGTTTTTAGCCCACGAAAGTGATGCTTTGGAAATGAAATTCTCGGGTTGAAACTGACCTCACTGCTGTAAAATCCTTGTTTTTGCCTGAAACGTAAAATCAAAATTGCATATCACTGTCATAATCTGTTGCTAAAATACGGTCGTTGAAGAAAAAAATGATGAAAAGCTGACAAGAATGTAACTTACTTACTCCACGAATCGGTCATTGCTCCACGAATCAAGTAATAAATATTTATCGATCCTTGATCCTCTACTTTTTGTTCTTCCCATCTCTTCAAATGGTCCTTTCTTTTTAAATTTCGAGATGCTTTTCTCTGGAGAGTTTGTAGATTCCACGTCGGGTGTTCCTTTGCCACTGTTACTACTTTTATTTTCGTCTTCTACGAAATGTATTTTATGTTCGTCTACTTTTCCGCTGCTTCAAAATCCTCATAGTCGGAAATATCGGCAACATCACGAAATAGACCCTCTTCGTCTACTTTATCGGAATGAATGAGTTCCTCGTCTATAGTGTTTTTTCTCCTAACATTTTCGACAATAGAATGATAAAGTATTTCTCCAATCGCCGTTGCATCTGCATAAATCGTCGGCGATTGCTCTGTATCAATAAGGTTTGTTTCTTGAAGAAGACTCCGAGTACACGAACACAGTACACGAACGCATCTTTTAATAGACGTTTTGTAACTGCATTATGCATTTAATCGTCGTGACATACATTATCTGCAGTAGTCGAAGATCAGGGAGGCACCTTCATTTTTGTAGTACAAGTGTAAGTTCTGTAATATTCAACTAATTTGCACCTACCATATTCGTTCTTGCTACATTAGCAACGTCTTAACGCTACGCAGGTTAAGTGCCAAATGGGGCCTGCCTCTGTGTCCGCAGCTCGAAGCGTCGAGGTGCAAAGTAGTTCTGGGTACCTTACCAGAACGCATGTATAAGGGATTTCGGAGATCACGACAGACACGCATTTTCAGGAAAACTCTATGCGTTTCTTCGTTTACTTGTCGATAGGTAGTAAGTAGTCAAATAACATGAAATTCACTAAAACCTCAGGGAGACACACGTGGTATTTTAAGTTATATTACCTCTCAAGTGCCATATAAATTGAATAATGTGACCAGTGATGAAAAACATATAGATTAAAAATGAAGTCACAGCGGTAGTCGAATCGTCGTCACATTGCACACGTTCGTCTTATGAAGTTCGAACGCTGATCACTTTACCACTATGAACTCTAACGTCCGGCACCTACGCACAGATACATAAACCAAAACGCGTAGAACTTCTCTCGCGGTTTTCTGGCAATTGCCAGAGTTGTGCACCTTACTACGTGCACAGTACGTTGTTTTAATAGCCTACTAAAGTTTGAAGTAAATATGTGATCCCAACGACGTGGCCTCCCCTTGTAAATGCCTCTGTGGGTCTATTGCCGCGTCGCCTTATAAAATGTAAAAAATACTAGAACATCCGGTCTTTTCGGCTGTGTTGCCTCAATGCCCTGAGAAATGCCCCTACAATGTAATGGAACGTAACAGCTCTTTTTTCATACATTTCGAAGCGATCTGGATTACATGATTAACTGTTACACCGTTAGGTAGAACCCATATACGACATTTCTTTAATGAGCTCCGTGGTGTTATTTTCAACAGCTACAAGTCAGAGTACTCACTAATATTACTTCCAGCCATTGGTAGGAATACGTGTTGTCAATTCGTTTAATTGCTAGGGCTTTTCACTTATGAACAGTCGAGTAACAACACAAACCAAATACTGTAATATTACGTCTGAAACCTGTAACAACTCTATTTATCAAACTGTCAGCTTACTATGCAATTGGCTAAATAAATCGAATTACCTTGCATTTATTGTAATTCATAAAACGAAACCACCAATGTAAACAAAATGTTTATTTGGGCTGGTGTATTATATATTGAAATTCTGTTCACACCAAAAAATAATGAAACCTTTTTGAAACAGGAAACATGGCTGGAATCTTCTGGATAACGTAGTTTTATTGTAATTATCAGAAATGTGATCGTGTCATTTCACTTATTTTCCCATGAGAACAAGAGACCTATAATTGTCTTGGTATGTTATTCGAGGTATTTAAGTTTTAACCATCGGATGATAACATTTTTTGTAATTATCAACAACTTACGTAATTTTACTTGGCGAATTTACTATATGCAACAACACATAAAGTGTTAGGAAGACTATATGAGACCCGTAACAGTCTGGAGGCCCAGTACAATGTACGATCTTTAGTAGCACTGAGTGACGTAATGAACTGTTTACGGGAAACATTAATTGACTTTTCACGTCTTTTGAGAACCATGGTGTTCTCTGGCGCTGTTCGCTTAAGAAACTTACAGGAGGGGTCATCCGCAGTGAAGCATCGAAATGAAGTTCTGGACAATGTTGATTATGTTAACTGAGTTACACTCATCCAACTCAAATAACATTTATTTCAGCTACTACTGGCAAAATTAATATTTCGTACGGAAGTTTACTTTGAATTTGCACAATGCGTGTTTCGCTTTCTCTATTTCGCTAGACGCACATCCTCTATACAACAAACTTTTTCATTTAAAAACCACAGAAGATCCATTTAAAAATTTGCCGGTAGATAGTAAGTCATTCCTCATGTTGCTTGGAATCTTTTTCGGCGTCGCGTGGTTTTCCACCACACAAGCTTCAATAGCTACGAGTCTTTCACGAGGATGATAAGAAAGAAAACACTTTCGAAGTTTTGTGAATTCATTCTATACGTGGAAATTTCATGTATAATGTTCAGTGATGAGGCTACATTCCATTTAAGCGGAAAAGTGAACCAAGACAGTCTAAGAATGGCCACATAGTCGAGCTCGAGAGAGGTTCTCCAAAGCTTCATGTGTTTTGCGAGTATCCCGAAAACAGACTTACAGGCCGTTTCAAATTTCATTTTCCAAAAGGGTGTGTGTGTGTGTGTGTGTGTGTGTGTGTGTCGCGCGCGCGTCCGCACTGAATGCCCTAGTGAAGTTCCCAAGTGTGCTGGCCGTAGTCCAACGAAGTCATTCCTAGCGTTCCTGAGTCCCTCAAACACCAGCAGACTGTTAGTGTCCGACAAAAGCTGCGCCGCACGGATCCTTGTTCAAGGCAATGGGCCACATTCATCAGAAGTTTGAAGCACTCGGAAATCTTACGCTATAGCATCGGCAGGATGCAATGCAACACCGACCAAGCGAGAAGAGGGAAGGCAAACAAACCGTCACGATTCTGCCACAGATTCTGAACACACTTATATCGTCCACATTTTTACGTAAAATAATGCGTTTAGTCACACGAAGGAAATATGGGATTTCTCAAGCTTGGAAAGACCGTAGTTGCTGTTTACTAATCTCTAGTAAATTCGAAGTTCACGTAATTAATTTGGCCCGCCGACAGGTGTGTGTGTGTGTGTGTGTGTGTGTGTGTGAGAGAGAGAGAGAGAGACAGAGACAGAGACAGAGACAGAGAGAGAGAGAGAGAGAGAGAGAGATATTTTTAGATACAAAAACTAACAGAAACAAATGAACGCCGGGTAAGAAGTACATTCTCTCTCTATTCAAGACGATCTCTCAAAGACAAACGTCGGTTTCGAAGTAAAATGTTCAATCTTGTTGATTCCTCGTTGACTGCTCCCTTCGAATACACAAATAAGAGCCCGTAATCCCACAAGAACACAATACGATATTCATGTAACGTGAGAAGGTCTCGATTTATGTAGTTTGGAAAGACACGACATGAGTAATATGAGTTTCTATTAACCATCACAAATCCACAATGTTCAATTACACGTCTCAAGAAAATGCGTATACTAAATCTGAACGAAATTGGGTGCCAGACATTACATTCGAAAAATAAAGCAAAGCTGAATGCTAAACATGACGGCTTGAAACCGCCACTTCCATGGAATATAAATACCTTATCTCACTGAACTCTTGCCTAGAGAGCAAACACGCCAACATACTTACTACATACTATCCACAGCGCAGTCATCGGAGAATTCCCCATCTTGTTCATTTCCGTGCAGTGAACACCCTTTGGAAAAGTTCGTTTGCAGGTGTTACGAGGTCTTCCTCCACTTCCGAATCCATTGAACTACTACAGCGTGTTTGTTGCACATTAAGCTAACAGAATATCATAAGATTAAATTTTAGCGCGAGAATTTGTGACCATAAAAAATTCTTTATTGAACAGCCCTCGTATATTCAAAATATTTCATTTTACTTAGTCAAAATGCTTATATCAACACGCTCATCACTATAAGTGAGTTCTGACAACATGCTACTGCTAAATGACTACGTATTTCTGCTCCACTGGGGTACAACGGATTGAGCACAATACGGATGACTGACGACGCATACAGAGCGAGTGGCGGAATGCCAAATATTCTAGAGTCGCGAGCCAGCGTGCGTAAGCGTACGTATACTGGTTACGACTGAGTCAAAAGATTATCTGCTGTTAGCGACAACTTCAAGGGAATCTTAAATCACATAATGTGGACGAATGTTACTCGCTAAAAGGAATGAGGCAATGTCACGCGGAAAATCACTAATTTACTGCAAGCATCTAGGCGACTGAAACTTACTCGCCCATATAGTACTTTCAAGGACAGCCTGGCTCCCGGACCATAGCGTACTGTTTGCTTTTGCCAAACTGCGCAACTACACTCCTGGAAATTGAAATAAGAACACCGTGAATTCATTGTCCCAGGAAGGGGAAACTTTATTGACACATTCCTGGGGTCAGATACATCACATGATCACACTGACAGAACCACAGGCACATAGACACAGGCAACAGAGCATGCACAATGTCGGCACTAGTACAGTGTATATCCACCTTTCGCAGCAATGCAGGCTGCTATTCTCCCATGGAGACGATCGTAGAGATGCTGGATGTAGTCCTGTGGAACGGCTTGCCATGCCATTTCCACCTGGCGCCTCAGTTGGACCAGCGTTCGTGCTGGACGTGCAGACCGCGTGAGACGCTTCATCCAGTCCCAAACATGCTCAATGGGGGACAGATCTGGAGATCTTGCTGGCCAGGGTAGTTGACTTACACCTTCTAGAGCACGTTGGGTGGCACGGGATACATGCGGACGTGCATTGTCCTGTTGGAACAGCAAGTTCCCTTGCCGGTCTAGGAATGGTAGAACGATGGGTTCGATGACGGTTTGGATGTACCGTGCACTATTCAGTGTCCCCTCGACGATCACCAGTGGTGTACGGCCAGTGTAGGAGATCGCTCCCCACACCATGATGCCGGGTGTTGGCCCTGTGTGCCTCGGTCGTATGCAGTCCTGATTGTGGCGCTCACCTGCACGGCGCCAAACACGCATACGACCATCATTGGCACCAAGGCAGAAGCGACTCTCATCGCTGAAGACGACACGTCTTCATTCGTCCCTCCATTCACGCCTGTCGCGACACCACTGGAGGCGGGCTGCACGATGTTGGGGCGTGAGCGGAAGACGGCCTAACGGTGTGCGGGACCGTAGCCCAGCTTCATGGAGACGGTTGCGAATGGTCCTCGCCGATACCCCAGGAGCAACAGTGTCCCTAATTTGCTGGGAAGTGGCGGTGCGGTCCCCTACGGCACTGCGTAGGATCCTACGGTCTTGGCGTGCATCCGTGCGTCGCTGCGGTCCGGTCCCAGGTCGACGGGCACGTGCACCTTCCGCCGACCACTGGCGACAACATCGATGTACTGTGTAGACCTCACGCCCCACGTGTTGAGCAATTCGGCGGTACGTCCACCCGGCCTCCCGCATGCCCACTATACGCCCTCGCTCAAAGTCCGTCAACTGCACATACGGTTCACGTCCACGCTGTCGCGGCATGCTACCAGTGTTAAAGACTGCGATGGAGCTCCGTATGCCACGGCAAACTGGCTGACACTGACGGCGGCGGTGCACAAATGCTGCGCAGCTAGCGCCATTCGACGGCCAACACCGCGGTTCCTGGTGTGTCCGCTGTGCCGTGCGCGTGATCATTGCTTGTACAGCCCTCTCGCGGTGTCCGGAGCAAGTATGGTGGGTCTGACACACCGGTGTCAATGTGTTCTTTTTTCCATTTCCAGGAGTGTAGTTGCTAGTGGAAACACTCTGAGCAGTGACACCCATTGTGGCTGTAATGTGAGTGTAGGTGCCCTCCGTGATAACAGCTGCTTGCCTAAGTAGTAACAGTTAGAACATAAACAGCTCCGAGACTTCTCCAATCTATGCCACAAGGAACTTCCAAATGACGCAAAAATACAAAATTTTTGACATAGTAGTGATCAATTACACTAGAGTTAACAGTATTCTTGCTAACAACAAATTTATTATCCCTGTCTACGAATGTGAACAGACTGCAGAATTCAATGAAACCCGAATATTTCGATGGACGCTACTAACCCTCCTGTCGCTAGACTTGCCTGCTGAAAGTTCTGTGGCAAATACACAGTGTTAAGAGAAATGTTGTTGCTTCGGTCATCCATGCTATGTCGGTTTGATGAGAGTCTCCATTCCTGTCAGTCTGCTTTCCCATTCATTTCAGCTTAACTGCCGAGTCTCACATCATTTAAAATCTTACTTATACACTCATATCTAAGTCTGCTCCTACGATTCATTCCTTCCACTATAGGTTTACACAACGACTGATGTTACACTTGACTAACCATCCTGTTTTTTCGATTCATTAAAAGGTAAAGCTGTCTCCATCCCGAAGATTGGTTCGAACACAACAGCTCTTTACTGGGCATGGTCACTGATTTCGTCCGACGTTTGAACGGAGCCAGTTATGAGGGGACCTACAGTTCAATGTGGATTCCGAACCACGGCGTAATTCTGCATTCTTCACATTAACAAACATACCTAGAGGTGAAAGAAGTGGTAGGTGATAGACAAAATGCGTAGGCATGGCCGGGGATCGAACCCCAAACATAGTCTTAAAATTATCCACTGATTCAATATCTTCTTTGTTAGAATTCTTTTCCCTCTTTGACACGTTGCCGAACTTCACTCTTTAATCCATCAATCAGACCTTCTTCAAGTGTCTCCTGTATCACCACCATTCTGAGTTCCGTAATTATTTCATTTCTCTCAGCGTGTATTTGTTTTAAGATTGCAGTCTGGTTGATTTTTTTAAATCACAACTTTCGCCATCGCCTGCACTGTATATTTATAATTTCCGCAATGGCAATTTCGACTTTTCGGTCATTTCAAGTAGTTAAGCTGCAATAAATAATGAACACTAAAGTTAGACGTTTCACAGGCATAAAGCATTTATCGTTCACAGTACTTCCATGAATAATCTGGACTGACAGCTGGCAAAAATTATGCACGTGCTGAAAAGATAGCAGATGGCAACATTAGTAAAAAAGTAAAAAGCATGTGTTGTCCACGTTTCGCACGCACAAAAAACCGCGCTCCAAACACAGCTTTACGACTATATTTTTCTGGTCTTAGTGTTTGTATTTGTTGGATGTTATAAACTGTGTGTTTTTGTAGAAAGCCCATTTTATTTTGCAATACTTGCAACTACGTATTTTCTTCCATCTTCCTTCTTTATCCGCTCTAGTTTCCGAGATGGCAAAATCCTTCCATCTGATTAAGATGAGTCCAGGTTTGACATTCAGTCAACCAGTATGTCCACCTCTCTACTTATGTGCATTCTATAGTAATTAGCTAGGATGCCTTCCATTTCATTAAGCAACCGACTCAGTTCCTGTTTACTTTCGGCGGCTGCGCTGCGCCAATAAATTCTAACCAAACAGGACCTTTAGTGATCGCTTCTAAATGAAATTATTACACTGATTCAAAGACAGTGGAATAACGCGTAAAGTGGAAAGAATTGCTTTGTACTGAATTAAAGTGCAAAATAAAGGAGGGTATCTCTGGGCATCTGAACAGAAATGAAATTATTGGAAACTTTTGACATGTAATTTTACAAGAGATTGTTGTAGTGGATTGATCAAGTAAGGAATTAATCAACCAGCAACGAGCCAACAAGAAAATGCATAATAAACATAACGAACGAAAGAGAAAATTGCTGGACACATTACGAAAGGAATGGTTGCTGCAAAATGTAGCTGAAGGAATGGTCGAAGGAATTAATCACAAGGACGCGCCTAGATGTAAGCATGTAAGTCGGACGTCGGTGATGTAGCATACAACAGTTGTGTTGAAGACTGTCAGTGGCAAGTGATAGGAGTGGAGAGCTACATCATGATGGTAGTAACAACTCACAAATATCGATAAGACGACAATAATATAATTTTACCCTGATTCTTTGGAAGGAGCTTCTCTGGCTGTCAGCAATTTGCTGCTTCTTAATAGGCTTAAATAAATTTCACTAATTTGACACACCAATTAAGGAAGCTGTAATACCAACGATACGATACTTCGAACAAATATATAAAAGTGGCTACCACGTATAGTCCTGGAGGAGGTAGTATGCCCTTGCCCTTCTCCGACTCAAGAACAAACTCACCCAGCCAGACATAACAGACCGATAGTTCAACACGACGGCGATATTTTATAAATTACGCACACAGCATTATCACGCATAGTGCTCCAAAAACTTCTGGCGCAAAGAGAAGAGCCTCGAATCTTTGGATACGTAGTCTCAGGCTTGCCAACGGTTTCCAAGCCACAATGCCCACGATGTGACTGAATGTAAAATGGAACAAGAGGCGCTGTCAGCCAATGAAAGTGCGCAGCCATGAAACGAACGAGGGCGCCGAATAGTGTACGTACGCACACAGCTTTCTGCCGACCGTTGTTCGCGAAATGCCGCAGATGAGGCGGGACACGACCGCAGGCGGCCACCTCGCGAAATGCTGGCGTCAGCAAATACTGAACAGCGTCGCCACATTCTGAACAAGCATCGACGAGACGTACTTGGGCAGCGAAACGGCGAGACTTGCTGATACTCTTTACTGGGCAGAACCTACTCCGCAAGCTACGAGGGTGGTTTGACAAGTCTGGTGAAAAAGGAAGAAAAATGTTTGTTTTGTAAACGACTCACGTTACTTCTTGACGTGGACTCCCCTGAACGATATACACTTGGTCCAGCGATCATCCAGCTTTTTCATCCCAACGGAAAAATAGGTTCTGTCAAGCTATGCAAAATACTCGTTGACTGCAGCTGTCACTTCCTCATCTGATGAAAATTTATTCCCAGCAAGCCAAAGTTTCAAGTTAGGGAACAGGAAGAAAGTACTTCTATCTACATCTAAATGGATACTCTGCAAATCACATTTAAGTGCCTGGCAGAGGGTTTATCGAACCGCCTTCACAATTCTCTATTATTCCAATCTCGTACAGCGCGCGGAAAGAATGAACACCTATATCTTTCCGTACGAGCTCTGATTTCCCTTATTTTATCACCGTGATCGTCCCTCCCTATGTAGGACGGTGTCAACAAAATATTTTCGCATTCGGAGGAGAAAGTTGGTGATTGGAATTTCGTGAGAAGATTCCGTCGCAACGAAAAACGCCTTTCTTTTAATGATGTCCAGCCTAAATCCTGTATCATTTCTGTAACACTCTCTCCCATATTTCGCGATAATACAAAACGTGCTGCCTTTCCTTGAACTTTTTCGATGTACTCCGTTAGTCCTATCTGGCAAGGATCCCACACCGCGCAGCAGTACTCTAAAAGAGGACGGACAAGCGTAGTGTACGCAGACTCCTTAGTATGCCTGTTACATTTTCTAAGTGTCCTGCCAATAAAACGCAGTCTTTGGTCAGCCTTCCCCATAACATTTTCTGTGTTCCTTCCAATTTAAGTTGTTCGTAATTGTAATACCTAGGTATTTAGTTGAATTTACGGCTTTTAGATTAGACTGATTTATCGTGTAACCGAAGTTTAGCGAGTTTCTTTTAGCACTCATGTGGACGACCTCACATTTTTCTTTATTTAGGGTCAAACTGCCACTTTTCGCACCATTCAGATATCTTTTCTAAATCGTTTTGCATTTTGTTTTTATCTTCTGATGAATTTATTAGTCGATAAACGACAGCGTCATCTGCAAACAACCGAAGACGGCTACTCAGTTTGTCTCCCAAATCGTTTATACAGATAAGGAACAGCAACTTAGGGTTAAATCTGGCGAATTGGGTGGATGAGGAACCAATTCAGAGCCCAATTAATGCACTTTCGCTGATGTGTGGGATGGTGCATTATCCTGATAAAAGAGCGCTTTCTTACGCGCGCCAACCTTGGTCTTTTTTCGGCCAACGCAACTTCCGAACGATCCAGCAATGGAGCATAATAGGAGTCCGTTACAGTTCTGCCTTTTTCCAAGTAATCTACGAGGATTATTTCTTGGGAATCTCAAAAAGCTATGGCCATCACCTCTGACAACATAGTCTTTGGCTTCTTCGGTGCACATGCACCAGACTTTGTCCATTGTTTTAACTGCCGTTTTGACTTACTATGCGCGTCGCAAAACGAAAAAAAACGTAGTATCCTATGATTATAAGCGGCCAACGCATACAAATACATGGGGGTAACATTTTGTAAGGTTCAAGTCTTTTGAGCTGACGCCACTTCGGCGACTTGCGCGTCGATGAGGATGAAATGATGATAATGATGACGACACAAACACCCAGTCCCTGTGCGGAGAAAATCTCCAACCCAGCCGGGAATCGAACCCGCCCCCCCCCCCCCTCCCCACGGCATGACAAGCCGGCGCGCTGTCCCCTCAGCTACGGTGGCGGACAGACTGTAGGGATAAGAAATGGAATGATCACATAGGCTCAGTCATGGTAGACTTCGGTTTATTGGTAGAATACTGGGGAAGTGCAATCAGTCTACAAAGGAAATTGCTTACAAATAACTCGTGTGATTGGTTCTAGAATATTGCTCAAGTGTGTTGGACCCGTACCAAATGTGACTACAGGGGATATTGAACGTATACACAGAACGGCTGCACGAATGGTCACAAGTTGTTTGACCCGTGGGAGAGAGTTGCAGGGATGCTGCAGAATCTGAACTGGCAGACTGTTGAAGATAGACGTAAACTAACCCAAGAAAGTCTATTAACAAAGTTTCAAGAACCAGCTTTAACTGATGACGCTAGGAATATACTACGATCCCCTACGTACAGATCGTGAGGATAAGATTAATCACACCACGCACAAAGGTATTCAAACAATCATTCTTCCCACGCTCCATACGTGATGGAACGGGAAGAAACGGGAAGAAATCCTAATAACTGGTACAATGGGACGTACCCTGTACCATGCTTTCACAGGGGTTTGCAATGTATAGATGTAGATGATGTGTAATTATGGATCCAAGTTTCACCAACAGCCAGAAATCGGTACAAAAAGTCTTGTGGGATGCGATGAAATGTCGGCGGACGTTGTGTAGTTTGTTGTGCCGGATGCGTTTTCGGTCGACTGTGAGCAGTCGCGGCATCCACCGCGCGCACAGCTTCTTCATAGCCAATTATCCGTGCAGTATATTCATGCACCCGATCAGCTGGCACGCCTACAGTCTCAGAAATCTCACGAATTTTTATTTGGTGGTCTTACTTTACCGTATCACGGATTCTGTCAATGTTTGCCTTCGTGGTGACCTCAACTGTACGACCGGAGCGCGCTTCGTATTCGGTGCTTCTCCGACCATGTTTAAGTTCATTACTCCAAAAGTAAATGGTCCTCAATAATAGTGCTGCGTCCGTGCGAACTTCATTCAGTTCTGTTTTCATTTGTGCGGCAGTCTACCCCTTCAAATGAAAATGTTGCACGTGAGTAACGCTACCCAATTCAGACGGTTGTCAACAATGAACTGTGTGCTTTATATTGCTGAAATTCTTTATACGCTGCTTGGAATAAACAATCTCACCAGCCATTGCGGCCGTAACGAAAATGTCCCGTTCTTTCATAGAAATTTACCAGAGTTATCAAACCACCGTCGTGCTGTAGATTGCATGACGTAAGGTACATCATACGAATACTGTAGAATTTCTGTCTCAATTACGTTCCCCGAGCATTGCAGGTACACATTCGAATGGGCTATACCGAACTGTTCTGGTTTCTAGAAGTACTTATCTGAATTTATTCTCTGTCTACTGCCATGCCTCACCATAAGGATTCCAAACACTGCAACAAAAGAACTGTTCGCGATAGCCTCGTGTGTGCCATTTACTATATAGATACATTGCACTTTCTGGAAATCTTCGCAGCAAATCTATTTTGTACGTGATATGCTCTGAAGCTCGCAGAAATTGTATATAAGTAACATTCATAATTAGCTGTTAGACGTAATTTGGTAATAGTTTATTTTAGCGGGCTAGTTTCTTACGTTGCCCATCACTGGCGATATTTGTACTACAAAATACACATGTTTCTCATAAAATGTTATTGTACAGCAGTGTTTTATGCATGTGTGATTTTTCATATCATTACAATGTGACTTACCTTTATACGTATTATGGAGGAATAAAAAAGTAGACTTTTCTACTCAGAACGGAATAGCCTACATAAAAATATCAAATTTACAATCGAACACAACGGGATAGTAAAATAAATTTTCTTGATCTCTTTACCACAAGAAACGCACCAATGCACAAATAATACATCGACCGAAAACAGACAGTCACAGACGGATTCACTTATGCTGTTGTATGTCTTCATGTTGGGTTCGTATAACAGAGAATTGGCTGACAATTTTGTTACTTTATTTTATCCTTGATGATACATGGAAAAAGGCTGTTCCTCGCTTCAAAAAAACCTTAGGTTTATATGAATGAATTACGTACAAGGATAGTCACATTATTATGACATAAAAAACCGCATATGCATTAAACATCACTGAGTACATACAGTACAAGTAACATCGAGAGAAACAAGTGCCTTCTGTAATAAAGATACCGCCGATGATGGGCAACACCCGAAACTAGGCCGGTAAAATTAATTACTGCCAAGAAGCAGCATACGTCAAACATTAATATGACATATGACATCCGAAACTATGGCAGAAGTTCTAGAAGAACCAACAATTAGCTTAGGTCAAACAGTCAATCGTTAATGTGAGATATTTACAAAATCTAAGTCTGCCATTGTTTTTATGTGATCGTCTCACTTCATACAGCTTCTTGAAGTTACCTCTAAATACTCATACGATATGACGTGCTCAAGATGTTCACCACTGATCTTGTAGTCAGGTACTATCGATTTTTTTTCTTTATTACATGCTTTACCTCACATTTATACGCATTTAATGAGGACTGCCACTCATTAGAGCAAGTGGACAAACTGTACTTTCGTACCTCCTTGCGGTCGTTCGACGACAGTACTTCCCTGCGGACGAGTCCGTCCCGCACGTCGTGATTTTAAGCGCACACCCCCCAGGTACACGGCCACCTTGACACGGCGGTAAGACGAGAGACAGCGGTGCAATGTCGACGCCCACGCCGCCTGTTCACGGGACGCAACCCGAACTCGGCAGCGAGGCTGCGAGCATCCGAGCGGCACGTGCGAAATGGGTTACACCGGCTCGCGTTTCAGCCGTCAACCCAAACGCAAACAGGACGGCGGGAAGTCAGCAAGGAGGCTAGTTTCACTTAAGACGAGCACGCTATCTTGTTCATCTCGTCGGAAGCAAAATCATGCAGAAAACGATGAAAGTTAAGACACGGTCTAAAGCCCCACTGGTGATGATGTCTAAGGCTCTACATCTACAACCAAATGCACATTCCGAAGTGGATCAGATCCTCTATCAGTCATCCATTACACCGGAAATTATCTCTATTACTACATCCGGCACAGATTAAGTCACGTTGGTCGAAGAAACCCAAGCCCGTCTTACCAATATCATACGAGGTGTGTTCAAAAAATAAGGTGACTTTACATTTTTATGAAAAAATATTTATTTATTCAGCAACATTTATGCTGTCCCCTTCGAAGTCATCCCCCTCAGATGGAATACACTTATGCCAACGCTTTTTCCAATCCTTCTTCTTCTGCTTCTCAAAAGCACTTTTCGGTACAGCCTTGAGTACTTCCAGCGATGGCGGCCGGTGTGGCCGTGCGGCTCTAAGCGCTTCAGTTTGGAACCGCGTGACCGCTACGGTCGCAGGTTCGAATCCTGCCTCGGGCATGGATGTGTGTGATGTCCTTACGTTAGTTAGGTTTATGTAGTTCTAAGTTCTAGGGGTCTGATGACCTCGGAAGTTAAGTCCCATAGTGCTCAGAGCCATTTGTTGAAAAATGGTTCAAATGGCTCTGAGCACTATGGGACTTAACTGCTGTGGTCATCAGTCCCCTAGAACTTAGAACTACTTAAACCTAACTAACCTAAGGACATCACACACATCCATGCCCGAGGCAGGATTCGAAGCTGCGGTCGCGCGGTTCCAGACTGTATCAATCGTTGAAAATCTTCGTCCTTTCATATGTCGCTTCGATTTTGCGAACAGAAAAATGTCGCAGGGGGCCAAATCCGGTGAATATGGTGACTGAGGCATGATTGTCGTGTTGTTTTTGGCCAAAAAATCTCTCATAAGCAACGATGAATGAGCTGGTGCATTGTCGTGATGCAAAAGCCATGAATTGTTTTTCCACAATTCTGGACGTTTTTTGCGTATTGCTACTCGCAAACGGCGCATAGTCAAGGTAATACTCCTTATTGACCGTACGATCTTGAGGCAAAAATGCATGATGCACGACTCCACGATAATTGAAACAGTGGGCAAAACTTTGACATTTGATCGAACTTGGCATGTTTTTTTCGGTCTTGGGTGTCCGGGATGCTTCCATTGCGACGACTGGGCTTTGACTTCAATGTCGTAACAGTAAACCCATGTTTCGTCACCAGTTATGACCGTTTTGAGGAAATCAGGATCATCATTGACGTCATTCGAGAGATCCTGAGCGATGCCCATGCGACGGTTCTTCTGGTCAAAACTGAGAAGTTTTGGAACAAACTTCGCTGACACACGTTTCATGCCCAAAACATTCGAAAAAATTGCATGACACTAGCCGGCCGATATGCCAACATCCTCAACAACTTCTCTTACAGTAACTCGACGATTTTTCAAAACAATTTTCTTTACAGTTTCGACGTTATCATCTGTTGTTGTACTGGAGCGTCCAGAGCGAGGTTCGTCATTGGAAGAGCTTGTACCACTTGTAAACATTTTTTTTTTTCTTTTACTTAGAGCAGACCCACCACATGACACTGTCAATATTTCAAGTGTTTTACAGAATTTGATTCCATTTTTCACACAAAATTTCATGCAAATCCTTTGCTCCATTTTTTATAACAATCGAAAATAGCCGAGCACACTAAAACACGTCTGACTTTACTATCTATCAGAAAAAAAAACGAAGTTTGCTAGACGCTTGAAACTGTGAACATATGTTCGGGGACATGTGTACCGACATAACAAAATAAAGATCGATAATCGAATGCACATTGCCCGCGCAATTTGAAAAGTCACCTTACTTTTTGAACAGCTCTTGTACAGTATTGTGGAGATCATGGAACATCCTACAACACAACATTAACATCAGTTTCGCTGAGGACATGTGGTGTCAAGCAAACGCTCCCACCTCAAAAATTCACTGTCCTGTACATGATGGTCACATATCTAAAACATTCGTTATTTTTATTCAATTAGCTGATTTAAATGTAATTTTTTATTTCCTTTCCTTTGTCACATCACTTTAATCATAATATCAACTTCATATTTTGCTCTCATTTTTCTTCCTATCAGTCTTTTTCCATTTGAAATCTTTGTTCATGCGCTTTTCATTAATTTTATGTATTAATTTAGATTTCGTTTCTTTTTTCTTCCACATTATTGCGTTCATTATATTTCTCATTTTTTTTAAAAATTGAATTATACTTATACAACCTTCGTTCATTTAAATTTTCATCTGCGTTATTCTGTCCATAGTGCAATAGGTATTTAGATTAAAATTTCGAATAACTGAATATTATAACAGATAAATATAATTAAATTAATATTCACAAAAATTCCAATTTGAAAAAGAATGGTACAAAGAAAAAATTCAATTAATGAAAATAGTTCATACGGTGATTAAAATAATGTGACAACGGAACAGAAATAAAAAAATTACATTTAAACCATTTAAACGGATAAAAATAATGATCAAAGTCATTTGGGCAAAGATTTGAAAATAAGACAGTTTACTGCACCTAAAAGAAATCCGAATCCACCATCTCTTGTATGTGAAGCTATTATCCAATCCGTTACACCACGCAAACACTCTACTTCATACGACTTTTTTTTGACGTTATTGAGGTTCACGCAAAATTCCGCATTTCTTTTTTCATCAATTATTCGCAAACGAGGGATAACCAAGGTGAATGGCTGCACAATATGATACCTACATTTGTTTTAGAAATTCGATAACACCGCTGGGGCCTCTCCTTGTAAGAGCAGCTAATGATTATGTTCAGTGTCAATGGAACACCTTCAGAACTGTGGTTCCTTAGTTAGTTGGTTTAAAGGAGGGGGGAAGGGACCAAACTGCGACGTCATGTCCCTTGTTCTCAGTAACGTAATTACACAAGGGAAAGAAGAAAGGAGACGTACAGGACAACAACAGGAGAATGGAAGAACCAGAAGAACGACAGGAGGTCAACGAACACGACTATGGACAACACAGGATAAGACAACCACAGAGAGAAGCAAGAAACAGGTAGAAGGGATAAAAACAAGAGAGCAGGTGACCGTGGCTGGCCGACCACGAGAATAAAAGGGAAAAGCCAGCCACTCTGTGACACATTAAAACATCCAGCCTAAAAGCATTAGAGTGGAAAACATAAAGGGACAAAGGACATGCACGAAAGATTATATAGGAAGGACAGCTGCTGGGCATCGCACCGACACTGAGGTGGGTCATCACGGCGCAGGAAGTAGCCATGTGTCACCCAAGCGTGGCCAACGCGGAGCCGACAGAGAACCACAGAGTCCCTGCGAGAGGCCCGCGTGGAGGTGTTCCACATATTCGTAGTCTCCTTAATAGCACGCAGTTTGTTGTGCGTACTGAAGTTATGCCATTCCGTCTCCCAAAGCCGCAAAACCTTGCGGCGTAGTGCTGAAAGCAAGTCAGTTGCAGAGAAGCCGATCTCCATAACTCCATAAACGGTTTCCGCGTAGCCTGTTGGGTAGCCAGTCGGCAAGTTCGTTGCCTGGCGTTCCGACGTGACCTGGGATCCAGACAAAGACCACTGAACGACCGGACCGTTCCAGGGCATAAATGGGCTCCTGGATGGTCGCTCTCAAAGGATGACGAGGATAGCAATGGTTGAGAGCTTGTAGGCTGCTCCAGGAGTCAGTACACAGAGGAAACGACTCCGCAGGCATGAACGGATGTGCTGAATAGCAAGAGACAGAGCCACCAGCTCGGCAGTGGAAACACTGCAGCCGCCGAGCAAGGAATGCTGTTCAATATGTCCCCCATGGATATACGCAAAGCCGACGTGAGCATCAGCCATCGAGCCGTCGGTGTAAACCACTTCGTGGCCTCGATACTTGTCAAGAATCGAGAGGAAGTGGCAGCAGAGAGCCGCAGGGTTAACTGAGTCCTTAGGGCCATGTGAAAGGTCCAGAAGAAGCTGCGGCCTAGGTGTATACCATGGAGGTGTACGTAAATGTACCTCAAGTATATGTGGTAAAGGCAAGGACTCCAACTCAGAAAGAAGGTATCGGACATGAACTGCAATTGGAAGCCGTGACCTGGGCTGCCGATGTGGGAGATGAACCGCAGTGGATGGGAAAAGGAGATGGTGATTCGAATGCGCGGGAGAACTACGAACGTGTGCTACGTAACTGGGCAGCAGTTGTGCATGCCTAACCTCCAACTGAGGCACTGCGGCTTATATAAGGACGATGGTCACCGGACATGTCCCAAGAGCTCCTGTCGCTAGGCGAATGCCACAGTGGTGCACTGGGTCAAGTAAACGCAATGCTGAGGGCGCCGCTGAACCATAAACCAGACTCCCATAGTCAAGACGGGATTGAACAAGGGCTCTGTAGAGCTGCAGCAGCACAGAGCGATCTGTCCCCCGGTTGGTGTTGTTCAGGCAGCGGGGGGCATTGAGGTGCTGCCAGCACTTCCACTTAAGCTAACAAAGGTGAGGAAACCAAATCAATCAGGCACTGAAAACCAGTCCTAAAAATCGATATGTCTGTGCTGCTTTGAGTGGATCGTCAGTAAGGTGAAGTTCTGGTTCCGTATAAACGGTACGACGCCGACAGAAGTGCATGACACATGACTTTACGGCCGAAAACTGGAAGCCGATGGGCTAGAACCCATGGCTGCGCCTTGTATATGACTCCCTGTAGGCGCCACTCGGCAACACCAGTACTGGTGGAGCAGTACAAAATGCAGAAGTCATCTGCATACAGAGAGAGCTGCTAGACCGTTAACGGCCACTAAAATAGAGGTACTCTATACACAGCCCTGCAGGACCCCATTCTCATAGATATGGGAGACATGAGCGCAGACACGGAAAGTACATAGCGACAGATTTTGAATAAAAATCGGGAGCGGGCCTCGGAGACCCCACTCATATAATGTGGCAAGGATATGATGTCGTCAGGTGGTGTCATACACTTTGCATTGATTTAAAAAACAAAAAAAACAAAAAACCACAAACAAACAGCAACAAGGTGTTGGCCTCTGGAAAAGGCTGGTCGGATGGCAGACTCGTGGGACACAAGATTATCACTGTTAGAGCGACCCTGGTGGAAGCCACCCTGACATGGAGCCAATTGGCCACAGCCCGCATCTCGTGGTCGTGCGGTAGCGTTCTCGCTTCCCACGCCCGGGTGCCCGGGTTCGATTCCCGGCGGGGTCAGGGATTTTCTCTGCCTCGTGATGGCTGGGTGTTGTGTGCTGTCCTTAGGTTAGTTAGGTTTAAGTAGTTCTAAGTTCTAGGGGACTGATGACCATAGCTGTTAAGTCCCATAGTGCTCAGAGCCATTTGAACCATTTGGCCACATGACTCCAGGACACTACCCAACCACCGACACAGCAGCTTACAAAGAACGGTGGCGAGGCTGATGGGCTGATAGCTATCTACATCAAGCGGGTTTTTACCAGGTTTGAGCACCAGAATGATGGTGCTCTCCCACCATTGCGATGGAAAGACGCCATCGCACCAGATCTGGTTGAAGATGACGAGGAGATGCCTCATATGAGAGATGTTTAATCATCTGACTGTGGATCCGATCAGGCCCAGGAGCAGTGTCGGGGCGTAGTGCAAAGGCACTGAGGAGATCCCACTCTGTCAATGGAGCGTTATAGGATTCACTGTGGCGTGTAGTGAACAAGAGGACTTCCCCTTCCAGCTACCGTTTGAGAGTGCAAATGGCTGGGGGGTAATTCTCCAACGCAGAGGCTCGAGCATTGTGCTCGGCAATCGTGATGGCGTCGGTAGAGAACACGCCACTTATGTAACACCAGGACCACCTGTGAGGGCCTGTACCCGAAAACACGCTTGATCCTTGCCCAGACTTTGGAAGGTGATGTATGGCATCCATGGTGGAGACGTATCTCTCCCAACACTCTTGCTTCCATCGTCTGATAAGTTGACGAATGTGGGCACGGAGGCGTTTAAAGGCTATGAGGTGCTCCAGGGAAGGGTGCCGCTTATGCCATTGCAGAGCTCGTCAATGCTCCTTAATTGCTTCAGCGACTTGCGGCGACCACTAAGGGACTGCCTTTCGTGGGGGGCGCCCTAAAGAGCAAGGGATCACGTTTTCTGCCGCAGAAGGAATTGTAGTAGTCACCTGCTCAACCATCATATTGATGCTGCCATGTGAGGGAGATTCAATAGTGACAGCAGAGGTGAAAGTTTCCCAGTCCACCTGGCCATCTCGGCAGGCGTCCAAAAGCCTGGTGCTGGGGCAGCGACAGGAAGATGGGGAAGTCGTCACTACCACACATGTCATCACGTGCTCTCCAGGGGATAGACGGGAAAAGTCCTGGGCTGCAAATTGATAAATCAATGGCTAATTAACTACCATGAGCCACACTGAAATGTGTGGCGACCCATTATTTAAGAGGCAGAAGTCGAACTGACACAGCAAAGTTTCGACATTCTGCCTCTGCCAGTAAGCACAGTGCCACTCCACAAGGGGTTACATGCATTAAACTCTCCCAAAAGTAGGAAAGGTTTAGGGAGTTGATCAATCAGTGCAGCTAATACATTCAGGGGTACTGCACCATCTGGAGGAAGATATACATTGCAGACAGTTATTTCCTGTGTCGTTCTTATTCTGATAGCCACAGCTTCAAGAGGGGTTTCAAGGGGCACAGTTACACTACAGACTGAGTTTAGGACATAAACCAAACTCCACCTGACACTCTGTTATAGTCACTACAGTCCCTTATAGCCACGGAGGGCAGGGGTCCTCAATGCCGGGAACCAGGTTTCCTGGAGGGCAATACAGAAAGCAGGTGTAAAGCTTAACAGTTGCCGTAGCCCAGCCAGGCGGTGGAAAAAACCACTGCAATTCCACTGGAGGATGACGTCATCGTGAGACTGGGAAGGCATGGAACATTCAATGAGGCAGTTTACGCCTCTGGGTCACCTGTTGCCACCAACTTATTGCCTGAGCAGTCTACATCCATTGTGTCTGAGGGTCTGGCGAGATCTAGCTCCTCAGTGGACGCCAGAATCTCCACCTCATCCTCAGACACAGAGCTTGTAGGAAGTAGTGGTGTGGGTGCCACTGCAATTTCCTCGGTCTTGGGGACCTTTGTTTTGGATTTCTCTCGCTGCTCCTCGGGTTTACCTGGCTGGGAGGACTTCACTGATTCAGTCTCCGGGACTAAGGATGAGTGTGAAGCCCTATGACCAGCTGCTTTTGGACTCTTCAGCCACTGGCGGGTGTCATCTTTCCCACTAGCAGAAACCTGGGAAGGGAGTGACCCAAGAGACCCCTTCCTAGTGAGAGGAGCCGAAGACGACTTATGCCTCTCCGGCACAGAAGTGGGGACTGATATCCTGATGGTTAGGGGGGATGTTGCTCCTGAAGTAGGTGGTGCAGGAGCAACAGGGAGGGAAGGGCCCACCACCATCAAGGGGCAGGTGTAGTCTTCTGGCTCTGAGGGGTGACTGGGTTTGGGGGAGCTGATGGGGCTAGAACTGTCGTAGTGGCGGCGTAAGACGATGTCATACGTACAGGATGTAGGCGTTCAAATTTCTTCTTAGCCACAGTGTAGATGGGAGTCGGAGCACATGGAGTATTGGGATGTGATGGGCTTCTACAATCTCAACATGTGACACTGGAAGTAGAGTGGGAAGACATATGGCCGAACCTCCAGCATTTAAAGCACCACATTGAGGGAGGGATATACATCACAGTGGTAGGCAATCACCTTGACCACCTGGGGTAATGTACCACCCTCGAAGGCCAAGATGAAGACACCGGTGGACACGCCGAAGGAAATGTACACCATGCGGGTCTAAATTGGGGCACAGCTCATCGTTAAACCGCAAAAGAAGGTACCTGTGAAATATGATACCCTGGACCACAATTAAGATCTTATGGAGCGTCACGGTTACAGAAACATCCCCCAGCTTGTCACAAGCGATTAATGCCCGAGACTGGGCAGAGGATGCCGTTTTCATCAAGATTGACCCAGATCTCATTTTCGACAAGCCCTCCACCTTCCCATATGTGTCCTCTAAATGGTCAACAAAAAACTGAGGCTTTGTTGTCATCAAAGATACCCCATCAGCTCTCAAGCCTACAAGGTACTGGAGCGAATAAGAGCTGCTGCCATCCTTAGCCTGACGTTTCTCCGGTGGTATGCCAGGGAGGGGAACTATTTGGGGTCGTACTTCTGTGTATTGAACTGAGCCTGTGACTGCTTAGAGACTGCTGGTGTTCGACCACCAGCAAGAGATAATTTACTACACTTTTCATCGCGTATCATTTGCCCTGATGCCACCCACTCCGACCCATGAGCACCACCCAGCTGCAGCAAGGCCATTGCCGGAGTCCCAATGCCCCAGGGTGACCAGCATCTACCCCTCAGCATACGTGGTAAGTTAACGGTGCAGACATCAGCAGAGCGATCCCTGTATGGTCAGGGGGCTACAATCAACAGGGCATATGTCGGTCCCACCACAAATGGACTGGCTACTGTACTGGATATCAGGTGCAAGCAAGCAAGTCCATTATCATCATCAGCATAGAAAATGATGCTGCCCAGTCAATGAAAAAATACGCAGCTGAGGGTGACCTTGCCCAACAGTTGGAGAATGAGCAGAAGTGCAGATCCACAGTGATGAAGGATGCGATAGATCTCCGCGCATGATGGACACGATGCACCATGTAAGGCATCCTTCCCCAATTGGCTCGCTCTTCAAGAAAACTTCGAAAAATGGAGGTCAGACCCTACAGGGGACCATCACATAAAGGCCAAAATGTGCGAGACTCCTTTTAGTCGGCTCTTACGACAGGCAGGAATACCTCGGTTCTAATCTAACCCCAGAACCGCAGGGGGAGGGCACAACTGTGGTCGTCAAACGTTTCTTACTCAGGGGTCAATATTGACACCGCAGGACGGCACATCTGGTCGCATATACACAATGATCCAGAAGTGGTGGTTTATGCAGTACGCAATGCCATACCTGGCCATGAAAAACCACGCATAAGATTTTCATATTCTCTTGCTGGCTATGTGCACACTATTAGTGGTAGAGAAAAAAAAAAAAAAAATAACAGGACCTTTTTGTACGAATTTTAATTTAGTTAAATTTTGTTCTGGAATATGTTTTTGGTAGGGGCCCTAGTTTTTGAGTTACTCAAGAAAAACCTATGAAAGTTACCTTCAAACACACCCCCACACATACACTCAGCACCCACTAGCCAGGATTTCTAGAATGTTTCCAGAATGAGATTTTCACTCTACAGCAGGGTGTACACTGATATGAAACCTCCTGGCAGATTAAAACTGCATGCCGGACTGAGACTTGATTTCGGGACCTTTGCCTTTCCTGAACAAGGTTCGCAGGTGAACTTCTGTGAAGTTTGGAAGGTAGGAGACGAGATACTGGCAGAAGTAAAACTGTGAGGACGGGGCATGAGTTGTGCTTGGGTAGCTCAGATGGTAGAGCAGTTGCCCGCGAAGGCCCCTTGTTCGAGTCTCGGTCCAGCACACAGTTTTAATCGGCCAGGAAATTCCTAGTATGTTGTTCATGGCACACTCACCATACAAAAGCACATTCCACTTTTTTGGTCTTCTTCATTGACTGACCGTATTATGCCATCGGTTTAATCACACACTTACAAACTGTAAAACTGGTGTCTGTGTAAATTTCACTGACCAATTTTGTGTATTTTAATAGCGTAAAATAAACAATCACATTGTCGTATCTGTCATGTCTTCTGACTATGAAGCCACTGTGCTCGAAAGTATTAAATTTGGATAGAACTGTCAGTGTAATTACACTACGTGATCAAAAGTATCTCGATAACACCAAAAACATATGTTTTACATATTAGGTGCATTGTGCTGCCACCTACTGCCAGGTACCCCATATCAGCGACCTCCATAGGCTGTTGTATTGCCATGTATATCCTTCAGTATTCTAGAATACAGTGAATCAGTGCCGTATTTCTCAAGAGCCATTGGTGCAGATTTTGTTAAGACTAAGTGAAAATCTTCCAGAAAATCTTTCAATTCCATTCATATGGATTGTGCTACAATCTCTTTCGCCTCATTAAGCCTCAGTGTCTCTTATAAACAACTTAAGACAACCCCAGAGTATCCTTTGTACACACTGTGGAGGACGTTAATAGCCATAGTTCTTTGGTACTGTCTGCTTCCTTGTAGTGTAGAATAATTATATCATACTCTTCCAAAACAGGGGTCTGATATCAAATTTTTGAAGTTTCTTTGTATCATCCTGCTTCTAGCTTTGATCATTTCTATTTTACCATCATCTACCGGCACCCTTCCTATCTTTATACTTCCAAAAGTTTTATATAGCACACCTGGTGTGACTCCTGGATTGTCATATTATCATCATTAACTGATAGCATTTCTCGACAGTCTCTTGACATATACAAATATTTATAGAAATTTTGGAGTGTTTGAGATAATTACAGGGCATGCATACTAAATAGAATTCACCATATGACTATGCACATTTAAAGCCTGACTAAAAACAACTACCTAGGATAAATAGTGCTATGCAAGACATAATCACCATTGGTATATACTGTGGCAAATATGATTTTTACACTCAAAATAATTATCAGCAACACTACAATAACTTCTGCTTAAAAAGGTGAAAAGAAAGCTTAGATTGCTGTTGTAATGTCATGGTGCGGTGCACCTTACTTGGGCCATGGGCCTAACGATATTTACGTTTCACATCCTTTAGTGACAAGATAATCTAGTTTATTTACAGAAGTTTTAGCCGCATATCTGCTAATATGTCATGAACATGATTAGGCGTACACTGAAAAACAGACTTGAGAACTTGCGTACATATAGCAGCAGTCTGAAGCAATGAAATAATCTGTCCATTACAATCTGGTACACGAAATTAAATAAACTCATAAATGAAGCAAAATAAACCATATTGAATTAGTAAATCAATAGGAAACACAAGTAGACAGAGGCCCAATTTTTAACGCCACCATGTCCCATTATGTCATCGATGCTGGACTGATTTTTATTGTTTGTCCAGCAAAACAAAACTGACACGAGTAAACAATCTTACGTCTTATTCACAGGCTGGTGCAAGGTGTAGCAAAATCTGAGCATACAGTCGAATAATATCCGCTGACAGTTGTTTCAGTTAATGTTAGCAGCCTGTACTGACCAACTGGCAACAGCATATTTAATAATGCTCTAGTAGTAATTTCTTCTTTATTTTTTTATCCTCGCATACAGCAATCCCCATTAAGAAATGTGTATGAGAAAGTGATCAGAAGTAGGCTAGCTTTTATCACACATAAAACAAACAATGATAATAAGCTTTGAAATTTCTACTGATGGACCAGATGGATACATTTGCAATCTTTAATTAAAATCATAATATAGGACACGATAAAGCATTCTCTTTTAATTTTTTTGAATTGTTGACAACAAATTCAAGCTCCATATAATGAAAATGCAAGTTCACAGTAACAGTTGATTCGCCAGAACTCCAGATATACGATAAATGACAATAATCGGACGTACTGAAAAACCTAGACTTACCTTAATGCTACAGCTCAAAAGAAACAGCAATGAAAGAAAATTGCATCTCCATCTGATGGATACTTCTTGAAAGATTCTCATATTTTTCGTTCAGTCCCCTTAGGGTATGTATTGTTCTTCACGTAAGCACTATTGAAACTACTGTAAGGTATTAAAGTCACGTCACAAAAAGATATTGGCTGTCATGACATCGTTTTGCAGTATTTAAAATCCAGGCCCGAGTGGAAGATCAACATAAAACTCTACCAGCACTGCCAGATCCACGTCAACAATGTACAACGAATGTAAGATCCGACAGACGATCACATCCTCACTCTGTACTCGGACGACCCACACGCAAACAAAACTTAAAAGCAACTACAGTATGGCTTGGACTACATACAACGTGAACAAAACAAACGCACTCACCGCCACAGACTGACAACTAAGAGCACCAAAGATTCGGGACCAGAGATCACATAATCCAGAGATAACACATTTGTGCTTATTTTACAGACTCATTTATTCAGCTTTCGGGTCTATAAGGAGAAAAACATTAATGGTTACTTAGCTGTCTAAAGTCAGGCACTGTAACTATATGAACAAATATAACTAGGATTATTTTCATGTGTTTGTTCGGCATTGACACGACGAATATTAAAAAAAAATAATAGATTACAACATAACATAAAACACCGAGCGTTATACAATAAAAAATATTTGCACAAAAAGACTGATTTTTTAAGCCAGTCAGTGGAATTGTCTGTGATTGTATGTATGTATGTCCTCAAGTTCACCGCTACAGGTATCTGTACATCGCAGCGAACACAAGGGAACTTGCATTCCGGACAGCTCGCTGGTGTTCGCTTGTACTTACGAACAAGCGTTTACACTTTGAGCGAAAGAAAACACAATCGAAAGTGCACTGAGAGTGCGAACTTACGAGAACGCTGCGTTTTTTAGACAGATATCATACGACAGAACGGAACCGTAGTGAAATAGCCACGTTGAAAAATAGTGATGCCCTGGTAGGATTGTTGTGTATGGCAGGTGCGCTGTTGGTGATGAAAAAGCTAGGGAGCGAAGGAAAAGAAAAATACGGTTGTCTGACGTTTTACAGAAGCGTCGACTACATGGTGGTAGTGTGCTAACCACAATTATAGCTCACAACTTCATTACTCGTATCAGAATTTCACGCTTATGTCGGTGAACTATTTTCGCTGGTTGGTTACAACAACTAAGAGAAAAAATGTAAAACAGGTCACCAGCTACAGCAGAGCAAGCGCAGCTGAAGAAAGACTTGTACTGCCCCGGTTTTTAGCAACTCGGTACAGTTACGCCAGTCTTAAAGTATTTATTGCGCATTTCAGCAACTGCTATATCTCAGATAGCTCCTAAAGTATGAAGAGCAATGTGGGAAGCGCACAGGATTTATGTTAAGGTAAGGTAAATAATTGCCGGTAATATAAATTAAAAGTATACAAATGACCTGCCATAAATGATAAAATATCTGTTACTTTATGTAATAAAATCTGCTTCCCATTTGTTAGGCGGATAATGTGATGATAAAAACGCTTACATACACTTGCAATAAGCTGTCGGTAATATACTACCGTATGAAACGTTATGTCCCCTATTTCTGCTGTACGATTTCAATAAGTAGATCTCAAGTCCAAAACAGTGAATTAATTTATTCCTTTTAATTAAGTTTCCTCGCCAAGGAAGAGAATGGTCGCAGATTGTGAATGGCTTTGAAGAGCTATGGAACTTCCCACACCGCCTTGGAGCTGTGGGTGGAAGGATCTGTGAAATTGGTATACCTGCGAATAGTGTAACTGAGTTTTACAATTACAATGGATTTCTTAGTGAAATTCTAATAGGTGTTGATGATGTAGAATATTGCTTTATGTATACAAATATGTTCCCAAGAATGTATATCAGATGATGGTGTTCTGAAAAATACATCATTTTGGAAGGAGGTTGATGCTAATGAGGTACTACTAGCAGGGAGAAAAAGAAGAATTGTGCCTTATACATTCGCAGCAGACCAAGGAAACATTTGCCACACTTGAACATACATTGAAACTGTACCCTGCTTAATATACACAACACTCGGTTGAACATGCATTCAGCTACATACCCAGCAGAGCTAGGAGGGTGGTAGAGAATACTTTCAGAATTATGTCTACAATTTGCTAGTGTTTAGAAAACCTGTGCTTTTGGGTGCCCATATATCTCAATATTTTTAAGCAGCAGTCAAAGCTCAAGAAACTTTTACGGCCTGAGAAGAGCACCCAATCAAGAGGCTGAAAATGGAAGTGTGGTTCTTGGGAGCTGGCAGAAAGGCAATGAACACTAATAGTTCACTTTCACCTATGAAATCTTTGCTTTGAAAATACTTCAAAGAAATGTGCAGAATTTTCACTATTGACGTTGGACAGGTGTAGACTTGTTAAGTACAACACATTCCAATATAGCACAGTTTCCTAATACTGTTTCCCTTCCCCGTTACATGTATTTTAATATGTCAAGAGATTATACCAGTAGATTAAGGTATGCAAAACATAAATGCAGTGCAATGACAGAACCTCCAGTGTTGTAAATAACAAACTGTGTTATTGACACACCATATTTTAATCACAAGGGAATGCTTTGCATTAGCAGTCCTAGTTGCTGAAGGAGTGTTTCCCACAATATTACCCCAATTTTTAATTTAGCTTGAAAATATAATGAAGTATTTCAGGGTCCTTAAAAGCTAAAAGGCAGCACTCAGCTTTGAATTCACTTAAAACATGAATGCCCAATTTCAGATTACTTTGTACTCAGAATTTTAGTAGTTTTGTTATCTTGCAATGTGATGACTTATGTGCTTTTAACTGCTAACATGCTACAAACTTTCTTTTTTGGGTGGTGTTCACCTGTACTGTACAATCGTTGTCAAACATTTCTTATAGTTTGTTTTATGACTGATGGTGATTGTGCCATACGAGATAACACTGAATGTGTCTTAATTTATGGAGGTAATAAATGGGCACAAAAAATTGAGCAAGCCAACATAGGCAGCTGCAGAAAAACACCATGTAACCTTGTATGCAGTTGAAAATACTGCCATGTTTGCTTGTTAATTGTTGTTGTTGTGGTCTTCAGTCCTGAGACTGGTTTGATGCAGCTCTCCATGCTACTCTATCCTGTGCAAGCTTTTTCATCTCCCAATACCTACTGCAACCTACATCCTTCTGAATCTGCTTAGTGTATTCATCTCTTGGTCTCCCCCTACGATTTTTACCCTCCACGCTGCCCTCCAATACTAAATTGGTGATCCCTTGATGCCTCAGAACATGTCCTACCAACCGATCCCTTCTTCTGGTCAAGTTGTGCCACAAACTTCTCTTCTCCCCAATCCTATTCAATACTTCCTCATTAGTTATGTGATCTACCCATCTAATCTTCAGCATTCTTCTGTAGCACCACATTTCGAAAGCTTCTATTCTCTTCTTGTCCAAACTATTTATCGTCCATGTTTCACTTCCATACATGGCTACACTCCATACGAATACTTTCAGAAATGACTTCCTGACACTTAAATCAATACTGGATGTTAACAAATTTCTCTTCTTCAGAAACGCTTTCCTTGCCATTGCCAGCCTACATTTTATATCCTCTCTACTTCGACCATCATCAGTTATTTTGCTCCCCAAATAGCAAAACTCCTTTACTACTTTAAGTGCCTCATTTCCTAATCTAATTCCCTCAGCATCACCCGACTTAATTAGACTACATTCCATTATCCTTGTTTTGCTTTTGTTGATGTTCATCTTATATCCTCCTTTCAAGACACTGTCCATTCCATTCAACTGCTCTTCCAAGTCCTTTGCTGTCTCTGACAGAATTACAATGTCATCGGCGAACCTCAAAGTTTTTATTTCTTCTCCATGAATTTTAATACCTACTCCGAATTTTTCTTTCGTTTCCTTTACTGCTTGCTCAATATACAGATTGAACAACATCGGGGACAGGCTACAACCCTGTCTTACTCCCTTCCCAACCACTGCTTCCTTTTCATGTCCCTCGACTCTTATAACTGCCATCTGGTTTCTGTACAAATTGAAAATAGCCTTTCGCTCCCTGTATTTTACCCCTGCCACCTTTAGAATTTGAAAGAGAGTATTCCAGTTAACATTGTCAAAAGCTTTCTCTAAGTCTACAAATGCTAGAAACGTAGGTTTGCCTTTCCTTAATCTTTCTTCTAAGATAAGTCGTAAGGTCAGTATTGCCTCACGTGTTCCAGTGTTTCTACGGAATCCAAACTGATCTTCCCCGAGGTTGGCTTCTACTAGTTTTTCCATTCGTCTGTAAAGAATTCGTGTTAGTATTTTGCAGCTGTGACTTATTAAGCTGATAGTTCGGTAATTTTCACATCTGTCAACACCTGCTTTCTTTGGGATTGGAATTATTATATTCTTCTTGAAGTCTGAGGGTATTTCGCCTGTTTCATACATCTTGCTCACCAGATGGTAGAGTTTTGTCAGGACTGGCTCTCCCACGGCCGTCAGTAGTTCCAATGGAATATTGTCTACTCCGGAGGCCTTGTTTCGACTCAGGTCTTTCAGTGCTCTGTCAAACTCTTCACGCAGTATCGTATCTCCAATTTCATCTTCATCTACATCCTTTTCCATTTCCATAATATTGTCCTCAAGTACATCGCCCTTGTATAGACCCTCTATATACTCCTTCCACCTTTCTGCTTTCCCTTCTTTGCTTAGAACTGGGTTTCCATCTGAACTCTTGATATTCATACAAGTCGTTCTCTTATCTCCAAAGGTCTCTTTAATTTTCCTGTAGGCGGTATCTATCTTACCCCTAGTGAGATAGGCCTCTACATCCTTACATTTGTCCTCTAGCCATTCCTGCTTAGCCATTTTGCACTTCCTGTCGATCTCATTTTTGAGACGTTTGTATTCCTTTTTGCCTGTGTCACTTACTGCATTTTTATATTTTCTCCTTTCATCAATTAAATTCAATATTTCTTCTGTTACCCAAGGATTTCTACTAGCCCTCGTCTTTATACCTACTTGATCCTCTGCTGCCTTCACTACTTCATCCCTCAAAGCTACCCATTCTTCTTCTACTGTATTTATTTCCCCCATTCCTGTCAATTGCTCCCTTATGCTCTCCCTGAATCTCTGTACAACCTCTGGTTCTTTTAGTTTATCCAGGTCCCATCTCCTTAAATTCCCACCTTTTTGCAGTTTCTTCAGTTTTAATCTACAGGTCATAACCAATAGATTGTGGTCAGAGTCCATATCTGCCCCTGGAAATGTCTTACAATTTAAAACCTGGTTCCTAAATCTCTGTCTTACCATTATATAATCTATCTGATACCTTTTAGTATCTCCAGGGTTCTTCCATGTATACAACCTTCTTTCATGATTCTTAAACCAAGTGTTAGTTATGATTATGTTGTGCTCTGTGCAAAATTCTACCAGGCGGCTTCCTCTTTCATTTCTGTCCCCCAATCCATATTCACCTACTATGTTTCCTTCTCTCCCTTTTCCTACACTCGAATTCCAGTCACCCATGACTATTAAATTTTCGTCTCCCTTCACAATCTGAATAATTTCTTTTATTTCATCATACATTTCTTCAATTTCTTCGTCATCTGCAGAGCTAGTTGGCATATAAACTTGTACTACTGTAGTAGGTGTGGGCTTCGTATCTATCTTGGCCACAATAATGCGTTCACTATGCTGTTTGTAGTAGCTTACCCGCATTCCTATTTTCCTATTCATTATTAAACCTACTCCTGCATTACCCCTATTTGATTTTGTGTTTATAACCCTGTAGTCACCTGACCAGAAGTCTTGTTCCTCCTGCCACCGAACTTCACTAATTCCCACTATATCTAACTTCAACCTATCCATTTCCCTTTTTAAATTTTCTAACCTACCTGCCCGATTAAGGGATCTGACATTCCACGCTCCGATCCGTAGAATGCCAGTTTTCTTTCTCCTGATAACAACATCCTCCTGAGTAGTCCCCGCCCGGATAAACAAAAACATTTGTTTATTTTGATTGGGAAAATTTCACTACATTTATACATGGTCGCACCCTATGGGGTAAGATATAACAAGAGAAGCCATACATATACCAAGAACCTACATAGAAAATTCCGGGTTATGTTCCAGTTGCCTAAAAGTACACATATGCAAAGTATTGTCCCTGCACCGACCATGAAGATAATATTACAAGTATAAAAGATACCACAAACCTGGATAAACAGCCACTTGTCACCCCAGCTGCAAAGAAACAGGGAGACACCTTGAAATACGGTACCAAAAATCCAAGTAAATTTGTTAGCTTCCAATGGGTTGACTTAAGACATAATTATGTTGAGAGCTGTGGAAGGTTACACACTTTTGTAGTTATTCTATGTGTGGGTTTCTTGTTTCTTAGGTAAGGGCACAGGACAGCAGTTAAAAAAAAAAAAAAAAAAAAAACTGTTAGTACAGCTTTATGGAATCTCTTACTCCTGAGCTGTCGCTTTTTCTAACATCGAATTTATCAAGCAGAAAAGACATGGCCTTACAGTGGTATGCTTCTTCACCACCCATGCCTCAGCTGGTACTCTCTTTCGTTCAGGTCTGAAAGAAATGATCTTTTTCGCTTTCTCAGACATAATTAATAGTGTCTCAGCAATTGCTTGCCAAGATTCTTTTATTTTTAGAATTTTAAATTGCTGATTCTGCAAGCACCTTCAGGGCCAATATTCTTCCATCGGAAGTTATAAAAATCATCTGAGCCCTCCATTCCCAACAACAAGTTCCAATTTTGCACGTGAAAAACAACTGATTATGAAAGCTAATGCTGTCTGTGAAAGTGAGCCCCAAAGTTGAGTGAATGTGAACGACCCTTCAAGACTTAAAGCCATGCATAGTGCACTCTATCGGGTGGTCCATCGGTGGTCAAGTCCACATTCACAATGAGGGATGTTTGAGAGGCCCTATGTTATTATCATCTTAAATCTTCCTCTCCTCACACGGTTTAGGGTAGTCCATACTCTCCGCAAAAGGTTAAATCCCTCTATCAGTATGTTTGGATCATCGGCCAAATTTCTATTCTTGACTTTGCTTGTACGGCACAGTCTTTTCCATTCCTTTTCTGGATTGTAAGGAAACACCATTTCACCTGGGATTCAAGAGGTTTTTTCGAGTCATTTCCTGGTGTATAGAAAGTTTTTGGTTTGACAGTCTTTTACTATACTCTCTGAATAGTATCTGATTTCTTCTGATTTCAGGTGATGGTACATTTGTTAGCACATGTAGCCAATCAATGGGTGTGGGTATAAGCATTCCAGATATTATTCTCATAGCATCTCTTAGTTAAGTATCGATTTTTGCTACGCGTACGATTATGGCCCTTATAGGCACACAGTACTAGGCAATGCTATATACCATTTTCAATGCTGAAGTTCACAAAGTATTTGATACACACCTCCAGGTTGTTCCAGTAAGTTTGGACTGGATAGTATTTCTAGATTTCAATTTTTGTTTTGTATCCTCTATATAGAATCTGCACATTGCATTCCGATCAAGCTTTACTCCAAGGTGCCAATTAACAAGCTTCTAATTAAAAGCTACATCAGTTTTGATTTTTTATAGATGAATTCCTGCAGGAAAAGGAAAATTAATTTACAGGAAATTTACTTCTTGTAATGAAATTGGTTACTACAACGAGACATTAAGAAATTTAAATTATATTAAACCAAAAAGGTAAATGGCTTTGAGCCGTGCACGGCTTGCGTGTATCCCATTGATTGTTTGTCATCTTCTGCCGCCCCGTTTACTTATTCCATTTACTGGGGTCACTAACTTCCTGCCTTACTTGCCCATGAGTGGCACAGCGCGTATCAATAGGTGCACTGTCGTACCATCTCTGGAGCGACCAATAGTAGTTCCTGGTCGTCGTGTGTCTGGCAGTCAGTTCGGGATGGACCACCAGTGTAGTCAGGACGCAGCAGCAGTGAAGTCGGGGATGGAGCACCAGTGAGGTGCCGACAGCTAGTGCTCACTGTCCACTGGCAACACATACGAACTGTACGACAGAGGGAGATTGGAGCGGGATGACCATTGGTTGGTCGACGTATATTTGATCCTTTCACTGTTTCCGGGCCTGGGCAGTTGGTTGGTTGCCATGGAGCAGCGAGGAAATCTATGTGGCGCATAGTTTGGCCGAGGCCACTGGCGGTGTCTACGCACGGTTGAAGTGTGTGGTGCTGTTCCCATTGCTATGAAGTCCATGGCTCATTGATCGTGGACACAAAAGTTGGGTTTTGACTGAATCTACCAGCAAGTCACGACTGTTCACATTGTGTCATTTGGATTTCATTGTCAGCTGTTGGGACATTCCCGTAAGCAACAACGTGTGTTTTCAAGTTGGCAAATTTTAGCCACCCTCTGGTGGAGTTTTACTGTACTCGGTTATCTTGAATTGAAGTGCACCAGTGGAATCTCCTCCCTTGTGGCCATTAACGTTCTGGTTACCTGCCCTAGCCGTTGATGTAAATTTAGGCAGTGTATTTTCCTCATTATGTTGTTGCTGTCCAGCACAGTGTGTAGTTTGACAGCTCAATGTATAATTGGTTGTGGGCACCAGTACTTTCTTCGTTGTTCCATTGAACTCCCTGTTGTCTGCTGGTCGGGTGGAGCAGAAGTTATCTTGTCGGTGGGTCCGTTGATTGTCTGTCGATTGGGTTGTCATCGGATCAAGAATGGTTGGGCTGACTGTCTGTCTCACCTAAGGGAGCATTAGTGTTTGAATTCCAGGCCGACCTCGGTAACTTCTGAGCGCCGTTGGGTGTACTGCCTTTTCTTATTTGTTCTTGTTTGTTTGTATTTCTATGGCTTTTAGCCGATTTTTAAGAGAAGGTTGTTTTTCCCTTAAGGCGTAAGATTGTTTGGGCCTTCAGCCTAATTAAAGAACTGTTTTAAGATGAGGTCTTTGCCTTTTAAAAATTAAATTTTGGCTTGAGTCTTAAGAGATGGGCCTTCAGCCTAATTGAAAGAAGTGATTTAAGATAAGGCCTTCTGCCTTTTAAATTTCTCATTTTTGTTTGAATCTTAAGTTATTGGCTTTCAACTGATTTTAAATTAAAGTGGTCTTGCCCTTAAGGCATGAGATTGTATGGCGTATTCAGCCGATTATTAAGTTCCAAAAATTACTGCTGTTTTTTGTTTTATTTTCTTGGCTATTTTAAAGTTGTGTGTTCGAGTGTCACTGACAGCCGCTTATTTTGGCCCCTTTCCACAATTCAAACTACCTGTCCTGTCCTGCGGGTTTAGCAGGGCGTCTCAGACTTATACAGATTCCAAGTAGTAGCATTTTTTTATTATTGTTAATTATTACTATTCAATAAGATCATTGTTACAGGTTCATCAAAATTGTCTCTGCATTAACATACACAGCTACATCTACACCCACATGGGTGCTGTGCAAAACATACTTAAGTGCCTGGCAGAGGGTTCATCGAACCTTCTTCATAATAATTCTCTATTATTCCACTCATGAACAGCGCGCAGAAAAAACAGACACCTATAACTTTCCAAGTGAGCTCTGATTTGCCGTATTTCGTTATGATGATTGTTTCTACCAATGTAGACTGGTGTCAATAAAATTAAACGATTAATAAATAAATAACTTGACAGCAGCAACAAAAATAATAATTATAACATGTTATTTGATGTTAATGTGTTGTCACAAGCAGAGAATGTCCTAAGCCAGGATATAGGTGTAGATGTCGAACCAGAAAGATGCTGCTGCATATTATGAGGAATCACCCAGCCTTGAACTCTAATGCTTTGTGCTAACCCAAGTTAGGCTTCCTGGCCTGGATAAAAATACTGACTAACTTTAAACAATATTTCATGAATTACATTAATTTTAGTACATTATGGTACCAACAATAATCCAATTAAACACATATTACGCTAATCCGATTAAACACATATTACGCATCTCCATCAGAGTGATGGAAATTTCAAAGAAAATCTTTTGACTTTGCCTAGAAATTATGTAATTTCCTTCTCGCTGAAGCCTACCAAACATATGCCATGTGTCAGAATGAATTAGCACTTCCAAAAGTAATCAGCTGACAGACTGAATTTTTACTTTATTTTCTGGATTGAAAACTATGTTGTGACCACCTTGATCTGCCTAGCAGAATCTATGCCTTGACTTGGGTAATCAAATGCTTTTCTTTTAAATAACTATCAGTTACGGCTGCCTCACACACTAGGCAATACTTATGTGTGTGATTGGCAATGATTAGTTTAACCAACCAGTACCTAATACTGCATAAATGACTCAGCACAAGACAGCGTAGAAACACTTCAGTATCCCAAGGTACCCCTTTGATAGATCAAAATATCTGAGTGCTTCCAAATACTTGAAACAATATAGGCCTACCAGAAATTTAAAAAAAGAGTTAAAGTAGGAATATACCCATATTATAATGATACTGTTGGCACAAGCAATGAAGAACCAGGTTCACGGATAGAAGAGGAGCAATGGGTGGATAAATTACCTGAAAGAAAATATATCCTATGTATGGGTCATCCTGATAAAGAAGCTTAAAGCCATGTAAGAGACCAGCAGTTAGCTCTGGACTTAAGACTCTGTGTCAAACCACTCAACTAATTGTATAGATTGCATACAATTTTCATTTCCTGTGTGTTTGTTGGGCGAACACTACAATTGTCTGAGTTTATTTGAAGAATTGTGAAACAATATAAAATTTATGAGTACAGTATTGGCTGTTGAGGAAAAACTCGTGAACATTCGATAGTTGAAAACAGGGCAGATCTTACCTTAAATGACATTGGCCATTGTTGTTTAGGACAAACAAATGCAGAATCAGTGATTTTAATTTGTACAAATAGTTAATCAAATACTTTGCATGTGGCTGTAGGACACTCAACAGTAAGCTTATCATCGTCCTCAATATTAGAAAGCTGTGTTCCCAAAAACACATATGCAAGACTTTTGCCAAAGTAAAAAAAAAAAAAGTTAATAAAAAACAAAGCATGAAAGTACATGGGGCATTCGTTAAGACTGGGAAGGGCACAAAATTACCCGACATCGTCAACTGATTTTTACACTATGATACTCTTTTCTTCCTTAGCAAATTATGAAGAGAGAGAGTTGCAGAGAATCAGAAGAAAGCTTAATGAATTATCACCTATAAAACATAGAATGACAGACATTCCACAAAACCATCACTGTTTAGTAATTTCCAGACTGAAAGATGAGTTTATGGAATTCTGCGTACCGGGTACACGAAGTACACCATGTACTGTCCAAAGATCTGTCTTTTACATCAGCCAAAATAATCACATAATCCTTTGCAGTTACGTGACCTTGCAGAGTAACCATAGGGCCCATGGAATATTGCAATATGGCAGCCCAAATTATCACCGAACCTCCAACACATTTCACTCTTGGGCAGCAAGCGGTCTGCATCGAGGCTTTGGGATGGTATGCGCCAGACGTAAACTTGGCCAGAAGTTGGAAACAGTGTGAAACAAAGCTCAGCCAACCAAATTCAGCACCATGTTTTCCTGTTATGGGCATTTGCATCACACAAACGAACCACCCTATGCCTACAGTTTGTTGGATAGATACACAATGCCGGGAATGAAGTTACGCAGGTGGGCAGTGGGGTGTGTCAGATAGAATGGATAGCGGGAGAGAAATGCGGGAGGCAAGAATAGTAGTTGGGGATGGGTAGCTAGCAGCTCAGGAGGAAGCGGGGGGGGGGGGGGGGGGGGAGGAGGGAGGGAGGGATTTCCGGTGTACTGGGATTGCTGAGGTGCAGCGCACAATGAAGATTATGTGGAGATATTGATTAAGGAGGTGGGGGGGGGGGGGGGGGGGAAGAGTTGAGGAGAGGGTAAGGGACAGCAGGTTAGTGATTGAGGTCAAGAGGATTACGGGAAAGGAAAAAGGTGTTGCAGAGGTTACTCCTATCTACATAGTTCAGAATAGTTGATGCTTTAGAGGGAAGGTTTCAGATGCACAGATTGTGAAGCAGCCATTGATCTCAGCAGCATGATGTGCCCCTGTGTAATCAACTTTGTTCTAGGCTACTGTTTGGCAGTGGCCATTCATTCTGGTGGACAGGTGCAGTGACTGCAGCATATGTGGTACACAACATAGCTGCTTCCACAGGTGGGGATAGGATAAGCCAGAGACAGGACTGGAGCAGGAAGTTCGGGGATGGTGAATTGGGCAGGTCTCGCAAGAGGGTCTTCCATGGAGATGTGACCCCTGTGGCAAGGGAAATCCAATCCCTTGCAACAGGTGTCATATCCCTGTGGAGTGTCCAGATGCAAGACCTGCCAATTCTCCCGACCAGCACTTCTTACTCTAGTCACAGGGCTATTCTATGCTGTCAAAGTCAGAGCCACCTCATTAAGCAGCCAGTTTATGTATGAACTCGCTTCAGTCACTGCACAGCTTTGTATGTCAGCACGACAAACACCAGAATGAATGGCCACAGCCGGACTATGGCCAAGAACAAAATTGACCATCCACTGGCACAACATGCTCAAGTTCAAAGGCTGGTTCATAAAATTTGTGCCATCTGCATCCTTCCACAAAATGCCAGCTTTTCTGATTTACATAGATGGGAGTTATTCTTGCAACACACCCTCCACTTCCATAATTCTCCTGTTCTCCATCTCGACTAACCCACAGTACTCACATCCCATCCCCTGTCCTGTCCTGTCACCCTCTTATAAAGCACACTATCTTCATTGTTCGCCACACTTCGCCAGCTCCAGTTCCTGTGTATCACTTGCTTAGCCTGTACACTTACCACCCCTCCCTTCCTAGGCAGCCCATGTGTTCCCTCCCTCCAAGCTCCAAGCTAGCCATCCTCAACCCTTTAGTAATGTCAGTTCTGCTTTCAGAGCATCAGTGTCACTTTGAACTAAGAACACGAGTAATTTTGTATTTAGAACTTAGTGCGGATGTTAATTGCACATTTTCGTCACTTATAGTTGAGGCATGTCCACTGAATATAGTCATGTATAAATTTCAGACACGTTTGTGCACTTCTCGTGGACCAAAAGTTGCACTTAATGCACTGAATTCCTTTGACTACACGTTTTCTACACTTTCTGCACAAAGAACCATTTAATTTCAACAGATTTTGGAGCTAACACCACACGATCCTACTGGCGCCATCTTTCCAGATGATGATAGGCATGTGGCCGTGGGACATCGTGAATTGGGAACAGCACTATAACAGGCAGAATTCGAAAATATTAACCCCTCTAAAAGTGCAGCTACATTATCAGACCCCCCAGAAAAAATGCAAATAAAGGTAATTCTTACTTCACACAGATAGCAGAAAACTTCATACAACAAAAACCCTAACTCTGAAATTGACTTTCGGCCTGGAATCAGGACGCATCAATTGCATAAACACCCAAATAATGTCTTAAACTCAAGAAAACGCCTCATATAAGTGCAACAGAAATCGAAAAGGGGTTTTTATCAACGTGGGAACAAATTAGCTTCGAAACAACAGCGAGGCAGAAATTGTAAACCACACAAGGAATCTCATCGGAACAGCCAGAAGATGAATGTCAATCAAAAAGTCTTATCTTCCTACATGACATTAGAGAGAAAGAAATGCTAAGCACAATTAAGGAACTCAAATCAAAACACTCCTTCGGTATAAGCAGTATCCCTAACTTCGTTATAAAGAATTGTGCTCTCTTCACACCAAGCGTCTATTTGGCACCTGAAACTGTCCACTGTCAGTGGGTGTGTTCCCACAAAATAGATAAAAACAACAGTACCTAACTATAGGGAAAAATTACTTTTATCTGGCTTTCCCAAAATAATGGATAAAAATCTACTATAAGAAATCAAAAAACTTTGTAGAAAAATAAAACCAGAAAAGTGCAAGTATGGCTTGTGCTCTGAGAGTTCCGAACAAACAGTTATGTATAATGATAACAGCAATAATTTAGTATGGCTCAATGGTCTGCGAAATGTCTTTCTATTAAGCGCTGCTTTGGCAACTAGCCTGTCCCTAAGCTGCACAACTTATCCAACCGCGAAAAGGGGGACTTACAGAATCTGAAACACGTATCGTTTCTGGCCACTCTTCATCATTGAGAGGTGAAAGCTAGGTTAAAGCAAAGACCGAAAATTTCACAGTCTGATCGAGATTCAATTCCGCAGTTCCCAGTTATGCACTTTACTGCTAGTCCACCAGGGCTGACATCTATATGGAAAGTTCATTTATAGGTTTTTAGGAGTGAGGTTGTATCAAAATGTGTGTGACAGTTGTATCTTTCAATTACATTCACTTAGACGCCTAAATTATTTCCACTCCTGAAAAATTTGTACTTTGCCAAAGCACAATTTCAATACATTACGATGTAATACTATAGGAAAGCTCAACTGCTTGCAAAAGTTGTTTCACAGCCCAAAAGAGAACTGTACAAGCTATGGAAAGTGGATCTCCCAGAGTCTAATGTAAGTACTTCCATTGCCTTGCTTATACATTTTTCAGGTAATTATTTACATTAGGACAATTTTTGATGAAAAGTACTAGCTTACAGTTACAAACCAGGGTATTAACTCACCTAACACCAAAAGAAACAAGGACATACATGTTCAGTATTCAAATAGCACTAAAATCAAATGGGCCATTCCAACAAGAAAAGCTGTACAACAAACTACCTTGTGACATCAAAATGATCAAAAAATGTTCAGCTGTTCATGACTACCTGCCTTAGAAGCATTTTTATGGTGCAGGTGAGTCTCTAACAGGTTAAAAACTGAAATGTGTGCATCATGATTGTAATAGTACTGGGTGGTTATTATAAAAGTGCAGCTACACAGGTCCAGTGTGGGCTGTAATCATCTTAATGACAGTGAAACTTCATAGATATTTTAATGCATTAATGTAGGACTGATTTGTTCCCATTTTGGCAATCAGGTGCAAATCTGGTGCTCTGAATGCAAGAAAGACATATAGAAATGTTTCCATATGTAAAGGATTAGGAATGGACATCAGCAGAAAAGTTCAAACATGTGAGAATGGCATAATGTTGATTTTATTATTAAGTGCCACTTAATATGTTCAATACGAGCAATGTTTCCATGCTTTGGAATTTGAATTATTACAAACTTCTTTGAACATCAAAAGCTATACATAGAGGTGGATGTAATTGTGTAGCTTCCCTCTCAGCTGCCGCAGTGCTAATGTAACATGGCCACAATGGTTATGTCACAAGGGCAGGTAAGTGAATCATCCAGACTGTAGTCCTGTTATTACTTCAAAGGCTGTTGCCTCTTTTCAGGGACCATATGTTAGTCTGTCCTATCCACAAATACCCCTCCAATGTGACTGCATCTCTGGTGGGCTTTCTGTATGGTTGTGGCAAAATAAATGGTTTGTAGGAGTTTTAATACACAGCTTGTATATACCATATCATTCAGCAGCAAAGCTGTAATTTAGTGCAATTACTAGTGCATCAAAACTTAATCTGAATAATTTTCAAAATCAGAAAATTTAATGCGACTATGGGAGAAAAGGATTAACTCCGAAGGTAATGTTTAAGTTATTACCTTTAATAGTCCCTTCTTGTAGCACGAAGTTGAAAAAACAAACTTTTGAACATGCTTAAATAAACAATTCTCCGAGTACTGAATGTCTGAATATCGCACTTTATGAACTAGTTACCACAGAGTTTTATCACCGCACTTCTATAGGGTTAAATGCAAAAAATGTAAGAAGTGAGTTCAGGCGCTGAGCAGTTGGTGGGTACAAATGAGATTTAAAAAGCAGCTAACCTTTCAAACAACGCTTCACAAACATTGGGCAGAATTGTTGTGTGTTACAAATGTATTTACAGTCAGCAACTGCAAACACTGCAGTATTCTTTGAAGATTTTTCTTGTCAACAGGGCCACTGGATTTTGTATCACAGTGTAATCACATAATTCATTGTCATCAGTGTGATTCCAGATCATCTTTAAGTATACTTAACCCCAACAAAACCTCTTGCGAGATTTCAGTTTCTCACACTAGTGATGGGAATTTGCTATTAGTTATTTTTTTCCATTGACCTCTTGGTTTAGTCCAAATTTTAGAGATGGCTGTGTTTCTTGCTTGTACCCTGCTGGCAGTTTTTTTCTCAGAAGTGCCATATGTGTGAATGGGAAGTTGTTTGAATTATTCTTTTACTTTGTCAGTAAGGTGCGCACATTTGGACATCATACCAGGGCCTTCATACACACATTGCAGTAACATTGTTACCTACTTCCAATTGATAGGCCAATGTATTTCGATTTATTCAAAAGTTACATCATTTGATCCTACAGCTTTGTAGCTCCTACTTTCAGTTTAAATAGTCACTTATAAGTTTTGCTTCTCACATCTTTGATGGAATGAATGTCTGGCCATTTTTTGCACATTTCCAGTTTAAGATACGTAACTAACTGAAAGATTCCCGGTTGCAATGTGGCCCTGAGTCCACATTAAACTGTAGACTCTTCTACAATTGTTTGGGAAACTAAGATCAAAGGTTAGAGGAAGGCTGGAGCATACCGCCTCCAATAGCAAGCCTAATAAGTACTGTGGTGCTCAAACACTCCTGGTAGAGGAGAACTTAATCTTACTAACTAAAAATAAGAAACAATGAAAAGAATCAATTTTTGACAAGGAGCCACTCAGTGAGTAAAAATAAGAAACATCAGGCAGAGTAAATAAATAGCTTTTCTTTATTTTTTAAGAAAGTTTTTTAAGTATAAATATTGACAGTTGTTAATACTTCAAAAATACAATTTTTGTACTAATAAAAAACCAACTCTAACCCAATTACATTAGCCACCGATTACAGCACCAAACTCTGAAACAATCTAAAAATTTATATAAAATTACAACAACATTATGTTTGCCATCATTTGTGCACTTATCTTCCAGATTCATGCTTCTCCATACACTGAATGTGAGAAACCATTACAAGGTATAAATGCAATTAACTTGTGAAAAAAGATACAAAATCTGAACCACTCAGATTTTAAAAATAACGATTTTACTTGTTTCTAAAGCTTTTCATAGAAAAGGTATTTGTCGGTCTATAATGATGATGGAATGAAACCATGAGAGCTAACTATAAAATTAAAAAATGAATATGAAGACTAGATGAAACAAAAGATATATGACTTACCTACTTCTCAAATAAGAGGGTACGCAGCAGCAAAACGCGTATATGCAAACAGTAAGCTGTTACCTTGACAGAACAACATAGTAGACAAGCATTAACTAGCAGTAGAAGGCAAGACATGCAACTGTTGGTAGGATGGAACAGCATAATTACTTTAAAGTCCAAAATTATTTTCTTACACCATGATTTGGTGTGATTATTCCTTTTCTTCCCAACATTTTTGTAGTACTATTCAACTAGCTTATATAACTATCATGTTAAGAAGAAACACTTTGAAAAGCTGAAATGTGTCATTGTTGCTGCATTTGTTCCTTTATGGCAGATGATAGTAATAATAAAAATACTAAAATTGTTCCATTCCTTCATCACAATAGAATCACATTTCATATGAAAGTAAACTGACAATAATGGTAACTACGGTTTCAGGGTATAAATACAATAAATATTAAACTAGTTTCTGCCTTAGTCTTCTTCAGGCTCACGATAACCATCACTGTACTGTACTTTTCCTGCCATTTCCATAACTGCACGAGCTTCTGTTTGTGTGTCTAGAACACTTCGCCCTTTGGACTCTTCCTCCACTTCTGGTTCTGGGCCTACTCCCCAGGCTTCTACGTGCTCTATTTGAAAGCATTTTTGAGCAGAGAGCATATGATAATTTCTGTAAGTTGTGCATGTTTCACTACAGTGACCACTTCCAAATTCAGCATCAAGCCAAAATCCAAAATAATTATGCTGTCCACCCATTCCCTGAAAAATTAAAAGTAATTTCATAGAAACAAAAAATTGGGATAAGTATTTCTAGTTAGCTAACAACAACTACATACAGAAATTTAATAAAAATTAGCATTTTGATGTCAAATTTTAAGTGTAACCTTTACAGAGAAAGAATACAACACTAAACTTAGAAGAGCACTGAAATTTTTTTTCACAGTTTGGAGTTTCTAATATATACCACATTGTACGTATTTTAAATTTGGAAAAGAGCTTTGCATATATACAAATCAGTTCCAAAGTAACAGTCTAGGGAGTGTCTCTAACAATGGATCTGACATTTGTTGATTCATTATTATAAGATACAGTGCACTGACAAGTAAGCATTGATTTCTATTGTGTGCATATTAATCATTCATGAAGTTTTTGTTACAACTTAACTGTGGATTATAACTTTATTTTGAATTAGATTGAATTTGATATGAATCTTATAGAGGACAAACAGATGTTTAAAAACTTTCAACATTCATACAACGTAGGGTTCTAATCATAATGTGCACACAACATTTGTTGAAAATCATTCAACAGTAGTACACTGAAAAGATGTGTAGCAAGTGAAGTTTGTTGTATGTTAAACAAATACATATAATCATGCTGGTCTATCCTTTAAGTGTGGCTTTGACACTAGTAACATTCACTAGAAACTATATATATATATTTTAAGTGGGTGGCAATAAATGGCAATAGAGCACACTAAGAATGAAATCTAGAGTAATGCAGATAGTTTGCACATAAATGTCTATTACGAAGAGTTGCATGACTAACATATTTCCAATGACAAACATCTCTTAGTGCACTGCAACTTGTTCAATATGGAGACTGGGCCAACTAGTAACACTATGATAAGATTGTAATGTATAATTCCCAAATGAGAAACTTTTCTGTGTAATAATATTCTTACTTTCAGCACTTTACATGTGTCTGATGCATACAGGGTGGAATGTGGTAAATTGCTGATTTGGGAATGAAATAAAAAAAAAAAAAAAAAAAAAAAAAAAAAAATGAACACTTAGAAACTCACATTTTTAATCAGACAGTAATGGAAGTTTCTAATTACAAGGTTTAAACAGTGTATCAGGCAAATGTCTACCTTCACAATCCACACATTGCCAGTCATCTTCTAAAATTCCCATGCACTCTTTCAAACATGTCTTCTGGTATTCTTGCAATGTCAGCCTCAATATTGTTCTTGAGGTCTTCCAGGGTGTTGGGATGGCTGCAATACACCTTTGACTTCAGGTAACCACGGAAAAAAAAAAAAAAAAAAAAATAAAATAAAATCTCATGGGGCCAAGTCTGGTGATTGAACGGACCAGTTGAGATTCCCATCTGAGAGGTAAGCCTTACAGGAAACGTTTGCCTCAAAAAATTCATGGTAATGCCCACTTTGTGTGCAGTGGCACCATCTTGTCGAAACCACGTATCCTGTAATTGCATTGCCCTAAAAGCCGGCAGGAAAAGCTCTTGAAGCATAGTGAAGTAACGATCCGAATTCACAGTTACAGAATGAGTATTTTCCTGGAAAAAGTAAGGCCCAATGATGCCTACTTGTGATATGGCACACCACACAGTGACACAGTCTGAGTGCAGGGGTCTCTGGTGAATTTGCTTGGGGTTCATGTTGCTTCAGTTCCGCATATTATGTTTGTTTACACATCCACTGAGGTGAAACTGTGACTCATCAGAAAACAACAGATTTGTGTCACAGGGTATGGTTGCAAGCATGTCTTCACAAGATGTTCTTTGTGTTACATAATGCCGTACTGACAATTGCTGGACCACACACATTTTATATGGGTGAAAATTGAGTTCATTATGAAGAATCCGGTGGAGAGAACATCTTGAAATGCCAAGATGAAGTGCCCAGATGACACATCCCCTGTTCTGAATGAATTTATCCAATTCTATTGCCGTCCAGGAACATGTCTGAGTGGAAGTATTGCAAATTGCTACCAAAAGCACACAGCACTGCAATAATCGAGCGGGAATTCGAGAAATACACTTCAACACAAAATGAACGCTCATCACGTGTCCACTGCATTATCACAACTGAACAACAACTGAATACACACCTCCCGTCGGTCACTAAAAACCATGCCCACTCTCTCTTTTATTCAACCAACATTGCTGCCACAACGTGAATTCTAAAAAAGCAATTTACTGTGCTCCACCCTGTATATTCTATTTTCATGTTTCTTGATAAGTTTTAGTTTTGTGAGGTGCAACAAGTAAATAACATACATGATCATTGAGGTTACTAATTTAACAATAAAAAGATTCTACATTATCCTCTGGAATTATATACTTTCATTGGAATGCAACAATGAATGACAGATTCTCTAGTTATTAACTAAAGGCAACCACACGTGTAACTGCATGCTTGACAAGCATGCATTGAAATGTGTGTTCACACAAGCTTGCACAAATCCCTTGCAACTCCATGTGTCTCAAGTGAGCTTGTATGAGCATCAGTTTGTTTTCCAGAAATCTCAATGCACTGACTGACATTTTTTGCTTGTTTAAGAAAACAAACCAAAAGAGGAAATGTGAGTGGACTAAAAAGTGGTTAAAGAAAAAAATGATATTGTCAAGTGAACTTACTCAGTTAACTGAAGATATATTCTTATGGCTGACATAATTATCTCGGGATGAATGAAGAAACGTATTTCAATCTTCAGTCACTCATTACACTTTTGATTAAAAACCAGACTAATACCACATGAAAGACTTAACAGCAACATTGTGATTTCTCATGACCGGAAGGAGTCAGGACCACCTCAAACGCACACCCATAATTTCATCACAAGCACTGTGTGTCACAGTGCCTCAGACCTACCATGCTATCTATGAGGCATTCAAAAGTAATTTCTTAAACATAAGTGAAACACTTTTTTCAGATCAACTCTTACTTGTAAGTAAATAACAGACAAAATGATGATTAACATGCAGATTAAATATAACTATAATTGTCATGAAAAATGCAAGCGAGTTGTCAAAACCCAGATGTTCAACAGTTTGGCAGTAGGCACTATACAGCATACCAAATGCTGCACTAACATCACATATAGTGTGTGTTGGTTTTCTGCCATGCATGAAGCATCATTTATTATTTTTTCTGCAAAAAGTCAGTTTACGGTCAGAAATGTTTCATTTTGGCAGCCAAATTTGCCACAAACTTCATGTTTGTCTTTGAGTATTCACTAATCAAACATACTTCTGAGCCTGTGGCCGAACCATTCTTTTTCGATAGGTTGTCTCTCTTTCAACCTCACCAGCATTACTTCAGGAGGGACTTTTATATTGGTACTTGGTACACAGGCAATGTCATGTCTCTGATAGCAAATTAATTTGAAGGCCCAGCTTCAACTCTCCCACAGACTGTGCAACACCTACTGGTACTTCAGCAACTTCATTCTGCAAATAAGATGTAGCTTTCTTGAATTTTAAAAATGTAAACAAACATGTAATGCAAAAACACTTTTCATAAATCAGTCTAAAACAATGATGCAGTGTTTTAAATTAGAGTTAAAATTATAATATAAATATTACAATAAATACAGACAATTAAGAAAGTGTGCAGCACTATATATTTAGCAACTATTATAGATTACTATCTGACGTGGGCGGAGCACACGGATGTCGCTGTGTAAAAATCTAAACACACGGATTTTCCTCATATGAAAAAAAGCAATAGTTTTGGATGATACAGTACTCAGAACAATGTGCTATGGGCTCATGTTCCCACATACATGTAACAAAAGTAACTATGTTCCATACTTTTCATTACATTCATTATAATGTTCAAATGTAATTTTAGGTAACATTTTTAACAGTAGGATTATTCATTTTTCAGGTTCCTAAAACAGAGCACGACTAGTCCAGTATAGTAAATGATTTTGAAAAGAGGTGCTACAGCTGATGCCAATTATGTATTTATTCTATCTGATTTCAGCACAAATGGCAGAATATCCAATGAAGTAGCGAACACTTCACATATATTTTTATTTGTTTGCGTGTGTGTGTGTGTGTGTGGGGGGGGGGGGGGGGAGAGGGGAGGGGGATGCATTTTATTTGAGGGCTGATATGCTGAAATCGTTCCAATAGAGTGACTAACTGCTTGGAGGGGGGGGGGGGGGGGGGGGGAGGGATCTGCAACTACTGATTATGCAGAGCTCAACACATTGAGAACTTTTTTTGGGATCTTGACAGCACTTTTAAGATTTTTCAAACTGTTATAAATTTGGAAATCAACCTTATTGATAAGGTTGTTAAAGCAACAGTTGCTTTCATAGTTATGTAATGTCCACCATGAGTGAAACCTATGATCCAAGTAATTCTCTCGATTGTGAGGACGCGCAAAATGGCATATTCCTTGATGGAATAACATCAGAGCCTTCCAATACACTGCCACTACAAAGGTCAACTGCTGGAAATATTCCACTTGATTCTAAACATGTGCAAAACAAGTTCATAAGTACCTTGTAAATGGAGGACAAGTTCCTTGTCAACAAAATGAAAAACAAGTAAAAAACTATATGTATTGAAATAAAGACACATATATAACTCCTACTGTAACTAAATATTAATGACAACCCAGCTCACTTACCTCTGTTCCTTCTAAATTAGTTGTAGAGAATCTGGTAGTCTTCCGCTCACTGGAAAACTGAAACAAATCTAAATATCATAAAACAGGTTATAGATTTTGTCAGCCCCTGACTGACTGTTTTACAATTTCTTCTTCTCTCTTCCATAATCTCTTAAAGAATTTGTTGTTTTATCACAGTTTCTCTTGGTTGCTGCAGGACATAATTCTTCATATTTGCAAGACATATCTCATAAGCAGTATCACTCACTGCTTTATCATGGTGTTCTTTACCTTTTACATTGCATAAGCATGCTTATAGGTTACAAATTTCTCCAACAATTCACAATTTATATTTCTGAGATCAGACATGGAATCGGAAACATGGTAAGATATTCACTTAACACATGCTACCACATAACTGGGATTTGATCAAGCACTAGACTGCTTGAATAATCCTGATGCTTGCGCAGACTGATCCTACACGTGCTCAACATGCTTGCACAAGCACACTTGTGCATGTGTGCTTGTCAAGCATACAATTACATGTGTGGCCACCTTAAATGGGGAGGTAATAATTTCAGAGCGTCTGATGATTATTGCAAACAGCTCTGTAACGTACAGTATCACATTTAAAGTTATAAAATATATCAAATTAATATGGGATACACTGTATAATTTGTGCTTATTTGACAATTTACTTCTTCAGCCGGTCAATAAGTTTTCCACTATGAAGCTAAACTAAGACTGATAAAAACGGAGTGGACAATTTCACTCATGTTTTAGGTACTTTCTCCAAGACATATTTTCCTCTTTTTGAAAGTATGCACTGAAAAACTTGCAAATTTACTCTCCTTTAAGGATAATGTCGTTTATAAAACTACAAACAAAGGAAAGTCCAGGCTGGAGTACTAACAATATTATAAAAAGGATAGATTGCTACTCACTGTAAAAGGCTGCTTCACAACCACATGCCATTTGTATCCTTCCCTCCACCACCGGCTTTTCTGAATGGAATCATCCTTACAACACATTCTCTGCTCCCAGCCTCAACCTACAGTAACTTACTATCCCCCTCCCCCTCTGTCCAATAACCTCCTCCTAGTTCACATACTCTCACCCTCACTGTGCACTGCTCTCTGCTAATGCACCCACCAATCTTTTGCTATCTCTGCTCCTCTATCAGCCTACCCCCCCCCCCCCTCCTCCTCCTCCTCCTCCCTTCCTCCCTCCCAGCCTCCTGACGCTGCACCTGGCATCCCTGTCCCGCCACCTCTAGTCCTTGCATGCTCCACCACAAAGTGCTGATTCTGCTCCCGGGTTATATCATTCTAGTTTAATGCACTTTGGTTGCATTCTGGCTGGAGCGGCTACGGGCAGCGGTCGTTTGTATGAGGTGTGAATATGTATGCATTATTCTTTTTTGAAGAAGGCTTTGGCATAAATCTTATATGTAACAGTCTTTTTATCAGCTTGACTGCAACTCAGTGTGTTATCTTCAGGATGAGAAGCAATCTGTCCTTTTCATAATATTGTTGATTTATCTAACTACTACTACAAGTGCAAATAGGATACTTACTAGACCATTTGGCAAAGTCTGTTGCTGGACATTAAGGTACTGATAATGATCATTGTAGCCCGTAGGCTCAAACCTCTCCATCACTGGCAATATACTGAACAAGAAACTGCTATCGTCACCTGAAATTCGTGTGAGACAATAAACAACTACTGCTTAATGGAAAAGTTTTTAAATCATCATTTGGTAGCACTGTTTATAACAATAGAAAAAGAAAAGTGAAGAAATACTTTACCAACATAATTTGGGCTTAGGGTCCAACTGCTGGGTGCAAAACCTCCGAAAACATGCCCATCTCTATCTCTGACAATGACAATTGTAGGTCCCTTGTTCATTATGCAGGCCTCAATAAGTTTTGAGAAACTTTCACCATGCGCAACAGTCGAGAACAGTAGCCTCCACTCACTCTGAAGCTTGGAAGGAAGTCCAGCATTCAAGAAGACAATGCTTGGCCACGACAGTACTGATGGGGACTTATCACTTATGATCCTGTTCCAAAATGGAATTGTGTTGTACCTTTCCATTGTATCTTCGTCTAGAATATTGTATATCTTATTAAAAACTACTTTCTGCAGAATAGTGAACAACAAATTCCATGATGTCACCCAAGTAGTCAAATCTGAAAGAGAGACCTCACTGCACACAGGCAAATCTTTACACAGATGTTTCACTAGTGCCTGGAGCTGATCTGACTGTATAATTATGTTCTGGCCCACTTTCCAAGATTCGAAGTTTCTTGTTTTCTTGCTTCTGTATGTTTCCATATATGATGTAAAAATGTGTTCCACATACTAAAAAGAAAGAAAGTAATAGAATTAGGTCAATTGATGGCCTTTGTAAATTTATTAATATATTGATTAGTAACAGTCTATTGTGAATTTGTGTAGAAGTGATAACTAAAAGAAGTTGCATCAATGACTGAAACTAATTCAACAGTGGGATGTTTACTGATGTTGGCCAACCTGCCATTAAAACTAATGGACTGTGACAAGTTTGGATCTTTCTCCCCTTGCAATGTAACACCACCAATTGTACTAGCCATGGACAACTCACAGTCTGACTCAGTTAAGAGAGGGAAAACACAGTGTGATGCCTTTAACACACCTAGAATTTCCGCGAGTGCCAAACACACTGTGCAGATATTGAGTATCAAACAGCAATTGTGCCACAAGCTGTTATTTACTTAAATGACAATTGCACATCAGGAACATGTCAATGCACAGATAGACAATAGGAACTACATAGTTGGTTGTGTTTTTAGCACCAACACAGTTGCTGAGAAAGTTTAGAAAATGCCCTTTCAGAATTAGTGTGAAACATACTGTGGCTTATAGCCCATTTTAGACATGAAACCTGTATCTAAACATGCCACTTTAAAATTTTCTGAACATCATACCCCCCAAGTTATTCTATTTCATATTGTCATAATGAAACATGGATATTATGGAACAATCAATTTTTAAAAGAATTTTGTAGAAATATACTAAGATTTAAATCTTGTCTACTAACTTGTACAGCATCTATGGGGGGACAATGCCTTGCCAAAGTAATAACCATGAGAGCAGATAAGATTGCAGGCCAGGACAGACCTGAGTGGATGAACCACATGAAGTGTGTCCCACAATGCTCCATCTCTCCCGCATCCATTCCCGTATTTATTCCCAAATTCCCCAGGTACTCAACTCATGGTGTGATATGATCTATACTGAGGGGTGCATGGCACATGGGAAGATGTATCGCAAATGGAGCCTCAGGTATATCAGGCAAACTCCCAGTGTAATTAGCCTTGCACTGCGTCAGGGCTCCATGGTTGTCAATCTAATAATTCCCCAATTCTCATGGGACCAAAATGGAAAACACGGAATAAAATAAAACAAAAGCTTAGGGACTTGAGACCTCAAACATTCAAGCCTTGGGGTTTAAACTGATGTAAGCTGTTTTGGCAACTGGATCAGGCGACAGACCAGTTCATGAAGTGGAAATCATCAGTGAGAAGTTGGACCAAATTAAGTTCAAATAACAGATATCAACTGTAAGACCTCCAAAAACAGACTCTTAGTGTGAATGGTACAAACAGACTACTCCTATCTTCTAGACAGGAAACAAGAGAATGTGAGAGGAGTCTCTGTACATTATCTTCCTGGAACTGGAATTTCATGATTCAGAGCAAACAAATAACTACTAAGACCTAGCGGCCAACATACATCCACATCCGACGCATAATTATGCCAATCTTGGTGGTTTTCTTACTTCTTTTAGCATTCAAATGTTCACCACTTGCAAGCTAGCTGCTGACTACATCATGCCGAACCACATTTTACTTTCCACATACCGCAGTTTGTTCCAGAGAGACTCCCCTCTTTACATCTGTATAAACCTATGTACTCTATCCATGAAACAGTCTTATTCAGGGTGTTACAAAAAGGTACGGCCAAACTTTCAGGAAACATTCCTCACACACAAATAAAGAAAAGATGTTATGTGGACATGTGTCTGGAAACGCTTAATTTCCATGTTAGAGCTCATTTTAGTTTCGTCAGTATGTTCTTCCACATACACTCAATGGAGTACGTTATCATGATTTCATACGGGATACTCTACCTGTGCTGCTAGAACATGTGCCTTTACAAGTACAACACAACATTTGGTTCATGCACGATGGAGCTCCTGCACATTTCACTCGAAGTGTTCGTACGCTTCTCAACAACAGATTCGGTGACTGATGGATTGGTAGAGGCGGACCAATTCCATGGCCTCCACGCTCTCCTGACCTCAACCCTCTTGACTTTCATTTATGGGGGCATTTGAAAGCTCTTGTCTACGCAACCCCGGTCAAATGTAGAGACTCTTCGTGCTCGTATTGTGGACGGCTGTGATACAATACTCCATTCTCCAGGCTGCATCAGCGCATCAGGGATTTCATGCGACAGAGGGTCGATGCATGTAATCCTCGCTAACGGAGGATATTTTGGACATTTCCTGTAACAAAGTGTTTGAAGTCACGCTGGAACGTTCTGCTGCTGTGTGTTTCCATTCCATGATTAATGTGATTTGAAGAGAAGTAATAAAATTAGCTCTAACATGGAAAGTAAGCATTTCCGGACACATGTCCACATAACATATTTTCTTTCTTTGTGTGTGACGAATGTTTCCTGAAAGTTTGGCCGTACCTTTTTTGTAACACCCTGTATACAGACTAACATAGTCACATTATAAAAGACAAAATTTTGAAAATTACATTCACAAATTAACTCTTGTTAAATAGTTTTACAGAAAACAAGAACAATTATGCACATGTGATGAAACAAAGAACATGGTAATGTACATCCTGCATCATACAAAAAAGAACATAGAAGTTACATGAAGTAAATACCATCGATATCTAACAAGTTTTACAGGCATGGCATTAAAAATACCATATGTAGATGGAATTAGACCATGCTGAGTAAATAAAAAGGTAGAAGCACCATGCTGAAAGATAAAATGGTGATCAACACAGCAGAGAGTGTGTGCAAGAAGAGGTTCTGTCCCCACTGCTGTAGAACCCAATGGTGAATGAACTCCTCGAAGAGTTAAATACTAGAGATTACTTTTGCCAAGGACACATAGATGATTTTGTAATTCTAATACTTTGAAAATTTGCTAGTACCATTAGAACACTGACATAAGTGGACATTGAGCAAAACTGGCGCAGGAAACAGAATTTTAAGAGTCAGTCCCAAGGAAACTACTGTAATATCATTTACAAGGAAGCATATCTGGGACAGATACTGGACTCTCAAACTCTTCAACAGAACTCTACCAGTAGAGGGGGCAGTAAGTATTTAGGGACAATTCTGGATGCAAAACTACACACACAAAGAGTATATGTTGCAAGGCAAAAGGAGATCTTGTGTGCACTAGAAGCGCCTGTGGGAAAGACTGGAGTCAAAGCCCCAGGAGCGTGTACTAGATACATACCACTGCAATAAGACCTAAGATAAGTTGCGGGTCCACAGCACAGGGGGAATGAAGTACAAAGATGGTGGCTACTAAGGAGCTTGGCACAGTGCAGAGATTGGCCAGCTTAGCTGCAGCAGGCATAATTAGCAGCACAATCCACTGCTGGGACAGAGACCATGCTGAATGTGCCCATTGTTTTTGTTTTTATGTTTTTTTTTGTTATGGTTTTAGGGCGCAAAACTGCTATGGTCATTAGCGCCCGGTCTGTGACTTAGGAAAGGTTAAAAAAACGAAACTGGAAACCAGCAGAAATGGGAATTGAAACTCAAAAAATTGGAGAAACTAAAATAGAAGGAAAGCTTAAAAAACCACTATAGAAGGGGGTTGGTTGTCCCCAAAAGGAGCTTCAAATGACTGACGTCATCTCACTGGCACTATAAACTCGAGAACGCGATCGGCTGAGCGCGTGTCCATCTGCTAAAATGGAAGATATATCAGGCGACACCTGTAGATGGACGTGTAAACGGAGTAAAATAGGGGCACTCAAGTAAAAGGTGTCTTACCGTTCACAGCTGAGAGCAGTGGGGACAGAGTGGGGGAGGATCACCACTTAAAAGATGTCGATGGCTAAAAAGACAGTGCCCTATCCGGAGTCTAGTTAAAATTACCTCCTCCCGACAACGCATTTGGGAGGAAGAGGTCCAAGCACAGGGAAGAGCTTTCACATCCCACAATTTATTATTGGGAAGTGTCGACCAATGTGCGTGCCATGAAAGAGTAACACGACACATAAAACACTCCGTAGATCGGCGAAGGGAATCATGCGAATAGCTGGCTGAACAAGAGACCTGCCAGCCTTGGCCACTATATCGGCCACCTCATTTCCACAGATACCAACGTGTCCTGGGATCCAGAGGAACGCCACAGAGACGCCCCCCCCCCCCCCCCCAAGTGGAGCAAGTGGAGGCAGTCCTGAATCCAGTGGTGGACATGGTACAGAGCTTGAAGACTGAGGAGAGAGCTGAGAGAATCTGAACAGATAACATACTGTATCCGTTGATGGCGACGGATGTATTGGACAGCCTGGAAAACAGCGTAAAGCTCTGCAGTATAAACCAAACACTGGTCGGGAAGCCGAAATCGATTTGGGGTGTCGCCAACAATATAGGCACTCCCTACACCTAACGATGTTTCGAGCCATCAGTGTAAATAAATGTGGCTTCTTCATTTGTGCACATAGAGCAGGAAATGCCAGACGATAAACAAGTGAAGGAGTACCATCCTTGGGAAATTGACGAAGGTCACGGAGCAGGCAGGTCCTGGGACGGAGCCAAGGCGGTGCTGTACCCAAGTTGCCAAGAAGGTTTTAGGAAAGCGGAAGGAAAGAGAATGGAGCTGTTGATGGAAGCGGACTCCCGGTGGTAGTAGGGAGGAAGGGCAGCCTGCATACGCCTAAATCCAAGGAGGCATCGAAAAAAATGTCATGGGCTGGATTAGCAGGCATGGAAGACAGGTGGCTAGCATAACGACTCAGAAGGACAGCTCGCCAATTGGACAGCGGAGGTTCAGCAGTCTCAGCATAAAGGCTTTCCACAAGGCTGGAGTAAAAAGCTCCAGACACTAAATGTAATCCACGGTGGTGGATAGAGTCGAGATGCCGAAGAATAGACGGCCGAGC